>NC_092873.1:256176366-256801366 GCF_028372415.1 Notamacropus eugenii | reverse complement strand
CATCATCCACAGATAATATGTGTTCAACTTGGATTCTAAGGTGTTTTAAGCCTTGCCTGATGGTTTTGAGGAAACAGTCACTGAACAAGGTTATTTTTATATCTCTCAATGAATCTTGAATGATTTTTAGCATATGGATGAGAACATACCTTATTGGAAGAGAATAATTAAGGTGTATCTTACGCTACCAAATCAACACTTTTTCATTCACAACAAATGAAAAGCACAATAGGACCTTACATTCCCTACATCTTTTTGTCAGTTGCATAAAGGTAAATATGAGGGCCATGGCAATAATAATAACAACCATTTACACAGTGCTCACGATGCCTCAGGCACCATGCTAAGTGCTTTACAAATATCACATTTGATCCTTACAACAACCTTGGGAGGTAAGTTCTATTATTATTCCAATTTACAGGTGAGGAAGCTGAGACAGAGGCTAAGCTATTTGTCCAGGGTTGCACAACTAGGAAGTATATGAGGCTACACTTGAACTCAGGTCTTCGCGATCCTTGGTCTGGCCTTGCTTCAAGTGCACCACTTAGTTTCCCTCAATTGTAAACTCTTATTTGCAATAGACAATCTGCTCCCTAGTAATAAAGGCAGCTAGATGGTGGAATGGGTAGAGTGCCAGGCCTGGAGTGAGGAAGACCTGAATTCAAATCTGGCCTCAGATATGTACTGGCTGTGTGACCTGGGCAAGTCATTGAAACCTTTCTGCCTCAGTTTCCTCATCCATAAAATGAGCTGGAGAGGCAAACTACTCCAGTATCTTTCCCAAGAAAACCCCAACTAGGGTCAATGAAGAGTTGGACTAACTGAAAAATGACTGAACTGACTTAAAACAACTACCCTAATTGAAAATGTTCCTCTAAGTCTTATGAAAATGTACATAAGGAAAAGTAATCATGTGGGCTGGTACTTGTTCATGTTCTCTTGAATACCTTTGGCAGGGGGGAGAATTATTAAGATTTGAGATTTTCTCCCCACCTTTGCTATCTTCATCATATCTTTTCAACGGAGCCTTCAAAGTTCTCAAAGTGGATATGATAGCACAATAACAATGAAGAGTAAACCCATTTTAAAGTAAGCTTGGCAAGAGACCCACTAGAAAGTGTATATTTTGAAAAGTTGTAAATATGATACACTTTTGACACAATTACTATGTTTTAGGGAATAAGTCCTCAGTATTTTAAATATAATATTAATATGTGCAACATATGTTATATAATAAATAATATATATTTAAATTGAGAAGAGAAGATGATGGAAAATGCCTTCAATAGAGAATAAGACCTTTTGAAATAATAGCACAGGACTAAGTAAAGAATCTGATAATCTTACCCATGTCACCCCATCTACCCATGAACCTTACCTCAGTTTGGAGCTGAGGGAAAGAGATAAGTGACAGAGGAAATCCACAGATATATTACTGCCAAGCCTGGATATTTAGGAGATCACTTTGGTGCCTTGACTTGACTAGAGAAATGAGGAAGAAAAGGGTAAGACCAGTAAAAGACAATGACTTATGGAAAACAGAGGGAAGGAGAGACATCCAAACACACATTAGGGAATGTAGAAAGGAATTTATCAAAGGAAAATTCCTTCTCCAAGTGAGAGCTGTGTTTACAGGGAATATATTTCACTCCAGAAGAGGGACAAGTATACAACCTATATGGTATCCAGTGTCCAAAAAAGAACAGGGGACATACATTATAAAAAGAATATATCAATATTATGTAGATTAATTAATGATTATAAAGGTATGGGCTAAGATGTGGATCCATAAATAGGGAAACTAGTATCTCCATTGACATCACATTGCCTTTCTCATGAATTGAAATTCCAGGGAGTGAGACTCATCAAAAAATTGTACCTCAAAATAAACAAACAAAACTAAACTACTTTTTAAGGATAGAAAGGTGTAAAAGGTTTGATCCAAAACTGTGCTAACAGGAAAGAGAATAACACTTTTTTTTCCACTCCCCCCATCCTCAATCTTTTAAAAGCTACATGGGGTAGAAATATTTCATATTCAGAGTCTATGGATTGGAGACTAGATTTCAGAACAGACTAAAAAGTGAAAGAAATAAGGAGAGGCAGCAAAGTGATACCTATTTGCAAAAGGTTCCATAAATAAATTTTACTCAAATTAAGAGAATGAAAAATAATTGAGGGGATTCTGAATTTCATGCTTATCTGGGCTTGGAAAGATTAAAGACAAAGATTTTTAAAAAGGAAAAGAAAATAAAGATATAAATGCACTGACAGTATTTGGAACAAGACATGGAAATAAGAGTAAAAACTCTTAGGTGTGTATACATATATATGTATGTAGGCATACATATATACACATATACATACATATACATATGTGTGTATGTATGTGTGTATGTATATGTAATAGCAGTTCGTAACCTTGGGTCCATGAAGGCTTTTTTCTATAAAATTTTGATAGCTATTTAAATTTATCAGCTTTTTAAATTTATCAGTTTCCTCTCGTATTCCATGTCAACAGACAACAAATATTTATTAAGCACCTACTATGTGCTAAGAACTGGGGATACAAAAAAAAAGACAGTTCCTGTCCTCAAGGAGCTTACAATCCAACAGGAGAAGACAATATACAAAAGGAAGGTAAAAATTGGAGTACCTTTTTAGGTACCTGATACAGAGGGTACCTGGTGCAGAGCTTAATGACCCTGATATTCATGCTGAAACAGAGTAGCTAATGAAAAATGAAGAGTGAACTAGAGACCTTAATAAAGGAAGGATTTAGGGGGATTATTTTACTCTCAAGCCCTTCAGTCATAGGGAAAAGGCAACTGAGGGGCTGAGATGTTGAGCATCAAATTGAGTCAATTTGTATAAAGATGAAATTTCAGGTGATGAGCTTATCTTGGGGGAAGCATAATGCTCATGAAGTTGAAGTCAAGAACAGTGGCTGACGGAAAATGAAGTTACTTGCATTTTATGCATTTAGAAACATTATTTTGAAAAGGGACCAGACTGCCAAAGTAGTCCATGGCACAAAAACGTTAAGAATATCTATCTAAAACTTCATATTATTTACAGTGGTGAAACCGCATATTTTTACAATACTTACTTTACAATATTTTTTGTAAGTACAAGAATAAAGCAAGGAACTTCTCCCTACTACTTCTACTACTACTACTACTACTACTACTACTACTACTACTACTACTACTACTACTACTACTACTACTACTACCACTACTACTACTACTACCACTACTACTACTACTACTACTATTACTACTACTACTATCTAACAAGTTTGACATTGTTCTAGAAATGCCAGCAAAAGGAAGGAAGTAAAATTCTAAGTATTGGATAAGGAGGAAAAAATTATCCCTATTTTGCAGATGAAATCAGCAAAGAATCAGATCAAAAACCGAGATAATTGCTTCAGTAATGTAACGGGATACAAAATAAACCTACACAAATCATTATCATTTTTGTACCTACTAACAAAAAACAGAAAGAAATGCCAGAAAGAGAAATTCCATTCAAAATAATTAGGAAGTTAACCTAACACAAATTCAGGACACATAAATATAACTATAAAGTATTCTTCACAGAAATAAAAGAAGAAAAATAATTAGAGAGATTCATTGTACATGGCTAGGCTGCATTAATACAGTGTCCCCAAAGAAGAATGGAAATGACTACAAGGCCTAAATTAATTTGTAGATTTAGGGCTGTGTTGATCAAATTAAAAAGACTACTTTATAGAACTATACCACAAAAGCCATAACATTTATTTGGAGGCACAAAAGATCTAGAATCTCAAGGGGAAAAGAAAACAGTAAATTATGAACCAATATTATTCAACTCCTATAATAACTATCTGGTGTTTGTTATAAAGGAGATATATGGGTCAGGAGAAGAAACAGGAAGCAAGATACAAAAGCAATCAAATATAGTAGTCCAATGTTTAGTGAAGAAAGGATTCTATTCTAGTGATTTCCAAAGTTTTTGATCATATAGTACATCAATTAAAGAAAAAGTTTGATTATAAATTATAAATATAAATATATATACAAACTTATTTTTTTAATTATATAAATTTACTACCAACACATACATATTATAAAGCTTATAGAAAATTTAAAAAGATGAAATAAATATTAAATAATTTGAAAATCGTATTTTACATATTTATGCTACAAAATTATTTTTGCTTGTTCTAAAATTATTATTATTATTAATGGTATTTTTCATAAGAATAGTATGATTGCCTTTGGAGGAGTTGTAAACTGATCTGACCATTCTGGAGGACAATTTGGAACTGTGCCCAAAGAGCTACAAAACTACATACTCTTTAATTCAGCAATACCCCTTTCTCAAATTGGAATATCAAAAACTCATCTTGACTGTTTGACAGCTCATATAACTTAGACAGGATGGGAGGCATCAAGTCTTTTCTTTCTAGTGAGATGGTGGATGCTCACTATCTTGCCCAATCATTGTCTCCTAAGGTCCTCTAGGCCATACCCTGAAGAACAGGGCAGCTAGGTGGTACAGTGGATAGAGCACCAGTGCAGGAGTCAGGAGGACCTGAGTTCAAATCTCACCTCAGACACTTGACACTCACTAGCTGTGTGACCTTGAGCAAGTCACCTAACATCAATTGCCTCATCCTGGCGTCATCTCCAGGTCACTGAATATCTGGTCACTGGATTCAGATGGCTCTGGAAGAGAAGTGAGGCTGGTGACCTGCACAGCTCTCCCTCACTCAAAACAAAGTGCAAGTCATGTCATTATTTCTCCGATGGCATGGTCTTTTTCAGCAACAAAGGATGAACACACACACAGCATTACTAGGTCTATATCCCCAAAAGATTTTTTTTAAAAGCAAAGAGTCTATTTGTATAAAAACATATATAGCAATTCTTTTTGCAATGGCTAAAAATTAGAAAGTGAGGGAAAACCCACCAATGACAGAATGGCTCAACAAGCTGTGGTACATAATTGCAATGGAATAATATCATTATTATATTAATATGATGAGCAAGATGATTTCAAAAAAACCTGGAAAGACAGGAACTAATGAAAAATGAAGTAAGCAGAACCAGGAGAAAACTGTACATAGCAATAGCAACATTACACTATGAACAACTGTGAATGACTTAGCTATTCTCAGCAATACAATGTTCCAAGAAAATCCCAAAGGACTCATGATGAAAAATACTATCCGTCTCCAGAGAAAAAACTAATGGCATCTGAATACAAACTGAAGCATACTATTTCTTTCTTTCTTTCTTTCTCTCTCTCTGTCTCTCCCTCTCTCTCCTTTATTTCATTTTTCTTTGAGTTTTCTTGCACAAAATGACTGATACAGAGATGTTTTACATGATTGCACATGTCCACCCTATATCAGATTGCTTACTATCTCAGAACAGGGGAAGGTAGGGAGGATAGAATTTGGAACTCAAAACTTTTTTTAAATGCTGAAAATTAGGTTTTTTTCAAGTAATTGGGGGAAAATAATATATTATTTTAGAAAGGATAGTGCAATTGAACTGTTTCAATATTTTTTCTTAATTTAAAATTTTACAAAATTTAAGGTGTGGTTATAAGTTTGGTTTATTTTGATACTTGGTTTTGACAACTGTAATAGCCGAAAAATATACTTCACAGAGGTATACAGATCCAAATAGAAAAAGTATATCATTGGTTATACTTTCTAAATCATGATACTCATATTTTTTCAATATCATCCACTTATTATGCAAGAATTTTTGTTGCAATTCAACTAGTAAATCTATATTTTCTCTGATATCAATCAGCTACTACAGTAAACTCATCAGAAGGCATTTCATTTTCATATTTTTTAGTAGATCTGTTCAAAATCCACATTTTTTTTTGTTTGGAAGATTTTTAAGCAAGTTAGAAAACTGTATAGTTATAAGGGTTTTTATAGGCAACCCACAGAGTAGGGAGGAGAATTTAAGTTTCCAAGAGGAGATGGTCAACATGATAATTATTTAGAAGTTTCAGTAAGGATTGAGAAAATTAATTTGGCAATTAAAGAGATCCCAATTAATTTTGAAGAAAGCTGCTCCAGTTGAATGAGTAGTCAAGAATAATAAGGAGACTGAGAATCTGGATGACTGGAAGGATACTGATCCCTTTTCTTCCCCACCCCCATGATAAAAAGGAAATTGGGAAGAAGCATGAGTTTTTTGGGGGAACAATGTAATGACATACCGGCAGCTAGCTGGTGTTGGCATCAAGAGTGCTACACTTGGCGTCAGGAAACTACAGACACTTACTAGCTGTATATCTGGGTAAGACACTCTGTGCCTCAGTTTCTTTTTCTATAAAATGAGAAAAATAATAGGACCTCCTTTTGGGATATTGTGATAATCAAAGAACATATCTAAAGAGTTTTGCAAAGTGCTATATCATATTTTATTATCATAGTTGCTATGGTTATTATTGGCAAGACTCAATGCAGATCACAATCCATGTATAAATAATTGTTCATCCTTTGCTACTTTATTCATTCTTTCCCACTTAAAAATGAAAATTAGAGGCTAGACTTATTAACTTGCCATTTGAGGAGGGGGCTCCAAACAAACATCTCCTTCTTTCCAAACTGGCTGTGCTATTTTGGGACTCCTCTAACTTTTCCACCATGCCCAAAGAAGCCTATCATTGGGGAAAATCTCATCATTCTACAAGATTAGCATACCTCATTGCTACCTTCTGTCCCTGTGACTGGACGGTCTCCCTATTAATATACCAAAAATACCAAAACCTCCATTTAAGGAAGGGATTAAGGACAGATATCTCATTTATCACCTGGAAATACTGCATTAGAACTTCTCTGACTTTTCTGAAATCTAGAGGAAGTCCTGCAATATCACATGGAGATCCCATCTGGAGGAATTTTAGGAAAACATGGCCCAAATTTACACAGGATAAGAAGGCATGGATGAGTTACAATTGACCCCACTGGAGGACTTAACCACATCAGTGAGACCAAAAATCCATTCAAGTATCCTACCACAGAGTTGTTCTGAGGATTAAATGAGATAACACATACAGGGATGTGGAAACTTTGAAAAGCTACTTAAATGATACACAAATTAGTATAATTGAAGTTCTAAATTTATTCAATTTCAAAATAGCTAAATAGAATGTCATACTTTAACCTCATCTATATCACTGTGAGCTGTAGACTTCACTTTTCTAAGATCTATGATTCTATCACTTTGAGTACTTGCTTCGCTAATATATACCCAAAACCATCTACAACTTAGTAGGCGGTCTTAGAAAGTTACTGTGAGTGAAAAAAGCATCACAATATTGTAACCTGGCTATGGATTCTATCAAACTTGCCTAGATTCTTCCTTGTACAACTGGCAAACTGGCAAAGTGATGAGCACAGGACTAGATCCATGTTATAAGTTTCTGTAGCTTGGTAGGACCTGGCAGAGCTTGGGCTCTGCTGGCATAGCCTATAAGTGTGGAGGGTCACATTTAAGTCACAATGAGACCTCAGAGAAGAATTTTAAGAGCGATTTCATTTTAGATTTGTTGAAATAAATTATATTTGTTGTAAAAGTAATGTTTGTGACAGAAGTGAATTAAAATACATCATTTTACTAAGTAATTTTTTTTAGGCAAATGCATATTCTTTCACCTTTCAAGGTTTAACATTTATAATACTTCTTAGTTGTTCAGTAAGAAGAAAATGTGATAAACCACACTGGATGAGGTAGATAGATTCTGTGAACTTGAAATAAAATTCAAAGAAACTTTCTTTAAAGTATGCTCTGTATGGTGTCTAACACAATGTTAAGACTTACCCATACTTGATAAATGTGTTATAAAGTTGATTATAATGATGCTCTTCAAAGTTCTATCACTCTGAAAATTATTCTGAGTTATTAAAGATTACCACACTTGCCTCTCCAATGGGCAAAGCAGAGGAAAAATGTGACTTCAGTCTTTTTAGAATTCCAACAAATCACCAGTGCCTGACCATAACACAAGTCTCAGTACATATTATAGGATCAAATAGTTACTTCTATTACAAATGACCTTTCTTTTTATTCTTCTTTTGGGGTTTGCAAAATATAACGTCTTCTTACTATAATCACACTGAACTAACATTCAATTAGATGAAAGTGGTCCTAAGAAAAGGACAAAATCCCCATATGTATCCCTAACTTGTATGACAGTTGATACAGTTTCTATTTTCCTTTTTCTGTCTTGGACTGTCAATCATTTCAAATATTTCATAATGTAACAACAACACAACAATCCAAGGATTTCTAGAATTCTAGGATAGGTAGCTAGTATCAATAATTTATGAACTTGTAAGAGAGAAAGAAAGAGAGAGAGACAGAGTATTTGAACTTGATGTAAAACTAATAGCAATACACTGAGGGGTGTGTTGAATAAAAATGGGTATTGTAGTTAATCATATCACAGAAGGAAGTCAGATGGTTCTAACAAAGAAAGGAAATATGTGGAAGGCCTCATGCTAGTTAGTTACAAGCTTCTAGATAAATTAGTGCTTCAGAATCATATTTTAAAGAAAAACACAGTAGGATACAATCAATCAAATAGAGGGTATTAATCTAGGAAATTTGCTGACACAAGGAAACATAAAACGCTTGTTATTAAAGAGCTCCAATATTTTGTAGCTTCTCAAACAGGTAATAAAACTACAAGTACAGAGTACATCACCAGCCCTAATAAAAGTGGTAGTTCTTTTCAGTCTGGCAGGACCAGAAATAAAATACAGATGAGCTACCCATAAATGACTAGCCTAATATCAATCACTTCCTCTCTATCATGCAAAATCTAAGGGCAGTTCTCATATGTATTTTTCTTCCCAATATGCATTATTTCTCAAACAGAAATGCTAGATACAACCTATTCAATTTCCAAAAAGATATGCCTTTGCTTTTAAAGTGTTTGTTGTGATTTCTCTTTATCAAATAGAAAGGAATTACTTCTAATAGTAAAAACATAAAACAGAGGAAAACATTGCACATAAAAAGTCATTTTCATTTTTTATTTAAAAAATATTGATTTCTTTTTTTATATCACCTGCCATATTGATTCTAGAAGTCAACTTTCATTTTTTAAAAATTTAAGAGTAAAGAAGAATAGTCCTTCAGAAATACTTTATAATTTTCATTTATGAATTCTTTTAGAAAATAGGCAGATCAGTATAGGAGGATGTAAAACTATAATATAACTTTGTATAGACAGAAACTTTAGGATAATGAATAATCCAATATGTGAAAATCCATATCTGGGGAAAGATGTCTCAAGGTGTTTTTCCTAATAGAAATCAATCTGTCCACTGGGAGAAGACATAGGAGAAATATCTCCTTTCTATGAAGATTATCAAATCTACAAATACATGCAACCACAATTATCTATATGAAATATGGAGGAAAAATAAGTATGCATATACAATTATACTGTAGCTATTTATTATTTACATTATATGCATATATAAAATATTATATAATAATAATAGGACAAGGATAGCGACTGTACCTATGATTTTATTGATACAGGAAACTCCAAAGTGAGGAAACTTCCTCAACAAAGCAGATTGGCATCTTCTCTGCAGTGTATAATCTTAGGGAGGGAGATGCCTAGAATACTCAGATTCCAGTAATTTGTCCATGTCCAAATAGTTGGTACATATCAGAGACAGAATCTGAACCTAGGTTGAACCTTGGTCTTCCTGGTGCCAAAGCCAGCTCTCTATCCACTATATAGTAAAGGATGATGATGATGATGATGATGATGGGAATGGGGGGTGATGAGCACACATTCTTATAATTTTACAAATTCTAAAATGCTTTTCTAATAACTACTCTGCTAGGTAGATAGTATATCTCATTTGTCAGATGAGGTAACTGTGACTCAGAATGACTAAACCTCCACAGGGTCAGTTCTTTAGTAGGTGGCATATGGAGCACTTGAACCCAGGTCCCTCTGAATTTAAGTCTAGTGTTCTTTCCGTTACACTATGATACCTCTCACCAAGGTACTCAAATACTAAGGTGGGTTGCCATGGCCAGAGAACTTACTAAGGGGGTGATAAGCCTCAACTGATTCTTGGGAAACAGACTACTCTACCCCCCAAGAAACCTCATCTCTAAGTTTCTTCTGAAATCCTTTCAGTGTGGGAGAATACAAACTAAGCAATGTTAATCAAATGAAGATTCTAATGGGGAGAATTCATTTCTTTGGAAGAGCAGGTGTGAGATTTTAGAAAAGTGAGAGTGACAGTTTGTTAACGTAGATAAGCTTGTGATCACTAGAGCTGTTAATGCTTGATTCCTCCTCAAGGCAAATTACCCTGAATAATTATAGCTAGCATTTATATAGCACCTATTATGCACTAAAAACTGTGTTAAGTGCTTTACAATTAGTAGTTCATTTGATCCTCACAATAATCCTGAGAGGTAGGTGCTATTATTATCTTATTTTATAGCTGAGGAAATTGAGGCAAACAGAGGTTAAGTAACTTTCCAGAGGTAACAAGTATCTGAAGTAAACTTGAACTCAGGTCTTTCTCACTCCAGGCCCGATGTTCTATCTATGGTGCCATCTAGCTGCCTATATGTTAGAATATATGGTCTTTGAGGATAAGAAGTATTTGATTTTTTTTTTGATCTTTGGATAGAACGCAGTACAATTCCTTGCCCATTGTAATCACTTAATAAATATTGTTGTTGGTTTTTTTTTTTTTAAATTAAGCCAAAACAAGCTAGAGTATATTTGGAAAGCTGAACTGGATTTTTTTTAATGATCCTAAATTTCTGCTAAAGCTCCTCTCTTAAACCAAATTTCTCCTACTAATGCCTTATGGTCTCAACTCACAGCATATGATCAGCTCAGAAGACCCAAAATTGAAGCTAACCCGAAGGGCAATGGAAAGTTGTAAAGTAAATCTAAGCATTCTGAGGCATGCTGTCAAAGATAATTTGCCCATGAGAAAAACAGGATAATTGCTATTATTGAGGCAATGTTACAGGAAAAGGAGATGGCAGTCAAGTAACGAGAATAAGAGAGAATAAGATATCTTGAGAGCTAAGTTGGTACCCTGAGATTCAATCAATTCAATTCAATTCATTAAAGTACCAGGATATTTAAGCAAATGAATAAAACACTCTCAGTACACAGATTGAAACTTCTATGAAGATTCTCTTGAAGGACACAGGCGAGAACCTCCCAGGATAGGAAACTGATAAGGTGCGATTAGGAAGAACAAGCATACCCCACCACATTAATGAGATTATAGATCCTCCAAAGATAGATTTTCTTCCCTAACATACAATCAATGCCCAAATTTCCTCCATTATACCTCTACTGCTACTGAATTTTACCTCTTTTATGCATTTTGTACTCATCCTCCCTCATTCCCACTGGAACTATCCTTTTTTAAAGTCCTCTTCTTCCAAATGTTGAGCAATGCTCTACCACCCAATGCTGTTATGGATCCACATCATCATTCCTTGGAAAATAAACAGATTTTTCCTCCTCAGAGAGCCAAGTTCCCTCTTTTTCAGGAAAAGTACATCTGTTATTTGGATCCAAGTGTTCAGTACTCCTTATATTGCCCTTTAGGACTCTCTTCTGTTTCTTTATATTCATCTTCTCTGAGGCTGCATTTTGATCACAGGTAGCAATTAATTAGCCAATGCAGAAAAAAAGAATCTATTCCATCTAGGGTACTGAAAAATTCTCCCTCTTCTTCATAATTTTTGAGGAATAAGCATCTCTTTAGTCTTTTGTGATTTTTCCTGGCACCTCCAATGATGTTCCCTTAGGGAACTGTGCCCAAATGGGCTCTGTATGGTCCAAGAAATTGTATGGTCTTTTGAAATGTATATAAATGTCTATTTCCTGACATTTTATGAAGGTTGTTCTAGATATGAAACCATCACATTTCATACCACAATATAGCTGATAATCATATTCCTGAAGCAAAATCTAGCAAAATGTAAATTTAAAAGAAATGGTGAAAGAAATTAATGTTCACAATATGTCATTAAAATAATAAAATATGGTCCTATAGGAAAACAATGTCAAAGATTTGGATATTTCCTTCACAGAGCTGTTCTTCATTGTACTAAAAAAGTAATTTGACAAGCAAATAAATTGCATATAGCTGTAAAATGTAAAGAAATCATTTTCTGTGCATTTTATGAAAGAGTTCATATTAATAATTCAAAATATAATTAGATGAAATAATTACAATCAGCATATTGCCTACTTAACAAGCAAGAGCTAGTTCATACTTCAGTTCCAGAGCACTTAGTATACTAAAATAGAAAGCACTTAACCTCTTTTACTTCATTTTAGTTTATGATATGGCAAGACTATTACAAATAATAAAGGAATATCCTCCTTTCCTTTCAAAAGAACAATCATACAGTTACAGTACTAACCAGGAAAAACTTAGTAGTCCAGGGACAAGATGGAAGTTCTCATGCAAAATTTATTAAAATCTATGTTTAAGCTAACACTATCACCTATTTAAACAAAATCTGCTGCTGAGTATTTTGTCAATGGTTGCTCAATCTTCTGGGCATTTCTTTGAAGGAGACAAAATAATCATATTGAAGAAGATGAATGCATGGAGAGTTAAAGTTATTTTTCCACAGTGACTGTTCAGTTCCTATACAGTACTCTTTCATTACTGACCTGGAACCACATATGGTCAGCAATGATTTGGTTTTACATTCTGACTAAATGCAGAGATCAATAGGACATTTGCTCTTTCAGTTGGAAGGAAACCAAAATTGGTTTGGACTAAAGCAAGTGACACAAGTCAAACAGACCTATTTAACAAACAGTGTTGAATCACAATTTTTCTTATGAACAACTTTTTTTAAAGAAGGATTGAAAAAGCTTACATGAATTAAAGTAAGATTTCTCCATAATAGGTTACTAAAGGTAAATTAATTTTGTTTATAGCACAATCTTTGCTTGTGCTTTGAAGAACAATAAACACACCCACAAAAATGTCCCATGATGCCTCTGTCAGGGAAAAATAGTGGGATGGATGGAACATCAGTTTGATATGATATCACAATTCTTGTTATCTTTTCATTAATATTAATTTCCTTCAATTTCCTTAAAAATAAAGATTTTGGTATTTATGGGTAGGTAAGATAGAACTCCAATTAGGAAAGACTACATAGATAGATTGAATGTGGCTTCTGGATAACTACCTGATATTAGGAAGGGAAATTTTAGCAATTCATAAAATGAATAATCCACCATTTACATTCACTTCATTTTGCACACAAGAATAATAAAACTTTCTAACAATGAAGTTGTTCAATGAAGAATATTCAATGTGTAATAACCGTTCATAAACATCATTAAAGTGAAAACAGTTTGGGCACCCATTTTATCATTTACATCAGAAACAGTTGCTAAAAGCCAACCTCATAGATCACAGACTGATTTAATGTAATTTCACTCTGTGCATTTCATATCAACAGAAATTTACTGATCGCCTACTACTCAGTAAAATACTTCATATGACACAAGGTTATGCAGGAAATGGCCCTGGTAGCCTAAAATCTACTGGAACATAAAATAGTACTTGATTTGATTTATCCTAAAACTATCATTTTCAAGCTTCAAGTGATACTCCCTAGCCACATTTGGTATTCTAGGATTTGGTAAGTCTTTAAGTTTATATTCGTTTTAGCCACTTCTTTCATTTTATAGACTTTGATCATACTCAGCCTTCATCTGTCCAGCCTGAAGAATCCTAAACTTTAGTTTCATCTCATGGAACAGCTTCTTAAACACCATGATTCAAGAAGTATTTAACAACATTGTTTCTTTTCCAAATACATTTTAATCAAAGAGTATTAGAGCTAGAAGGGAATACAGGGGTGATAAAACGGAGGAAAGGGGATTAGGTCATTCTTTGAAGACACATGTAAAAGGAAAGAAAGAATGGGTAGAGAGAAGTGGAAACAGGATCCAGTAAGGACAAATATGCATATCTTTGAAAACAGATAGGAAAAAGCCACTAAGTATCTTTGTATATTGGAAAAGAGACAATAGAGCATGTAGCCCCAGAGAAGAAGGCAATTAACCATGATAGAAGGGAATAAAACCAATCTTCTGCTCCTATAAAAATTTTATCAAGGAGGAAAGAAAGATGGTGGGGGAGAAAAAGGAGGGAACAAACATTTGTTAAGTACTTACTACATAATGGCAAATATAACAACCCTGGGAGGTAGGCACTATTATTATCCCTATTTTATAGTAAGGAAACTCAACAGACAGAGAGATTTGCTGAGGGATATACAGCCAGGAAGAAGCTGAGGATGAATTTGAACTCAGGTTTCCCTGACTCAAGGTTCAGTGTTCTATCTGGTGTGCCACCTAACTGTCTCTAGTAAGTTTATTAATTATCTAGCTGTCTCATGTAAAAGGTTTCCTTTTCATGACAATAGATGGTTTATACAGCCATAGACTATGACTGGGAGAACAACTGTCTTGAAAAGATGTCTTCATATCAACGAACAGTTATGGATCATTAAAAACACTGAACAATTTCCTATCTGCAATCCCCCTTTCTCTCATTTTTTGGCCCAACTCATTGTCCAGTTTTAGTGCCTGTTCCAAATGGACTGAACGCCTAAATGTTATTGGATGACCTGAGCCACAGACATTTTCCATCCCCCTTTTTATGTATAAAGATTGTTAGATCAATCACTTTAATAATCACACTTTGACTGAAGAGGACATAGAGTGCTATGGGGCATACTCCCTTACAGTGGTGAACACATTTGGCAAGTATTATCTTCATGTTTTAGACTTCAGCTGAAGTTAATAATCAGACATTGAATAGTTATCTGCAGTGACATTTATCAAAAGAATTGTGTTTGAACTTAACATCAAAATGCCAGATACATGGTTCTTTGTTAAAAGATTGTTTAAGGTTATGTTTACTTGGTCAAATCCTTTTTTTTTAAATTAACAAACAATATCTGACTACAATACACAATAATATGCAATGTATACTTTAGAAAAATGAAAACAAATTAATATGAGAGGCATGAGTACGTAAAATGAACATTAGGTTCATGGAAATCACTAACTTCACTGTCTAATTTACAATCTACTTCTAATTTACAATCAGTGACAGAAATGTAAGCATCCACCAACAATACACAGAGCACATTTTACATTTCATTTGAATAGCTCATACTAAAAAAAAATGTATCGCTATTGAAAATAAGTACAAATTTCAGTTGATTAGTTCATACAAAAATGAATTACTACTGGGAAAATGGGTACAAATTTTGAGGGATATGATTGACATAGTCCTTCTGCTATTTTCTTCACAGTGGGCATTCAACTTACACAATCAGTGGAGAATTTGTTTGTGGGCATTGGAAATGAAACTGTCCCCACTTCCATAGGAACTTCAAAATAATGCAAAGATATTCTCTGTGGCTTTTTTCATCATTTGTCTTCAAAGATATTCATATCTGACCTCACTTGACCCTGCTTCTACCTTGTGCACTGCTAAAATTCTTTCTTTGCCCTTTCTTTCCCATCTCAAAAGAGTGATCTAAACCTACTTCCTCAATTGCATCAATACCATTCTCTCTATAATCCCCTCCTCTCTTGACTTTTGCCCCCAATAATCTTGAAGGTATTCAATGAATAATACCTTTTTTGATCCCCATTTTCACTGACCTTTCAGCAATATGTGATGCTACTGACATTCAGGAAACTCTCTCTTCACCTGTGTTGGTTCTTCTGCTTCTCAGTTGACACTGGGCATCTTCTTTGATTTCTCCCACCAGTCAAATATAAAAGGTCCCCAAAGTTCTGAACCTCTACTCCTCTCCCCTGAGGATCTCAAGAAAAACTCCTATGCCCTTATCTATGTTGTCCATTTAAACAAATATTTGTTTTTAGTTTTCAACATCCACTTCCATAACATTTTGAGTTTTCAATTTTCTCCCTTCTCCCTTTCTCCCGTATCCCTTCCCCAAAACGGCATGCAATCTGATACAGGCTCTACATATACATTCATATTAAACATATTTTCACATTAGTAATGTTGTAAATCAGTATTAGAACCAATGGGAGGAACCATAAGAAAGAAGAAACAAAACAAAACAACAACAAAAAGAGAGCAAATAGTATGCTTTGATCTGCATTCAGACTTCATAGTTCTTTCTCTGGATGTGGACAGAATTTTCTATCGTGGATCTTTTAGAGTTGTCTTACATCCTTGCATTGCTGAGAAGAGCCAAGTCCATGAAAGTTAGTCATGGCACAATGTGGCTGTTACTGTGTACAATATTCTCCTGGTTCTCCTTACTTCACTCACCATCAGTCCATATAAATATGTCCAGGTTTTTCTGAAGTTTGCCTGCTCATCATTTCTTATAGCACAATAGTATTCCATTACATTCATTTAGCACAACTTGTTCAGCCATTGCCCAATTGATGGGCATTTCCTCAATTTCTAATTTTTGACCACCACAAAAAGAGCTGTTATAAATATTTTTGTACATGTAAATCCTTTTCCCATTTTTATGATCTCTTGGGGAAACAGACTTAGAAGTGGTATTGCTGCATCAAAAGGTATGCACAGTTTTATAGCCCTTAGGATATGGTTCCAAATTGCTCTCCAGAATGATTGGATCAGTTCACAACTCCACCAACAATGTATTAGTCTTCCCATTTTTTCACATCTTTTTCAACATATATCATTTTCCTGTTTTGTCACATTAGCAAATCTGATAGGTGTGAGGTAGTATATAAGAATTGAATAAATTTGCATTTCTCTAATCAATAGTGATTTACAGCATTTTTTCATATGACTATAGACAGCTTTAATGGCTTCCTCTGAAAATTGCCTATTTATATTCTTTGATCACTTACCAATCGGGGAATGACTTGTATTCCTATAAATTTGACTCAGTTCTCCATATATTTTAGAAATGAGGCCTGCTTGTAAAAATTGTTTCCCAGCTTTCTGCTTCCCTTCTAATCTTGGTTGCATTGGCTTTGTTTGTGAAAGAAATTTCAATTTAATGTAATCAAAATCATCCATTTTGCATTTCATAATGTTCTTATCTCTTTTTTGGTTATAAATTCTTCCCTTCTCCATAGATCTGACAAGGTAAACTACTCCTTGCTCTCCTAGTTTGCTTATACTATCAGTCTTTATATCTAAATCATGTCCCTATTTTGACTTTATTGTGATATAGCATGTAAGATGCTAATTTTTGCCTATCCCTAATTTTTGCCATATTATTTTCCAGTTTTTCCAGCAGTTTTTGTTAAATAATGAGTTCTTATCCCAGAAGATTGAACCTTTGTATTTATCAAAAGTAGATGACTATAGTCATTGACTATTGTGTTTTATGTACCTACCCAATTCCTCTGATCCACCACTCTATTTCTTAGCCAGTACCAAGTAGTTTTGATGATTGCTGCTTTATAATTTAAGATTTGGTATGGTGAGGCCACCTTCCCTTGAATTTCTTTTCATTAGTTCCTTTGACATTCTGGACCTTTTGTTCTTCCAGATGAATTTTATTATTTTTTCCTAGTTCTACAAAACACTTTTGGTAGTTTAATAGGTATGGCACTGAATAAGTAAATCAATTTAGGTAGAATTGTCATTTTTATTATATTAAATCAGTGTACCCATAAGCAACTGATATTTTTTACAATTATTTAGATGACTTTATTTGTATGAAAACTGTTTTGTAGTGGTTTTCATATAATTTCTGGGTTTGTTTTGGCAAGTAGACTTCTAAATGTCTATAGTAGCTTTAAATGGAATTTCTCATTCTATCTTTTGCTGTTGGGCTTTGCTAGTAATATATCAAAATGCCAATGATTTATGTGGGTTATGTTGCCCATTTGATAGGCACAATTACTGCTTTGTAATATCACTTGTGGTTGCTTCCACACACCGCCCCCCCCACAAAAGTATGACTTTACCTTTACTTAATAGGTCGTTAAGTAATTGCTGACCAAGTATTATGTCATTTACTCCTCTGCGTCACCCAAAGAGCTTTGTGCATATAGCAAACACTCAATAAACATTAAACTATTGCAACAGCCTGCTGGGTGATCTCTCTGCCTAACGTCTTTCTTGACTTGACTGACACTTCAATCTATTCTCCACTCAGCTGTCAAAATGACATTCCTAAAATGCAGGTCTTACTCCATCAACCTCCTATTCAATCAACTCCAGTGACTTTCTCTTGTATACAGGATCAAATATAAAAATCTTTTTTTGGCTTTAAGGCTTTTTATAACCTGGTCCCTTCCTAACTTTCCAGTGTTCCTACACCTGACTTACTTTCATATACTCTATGATCCAGTAAAACTGGGTCTCTTTGCTGTTCCTCATACACAATGCTCCATCTCTAGATGTTGAGTGATTTCACTGACTGTCCCTACCAACATCCCTTGAAAGTTGTTCTTCCTCATATCCACCTCCTAGTTTTCCTGGTTTCCTGATCCTCCTTACTCTTAGTGACTTGCCTCTGAGACTAACCCCAATTTATCCCTTATATATATCTTGTTGATGCATAATCGTTTGAATGCTTTTTCCCTTAACAGATTGACCTCCTTGCGAATAGGATCTGTTTGTTGAATTCCTTTGTTTCCTCAGAGTGTAGTGTCTGGCACATAGTAGGAAGTTAATAATGCTAATTGACTGACTTAGGAACAAAATCATGAAATTTTGTTGAGGATAACAATGGCTCAAATAAATATTAAGAAAAGTTGGTTTATAAATATAATGTATTTTATAATATATTTATATATATGTATGATTGATATATATATAAATATAATAATTATATATATATAAAAATAAATATAAAGAACAGAGGAAAGGTTTCCCTAATTTACCTTTTTGTGGAGGCTGATTGTTTTATCAAAGTATTATGGATATGAATGAATATAGAGTACAGAAGTAGAATCTAGGAAAGAAACAATATATTTAGATGAGAATTTTAAGTGCTAGAAC
This sequence comes from Notamacropus eugenii, assembly GCF_028372415.1. Lineage (NCBI taxonomy): Eukaryota > Metazoa > Chordata > Mammalia > Diprotodontia > Macropodidae > Notamacropus > Notamacropus eugenii. Next base: position 256,782,306 of record NC_092873.1, on the reverse strand, counting down.
AGGGAGGAAAGTACAAAAAACAAGAAATAAAGGGTAAATATTTGGTAAAAGTTTTATCAACTTGCATTTCGCAATCTTAATTCCCTCAATCAATCAATACTTATTGAGCACTTACTATTATGTGTCAAGCATTGTGCTAAGTGATAAATATATACTAATGTATATAATGTATATATAATACACTATACTTATATATAATATAATATGCATACATATTATATGTAACATGATGTTTATATATAAATGTTTTTCTATAATATGTAAATGTTTATAACTTATTTAACATATAAGACATGTTTATATTTCTATAGAAACAAATATTAGCAGGTATATATACATGTTTGTGTGTGTTTATGTATGTATATATGTGTATTTGTGTGCATACATACATGTATATACACAAACACACGTATATCATTTGGCACACTACCTGGCACATTGGGAGTGATATCTGTAGATCTATGTCTATGCATATAAGATATATCTATGGAAATAGATATGTAGATATAGATGTTGCTGAACTATGGGAAATAATTTTAAGGAAACCTATAGCTCACATTCTCTGATCCCAACTTTCTAGTCTGTCTCAAGTCATCAGAGAATGGAAGTCTAAAGTGGGTCAAGCTTGAGAGTGACCCATTCTGGCACAGATCTGACTTAAGAGTTCTCCTAATCTCCATAGAACCACAGTAAAAAAAGAACCAGGAAGGCCAAGTCTAGATTTTCTGGGTATACTTTGATCCAAATCCCCATGAATTTCTCAAACTTAAATTAATTTTCTGAAATTCTCTGTACTAGAAATAGCCTGAGACTACCACCAATCTAAGAATTTTCTAACACATACATGTTGTTGTTCAGTCATTCAGTTGTTCTGAACTCTTCATGACCCCATGGACCAAACCACGCCAATGCTGTCCATCAGGTTTTCTTGGCACAGATACTGGAGTGGTTTGCCATATACATACATTGATATAAATTAAAGTTTTACGAATGTCATCTATTTCTATATTAAAGTTATTTCTTGACATGCCCCTCCATTCCACCTAATGCACCCACCAAGTAAACCTAGAAAAATAGTTTAGAAAAACAAACCAACAGCAATGACCTCTGACAGCATATGCGACATTATCTACCATCTATCTCCATTAACTGGAGGAGGCAGATTTCCTCTAGTTCTCACCCTTAAAATGCCCACACTTTAGACTACTCTCCCTTAGAGCTATTGTTTTATATCTTTTCTTTCCTTCTCCGCTATATATTCTGAGAAAGCTGTCTGCACTAGATGTGTATAACTGTACTTCCCCCCTTTCTTCTAAGTCCTATAAAATCTGACTTCCTACATCATCTTTCAAATGAACCTTCTTCCTCCAAAATTTCTAATAATCTAATTACCAAACCATTTCCTCAATTTTCATCCTACTTGACCTCTCTTGCAATATCTGACATTATTGATCACCCACTTCTCCTTGATACTACCCCACTCTAGGACTTCATGAAAGTGATCTTTTCCTGATTTTCCTGGTATGTCTCTGACCACTCCTCTCATTTTTCTAGTTCTTTTTCCATGTCACTCTCACTAATCATGGATATCTCCCCAAAACTATGACCTATGCCTTCTGTTTTCCCTTCATACTTTATTACTTGATGAGGCCATTAGCTCTCATAGGTGCATTTATCATCTCTAAGCTCAATTCCAAGTATTCAGTCCTTATCTTTCTCCTAAACTACATATGGTTAGTTACATATCTCCAGCATCATTATAGACATCTCAAATTCTAGACCTACGGCATCTCAAATCTTACATGTCCCAAACAGTTTACAATCTTTCCCTCTAAACCTACTCTTCCCTTTCTTCTGAGGTTACCTCCAATTTATCTTGTATATATTTTATATGTACACAGTTGTTTGTATATTGTCTCCCCTGTTAGAAGGTGAGCTCCTTAAATACAGAGACCATGTTTTCATCTTTCTTTGCATTCATAATTCTTAGCACAATGCTTTATATAGAGGAAGTACTTATTAAAATATTTATTGACTGATGCACCCTCCTTTTGAACTTTTCTATTAATGTTTACAGCATTACCATAGTTTCAGTCTCCAGTGTTCAAAAACCTTATTTCCTCTTTGACTTCTCATGCTCATTCATGTATTATGTAATCATCATAATAATAAGTTGCTGCTGTTCATCCTCCATTTTCAAAGAGGACCAATGAAATTATAGGGTGATATCTTGACTCATAGGTGAATTGGATTTAAGTGAGGCAGAGTTGCACAAAGAGGAACCAGAAAAGCAATATAAAAATGACTAAAATAATGTAGATGAAAAGAACACTAAAATGATGCCAATCTTGGTTCTGGAGAAGAAAAAGCATTTATTAAAACACATACTATATGCCAAGAAGTGCACTGAGTGCTGGGTATACAAAAAAGTAAAAATATTCCCTGCTCTCAAGGAACTCATTCCAAAGCAGGAGGCAACCCATAAATAACTAGGTACATACAGACATATGGAGAGTAGAAATAGGTAATCTTAACAACGTCTCAAAAAATTGGGCAAAAACTCTTTGTTGTTCCTCTCCACAGAAATCTTTACTACAAGATGAAAGATTTATTCAATCTGAAGAAAAACCAGGACAAGGACTCAATATAAATGAGCAAATATTTCACAGAGAGAAATTACAAATAATAGTCAACTTCATAACAATTGCTCCAAATCCCCTATAATAATACAAATGCAAACGAAAACAACTCTTAATTTTCTCTTTTCACCTGGAAAATTGACAAAGACAATAAAAAGTGAAAACAGCTAATTCTGTAGGGGCTACATAAAGACAGGCCTATTGGTAGAGCAATAAATTGATACAGCTAGGTGGTATAGTGAAAAGAAAATTGACTCTGGACTCAGAAGACCTAGGTTTAAATCTTGCCATTAATACCTGCTATTTGACCTCTCTAGATCTAGGTTTCTTCATCTGTGAAATGAGTCGCTTAAATTTAGAAAGTATCTGAAGTTTCTTTCATCTCCAAATCTAAGATCTTTCATATATCCAAATAAATATTATCCCTCAAAGCAGTCATCTTGGGAAGCAATTTACTTGTTTCAATAATATTGCTCATATGTTTTGAATACTTTTTTTTCAAAGATTTCACATATAGTAAGAAAAAAATAATTTTACAGTTATAGTTAGTTTCTTTAATCCAAAATTCTAACAGTGAGATCACATATTCATAGAAGTATACTTTGCACTTAAATATATATATTATATATACATATATATAATATATATATATATCCATTTTTTGGACAAGATATTATGCTAAAATTTAAATCCATGCTCAAAGGATGAAGACTTACTACCATTGAGGATATTCAAGAGAAAGCTGAATTCATTCAATTGTAAGGAAGGATTTCAAAGCATAAATTTGTGCATTTTATTTTATTTGAGGTAAAAATCTGTTACAGCAAATACCATTATGAATAAGTAGATGATTTAACCAATTTCCTTCTGTTCAGATACCTGATCCAAAGCAGTAGAGTTCCAATACCTAATAACAAAGGAGATGCCCTCTATAAACCTTTTCCCTTCCTGCCAGTTAATCTTCAAAACAAAGAACACCTGCATACTGTTTGCAAGACACTTCTCTCACTCACTAAACTCTATATGAAATGTAACAAGTGGGATGGGAAGTATAAGATACCAAAGAAGTCTACCAGAATAATTTCCCATCATTACTAAATTATATGCCCATATATAAAAGTCTATGAACATATATGTATATGCATACAAGATTTTAAAAGGAGAAAGGAGATAAGGGTGAAAAATATATGTTATACCTCTTTTTTTTCTACTGTGTATTTTATAAGTGATTTCGTGTGTGTGTATGTATGTATGTGTGTGTGTGTGTGTGTGTGTGTGTGTGTGTGTGTGTGCATAAGGGAAAGAGGAGAGAGGGAGAGGGTTTTATGTTTTATCTCTAGTCCTCAAAGATTAGAAATGTGACTTTCACAATGATTACAATGAAAATCTGCTACAATAAGTGTGAATTTGAGTAGGTTTGTTGTAATTGGATTTGATGTGCATGTATTAAAATTGAAAGATTAAAAAAATAACTCTAGACCTCTTTGCTCAAATCAAAGAGAACTGAAAGTTAATATGAAAATTAACTTGCATAGCTAAGAATAGATTTAAAAGCTGCAGTTCAAAAATGTCTGGTGAATATATATGATATAATATGCAATATATAATATATATGTAACAGAAAATTATAATGGGAAAGGCACTATAATTTCCACATTTTTCATTATAATTTCCTGTTACATGATTTGGTGTAGTACATTTTCACATAAGTTACTAAGAGGGCAATACAGTCAGTAGGGTAATTTAACCTATATTTCTATAATGAAAAGTATGACTGAAGACAAATTTGTGGATTAATGCACAATGGCAATACAAAAAAACTAATTGTTGAAGCTACTAGGGAGAGGGCATGTAGTGCTGAAACCCTACTGTCATCAGTAATGGGTTAAAGAGGGAAGAACATATGTATCTAGAAGGGTATAAAATTCTTCTACATTTGAAAGAAATGAGGACAAAGGAACAGGGTGGGACAAGAGGATAAGAGAGGGATAGTTAGAGGAGTGGGTAAGTTAAGAAATAGGGAGTTAAGAAGGAGCAGGCAGAAGTAAAGCAGAGGAGTGAGGAAGGATAGGAATAGGATGAGAAGAATAGTGAGGAAAAATAGGAAGGAGGAAAATGAACAAGTAATTATAGCTTAGAATGTAAATGGAATGAATTTGCCTATAAAATGGAAACTCATAGCAGCTAAAAAAAATTAGAATTCAACAATATGTTGCTTTCAGGAAATGCTATAAAAATGAGAGATACACACAAACATAAAAGTCAGGAGCAGAATTTGTTAAGTAAAAAAGCAGTGGTAGTAATCATGATCTCAGACAAAGCTAAAGTTAAAACAGATTTAATCAAAAGAGAAAAATAGGGAAACTATGCTATGAGTCAGCCATTTATTTTATATCGTTAATGTTTAACTCACTACCTGGAATATATTTTAATAAATATTTCTTGACTTGATTTCACTTTAAATGACAAAATGACAAACCTACCCAGATACTCATAGGATTTATGTCATAGGTAGCTAGGTGAATAGAGAGCTGGACAAGGATTCAGAGAACAACCTGAGTGCAAAACTGGACCCTGGGCAAATCACTTAATCTTTCTGCCTGAATTCTGGTCTTCACAAAATCAAAACTATAGTACCTACATGCAGAGCTGTTGTGAAGATAAAATGAAAAATGTTGTATAAATGCTAATTACTATTATAATTGTTATTATATAACTACAATCACATAGCAAAAATTTAAAAACAAAAGAAGATCTAAACATCTGGAGAGCTTATTGATTGTTCATAACTGGCTTTTTTCAGGGTAGTAAAATTAACAATACTACACAAATTATTCTACAGATTGTGTCCCACCAAACTATCAAAGGGATATTTTTGTAGAAAAAAGTTACAGAATTTGTTTAGAGAAATAAAAGGCCAAGAATATCAAGGGACACAAAACAGTAAGAAGTGGGGCTTGACACATCTGGACCTCAAACTGTACTAGAAAGCAATAATTATCAAAACTATCTGATACTGGATTAAAAAAAGAAAAGCAATCAATGTAATAAGTAAGATAAGCAAGATACAGAAACAAATGCACACAGGGTTCGTTGGTTAAATAAATCCAACAACACAAATTAGAATTTGACAGGAACCAGTGGAAAAAACTGAAAAACATTTTATACTTTATATCATTTAGAAGAAATTACAAATATATAATGGACCCAAATGTAAAAAGTTTTGTTATTGAAAAAAAGAACTTGGATCAGCAGGGGGTTAGTTATATGGTTTTCTTCACATTTATGTACAAGAAAAAATTCTTTACTAGACAAAAGATAGAAGGTATCATAAAAGACAAAACATAGTCAATTCATCAATAATTATAAATGCCAGCTATGTGTCAGACATGATGCTAGGCACTTGGGATACAAATGCTACAAAAAGAAACATTCTCTGACCTCAAAGAGCTTACATTCTGCTGAGGGAGACATGTATGTATATAACGTAAATACAAAGTAATTTTATTGGGGAGGCATTACAAACTGGGGGATCATGAAAAGTCTTATGTAAGAGGTAGTATTTAAGCCAAGTTTTGAAGAAAACGATGATTTTTAAGAACAGGGAAGTCAGAAGAAAGGAAGTTCTAGACATGCTTGGATCAGCTTTCACAAAAGAATGAAGACAACAGATGTAGCAAATGAAGTGAATAAATAAAAATTACAGGGCAGAGTCATTCTGAGCCGAGCAAATTAAGTTTGAAAGAACTGAGTTCAGTGAAGAAAGAGCAGCACTTTTGTGTAGTTTATGCCAACTGGTAGGCATATAGAATAAATGCAGTGATATAAAATAAACATATGTAATCTGAGCCGCAAAGCCCATTGGTATGGAACTATCTCCTCAATGGTAGAGATCAATGCCTTGATCTTGAGTGAGTGGAGGTCAGAGTTGCAAGAGTGGGAGAGAAGAAAGAACCAGAGTTTTCCATCTCTGAGTTTCTGGCCTCATGAATCAAGAGAAAAGACACAGGGGATTCCCACCTCTCTTCAGAAGCATAAAGGGAGAAAGGCACTAACATAAGGAATTTCGATTGTATCCTTATTCTCCACATGCTTCACTAGAGACCAGTGAATTTTTTCCCTTCAAGTCAGATCCTCAACATATTCTCTCTCTCTCTCTCTCTCTCTCTCTCTCTCTCTCTCTCTCTCTCTCTCTCTCTCTCTCTCTCTCTCTCTCTCTCTCCCCCTCACACACACACACACACGCACACACAGAACTTATTCATTATATATTGTTTTATATAGTTTCTCATATGTATGCTTTCTCCAGTTTCTCTTTTGTCCAGCACCTAGGACAAAAAGATTCTGTTGCTATATGTATGTTACTGTGGTATCTGGTGGAGAGGGGTCAAGCCTTGGACAAAGAGCCTGGGGTTCCACTTCCTCCATTATGAAATAGTGACCAGGAGTTTAGCTAGAACTTTAAAAGTTATTGCCCTTAGACCAACAATATCCAAGGGAGCAGATAAGATATAAATCTAGTCTGTAGCCCCTTCTCCCTTCAGTCTCAACCTCCAGCTTTCTCCCTCTGATAAGAAATAGTTTCCCTGGGAGAAAGGTGGGGGAAGGAGAATCTGGAGATATCTCTTTATACCTCCCCCTGCCACATCTAGAGACAGACCATAAACATAGAATAAATGTTTCCCATTTTAACTAGCTTTTTTGTTCCTGCCCCTAGATTCACTTGCATGCCAATCAGTGATTATCACGGGAACTAAATGACGCCTATTGTCCCCAACCCACACATAGCTCTTATGGTTTTCTTGAAAAGAGTCCTGGAAATATTTTAGGAAATGTAGAACAAATAACGGATTTGACATGCATTAAAATACATTTTCTATCTCAAATGACATTTGTTATCTGGGTTCAGGGACTTCCAAATGACACTAGCACAACAGTAAAAAAAAAAATGGAATTATTTTTAGTCTAGGGTTTCTGTTGATTTCTTTCCTGGCTACCTGGTTCTATGTGCTAACTCTCTATGCCCTACAAAGGTTTGTCCTTTTCCAGCAGAAGAACCACCCTGAGAGATGGTAGCAGAGCCTAAGACTGCCCTGAAGGGGCAAGCCAATAACCTCACTAGACTATAGAGGTGAGAAAATGTCAGTGTTCTAGCTCTGCCCATGCATATCCCTAGGTTTCTGCTTTCCGTGTGTGAGCTCTAGTTACACAAATTCCTTCTGTGTACCCTGCCTAAAGTTTTTTTGGCCAAGCATGTTTTCTACATACGCCCTTTCTAGGTATGTTCCCTTGCCCTTCTTGTTTTCTTTGTGTGAGCCCTCCATGTGAGTTCCCTGTATGCATTCCCTTCATATTTTAACTGAGGTCATGTATAAGCTCTGTGAGTGTACACTCTCCAGTGGGTAGTATGGTAACCTGTGGAAGATTATATCTGGTGTTCATGAGGGAAGGGAAAAATCTTCTCTTGTCACTTAATTTGTAGTTTGTAATTTGATTGATTAAACATGTTTTACTTTGAACTAATGTGTTTTCTGGCTCTGTAACAATAAACATGATTTTGTCTAGCTATGATTCATAATAATATTGACCTATAAAATTTCTTTAACCTACTATATAGCTTTCTAGAAACCTCAACATAAAAGGGGTTCTCAATGCTAGAAATTATTTCAAAATTTTGACCCACAGAGCTCCAAATCTCTAGTTTTGCACTAACACATAAATATATAAATTCCTACATAATTACTTCCAAGCAATAACTCAAAAAATGTTAGTATGGATCATCATGATTAAGTTTTTAAAAAAAGAATAAACTTTCACCCTTCAGGCAGATGTCCATGCAAGATAACATTTATTAAGAGGGGCATGCAACCTATAAATAAATGGGTCCATGACTTATCTCCATTAATGCTACAGATTCAGAGCAAAAGGACAATTCCCCTTAAATAGGGTTTTGGGGAGTACAGAACAAAATAAGAAAATGATATGGAATCAATCTTAATCTTTCCATAAGAAAACACAATCTTACATTAACATAATCTAAGTTGTATTACCCATATGCCCATTTAGTAGTACTTTGAAAACAGAAAATGCTTGCACCATTCTGCAGGATTTTATTATTGCTTTGGAATAGTTTATTATTGTTCTCTCTTTTACAATTAAGTGAGACATATGATATCTCCATACTGGTCCACAGCATTTCATGGCTATGGGCCAATATAAGGAAACCTAAAATGATCAGATAGATATTTGACAGAACTTATATTACAGAGATGGAAGCAGTGCAGTAGATAGAGGGCCACTGGGAATCAGGAAAACACAATTTCAAGATCTACCTCTCATTCTTACTATCTATGTAGCCTCAAGTTACAGTACTCTGCTCTTAATAGTCCAGGCAATTTTCTGCTACTATAAATTAAAGATAAGTTGCTTATCAGCTAAAATAATTTCCATATCAGGGATACCTTCACACTGACAAAAATCAAATCTAGATGAAAAAACCTAAGCAAAACAAAAACCCAAACCATTCAAAAAAACAAAAAAAAAGGATTCTTACTTTACAAACTATGCTACATTCATTTAAGTCACTGATCTGTTTGCACAAATATTTCCTGGGAGCAAGAGCTTAGGAATGGTCAAGAGAACAAATCTCAGATTTACTGGAACATAAACACAAATGAATACAAATGGGTCACTGGCTCACAATATTTAGAGCTGGGAAGGGCCTTCGAGTTAAACTAGTTCAATATGCCAACTCTACTGCAGCCCAGAGAAGTTCAGTGATTTATCCAAGGTCACACAAACAGTAGTTGGGATTTGAAAATAGTTTCTTTGATGTCAATGAAACACTAAATTATTTAACGGTGAGTAGTATTAATTTAGATAAAGTCAATTTATGGGAAAGTTTAAAGGAACATATCTATTATATAAATTGAAGTGTATCTATATTCTGACAGTATCATCTGCCTCGAAGTAAAAAAAAAAAATTAAAAAACAAAATACAAAAAAAACCCCAAGTACTATTTAAACCATAGACATCACAACTGTATCAATCACATATGACTAATTTAAATATGGATTAAACTATAAAATACTAATTTTTAAAGAAAAAAAAGAGAAAGCCTATACCCAAACATTATTAAGCTGTACTATATTTTAAAAAAAGTAATATTCAAAAAGGGTTATGACTTTCTCATATGAAATAGTCCTTGACTTTCATAATTCTTAAGCACTTTCTTTTATCATTTTGCTGATGTATGTTCTATTTTAAAATCAGAAGGATAATGGATGTGCTTCTTAAACTGTAAATTGGGTTTTATATCAGAGACCTGTCAGCACCACGATGGGGTGACCTGACAGTGGTCTTGCATTTGCAGTGCTCCTTCATGTCTGCTTCTCAAGGTGATAGGGTCAGTCTTAAAGAAAGTGCAGAAGATTGCTTGATCCCTCAGGAAACATCTTAGAGCCATAATAACATTTACTGCAAGCTATAATCATTTTATGTTCTCCTTAACAGCTTAAAAGCAGAGCTATACTTTGCTGTCACATGTATTTGTATTAATCAAGGGCATTTAAGGTTTGAATAGATATTGTAAATTACATAAGCTACATTCTTTCAATGCGTATGTTACGAGTCCTAAAATTTAGAAAAGTTAAGAACTTGCTATTATCACTAATTATTCCTATTAAAAAAGGACCAAATTTCAGCTTTGTGACTATGATAAGGCTTCCTAAGAGTCACTTTAAAAAGAAAGGAGGCCCAATCGGTTGTAAAAACACAAATAAAATGATCAAAACAGAGGGTAAATGAGTATAAATACTTGAAGTCAAAACATAAATAGAGGACACTCTGAGGTAAAACAAAAAAAGTAATTATAATCAAAGTAACTAAGTTTTCTAAAAGCCACAAATTTAAAGGCAAGGTTAAATTTCTTAGGACAAAAGGAAAAATGACTTTGTTTACTACATTGTATACTCTGTGTTATATATGTAAACGGATTTGAAATCTAACCTCTTTAGCATACCTTAGAATACTAAGGATAACCCTTTCACATGGTACGTAAATAATATTAGTGAGGTACATGATGTCAAAGACTGTAGATAATTTGGAGCATTGTGGGGACAAAACTATGGTTTTCAAAAAGTCATTTTAAGACATCCTGTTTTCTTACTATTAATTTCATCACAAGTAAAATGAAAAATTAGGGGAATTGCTCAAATTAATCAAAAGTTTTCCCCAAAACTCCTAAACTGGGTAATTTTTATGCCTAATCTTTTATAGTTAATTTGGTAAAACATGTTAAAACACATGGTATTAAGATAATTCACAAATATCTATACAAAAACTAAGGTGATCATTTCAATTTTCAGAGAGGCCTACAATCAGTCTATACTGCTTTTAAACACAGAATATGATTACATATACTCTTTTTGGGGAAAAATAAATGAGAATGAATTTATATTTAAAAAATCAACCCTTAAGTTAAATGAATGAATAAAATATCATTTAATAACGACTTACCACATGTCAAGCACTGTGCTAAGATGAGAAAATAAAAAGAAACGGTGGTAATGGGAGAGCCAGAGAATCCAGAAATTGTGGGATAGGGAAAGAAGCTTCCCTTTAGGCGTAAATAATATAGAAAGCAGATAATTTCAATCAAAAGAATATTAGAAAAATGGATTCCTCCCCAGAAATACCTTAATGTACCTCCATACATTCATGGAAAATAATCTATTATTGTTATTAATATAAGTATTATTGTCTGTAATTATCTTTCTTTTTATACAAAGCAAAATTGGGTTAGTGGAAAGAGCACTGGATAGATTCAAGTTCTGACTTCATGGCTTACCAGCTATGTGAATTTGTACAAAGCACTGAATCACTGCAAGCCTCAGTTTCTTCAGCTATAAAATGAGGATTCTAATACAAAGGAGACCCTATAGTGTACTGCAGTGGTAACAAACTCAAATAGAAATAGATCCCTGTAGCCCACGCAATGACTTAGAAAATCAGAAATTAACATTATCAATGTTGTATTGCATTTTTATTTACTGTGTTAAACACTTCCGGATTATGTTTTAATCTGGTTCTGGCTGCACTAAGAGAAGGCAGAGAGTTTGACACCTCTAAATGAAGTGGATAATGAATTAGCCCCAGTAAGAATACAAGTAAGACTTGTACTCAAGTCCTTTTCTCTGAAATAAGTCATTTTGGTAGTGTGACACTAGGCACATCTCTTAAACCTAAGGAGACTTAGACAACTCTCTTAAGACTCCAAGTTACTGGAAGATTGCTGATCCACACTGATAGAGTGTTTCCTCTCTGGAAGTTTCCTACAACAAAGAAATAACAAATCTGTACAAAAATGCAACTGCATAATTTACCTTACAGAGTGGTTGTGAATATCAAGCCTTATGAAGTACTCTATTACTGAGAATCACTACTAAGTATTACTAACATGTCATATCTTTTGATTTTTACAGTCAGCAGCAAGTTCTGCAAGTGTCATGGCACCACAGCCTAATGGAGGCTTCATTCATTGACCCTTCACATTCACCTGTAGTTTGGTTTTATAGATGTTGCTGCTATAACAATTAGGAGTGCTGCCTACCTCCTCTACGTAATCTGTCTGATAAAAACATTTTTAAATTGTTGTATTATATGATAGGTTCAAAATGAAAATGCGACCTGAATATTAAAAGTCCTATTTTACAAAATTTAGAAGAGAATAAGATCAGATACCTTTCACAGCTATGGCTAGGGGCTTACTATTCTTAACCAAGCAAACGGACAAGGAAGACTACAAAATATAAAATACAAAATGCTTTGATTGCATGAAATTGAAAGTTTTTATATGAACTAAACAAATTCAGATAGAATACGGCAAACCCTCCAAGGGGAAAAGTCTTTGAATCAAGTATATCTGATAAAGAAATATTTCTTTTTGCTCAAATTCATATTTCCAGCACTTGCCACAGCTTCTAGAACTTAGGAAGTGTTAGATAAATGCTGTTAATTTAAAGATCTTATATCCAAGATTTTTAGGGAAGTGACACAAATAAGTAAGAATGATAAATAGCTTTCATTAAAGAGCCATTCCAAAATGAATAAGGGATTAAAGGACATAGACAGTTTTCAAAAAAAATTACTGTGAACTATTAACACTAATATGAAAGACTGCTTCCAATCACCAACAAAAATGCAAATCAAAACAACTTTGAGATCACATGTCACACCTGGCAAATTGGCAAAGATAACGGTAGATAAAAGTTGTTATAATTGAAGGGGCTGCAGAAAACACACACGTTAATATATTTTTGGGATAAATAAAGTAATTCTGGAAAGTAATTCAGAGTTACGCTAAGAGAATGTCTACTCTCTCTCTTTCTCTGTGTGTGTGTGTGTGTATATATATATACACACATATTTATTTATTCATTTATTTATTTGCCCTTTGACCTCACTAGCAGGCATATACTCCAAGGTGGCATGTCAGAAACAGAAATAAGGGTCCCACATAGACCAAGATATTCATGTCAGCATATTTTTGTAGTGTTAAAAGAACTGGGAACTAAATAGACATTCACTGATTGGAAAATTCCTAGCAAACTGGAGTAATGAATAAAATGGTATATTACTGTGCCAAAAAGAATGATGACCATGAAGAATTCAGAGAAGCATAACTATATTTATATAAACTGAGGCAGAGTAAATGACTAAAACAATGGAAATGAAAAGAACATACACAAAAATAAATTGATTGTGTAACTAATTTCTGATCTTGGTACTACAGAAGAGCTGAGAAAATGCATCTCCCTCCTTTCTTTGCTAAAGTGAGGGACTATGTGGTTAGAATATTGCATATGCAGCCGGATTAGGTCAATATTTTTGGCTAGTTGTGTTCCATTGCTTTTCCTTTCATTTTGTTATCTGTTAAAATGGGATGGTTTCCTGGGTAGGTTAGGTGAATGAAGTATTTCTTCAGTCAAAACAAAAATCCAAACAAACATTTATTAAGCACCTATTTATTATGTGCCAAGCACAGTGCTAAGTGCTGAGGATACAAAGAAAATTAAACAATACTTCCAGGTCTCTAGATGCTCACAGTCTGATGTGGGAGAAAACGAGTAAATAACTATGTGCAATGAAGTTACGCACAGGATAAAGTGGAAATGATCAAGATGGAGGGTAACAGAATTAAGGGAAATCAGGTTTCCTGTCAAGGTAAGATTTTAGCTAGGAATTGAAAGAAAGAAAACCAGAAGAAAGAGATGAATTGGGAGAGCATTCCAGGCATGGAAGACCACTAGTAAAAATTCCTGGAGTCAGGACTAATAGAGGAAAAATAAAGAATCCAACGTCACTGTATCACACTGTATGTGGAGGGGAGTGATGTGTAAAAAGACCAGAATGACGAGGGTTGGTGGGTGAAGGGAAGTAAGGAAGGTTATGAAGGACTTTGAATGGTAGAGGATATTGATTCCCCGATGTGAGAATGAGCCATTGGAGAGGAGGGACTTAACATGGTGAGTCCAGAGCTTGAGGAAGATCCCTTTGACAACTGAATAGAGGATGAACTGGAGTAGGAAGAGACTTGAGGTAAGAAGACAAACTAGTTGACTCTTATAGTAGTCCAGGGGATGAAGGAGGTAAGGGGCAAACAGGAACAAGCATTTATTAGATGCCTACTATGTGCTCACCACTTCACAAATGTTGTCTTCACAACAACCCTGTGAAGTAAGTGCCATTATGGGGTCCATTTTACACTTGAGGAAATGAAGACAGAGGTTCAGAGACCTTACCTAGGATCACACAGCTACTAAGTACCTGATGCTGGATTTGAACTGTGGTCTTCCTGTCTCTAGGCCCAGTACTCTAACTACTGTACTGCTCTATCTACAAACTGCCTCTAGTTCTTCTAATGAACTAGATTAGGCCAAATTAGGGCTAGCACCAGGGTGGTGGCATTGTCAGAAGAGAGGAGGCATATGTGAGAGTTGTTATGAAGCTCTTGATTGCTCTTGGCAACAAGATGGGATGGAAGGAAAAGGGTGAGAAAGTGAAACCGAGGTTGCAAACCTATGGGACTGGAAAAAGATGATGCCTTCAAGGAAAGATATGAAGATAGGAGGATTTGGGTGGAAAGAGAATGAATTTAGTTTTGGACATATTGAATTTGGACATTCAGTTTGAAATATCCATTTGGTGGCTGGAGGTGTGAGACGACAGCTCAGCACAGAGGTTAGAGCTAAATAAGCTGATGTGAGGATCATCACCAGAGAAGGAGGAATAACTGATACAAAAGGGGAATGAAGATTCCCAATAAGTAGGGGTAGCAGAAGAAAGCAGGGCATACTGCTCAATCCAAATCTCCACAGTAATAATAACAAAAGGAACCACAAAATATTTACTGCAAACACCTACACATTTTCACACACGGAAAGTATACACACACATAAATGAAGGAAGGAGAACAATAAAGAGAAAATGAAAATCTCAAGAAGGTTTGACAATGTATCTGAACTTGCTCCTGTTCTAGTCAATACTACAGGTCCCGCTACCAGCGACAGTGTTGGTCCTAATCTTGTTGGACCTCTAAATTGTTACAGTCTCCACAAAACTCTGGTCTCCAGTGGCTAGCACACTTCCATCCTAACAATTCCCTGGGTAGGTGATAATATTTGTGATCACTATGGGTCTAAAATGCAGCAGTTTCATAGACCTGGAATGTAGGATTCCACAGGCTAGCTGCCCACTGCTACAGGCACAAAAACTGATGACCACTACTCTGACTGTATCACCACAGAAGTAGAATTCAGTCATCCGGGCCTCCAACCAGCAACACAGTTCCTCTAGGATCCAGGAATAACTAGACCAATTCCCTACTTCCACAACTTCAGATCTCAGCCAATGGGCCAAACACCTACGTCTAGAAATCAAAACTAATGCTTACCAGATCAAATAACCATCTTTGTAGATTCAGCCATCAATAGTTTATGGACCATTACAATTACAAACTTCAGCATACACAAAGTTAATAAAGCTTTGGCTTACAAAGATTGGGGCATAGCCAAATCAACCATTGTCATTTTCAGCTCTAGCTTCTACCTTCAAGTCTAAATGAAAAATTCCACTTGGAGACAAGTGACCATCATACCTATCACCAATGAAAAGGTTACAAGTCTGAACCTATCACCTGCAGACCTTGCTTCCAGAATCAAAGCTTCTGTAGGTACAAATCAAGCTTATACGTTAAGTGAGACTTTGTCGGGCCTGACCCTTTTAGCATTGCCACTCCTGAACAAAGAAAATGAGTTATTAAAAAACAAAAACAAAAACTTGTGTTCTAGTAAAGACATTCTATAACAAAACAGGAGAGAAAAAAATTCTCTTTAGAAACAAGTTGAAATATCATTGGATGGAATGGAAGAAATACCCAAGTACTAAACAAAAAGGATAATAAGAATGTGAAAGAAATTCTAGTTAAGCACATATAGAAAAGAAGAGATAAAGAAACAATTTTGCCCCCTCCTTTCTACTTGACACTTTCCCCCCTTTTCTCTATTGCACATTTCTGTGCTTCCAAGGGGAGAGAATTCTCTTTTTCCTCTTGTTCTTTTTCCTTTTCATGAGGTCTTAAAGAGTTTTAATATGCCCAAGCTATTTTGTAATCATTACAATTCAGCTTTTTTATTAATATATTTTTTATTGATCATTGAACATGGATCTCCTATTTAGAGTAACAAATCAAATCATTATTTTAAACAGCTGAAAAACAGTCTAATTTTTAGTACACTATGATCTATTTTCCACAACTCCACCACCAGAGGAAGAAGGGAGCCAAACAGCACTGGAAGTCATTTTGAATTTTTATTTCATGGGTTACAATGGCTAAAGAATTTATCAGCTAGTGACCATTTAACTGATTATTAACTTCTCTTTCCTTGTACAACAGATTCATCACCATGACCACATTGTAAGTCTATGTTTGGCACCATCTTCCAAGATAGGTTTTCAATATCCTAGTGACCAGCCCAACTATGAAATACGGTATGTTTCTATGGTATAGGTACATTCACTTAACTCTGTTTGCCTCAGTTTTCTCAACTGTTAAATAAGCTGGAGAAGGAAATGCAAGCCACTCCAGTATCTTTGATGAGAAAACTGCAATGGGGTCACAAGCAGTTGGGCATGACTGAAATGACTGAAGAAGAACAGAGGTTGTTGAAAACATGCAATTTCCAAAAAAAATCTGGATTTTTTCTTCTTTTCAATTCTAGGTCCAATTTATTATCCATTTGTTGTACTTGGCCTAACTAGATTCTGACAGATTTACTTAATGTCCATCCAACTATATGTTATAGTTCAAACAATAACAACTCTTCATCTTTTGGGGTATTTCCCCCTTGCTTAACTTGGCCCATCTCTCTTAAATAATCATAAATATTTTTACAGATGTTCCATAGAATTTTGAGGAATAAGACAACAAGCAAAACACTATCCTCAAACAAGAACATCTGGTTTGGACTCTTCTCAAAACATACTCTGCAGCATCTACAAACATCTGCCTGTAAATTTTGATCACTGAACAAAATTATCTGTCATTGCATCTAGTAAAATATATTGAATGATCTAGATATATGCATAGGACACATCTAGAGATGACAGTTTTTAAGGGTCAATTTTGTTTAATCAAGTTAAATACTTTTAAAATAATCAACAAATCATAAATACAATGGATTTTTATATTCTTCACATTTTTTGGACCATATTGAAAACTGATAAATTTCTGCTGTAGAAAATTATCTGTGAATTCCTACCTGTTCCATTCTCATGTTTTCATGCAGGACATACTTGACACCTGTGTACATCAATCTCATGTATGAAAACAAAAAAATAGGGATGAGTATTGGTAGTTGTTAATGTCCTCTCAATCAACATTTTTGGTTTTAATACCATCTGGGATTTTTTCCAATTATTTTCACATTTTTATAGATATCTTGAAATTCATGCTCTCAGCATCTTCAAAATTGCATAGTATATCATAAGTTTATTAAATGTATGGTTAATTTCCTCTCTTTTTTCCTCCTGGACTTCATTTTCTCAAGTATAGTTTTTCTATCCTGGGGTATTAAGGTCCAAATGTGATGGTTTCACTGTCACTAATGATGAGAGTATATTATTATAGAAATGCTGATTAACCTGAGGACAGCTTCCAAGGTATAAGACCTAGGTTCAAGTTTTGAATTTGCAACTCTTTTTGATTTATGGACAAGTCACTTAACCTTGCTGACCCATTTCCTGAAGTGTGAAACATGACAACTGACTGAAATGATCATTTCTTAAGGGTCTCTGCCTCCCAACTTGACCCTGGTAACACACTGTCTTATACAGTGTGTGTGTGTGTGTGTGTGGGGGGGGGTGTTCGTCCTTCATTGCTGAAGAAGACCATGCCATGAGAGAAGTAATGACATGACTTGCACTTGACTTTGTTTTGAGTGAGGGAGGGCTGTGCAGGTCACTAGCCTCACTTCTCCTCCAGAGCCACCTGAATCCAGTGACCAGATATTCATCAGGATGACTGGAGATGACCCAGGATGAGGCAATTGGGGTTAAGTGACTTGCCCAAGGTCACATAGCTAGTGAGTGTCAAGCGCCTGAGGTGAGATTTGAAAGCAGGTCCTCCTGACTCCCACACTGGTGCTCTATCCACTACACCACCTAGCTGCCTCCTTATACACAGTAGACATATTGCAAATGTTTACCTAATTTCTCTAACCCTTGTGTGATATTTAGAAGTCACACACAATTAACCCCATGTTCAAAAGATTCAACTAACTAAAACCTATATTTCTCAAATATCCAAGTTAAGCAACATCCTACTCTTGTATCTATGATACCTGGCTCCAAAGAGTATAGAATCACTGTCCCAATAAGTGAAAATAATTGAATAAGGCTCATTGTAACTGTCAGAGCTACAAGACACACTTTTCCTTTCTGTTAAGAACTGACCGATTAACTGTTTTGGGGAAAATGAGTTCATTTGATGTTTGTTGAGAAGTGTCAATTGTGTCAAAGATATAACAGCACTTTTTAAAAATTAAAAACAAGTGTGTTGTAAAACAAGCAATTATAAATTACATTTTCCTAGGATTGTCTTAAAACCTGTCAAAATATAGCATCTACAGTTTTTTGTTAGCTAGTTGAGGATTCTCCTAGAGAATATGTACACAATTTCAGGATGCAAGCCCCCTAGAAAGTATGCCCAATTTTCCCACTAGATACTTAATTTGTTATGTAAGATCCCTAAATTTGAATAGAAAATTACATAAAAGGAAAGGCTACATTCTATGTCTAACAAAAGCCTCCTAATTCCCAGAAGCACCTATTTAATATTTTCTTGAATGACAGCTGATCTTAGAGGTTTAAAAACAAGGTCAATTGTAATCAGTAGAAATCTTTAGAACATCTGGGTTCTAGTGTGACTTTTCTCATTATCACATGAATAATCCCCCATAACCTCATTCATATATGTAGCAAAGCAAATTAGTAGGCAATTTATTCAGAGCTATTCTGTCTTATTCAATTGAATAAGATCACAAAACCATTTTAATATTAGAAAACGAAGTCATTTTTTATAGCTAAGATGTGGAGATGCCTAGACAAAATAGGAGCTTAAGTCAAATGTTTGTCATCTTTGGGATGATAAAAAGAAAACAGATTATGAAGATCATTCATGGTCAAGATTTTTTAAATGTATGGCTTTTCTCTTGGAAAAAATATATTGCCTTTTCTGAAAAATGAAAACCACTTTCCAACATATACTGCTTGCTTTTCATTTGCTTTAATGCCAAATTAATCTTTTAAGAGAAAATTGTTTGTGTCATTTATTCAGTGACTGTTAAACTACATTAAAAGGCTTTGCCAGCACAATTTTTTAATAACTATTTTGAGGTCTAAAGTCCAAATGCATTTTTGACAGGAAAACATTTTAGCTTGCCATACTAACTGCCTAATTTGATGTGAGATGTTTCAATAAACTTGTGATTTACAAAAACATATACTATATTGTATTTTATTCCCTAATTTTCTTCTCAAAGCTAAAGTGGCTTGAACTTTTAAAGCAACAATACAAATTTGTGCAGCATTATTTTCACCTGTATAAATATCTGTGGCTCTATCCATACATTTCTAAGTATTTTACAATAGCCATCAAGTGACAAGTATTTGACAGTTGAATAATTCAAGAACAACTGGGACCTTCAGTGGGGTTGTTTCCTACTACAAAGGGTGATTAGCTATGAATGAACAGAAAGGAAAGTAACTATACCGCAATATTGTGCTTTACTTACATTGTTATCATAATTATAACCAAACACCAACTTATTTTCATACAGAAATAAAATATTAGCACTAGAAGGTGTCATAGTGGGTGGAACACCAGACTTGCAGTAAGGAAGAAGAGTTCAGATTCATGAACAAGTCACTTTCTTAGTCATTCTGATCCTCTGTTTCTTCAACTGTAAAACGTAACTATCTCAGAGGGGTGTTAGGAGGTAAAGTAATTCATAAATACCAACTACTTATTATTACCCATAATCTAGCTTAAATTCTTAATTTTACAGATACAAAATGGAGAGCTAGAACAGTGAAGTGACTCACTGAAAGTTACAAATGTAAAAGTTACATAGAGCAGAAGAGGCAACAAAATTCAAGTATTCTGATATTCGTTCAAAACAAATTTAACAAATTTTAATGAGGTACGTTCTATGTACCAGGCACTTTTCACCACACAATCACTAGCATATGGGAAACATAAGATGCACCTGCATATATGTTCAAAAATATATTTAAGATAAATGTGTATTTTATCATCTTTCAAAAAGTAGATAATAGCAGATGTGTAACTAAAGAGGTTCCCTCCCGCACTTCTTACTAAACAACAAACATCCAGTTTGAATAACAAAACAATATGAACATGGATCCCAACCAAAGGACTTTGCTCAAAAAGTTCATTTGAAAATTTATTTTTGGAGTTCAGAATGCATTTCATATAGAAATTATATATCCATCTTTATCTCTATCTCTATCTATCTATCTATCTATCTAGCTAGCTCGCTAGCTAGCTAGCTACATCTCAGGCTATCCTACAAAAATCTAGCTGGCCTATAAAATCTTTGTGTAAAAGGACTCAGGTCTCTAGGGCCCAAAGATTGAATTTTCTCCTCTCTCACTCATTGCTTCTGTTCAAGGTTTCTCTATTTCTATGTCCTTATTAGGAAACATAGCACCCTCCTCATGTGCCTTTTAAGTTTTTCTAGAGGTTTTTGTTTTGTTTTACTTCTACTAAGTAACAGATCAAGGAATAAGAAGTGTTCCTATTTTCTATTTCACTCTTTTTTTTCTTAACTTAGACTCTGCAGGGAAAGACGAAATCCTACCTAGATGCTAAATAGTAGGGGTTTGACCAAAAAGTGCTAGTAAGACCTACCTATTTTTCAGAAGAAAACAAAACTCAGGATATAATGGTTTAATATCATAGTAGCAGAGAAAAAATTCAATCTGGAATGAAGAATAGGATGAGATTCTAAACATGAAGAGGGAGGACATGGTGGTAAAGGCATAAGATTAGGGTTGGGTATGTTATGGATGATACCAGTGCTGTGACTAGGGGGGGTAGTAGTAGCTCTGTATGGATTAGGACAGAGCAGCCTTTGGAAGATGGAGGGTATCTTCCCATATTCTCCTTTCTTCCCAGGCAGCACCACACTTTACCACCACAGTCATTGCCTTAAAATCCTGGGAAGAAGTGTAAAACAGAATGATGACCAGCTAGGAGTCTTCCTAACAGCTACTCTACTGAGATGTAACTTCATTCTCAAGACTTAGGCTTCCCAAGACAAGAATATTGGCTTTGGATTCTGAAATTTAAGACTTTACTCTCCCATTGACCATCTGTATGACTCTGGGCCTCAAATCTCTCATTTGTAAAATGAAGGTGTAGAAAAAGTTGACCCCTAAAGTGTCTCCCAGTTCTAAATGTAAGATCCTCTGATCCATGAACCTATAACTGGGTGGCAGTACTGGTCTTATACAAAAAATGGCAAAGGGAGAAAGGGAGTTATGGACAAGGAGAAAAGGGAGAGCAATCCCAAGAAGTAAAAGCAAGGTGAGGAATATTCTTGTGACCACTAACCATTCCCTGTGGTCATCTGTTCAGGCATGATGTACATCAATCAAGGGAACACAGACTTTCTTTCCATCCAGAATACTTAGCCTAAAAATACCCAATTAACACTGATAAACTTGTCAAAAACTAAATGTCTGGTGGTCAATTGGATGCCTCTTCTTCAAAGCCAAATCTGAAACCTAACAAGCATTTATTAAACTTTTATCACAAGCAAGGCAATGTGTTAGGCTCTGATATATGTTAAGTTCTGCACCGCCTAGCTCCCCAATGCTTCTTCTTATTGGTTAGTTCCAAAGTAGGACATAGGAACTCCACTGCAGAGAGTCATTTAACAGCTTTATTACAGCACAAAGAAGGCAGCTAGGTGGTACAGTGGATAGAGAGCCAGTCCTGGAGTCAAGAAAACCTGAGTTCTAATATAACTAGTTGTTACCCTGGGTAAGTCACTTAACCCTGTTTGCCTCAGTTTCCCCATCTTTAAAATGAGCTGGGGAAGGAAATGGCAAGCTACTCTTCTATCTTTGCCAAGAAAACTCCAAATAAGGTCATGAAGGGTTAGACATGACTGAAAATGCCTGAACAACAACAGAGCATTTACAATGGATTCAAACACTATTTGATGACAAGAACGAAATATTCAAGAATAGGACTTGCCCCTAAAACTTGGCATACGTATGTTATGGCTCATGTCTAAAATGTGGTTTTCTTTACAATGATAATGGGTCGAATACAAGCTATTCCATAATTGATAAATGGGTGGAGTTTTCAGTTTTCAGATGACAAATCAAAATATCTATAGTCATATGAAAAAATGCCCTAAGCCACTGTTGATTAAAGAAATGCAAAATGAAACAACTCTGAGATATTCCCTGACACATATCAGATTAGATAATATGACAGAAAAGGAAAGTGCAAAATGTTGGAGGGGATGTGAAAAAATTGGGAAACTAATGCATTATTGGTGGAGGTTTCAACTGATCCAATCATTCTGGGGAGCAACTATGCCCAAAGGTCTATAAAACTGTGCATATCCTTTGATACAGGATACTGGCTAAGTCTGTATCCCAAAGAGAGTTTTTAAAAAGTGTGGAAAGGACCTATATGTACAAAAATATTTATAGCAGCTCTTTATGTGGTGGTAAAGAATTGAAAACTGAGGGGATCTCCATCAATAGGGAAATGGCTGAACAAGATGTGATATATGATTGTGAGGGAATACTATTGTGGTATAAGAAATAATAAGGTGGTTGTTTTTTTTTTTTCAGAAAAAATCTGGGAAGATTTACGCAAACTAATGAACTGATGCAAACTAATGAGCAGAACAGAACATTGTATATACAGTTGCAGCAATACTTACAATGATCAGCTATGAATGATCTAGCAATTCTTAGCAATAGAGTGCTCCAAGACAATTCTGAAGGACTTATAATGAAAAATATTATCTACCTCCATGGAAAGAACTGATGGAGTCTAAACGAAGATCATAGGACACTTTTTTTTTTACTTTATTTTTCTTGGAGTTCTTTTTTTTGTCTATGTTTTCTTTTGCAACATGGCTAATACAGAAATATGTCTTGCATGACTGTACCAATGTCACATCAAATTGCTTGCCTTCCCAAAGATGGAAGGTAAGATTTGGGAACTCAAAATTTTAAAAATGTTAAAAAAATTTTTACATGTAGTTGACAAAAAATAAAATAAGAGAAAAAAACAAAAATAATAATGGCTCTGTTTACTTAGAGAAAGTCAATTTGTTAAACTCAGAACAAAATCCTCAGGACTAACAGCTTGGTTTTAATTTCTAAGTGAAATATTACATGTAATATCAACTACTGACAAAAGCAGTGATTACTTTTATAATCAATTGTAAATGATCGACTGTTGATGGGGGGATCAGGATAGACATCATGAACACAGGTATGGTTTCTAAAGTCAACATGAATGGAAATGACCTCAGAATGAGCTGGGTGAACCGTACTAGTAAAAATGGCCAGATACCCATAGACCAATACCCTGTGTCTCTACCCATGTGCTTTTAGTAATTCAAGGAGAAATTGGTGACATTTTAAAATGGCAGTTGATGACAAAAAGACAAACGATACTTGGACCCAGGCAGCAAAGCAGAGTGTTGGCCCAAACCAGTAATAGCATTTCTTAATAAAAGCAATTTCTCATCTCTAAAACAGACAAACAAAACTAACAATTACTCCCTCTTCAAAAGATGGAGTTTTTTCTTCCCATTATAAAGGATGAAAGATTAGGGCTGAATTCGTGATAGTTTATGTTTCAATTCAATTAAACAAATATTTATTGTGCCTTCTACGTACAAGGAACCCTGGTAGGCACTTAGAGTCCGAATATAAAGAATGATAGCATCGTTACTCTAAAGCAGTTTATAGTTTGGGTGGGGAAGAGTAGAGATATGTTTACAAGTGACCAAAGACAAGAGCATAGTGGAAATATGACTTGATTTGTAATTGGAGGATCTAGGTTTGAACCCAGCTCTGTTACTTGCTATGATGCTTTGGACAAGTCACTTCCCTACTGTAATAGCAAGCTAAGTACACCCAGGAAGACCTGTTAGCACAGGTTCTTCAATCTTCTTTTAAAGGAAAGACCACTCAAAAAGGGGTTAACAATTCTATTTTTAATTACATTCCCTAGGTCAGAGGAAAGGTCAGCACTCTGAACTCAGAGAAAATAGAAGCAGAGAAATCAGCACAAAGACCAATAGACAGGGCTCCAAATGTCTGAGTAAAGCAATATTGTTATACATTTTACATACATCACTGAATTGAGGGAACACAAACATCTGGTATTCGGGGGACTCTGAACATATATGGCTACTCAGAGTTTTGACCAGGAAATCAAAAGATTCTCCTCATGAGCAAGCCCCCAAAGCAAAATGCCAGTCTCCCAGAATATATAACAAAGACTTGGCATCTGATTGGCTGAGTGCTGAGGAGCTTGAAAATTCTTGTGCCTCAGTACTTAATTGGAAATTTCCTATAGCCCAGAACCTGATTAGCTCTGGGCCAGCACTCTATGTGTCTATTAATGAGCAGGGAAGATCTTCAAATTCCCTTAACATTACACCTACTCTGGGCTTCAGTTTCCTCATGTGTAAAACTCAAGGCTTAGATTAGATGATTCATATGTTTCCTTTAAAGGATCATAGATTTAGCATTGGAAGAGACCTTAAAGGCCACTGAGTCCAGCCTTCTCATTTCATACATGAGGAAACAGACAGAAAACAGTTAAGCAACTTATTTACAGTCATAAAGCTAATAAGTTTCTGATTCAGGATTTGAACTGAGGTCTTCATGACTCTGATTCTATTACTTTGTCTATCTGCCGTCTAACTTTAAATCCTATAATCGTTAACTAGAATATGATTAAATGAACTGGAAATGTTAAATAGGGGTGTATGGCATTCAAGGAGGGAGGAATCATTTCTATTTGGAGTGAACAGGAGAGAAAAGTGGAAGGGTTTCCCTTTCTTTTTTATGTCCACAACAAATGTATATTGTCTAATCTCAAGTAGGTCCTCAATACAGCAAAACAGTCCTTTAATTTATCCCTAATTATTTTTTTAATTGCACTCTTCTAGGAAGATGTTTCAAACCTTCACTTCTCTCCTTAAGGCTCTCATACCACCACTTACCTGACCTCAGGTGAGGCCTTGACTCATTCTTTATTAAGAAAACAGAGACTATTTATTTTTAGTCCATCAATTAATTAATATTTAGTTTTCAACATCCACTTCCACAAGATTTTGAGTTCCAAATTTTCTCCCCATCTCTTCCCTCCTCCACACCAAGACATTCTGCATACTTCTTCCCCCAATTTGCCCTCCCTTCTATCACAGCCTCTTCTCCTGTTCCCTGCCCTTCTATTTTCCTGTAGGGCAAGACAGATTTCTATACCCCATTACCTGTATATCTTATTTGCCAGTTGCATGTGAAAACAATTTTTAACATTTGTTTTTAAAACTTTGAGTTAATGGAAGGCTTTTTCATGAAGGAAGGGGCACATAAGCAGGATTTTGAAGGCAGAAGACTTCAGCAGGCCTTGACCTACATGTTCTCCTCAGGTATGAGAGATGATATTTGTGTATATAAGTTATAGAAGGAGAGGACAGGATAAGATCAGGGAATTGTGAGTTCTCTTCCATGAATGAATTGTAAAGTGCATAAAATAGAATATATTGAAAAAAAGACTGGAAAGATAGCTTGGAACCAGATTGCAGAGGGTCTTGAATAGCAAGCCAAGGAGATTACATTTTATTCTATATGCAGTAAGAAACCACCAAAGACTTTTTTGATCACAATGTCATCAGATGAATTCATTAGGAATATTGTTTTGACAGTAGGATGAATTGGGAGATAGGAGACATCTCTCAGAATAGGGAAGTCTATAATGATTCAAATCAATTCACCAAACATTTACCCATGTAAAAGACAACAAGGACATTCAAGAAGGTAGTAAAAGTAGGAATGAAGATGGAAATAAATACTTAAGAAATACTGCTGAGGTGAAATTGACAATTGATACATTGGAGGGGAGGAGTCATTAAAGGAGAAAGAAGAACCAATGATTACTCCAAAATTTTGAGTCTACTTACCTAGGAAGACAGTGGGTAGTTTTGCTAGGGAAGTTGCTTTTGGTTTCAGCAAGGTATATTTGAGATGTTCATGGGACATCCTGATGGAGATGTCCAACATGCAGCTTTTAATTCAAGACAGGAGCTCAGAAGAGTGATCAAGGCTAAGTATGTATATTTGCAAATAATCTACAGTGATGATAAATGAAGCCAAGAGAGTAGATAAGATCAAACAAAGTAAAAACTGTAGAGAAAAAAGAGAAAAAGACTAAAAACCCATCTTTCAGTGGAGTCTCTCATGCAGTGGATAGGATGATGATGATGAATCCAAAAAGAAGGAAAGGCATCATTAGAGAAGTGGGAGATTAACTAGAAGACAATGTCACAGATGATACAGAACAGAGAATGGTCTATGTGCTATTGTGTAGAGACTGTTGCAGAAAGACAAATGAATACAATGATGAAGAAAAGTCTACCAGATTTACCAACTGGATCAATAATGAGTTTGGGGAGAGGCAGTCAGATTATAAAGGATTGAGGAATAAGTGTTTAGAAAGTAGAGGTAGTAGATTAGAAAGTAGAGGTGCAGATTACTCTTTCTTGGTATTTAAGCAACAAAGAGAAGAGAAAAGACAATATCAGGATCAAGGA
Organism: Notamacropus eugenii; assembly: GCF_028372415.1. Classification (NCBI taxonomy): domain Eukaryota; kingdom Metazoa; phylum Chordata; class Mammalia; order Diprotodontia; family Macropodidae; genus Notamacropus; species Notamacropus eugenii. The sequence goes on along the minus strand of NC_092873.1, from coordinate 256,755,223 downwards.
AGGTTTTTGTTTATTTACTTGTCTTTAGGATAAGGGAAATCTAAGTATCTTTATAGGAAGGAGGAAAAGAATTAGTATACATGGAGGAGGAGGAGGAGGGGAAGGGGAAACTAGGGGAAAGGAAAGAAGCAACTAGCATTTCTATGGCATATTAAGGTTTGCAAAGCACTTTACATTTACATCATTTCATTTCATTCTTACTACAACCCTATGAGTGCTAGTGTTTTTTACATTTGAGAAGATGGAGTCTGGGAATGATTAAATGACTTGTCCAGAGCCGCACATTTTGGTCAGTGTCTAAGGCACTATTTTAAAATCAGTTTTTCCTGATTCCAAGGCCAATCCTCTAGGCATAATGCCACCTAGATGAGAGGCTGCAGAGAGCACTGATAGAGCTTGGTTTCAAAGGTGAAAAGATGAGATTCAATAAAGAATATAAATTGAAGGTTGCCTCAACCTGCGAAGAAAAGAAGACAGAAAGTGGGGAAAACAGGTGTTTGGGGGTGTGGAGGAGAAAAATAAAAACCTCAGAATTCCCAAACTGGAAATAGAATACTTTTTACACCTTGCTTAAAAAGTAGGCCTCCAACCTCACATTGAGGAAGTCCACTACCTTCAGAGGCAGCCCATTATGCTTTTAGATAGTATTGTTAGGGAAGGTTTCCTCTTTTCAGCTTCCACCAATTATTCAGGTTTCATTCTGTCCAAGCAGAATTCCTCTTTTATATAAGAATCCTTCAAATACGTAGGGACAATTCTCACATCCCAGTTAAGTTTTCACTTCTCCAGGCTAAACATTCCTGTTCCTTCCACTGTTTCTCATATGGTATGGACTTGAGTCCTTCACCACTTTAGACCCTCTCTCCCTATACTTTCCAGATTACTAATGGCCTTCCTAAAATGTGGCTCCCAGGACTGAATGGAATACTCCAGATGTGATCTTGCCAGGGTTAATGACATTCGTAATATTACTTATTCCTTTTAATGCAGAAGAAAATGGCATTAGGTGTTTTGACTTCTGTACCATACCACTGACTCATATTGAGTTTGTGGGCCATCAAGACCCTCAGGTCCTTTTTAGAAAATAGCAACGACAAACTGCTATCTAGACATTTCTCCCCAACTAATAGTTCTGAAATATTTTAACCCCAAAGTAAGACTTTATATTTCTCTCTCTTAAACTTTATCTCATTTAATTTGGCTTAGTATTCTAGCCTGTCAAGTTCTCTTTGAGGTCTGATTCTATCAGTCAGTGTATTAGTTATTCCTCTTAGCTCTGAATCATCTCTCAATTTAATTTGTCCTTTCATTCAAATCACTGATAAAAATGTTAGTCAGCACAGGGGCAAGTATAGATCTCAGTAGCAGCCTACTGAGGACTTTCTAAGCTGATATTTAAGAATGAATGAGCACTCTTTGGGTTTAGCTATTCAACCAGTCTGGCCTCCATCCTTCTTTTGGAAATGATGAAAAGATGTTAACAGAACTGTGGCTGGGTACTACTTGTATTTTTTCCCTATAAACCATAGCTCCTTGAAGGCTTTGTGGCTTCTTAGTAAATAAGTCCAGGAAGTTGTCACAGGACATTATATACCACATCTCCGTCTCTGACATTTATACCTTAACAATACCACAACCATAGACTTCTTTGTGCTACCATGTGGCCACCTGGGAATATCTCTACAACTCATGTACTGGATAGAAATATACTTCATAATGGAAAAGAAGCAAGTCCCCAGACTTTGCTCATCAACAGACTTTGCTCATCCCTTTGCTAAAACTTAGGTAAACTATATACATGTTCTTGGTCTAGTCTAGAAACACTGTCAAAAAAGGAAATAGGCCTCACATCAAGTCACACTAGCTCTTCATCACACTGATTGCTTTTATATCTAGATGTACAATAATTATCCTTGATATTTTCTCTCTCAAGATATAGAGTCTGTGTCAACTTACTACTGATACTATTTTATTTCTTTATCACAACTTGCAAATTAGAAGTGACAGATCTCACTCTGGGGAGAATCAGCCGTCTTAGTAAACTGGGAGACGTGGCTATCTTCTAAGAGATAGATTGAATTGAGGTTTAAAGAGAGTGAAGAAAGTATAAAACAACCATTTTGACAATGAGTAAAGATTATTAAAATATTTAAGTGAAGCTTTTAAAGTAAAATTAAGACTTGATTGTATGAATTTGTAGTTGACTAACTCATACGGGTTTCATATTAATAATAAACTGAATAAAAACATTTTACAGATAGAGCAAAAATATGTACAAGTCATAATATTAGGCACTAAAGATTAATATGTATCATAATGATAATTGTCCTGGTTTATTTTTTAAGTTCTACTTGCCTGTCACTAAAACCACTTCTAGACACAAATCTAAGTAAAATAATTTACATTCAATCTAGTCAAAATGGGGTTAATGCTTATAAGGGAGGAAAATCTGGAAAATAATTTTTTTACTTCTAAAAATTCAGTTTGCTTTTTATTCTCAAAACTTACTAAAATACAGAAGAAAAAGTCCTGTCTGAAAGTGAACTACAAATTATTTTAGGAAATTTTGCTTTTTTCCTTATTATTTTCTTCCCCATAAGATCTGAAAACTCACATGACTGCTGCTGTCTGAGGGGTCTCATTTGAAGGCAGCAACAGAGCTGAAGAAAAGAGGTAACGAGAAGAAACATCTAACTGGATAATAGGGAGAAAGAATAAACTGCATTAATCTATGTTATCTCACTTTCATTTCAAAATTTCAACTGAAAATATTAAACATATTCTTTTACTTTGGATAACTTAGTATTAAAATAAAAATAGAATGCCTATGCATTTAGATAAAAAATAAAATGTTCAAACCAGTGGTAGGCATGTTCCTTTTTAAGGGCTTCTTAAACACTAACAAAAAACCACAACTTGGAAAAAAGGGTTTGAATCATACAATCAGCCTAAGGGGGGGAAATATATAATATTTCACTAGTGTATAAATCTCAGAAATAGCATTCATAATTACTGAACTGCATTCATTTTTCAACAAAGTAAAGGCCAAAACAGTCAATGCTAAAGCATTAGGTAGTACCTTAGTGGCTTGTAAGAATTAATATATCTTCCCCAGGTAAATATCTTATTAATGTGACTTGGGCAATTTGGTGACTAGAATTTACTTGTTCCTTACAGAGTAATAATTGCCATTTATATAAACCTTTAAAGTCTGAAAAGTACTTTACTTGTAGTTTCTCATTTGAGCTGCTAATGATATTTTTTTTTATTATTATTCCCAATTTTACAAATGAAAAGACTGAATGAAGGGCAGAGAAACTGCTATCAGGGGTCAGACAGCTTTCTAAGCATCAGAGGCAAGATTAAAAACTAGGTTTTCCTAAATGAATTCACCAGTCAATCTACTATACTAGCTAGGTATACTAGGCCAGTGATCCTTTAAATCTTTAAAAGTTAGGTTATTAAACAAAATATTGAAAAGTAGTTAAATTATAATGACATGTAGCAATTATATGTGTTGTCATATTATGGCAACATATAAAGACATAGTCCTTCCCCTTCGCTCTTTTTAATCATTTCAGTATACAAAACATAATGATGGCCATTCAGTCTGCTTACATATCTTGGCTTGCAGATGGAGATTGAGAGAACTGATAGCAGTGCTTACAAAAGAACTACTGGATTTATGTCATATGATTTTTCATCAAGTCAAAAGATTCAGTCACCAGCAGTGATATGGCAATTTTTAAAGTTCATAAATACATGGTTTAAGTTATGATCCTAAAATAATTTCAGTGGGTGAAATGACAGGATGAATGTTAGAGAAATTATTTCTCTGAATGCCATAAAAGTTTTTATTAGTTCATTATTTCATTCCAATGTGCCATAGCGCAAATGTTTAAGATGAATTGACTACACTGTATATGTGTATCTAGGTCCATGAAAGCAAGCCATTGGCCTTGGGTAGACCCCAAAGTAGGGTTCTTCATGAAAGCTGAGGTTTTGACTTTTGTCTTTGGAAGAAAATGAAGGCAAAATTAATAAATAAGTTCCATTGAATAAAAGTGAAAAAAACTGTAAATTTCCCAGCTTTTCATAAGAAATGATCGATATGTTAATTAACCCACAATGGAGGAAGTGAAAACAACCATAAGGATGGCCTAGGGACATGGGGTGAGATTTTGTGATAAAGGGACAAGGAATAATGGAGGGGGAAGAATAAAAACTGTTTTATAAAGACTTATTTTACAGCTTCCCTATATAGATTTACAGATCACAAAAGAGGATGTTTTTAGTACCTAAGAGTGCTACGAAGCCCAAATTGATTATAGCTTTTCCTCCTACTACAACAGATACTCAATTCATTTTTCTTCTTTCTACATCATACATATTTTGAATTATTTTAAAAGACATTACAACATAGGGAAATAATTATTTCATGGACATAAAAAAACCTGAACACTGTCCTGGCAGGTAAAGTAGGGGTATATTTTTTTTCTGTGAGAACTACTCGTTGCCAAGAACCTATCAAGAATGACCTTGTCACTGTAATTAATACCCTCAAGTGGGAGAAGGAGATGCATAATGAAGCTTTAATCACTTGCTGCAACTATATGTTGACATTCTACTATACTTTCATGTGCAACACCTGCCTCTGCCCACTTTGATGCCCCCACATTTTGTGGGAGTAAAAGCCTCATGGAGTAGAAGTAGGGGATAGTTATTTCCATAGCCAATGCAAACCCCATGGTAATATCAAAGCGATTCACTTAAAAATAATCTCAGTGCATTCTGTGATTTTTGAAACAGAACAACTGACACTAGGAAGAGCTAACACTTGTTTCCCTTTGGAAATTTCCCAGTAGGAATGCAATGGAAAAGTATTTATTAAGCACTTACTAAGTACCAGATACTGTGAAAAGTGCTGTGGATACACAAATAAACAAACAAGATATTCTTTGCCATCAAAAAAGAAAATATTTTAATGGGAATACGAGGGAGTGGTAGCTGGAGGCAGGGAGAATGTTTTGGTGATATTGTTATATAAAACATTATATAAAAACCTAAGAATGTAGCAGTCTAGAGATGCAGTTTACATAGTTTAGAAGGACTAGAAAGTATATATAAAACTAAACAGGACAAGTATTTTGTCCCTGTTAATCTTCAGTCTCTCCCCAACTGCACAAAGTCACAAGACTTTGAAGATCAGTAGAGAGCAAGAGAATAAAAAAGTGATGACTCAATAACCAAGGGAAAAATGATGTAGGATTGGTATAGACCCCAGGAAGAAATGACAGTAGTTTCTCTTTACTAGGGAACTACTATTGAGTTCCTTTCTGTTGATCTATGAATTAGCCATGGCTAGAAGCAACTGGAAGGTCACCACCACAAGGATACAAAATGGAAAGGGACCAGCTGTATAAATCCATGAATTAAGGGTGAACTGTTTCATTTGCTTTTGGTTTTTGGCCTTTTTTGTATCTTTGGTGCTTAGCACAAGCACATCTGAATGCATATTTGGCAAGTAAAAAATGTTTATTCGCTGACTGATTAGGTGCAGAGTTTCTGAGTGTTCCTCTAATGAATGTGTGAATAATTGAGAAATATGCTATATCATCATCATCATCAACACCAAATCTCCTTTTCTTTTTTCTCCTCCTTCTTATTCTTCTCTTCCTCCTTTTTTCCTCCTCTTCCTCTTTAATCTTTTTTTTTAAAAAGGAATCTCTACTTCAGAAAGTATAAGCACAAATAAACAGACTTACTCCTGCCCTAAAAGATGGAAGGTGTAATTCCCTTACTTGTTTGCCCCTTTCTGTTTCTGGGAAGGTAAACTGGATTAGGTTCACACTGCATTTTCTACACTTCTTTGTCTTCCGAAGGAACAGACTTGTGGAATGAAATAAACTGTTTTCCACAGAACTCCTGAGATTGGAGCAGCCAATGTACTCTCCCAGGCTGTTTGTGTCCAAGAGAGGCTATGGAAATACAATGACACAGGACTATCTCTTTTGTGTAATGTTTATTTTATTGATTCTAAGCAAAAATTATAACATTGGTTAGACGTAAGAATACTTTGTCTTTCTCTGTGTGGTGAAATCATGTTCATTATGCCAAGGAAGATGTGATTTGGGCTTTGTACAATGTAGCACATTCAGGGCCAAGAACTGGAGTTTTACAGTGGGTAGTGGGTAGAAACTCAAGGAGTTGCTTCCATTTACTGGGTAAATGTAAACTAACCATGTCCCCTACAGTGACAAGGCAGTTTGGACATCCAGCAAGACAGGGAGCTGGGAAAAGAAGTTCTAAGAACTACAGACACTTTGACATATCTGAGCACATCAATTCAGTAGCTCATAATTGCCAGGGTAAAGGTGAGACTCTGCAGGTTGAGGTAGATAGGTCTTTTTGGATAAATAAGATCAGATTAGCAACCAGTGGGGCAACCCGATGGTTAAACAATAAACAGGGTTAAATACGAAGAGGGAGAGATATTACATTCCAAGGACTAGGTTTCAGGGATTTCACATTGTTCAACGGGACAGAAGGACAAAGGTAAAATTTATTTTTGGCATACAATGTGAATCTTTGAAAGACAAGCTATCTGATTTGGAAGATATACAATCACAGATGTGAAACGGAGAAAGTTATATGTTTCAAAGGGGAATGTATGGTAGACATAAATAGGATTTTTTGTAACTGTACACAGAAAATAGCACAAAAAATATCATCAGAGATGTGTGACTTGGAGAAAAAAGGTTGCTTGTCACCTAGAGATGTATTGAGTATGTAATGCCAATATGTCAAGATATTTAGAGGAAGGCCTACCTATCATTCTGGGTGGAACCCCTAAAAAGGATTTTCAGGTAAATAGGGATAGAAGTCACAAAGAATTAAAAGGCCTGGATGGATTATGATCTGCACCATCAATGGGAGTACACACATCTGGTCGTTAATTCATTCAGTGGAAGTACTGCCTCTAAAGAAAGGGTGAAGTGAAAATTGCATGTTAACCTTTCCTAATGTAATGACAGTTCACATGTATATTACCTTTTTCATTTATAAAGAGCTTTCTTCACCATAATCCTATGAGGTAGGTAGTGAAAACACTATTATCCTCATTTCACAGATAGGAAAAGTGAGACTTAAAGAAATTAATATTTATATAAACTCCCATGGCTGATAAATACTGGAATCCAGGTGTTCCAGCATGAAGTTCTAGGATCTTTCCATATATGGGTCTTGTTGGGAAGGGGGTTCAAATACATCTTTGGAAAGGAGGATAGTTAGAAATAATTAAAAGGACAAAATTTTATAAGAACACAGAAGTAAAAGATACCGTTTAGGTAACATAAAAAGTTAGTGGGGAAGGATGAAAAGAATTGATGATAGATGGATACAATAGAATTAAGAAAATTTAGAGATTATGAAAAGTCCAATGAAAGATATTTCTTATTCTGATCATATAATGGAATTGGTCAAAATGAATTTCTCAAAAGTTGGGGAATTTGACTGAAATGTATAAAAGATAAGCAAATATCTGTGAAAATATGAAGAAACTGAAAATCTCAGAGGAACAAATCATAATTCCATGAACATGGTAGGTAGGACATGCTGAAAAATGTGAAGAAAGCTTTCAAAGGAGGGACTAGGACTTAAAATGTTAAAATTTGTAGAATAAAAACTGGCAGACAAAAAGTTCTTTTTAAAATTGATAAATTGGGATGGAAATCACGCAAGTCAAAGAAAAATGAGAGGTCTATATAAAAAAAGATCAAGATAATGAGAGAAAAAGATCAGCGAAGAACAAAAACACTAACTTTAGACATCTGGTGACCTCACTGTTAAGTTCTATAGAACTTTTGAGGAATACTCATACAAATTTTTGATTATTATTATCAATAACATAAGAAAGGAAGGAAATAAACAAGAAAGTGAAACAAAAAATGTTGGTAACATTTTTTTTCCCCAATAGAAGATATTTATTTTAGAAACTGGAGGGCACCAACATTTACAAATATGGACTGAAAAACTTATAGAAATTTTGCTACAAAACGGTGGCAAAAAATAAATAATGTATATGGTGCAGCAGTGTACCATACATAGGCTATTATTGATTACAGTAGATATGTTAAGAGACGTCACAGAATACATCAAAGGAAGGAGACTGGAAGGACACGTTTGGCTCAAGAATAAGCTTTTTATTGTATAAAATGTGACCGTTTTGAAGAGCATGTAAAGATGTGGGATACCAGATGTGGTGTTGAAATGAACACATTATAAATCAATAAGACCAGCACTCCCATGCTTAGTGAGTGACAGAGGAAAGTCATTTAAATAAGGAGACTGAAATCAGTATGTTGTAAGGTTGCCCACATAACTCATACCTACATATGCTCCCTGTGGAAACGCATAAGGAAATATGTATCAGATTTTAATTGGAGTAATTTCCTTGACAAACTCCTTAGGTGTGACCACAGGAAAATCCTCAAACAAAAGAGGAGTCAGAGTAAAGCACCACGGTATAAGGAAGGACAAATCTGGCCTTTTCTCTTCTCTAGTTCTCTGAGTTATGTTAACTGTACACGCCCACATGCTCAACTCTTTAGCAACCCTGAATTCCTTCCCTACTTGGAGAGGGCTCAACTCCATGGCAGCACTGTGATTCTTGAGACTATATTTATCCTTGAGGGAGGTGAGGCTCACTAGAGAGTGAAAGAGTGATTATTTGCTCAGGCACAAATCATTATGTGTTTTAACAAGCTAATTAAAGTCTGTCCTATAGACAAAATATAGGTAGCTTCAGTGTTTGCATGGAAACTGAGTGTTTATTCCTTTTTGAGTGGAGATCTATATATGAACTCTAATCTGATGTTCCTAATCTAAAACCTGGATGGGATATGAGCCAAAGAAAGATTTGTGAGTAGCTCCCAAGTTTGAATCCAGTCTACAACTCTGATTCAGGGCCCTAGGTTATAAACATATTACATTTAAAAAAGAATGCTTGTTAAGCATTCTAAAAAGTTTCAAAGCAGAATAGTATCTAAGAGAAAAGTATAGAGAAGAGACATTACAGAGACCTTCAAAGTCCTGTAACAAAAGATTTTTGGAGGCAGTTAGGCAAGATTATGGGGGAAAGAGTAGGCAAGTTACTGACATAATCAAAATACTACTAGGCTATTAAGTAGAATGAGGTAGGAGGTAGAACAAAGAATCACAATCTTATAGCTAAAGGTTCTCTGAGTCAGCACAAAAACTGAAAAGAAAAACTGACCTAAAGAATAAAAATGCAGCAAAATCAAAAATACAAGCAACAACTACTAGTATGTAAAACATAACTTAATGTTTTAATGGATCCCTGATTTCACTGATACAGATAACTGCTCCAAGAATTTCATTTTTAACTAATTGAGTCCTATGGTTCTTTCAACAAATGATTATGTTAAAGGTATTCATTGTGTACCTCGATCCCAAAACCCACTGAAATGAGACTCTCTATGGCAGAGATCAATGCCCATTGCCTGCATCAGGGACTGAGAAGGGAAGAGCAGAGAAAGGAGAGCTCCTCAGTTTCTTCAAATCTGTTCAAGTTTTCTTCCAGGCATTTCAGGCACTTCTGAGTTGCAGTTTCAAGAGGGTAGATGGACAAGGCCAACTCCACTTCAAGCTGGTGAACACATGAGAGCAGTCCATAGTCTTCAACACGTCGCTAGCCCTAGTTTCCTGGAATAGAGATTTTGGGGATCTTCTACTTGGGTAAAGCCTAGGACTTGCTCTTCTGGTTGAATTGAGCAACCTTTCTTCCAATGGGAGAGCTCCTTCTCTCCATATTGTTGGACATATATTCTCCTATGCATATTTTCTTTGATTTCTTATTCTTGGCTAAATGTTATGCCTGTTCACTGAGGAACTGTTGGATAGAAAGGGAATCAATCTTTGTATGTAAAGCTTGGGACTCTTCTCCCAGTAATGAAAGGGATCAGAAGTTAGATTGAGCCTGAAAAACATATCCCCTAAATCAACAATATATAAGGGAGTGATAGATATTATTCTAGCCCAGAATCCTCTCTCTCTGAGATCAAAAGTGGCATCCAGCCTCAATCTCCTGCTTCCCTTCGTGGTAGAAATTAAAGTCTCCCTTGAAGGAGGGTAAAGGGATAATAGGCTAGAAATGTCTATTCTGTCTCCATTTGAGCCACACAATAGCACCCAATGATATGTGTCGGGGGACAGTCTCTTGCCACAATTACATAAAAATGAAAATTAACTGTGCACATGAAAATTTTGGTGGAAGTATTCAGGAAGAGGAAAGCAGGGAAAGAGAAGGAAACAAGTATTTATTAAGCACCTGTTATATGGCAGACACTGTGCTAAGTGTTTTTTAAAATATTTTCTCATTTACTATATTCATTTTGCAATTGTGAAAACCGAGGCAAACAGAAGTGACTCTCCCTGGGTCACACAACTGCATCTGAGGTTACAATTGAACTCAGGTCTTCCCAAGTCCAGCCCCAGTGCTTTATCCATTGTGCAATCTAGCTGCCTCAAATATTGGAATATAAGCATTTTTTTAAACAATAAATAACAATAAAAAGCATGCACAAAAGTTCACTGATACCTTCTTATGAGTTGATGGTAAATCTGGGCACATGTAGGCTACATACGTAGAACTGAAGTTCCAGAAAGTCCTCTCAAGCTAAAAAAGAATTTAACCACATGTCAACAGAGAGAATGACTTGCTGAGGCCCAGCTGACCAAGTATGGGGACAACAAAGTTTGCTTTGATAGATGTGTGTCTTCATCTTTCATTGCCAAAGAAGACCATGCCATCAGAGAAATAATGACATGACTTGCACTTGACTTTGTTTAAAAATATTATTCTGAGAATAGGTCTACAGTCTCTGTCATACCAGAAAATGACACATAGAAGGTTAAAAATCCTTATGCTAGGGTAATATAAGCACATAAAATAGTGAATATAAAGGAGATTAGAATCATAAAAAGTTTCATGAAAGAAGAAGCATCTGAGTTGAACTTTGAAAGTAAAGAGTCTTGAGGAGAGGAGAAGGGATTTCATTCTGGATGTGGAGAAGAGTTTATTTAGCATGTCTGAAGGGAAACAGGCAATAAGGCTGGAAAAGAAGGTTAGATCCAGGGTTTGGTGGGTGGTAAATGTAAGGCTGACAAGTTAATGAGCCATCGCCTATGAGGAGAGTGCAGGAGATCATTTGGACACTCTGTGCATGACAGATCCCAGAGGGAAGAATAGGTCTAGGCTTCCCTCTTGGTTGTTTTATTCTTTCCAAACATTCCTCAATGTCCTTACTCTCAGCTTCAAATAGCATCTCCATTTGAATGATTCTTTAAATTCTGGACTTTTCCAAGCTCTATTTTGTTACTTGAAATTTCACTGGACAGTTTGACCTGGATATTTCATTGGCACCTCAAATTTAACATGTTTAAAACAAAATCCTTCATTATCTTCCTCAATTCTTCAGCGCTTTCCAAGTCAATTCTACCAATGACTTCCATATTTCTGTGGATAAATAGTACCACCATTCTCCTAGACAGCCAAGACTGAAATTTCAGATTAAACTTTTATTTCACTTCTTTGTCTTTCCTACTTACTTATTTACCAGATCCTGCCAATTGTTATTTCACAATCTCTTTCATATAATCTACCCGTTCCTTTCTATTTTTACTACCTTCACACTATGTTAAGCTACTATTATTAACTCTGTGCCTAGTTTATTACAGTATTCTTTTCAGTAGGCTTCTTGCCTCCAGTGTCTCTTATTTTCATTATGTTCTACACGCATCTTCCAGAAAACTTTTATAAAGCACTATATTAATATCACTCCTTTGCTAAATAAATGTATATACATATGTAAGCATATGTATGCATGTGTATAAATAGGCATCTCTCTATGTGTGTATATATATATATATATATACACATATATGTATATTATCATATTTTATGTATGTATATATATATATATACATATAGACACATATAATATGTATATATAAAACAAAACTCCAATGGCTCTCCAAAACCAAAAGCAAAGTAAAAATCTGTAATCACAGGAATTGGAGCCGCAAAGTCCTTTAAATGTCATTCAGCCCAGCATTTTTATTTTACTGATGGAGAAATTGAGGCACAATCAGGTAGAAAAAAATTTCCCAAGATTCACACAGGTATTAAGTATTAGAGCATATAAGAAGTCTGAGTTTTCTGAATTCAAATAATGTGCTCTTCCTGCTACCTGCGTAACACAAATAACTTGTTTTTTTCCCTTATCTTTCATTATTCTACAACTAGAGACTAGTCAAACTATACAACTCACAATTCCCAGTACATGACTTGTTCTTTTCTAACCCCCCCTCCATATATACTTGAAATGTCCTCTACTGTCAGCTTTGCCTGTACCAATCTTAATCATCCTTCAAGGTCTAGTTTAAATGTCATTTTTTTTCTTACAAACCTGCTTTCTTGATCACTCCAATCAGAAAAGATCTTTTCAAAATTCCTGAAACAATGATCAGTTATAGCTATTTTTATATATATACCGTGTTATCCTGTGACCCCACCTGTTCCCCTCCACTGTAGGTGAGGAGCTTTTCGCTTCACCTTTCAGTAGGTGAGCTAACTCAGTTTAGGTACGAATGCTTCCCCTAAAAGAATGAGAGAGACAAAGCATTTACTGTTTGTCTCAGTAATGAAAATGTATGAAAGTTTAAAACATCGCTCCATCATATATTGGGTCAGACAACAATCTGTATGACTTTGGGCCTAAAGACCTTTATTAAAAACATTTTTTAATTCTTTTTTTAATGTAGTTAATTCAGGTCTCAATTCCGCTGCCTAGGAGACATTCAGAAAATGCTTTTAGCCAAAGTAAACTATAACAATCTGGCAATTTACTCCATTTTGAAAAGTACCAACACTGACCTTTGACTTGGAAAAGAAAACATCATTAAATATAGCCTAGTTTGTCTGCACATTCTAAACAAGCCTTCCAGGAGTCACAAGTGGGCAGCAGGAACAAACCACTCATTTGCATTCTAAATATTTCATGTCAAAAAGAATTTACAAAATGCTGAAACTGACAATCATCATTTTATAAATAATTTAAAATTGTAAATATCTTTAATATTAGAAAACCATAAATCTATTTATTTATTCTTTCTAATTTGAGTAAGAGAGAAAAGAAAAGCAGTATGGTATAATAGCTGGAGAAACTGTCTGACTCAGGATGCTGTAGGCTCACTTCTCACTTCTAACACACACTGGCTAAATATAGGAGGCAAAATGGTGGCACAGTGGATAGTGTACTGAGCATGGAGTCAGCAAGACCTGAGTTCAAATGTGACCTCAGACAATTAGCTGTGTGATCTGGGCAAGTCACTTACGAAGGAAATGGCACACCACTCCAGAATCTTTGTCAGGAAAACCCCATGAACCACAAAAACTCAGACATGACTGAAAAACAACACTTTAAACAAACCATTTAACAACTCAGCGCCCTAGGCAACTCTTTAAAAACGTGTGTTGGACAAGATGTACATATCTCTACAGGCAAGAGGAAGGTGCCTCACCAGAAGTTCTTCATACTAATACATGCTAAAATAGTGAGAGAAGGGAAAATAAGTCATATTTTTAAAAACTGAAATTCACTTGCATTTACAGAATAGAAAAAGTTTAAGAGTATGATCTCATTAAAGAAATATATTGACTATGATTACTGGTGGATATAAACTTAGGGTTAGATATAGAGTTATAGCACTTGGGTTCACACCTTGGTTTTACCATTTACAAAGCTGAGCTTTTTGGATTTTCTATTTCTTATTTTATTTCTCTCATTGAAAATCTTTTTTTGTACAGATTCATCTACGTAATTTAATTTCAGACAAATGGGGAGATTAGCTTCTCTTACTTATCTTTTTTCTCCTCTCCATTACTTATGAATTCCTCCTCATTTTTCATTTAGAAAATTTGGTAATTTGCTAGCTCTTGACTACAAATAGTTTTAATTATATTAAAGGAAAATCAATTTATTCCTAAAATACTATTGTGTTAAAATAAATGAGGGATGCACTCTTTTTAATTTAATCATTTAATGGTTTAATTATTTTTAATTTTAAGATTTTAAATTTTGTTTACATGCTCAATGAAATATTTCTCTTCAATTTTGGTTATCTCTTCTTTGATTTTCAAAATCAGTACTTTTATATTGTTCTGAGATTACTATTTTAACCAGTTTGTAGACCTAGGTGTTTGACCTAATTTAGTCTTGCAACATGTTATTACATCATGTGTTACATCATGTGTTACATCATGTGTTTTCAATGATTCTTATGCTACGATAAACTTTCTGAACACTTTGGGCATGCTACCTTTAAACAAAAGAATTTATAGCAGCTGCTTGTTCACTGGATTCACCAACTTGGCTTTGTTAGATAATCACAAGTCTCAGGTCTGCCTTCTCCAGGATACTTAGCACTGCCAGCCTTAAAACCAAATTGTCCTTTTAGCCATTATTTATGAAGCTGGGAAACAGTGATATATGGTCATCACATGCACAGGGATTGTTTTATGCAGCAGATTTCATTAGTTGTCTTTTTTTAGTTGAAGGTAGCAATAAGCAGAGTAGGTAGCCACTGTCTAACATCACTTAGCATTAAGATTATGGAATTATAAAGGTTCAAAATTGGAACAGTTCTTACACATTATTTAGTCCAACTGTCTCAATTTACATATGAGAAACTGGAGGCCCAGAGATGTTAAGTTGATTCTATGATATCATCGTGTAAGAAGTGGAGGACATTACTGGAATAGACTAAATCAGGAAAACCTAGATTGACCTCCCAGAAAGAACTACATCCAGTAATCTGATATACAGCAAATCTTAAGGCATTAACTCAGTAGACAAAGGTCTCCTTCTAAAAGAATAGCTGGCAAAACTAGAAAAAAAGTCCAGAAAAAATTATCAAACATACATGGAACAATCAATTTCAAACGGGTAAAAAACCCAAATACAGAAAATCTTAGTACAAAATTTGGAAAATAGAAGCTTGCATCTATTACAGCTAAGGATTTAGTAAAAATTCATAATCAGGTAAGGAAAAAAGAAATTATAAAAGACAAAATATTGTCTTTATTATATAAAACAAAAAGTTTTAACACAAAGTCAAAGTGATTATTATCAGAAGACGCATATTTGCAAATATTTGCATTAAATGCCTTTGATAAAAATATTATATCTAATATATATTTTAACTGACCCCAAAACTTAAGATAAGTGCTATTCCCTAAATAGATATATGGTTAAAGACTATTAACAAACTTTTCAAAAAGAGAAATGCTATCAATCAATAATCACATGGATATAGTATTAAAAATAAAAAAGAGGAATGCGAATTGTAATAACCCTAACATGTTACCTCACCCTTATTAGTGAAAAGTTTAAAAAAGATGGGAAATACTGGTAGAATGACTTTTAAGACGAAACTGTTATTCAGTTGTTTTAGTTGTGCTCAACTCTTCACGACCCCATTTGAGGTTTTCTTTGCAGAAATGCTGGAGTGGTTTGTCATTTCCTTCTCCAGCTCATTTTACAGAGGAAACTGAGGCAAACAGGATTGGCCAGAGTCACACAGCTAGTAGGCATCTGACGCTGAATTTGAACTCTGGTCTTTCTTAATCCAGGTCTGGCACTCTATCCACTATGTCACCTAGCTGCTATTTTTAAGAAGACGAGTATTCTAATTCAGTGTTAGTGGAGATGTGACTTGGCTTGACCATTCTAGAAAACAATTTTAAGATAATATGGGAAAAGTTACTAAATTGTTCAGACCTTACTAGTCCACAAGGAGTCTGGCACCTAGAAAAAGGGATACAAAAATGTCCTTAGCAGATCTTATGTAAATAAGGAACTGAAAACAAAATATTATATGAACATAATGGAATATATACCATACGGTATTACAAATATAAAGAATTCAGAAAAAATCAAGAGTTGTAGAAAGCGAGCGAATTAGAGACAAGAAACACACAAACACGTATATACACACATAACTTCAACAATGTTGTCAACAAGGTAATATTGAGAAGCACTAAAATTTCATGCTATGCAAGTTAAAGAATATTTACCCTCTTTTTGTTAACAGATAGGTAAACACAATTTTCAGGGAATTTATCATAAAGATGGTTTGTTATTACTACTTGTAAAATATCTCTATCATTAAAATAAAATGTGTCACTTTTTTCAAAATCATCCGTGTATAATTCAAATCAGAAAAAGTGACAAAAGTGAGAATATGCTTCAATCTAAACAATTCAAACAAGTTCTCAGTACCAAAAGAATGAAAAAAAAATTTCTTCCAAAAGTAAAGATACCATTCCTTAAAAAATGTGAGTGAATCAAAATAGTTCTCATAATAAGGAGGTCAAAAGGAACCAGAAATCTTGCTCAATCAACATGTGTAATCTTCTTGTCAACTGGAGGAGTAGAGTAACACATATTTAGGGTGCAAGCTCATTTACAAAACATTATGGAGGAGGAGGACAGAACTAGTATAAATAATCTCATTAAATTCTAAAAAGCAAATGAGGAGAAAATTAATCTGTGGAGAGCTTTTCCTAAGACCCACCTAAACTAGATGATCTTGACAACTGCGTTTCATACCAGACAATAGCAAATAGTTGCAAATGAAATAAATCTTCTTGAATTTTTATGGCTTTATTTTCACTGATAATGATAGTGGAACCACAAAGTTTGGACTTTTACCTCAGTATTCACTGATATTCCATACAAGAAATAATATTGGCATTGATAAATATGAAGGTGGAATTAGTGATTGAACCTAACTGAAAATATATAATGAAAACACCACAATTTTTAAATTCCCTCAAGCATCAGATTGGGAGATTTGCCAAAAAGGAGCTTTTTTTTTTTCTAGCAGAAACATGTGATAGAACAGACATCAACAACCACTGACCCATACACTTGCCTTTGAATCTCTATAAAATCTTTCTGAGACTAGTTTATATAAACATGGAGAATAATTTTGATAAAAACAGATTCGATATCATCAGAATTTTGATTTTCTACCTATATGCCTATATATTTACGGTTATACAATAGTCAAAGAAGAAACATTTTTGCAGAGTTCAATCAAGGTCATGAGAACAGGTTAGTAACTATATGAGGGCAAGTAAATTTAAAAAGTCAAATGAGAGTAAGACTTTTTCTTATTTTTTTCCCTGCTTCAACTAATTACAATTCTCAAAGATCTCCCAACAGAGGTATGTGAGTGGAGTTAACAAATAATGCCCTGTATTCCCACCAATCACTATCTTAAGATCCCAGGGAAATGAAGAAATTAGGGAAGGATCACAGACATGTCAAGAGTTAAGCTATTTCCTGTATGTAAAAGAGAAGCTGGGAAGTTATTTTTCTTTCTCCTTGCTCTCCCTGAATGTTGATCTGACACCATGTTCATTCAGCTAGAAAGGAAATGGAGACTTACTATAAGACAAGAATTGGATATTATGCATATCTCCTTGCAGTATCATGCAGTATCTGCCTGAAACTAACTCCTATTCCAGATATCTATACCTATGCCAAAGTATTGTGTAGAGGCTTAGGTGGAAAGAAGAAAAAATATGAAATCATCCATTTTATTTACATGTCATTTTTCCTCCCATCTCTACTTTCAGGCAAATATTACAAAATAATGGAATAAAGGCATATCATCTTACTCAAAGTACAATAAAGAGTTTCTTGGAAGTCATTTGCTATTCAGGAACAACTAAAAAGTTCCATGAAAGCTAAGAAATTACAAGAATAATATGGATTTACTATTCACATAATTTATATTTATGGTATATTTATATGTATGGTATATTGGTACATAGAATGCTTGACTATATACATATAGATTTTGAATGTAAAAAGATAAATTATATGGTTTTATTTTACAAAAACTTTACATTATCTTATTATTATTGAATATGATTACATATAAAGTATTTCTCCTTATACAGTCCATCTGTTTGATTCTGTGATTATGATCAGATTTATATCTATATGACCAAAACATTCTAAAAGGAGCATCAGGAGTTCCCATGGTAACTCTTTAGGATAAATTGCCATATGTTTTTAATATGGAGCGTTGTAATTGTGACTTATTTAAAGACTGAAAAATCGGACACAAGAACTGGGGGTGAGTTGAAGAAGAGAAGTTGCCCAGAGTTTTAGATTATTATGTCACTGAAAACTGATACAAGCTGTATCCCATTCATTGACTGAAGATAAACCTTAGAAAAGACACTCTTTGGAGTTAATAACTTCATAATCATGGGAAGGTCTATATTGCTGAAAAAAGAAATGGTCAGGTGTAAGTGCCAGAGAAATGAAGAAAGTCCTGTTGGTCCAATCACACTTAGTAGGGTGCAGGCTGCTACTACAAGTTGCTCACACATATTATTTACCTCCCTTTTATTTACCTATCTTTTCTATTACTTTCAAATAAACTTTCTGTATTTTGTTATTCACAGAAAATGTTACTTTCCACCAAAAGGAATAACAAGAAATGACCCATGTTTTCAGAATCACTTTGGAGATATATTAAAGCAATAAATAAAGGAAGATGCTTACGCCTCACAAGAAAAGGTATTTATAAGAAATCTTCCTCAAAGGAATTGTTATTTGAAGATGGAGTTACATTTGTGAAAAATAAAAGTACTGAAATATGTGACTTTACTAGGCCATACACTCTTTAGGAGAGGTTATGCTAAATAACAAAAGGTCTAAGTATGTTGGAAGATACAGATTTGTATTATGAATTATGACTTTGTAATGAGCATGAACTAATGTCATTAAAGAGAAAACAGAAAATGTTTTATACAGTCTTATAAAATTCCAGTAAACTAGTAAAATAGGTTATGAACAAGGAATTATGAATATTAGATAAAAGAAAAATAAATCATCTTCCTAAGTGGAATAAATTTGGTACTGTATGTTGGTGATACGTGAGAATCTTTTGACTTTAAGTATAACTTCTACTTTATAATGAAAAGAATGAGGTTTTTGTAAACAGAAATGTATTGTTTTCCCAAACCTCAAGAAACACAGACATAGACACACACACACACACACACATTCTAAATGAGACACTATGTATAACATCATAATAGTCTTGTCCAAAAGGTAGTCATTTCATAAACTTACTGTATGAGTAACACATAGATACAAATAAGTATATGGGTTTAATGTAACATTAGAGAAAAGATAAATTCCAGTATAACTACTCAGATTCTACCAGTGTAAGTTATACAACTTTGAAAGCTGTTTTAGTTACTTGAAGTTCTATTCCCAATTATGTGGTAAATTTAGTTTGTTATACTTAATTCAAAATCATTTATCAAAGAGAGGCATAATTTATTAATTAAGCTTATGTAAAGAAGTCATCCATACACTTTGTTTTACTGTATACTCCGACTATTTTCCCTCTTTTTTGCTCTTAAGATTATTTTATTTCTAAAGAGCACAAACATAGTATTAAAAATACTATCAAAATAATATTTTGATTATACCAATAGGCAGACATAAATTTGATTAAAATCTAATTGAAAGGTCAGTTTTTGGGCATCTTTGGAGGGGGCCAGGCTTTTAAAGTTTGTATTAGGAAGAACAGTTGAAATATTTTGTACTTCAGTAATACATCCATATTTAATGGGGGTTTGGACAGCTTAAAATTTTCTGCTTTTAATATTATTTTGTCTGATAGTTGAGTGAATTTATGTCGGCTTGACAGTTTTACAAGAGATTCATGTAAAACTCGGAATTCATGAAGTGAAAGGTCTTGAATCTGGGGTGGGGGCAGGGGAAGGAAATCCTCCTCAGACCAGCAGCAGCTGGAGCAGGGTGGGAGGCCTGAAGACTATCAGGTGAGATCTTGGGAAGGTGCTTATCAATCAAAACGTTATTTTTTTTATTATTATTCAATCACCGCAGGATGACGGGCACCGCGTTTCACTTGCCCCAACCCTTTCCGGATAGCGACCGTGCACCTGTATCTCCGTGTACCCTGCCTGATTCGGAGAGAGCGCATGGAATCGAGGAGATTTATCACTTACGACTGAATTTTTCATCATGGCTTTGACAGTGAAGCCGTCAGAAACCAGGGTGTGCGGCTGGTGCACGGGGAGTGGCTGTGGAGGCTGGAGTTTGGTCCTCTTCATCATCTTCTCTGGACTTTTATTTAGATTCAGGGTCTCTTTTTCTGCCACCATCTTCCTAGGAAATGTCTTGTTCCCACATCCAGGGCTTTAAGAATGACTGGGCGGTGGAGGGGAGGGAGGGAAAGACACAGCCGGAGTGGGGTTATGGAGAGTAAAAACGGCACTGTAATGGTAATGAATTCAACCCTCCAGGTCCTGCCCGGGTTTGCTTCTAGTTCCAGCTGTTTGGCAGCTCCAAGGTGAAGAGGGAGTTTGGGGAAGGGGAGGGGCAGAAAGGGGGGCAGGACCGTATTCTGCAGCTGCAACAGGCTTCCAAAGGTCCTCAGCGAGGTTGCTAGGCAACGTATCAACATCGCAGCGGAAGTCTCCCAATGACGTAGCCATTCCAGGCCAAGAGCCGGCAAAAGGGCGGGGGCGGGGCGGATTAGAAAATGAGCGGCAGGTTCCGCACTACATCTCCCAGAAGCCCTCAGGGACGTGTGCGTATACATGCGCGTGCGCATTACCTCCTCTTCACCCCCCCCCCCGCCCCCGCATCTTCAGGGGGCGGGGTAGGGAAGGGTCGGGGAGGGGGCGGGGACAAAGGGAGCGGGGAGCTGAAGGCTTTAAAGCTGTGAACGCTGGTTGTAGGAGGCGAGCGCGGGCCCTCGGGGCAGGCCGCTGCGCGCATGTTAAGCCTCCTTCGTCTGTCCTTAGAGCCACCACCTGCCCAGTGACCATGATAGGTACGTGGGTGTTCTCCAGGTACAGCTGCTTTCCGCCGCCTCTTCCCTCCCCCACCATGTGCTGGTTCTTGACGCAGGTGTGAGACCCTGCTGGTCACTGTCAAGGACGGTCTGGGTCACCTAGCGAGGTGAGGGGTGCTCTGAGTGTCCCAGAGCCCTGCCCCTCCCAGTAGAGGCCAGAACAGGCGATTCTGGCCTTTGGCTCCCCTGGTTTTGCCCCCAACTGAAGGCTGAAGTGCCCCCTTCCCCCGACCCCCAGCCGATACGCAGGTGCTGAGCCCACCTTTCCTTTCCCCCGCGGGTTGTATGAGACCACTGCTCCCTTCCCCTGAAAAGGAGGCCAGCCAAAGAACGTCACCCTGAAAGTGCCCGCTGGAAATTGACCCCGACCCCCGCAAACCCTGCCGACCTTCAGAAGCTGTGGAGGTTTTCGAAGGTCAAAGGCGCCCCTGGTTTTCTCATGCTCATGTTTCCTCCCCATCACCACCTGTCCTCCCCCACCTTCCTTGCCCTAATCTGTCTGCAAGCAACCTTTGACCATCCCAGGGAGACCCCCAAGAAGCAGGACACGAAAGTGATAGGCTTGCAGTGACGTCAGCCTTGCGGAGAAAGGTTGTTCCCACGTGGTCTTTAAACTTCTCGAAGTCTTTGACTAGCTTTTCTTAATGCCCTATTTGAGGGGGTGTTTTGAAGTCTAGGACAAATTGAGATCGGTGATAGATGGAAAACAGCTTTTAATTTTTTTTTAAGTTAGAGGTATTCTTAGTATTGTTAGGCAAAATAGTGAGCAAGTTTGTGTTTGTTTGGTTTTTTTACCCCTATAAATTTGCCCCTAAAAATTAATGGAAAAAAATATGCTTAGGACCATCTTTACGGGACTATCAATGACTTCTCACAACCAGTGTTTGGGGTTTTATGGAATTGGTTTCTGCATTATTGTTGGCACATTGAGAATTACTGATACAGTATCTTTAATTGTTGCAAGTGAATATTCGGAGCCAGTTCCATCCATAAATGTTCAGAAAACATATTACTGTGTTTATGTGTGGTGCTTGTTTATTTTTAGAGAAGCTGTCCCTTCTTAAACATTTTAATTTTATTATAAAATTAATGATACAATGTAAAAGAATATTCTTCCTGTCACTGAAGAAATAAATACCTGAGTATCATATTCCTTTGGGACTATGTAGAAATAAGCTATGTTGAGTTTTGGAATCATAGTCCTTTCCTTACCCCTTCTATCTTGGTACTGCTTTCCAGTCAATGATTCATGGAAATTAATGTTTGAAAAATATTATTAATAGCACACATTTATATATGACTCCTTAGAGTTTACAAAACACTTTCCCTACTACTACCCTGGGAGCTAGATAGTGTTGACATGAATGTTTCTGTTTTATGGAGAACCAGAAAGTTAAAGTAACTCCCATTGTCTTGAAGCTAGTGGTAAAACTGGGATTACAAACCAGTTCTCTTAATTCCAAGTCTAGCAGGTAATTGTCACAAACCAGATTAAGTTAATGTTTTATGCAGACTACTCAGGCAACATGTAAACCTTGACAAAGGTAAAAAACAAAGTCCAAAGAATAAATATTTACAATAAAATTCACATTGGGAATAGGTCAGGAGGGGGGAAAGAAATACCGGTGCGCTGATTAGGAAAGTTTGGAGTACTTGGTCTAATGTACTTTGGATATTTTCTGAATTATGAATTGCCATATTTTTTTGTGCCTTTTAATTAGCAACCTTTCCACTGTACTCCACTATTTTATGTTTCAGTGAATATGATGATGGACTCATGACCGGTAGAGCATATAACCTGGTAAATTTTAACAAGCCAAAAGGATTCTGAATATGGCCCAATGAAGGGCTTTTTATTTGTATTCTGGGGATCATCCTAAGTATATCAGAGAGTTGGCTATAGAGTGATCATATTTATTTGGCTATAGAGGCTAAGACTAAGTCATGGCTAAGTGGGAAAAAGTGTTGGATTTGAAGTCAGAGAACCTGAGTTGGAGTCATAGCTCTGCTTCTTACAGCTTGGGTAAGTCATTTAAGTCATCTGGGCCTCAGTTTTCTCTTATGTAAAATTAGAGAAGTTGAACTGGAGTATCTTTGAGGTGCCCTGTAGTTTTTCATCTGTTGTCCTATGCAGTCAAGATTAAAATATGACTCATAGAGGGGTTGCAATAAGTATCAATGGAAGAAGGACCACATCAACAAAATTTCAAGCCCCTGAAGTGTTGGAAAGTAAGGAAAATCAACAAGTTTGAAAATAGCCATGTGTGTATATTTTAAATAATTATATATTTATAAGTATACATATATAAATATCTAAAATTATTACAATTGGCTTCAGTCTAAGGAATTCATTTAACCCTAGATTATCAACTGAAAAGTGATTATGTAATTAAAAAAACCACAGTAGTTGGACAAAACACGTCCCATAGTGTTCTGGTGACTTAGGGAAACAAGAAATGAATACCATATATATATAGCTGATGCTTTGATTGCATGATGTTGTGACCCTCATGAATGATTGCTTGCAGATGCCTCAGAATAGTTCTTTAAAAGTTTCTTTTTTAACATAACAATGGCAAACAAATGATTAAACATGGGGAAAGAGGGAACATGTTGTTACAGAAAGTGCTAGGAGTCATGAGACCTGAGTTGAAATTTTAAACTCTACAGTTTCTAGTTATATAACTGTGGACAAACAATTTAATTTTTTCTGAATTAAAAGTCCTCTCTAAAATGGCCATGTTACTTGTACTATCTGTCACAGGGTTTTTGTGGGAAAAGCACTTTGCAGACTTACTGTGAATTACTTTAAATGCCATATGTAAAAAAGCCAAGAGGGCATCAGAAGATAGAATGTGGACTACAGATTTAAAAGATGTATAAATTTTAGTAGTAATGTATCTGTATATTTTATATTATTATAAGAAAAACCATACTATGATTTTACTGTTATTAGGTCATTACACTGAGGAACTTATCTAGGTTTCCATTGTTTTGTTATGTTTTTATGTATCAGGGTTTGTTTTGTTATATTGTTATATATTATAACATTGTTTTGTTATATTTGGGGGCTCTTTTAGGAGCCCCCAAATTCTATGTATTTGTCAAATCTGTTCTGTATATTTTTTATATTTTAATTGCAATGCTTATTCTCATAAAAGTAGATTGTACTTTTTAGTCTTAAGTTATATTTTTAAAAGTAGGAAGTTTAGAACGCAATGTTTTACTCAATAATTAAATCTAAAATGAATTATTGTAAATTTGGGGTGGCATAGTTGAAAATGAACTAAATCCATTTCTATTTTCTGCATATTGAAAATTTTGGATTTTGGTGATTTATCTAGGGCTGGAATACCAAGTGTAATAGAGAAGTTTGTATATTTGTGAATAAATATTTAGAGCCAGAAAAGCCATTTTAGCCTTCACCTAATGCAAATCAAAGGCTTAGTCAAGAGGTGTAGTATGCTGAGGTATAGTATGGATACTTGGAGCTCTGCCAGTGGCAATTATACAGCCATTGACTTGGACTTTTAGTGGCTATGCCACTGTACACCCTTTTTAAATTTTTTTCCTGTAATGTCTTTGAAAAAATACTAATATGTTATCTAGTTGATAATACTAAAATATTATGCTGTGTGCATGTTAAATAGTACTGTATTTACCTACATCAGGAAATTATTATGTGGGAAGAGACTTTAAGATATCATTTAGTTTATGGCC
The DNA here is from genome assembly GCF_028372415.1 of Notamacropus eugenii. NCBI lineage: Eukaryota > Metazoa > Chordata > Mammalia > Diprotodontia > Macropodidae > Notamacropus > Notamacropus eugenii. Next base: position 256,730,506 of record NC_092873.1, on the reverse strand, counting down.
TGGGCTTTTAGGAAAGATGACATTTAAACTGCCCTAGATGGAAAAGAACCTCATTTCAGAAAGAATGGGTTTTAAAGTTGAGCAGTTTCACAACAAAGATAACTTAGACCAACATCTCATTTTCACATCTAATGTAAATGCTCAGTGCTTCAGTTTAAGTATATTTCCTCTTTGTCCTCAACGGAGACAAAGTTGCTGACCATCTTATCTGTAATAACTCTTTACACATTGCTTTCCTTAAAATAGAGCGCACTTATACTTAAAAGATGTGCTTCAGCCAGGTCAAGTTCTTTTGGGTCTATCCTTCAAAAACTTTAAGTTTCTTATGTATCTTATTTGAGTTTTTAAAAATTTATCCGATGTCTACAAAACACTTAGACACTTAAAAACATTTTTAGAAGTCTATTAGAATCTTGAAAAAATTGCCATGTCTTGAGGTGGCATGAAATAAGGAAGCGTAGGGGAAGATTAAGTTAAAAAACAGCCTGGATATTAGTTAGCATCTTAGAAAGAGTAATGCCTTTGGTACCCAGATAAATTTGGACAAAATTATTTTTTCCTTTGTTGTATGGAATAATGTCTAATTTTTCACCTTACCAGTGACAGCCTTGTAAGCTAATAGTCAAGAAAGATCAAGGGTGGGAAAACTGTGGCCTGGAGGCCACATGTGGCCTTTTAGGTCCTTGAGTGTGGCCTTTTAACTGAGTCTAAGTTTTACAGAGCAAATCCTTTTATTAAGAGAATTTGTTGTGTGAAGTTTGGATTCAAAGAGCCCCACTTGACGACTCAGAGGGCCCCTAGGCAGCAGGTTATCCACCCCTGCAAGCTTTATCGCTTGGCTTGATATTGGGGCAAAATGGGATGAGGAAGACCAATCTTTCTTCTGATCCCAGTTTTAAGTCCAAGAGAAACTTCTGGTATACTCATTCCATTAGTTAGAGTGCTGTTATTACTCTGAACTACCTTTTCAGAACCCAGGTTTACTTTTCTGACACAGTTTTCTGGTGTAGTCTCCAGTCTGTTTTGAATGCAGTCACAGTTCTCCCTTGGACTGTGATTGATGTTTTAAATGCTCTGACCTATCCATGTTACAAAAACAAAATTTTTACTGAAGTCAGTGAGAAATGGTGCTTTTGTGAGAAGTATGGGATCAGGTTTGAAGAGATGCTTAAAAAAATAAAGCAGGGCAGAAAAACTTGAAAAAAATGACTCAGAAAAATGAAATTGTTTAGACAATAAATCTCTCCTACCTGCAGTGGAAAGTATTTTCTTACACATTTCTATCACCAAGGGCTTCAATGTAGTTATTATTAAAAAAAAAAATTTGACTTCAGGCATGAAGACATTATTTACTGTATATATATTATGCTATACTTTGCTTAAATATTTGAATGATATATGTGTATATTTATGTTTGTAGTTAAAACTAATTCTAAAAATTTACATATTTATTTGTAAGGAGAGAAAAAATATATATTTCCCCATTTGTTTTCAAGTTGACCTTTTTTTCATCTTGAAATGGCAGGGGTATTAATTCCTGAAAATTAATATCTAATAGTTGAGTGAATATTTATCTGATGTTTGCCATGGCACCTAAAAAATGTATAGGCAAACCCTCTATATCTGTCATTACTCATAGTTTAGGATTAGAAAATCATATTGAAAATGGTGCACAATTGCGCCACAGTAAGTTATGATGACCTTTTGCATGGGAGGTCTTATCTAAATGTAGCACAGTTGTGTCCTCGGGCTCAGTTCTATTGATGGTAATCAATGACCTGGTAGCTAAAATGGTACTGCTCTTTGTAAATTTAGACTTTTTTCCTAAGGACTTTTGAAATCCTTTAAGTTCACACTTTTATGAAACTTGATAGATGTTCTACTTTGAGGCAACTAGAAGGCATAGTGGATAAATGGCTGGATGAACTTGGAATCAAGGATCTGGAAGACCTGAGTTCAAATATAACCTCAGATACTTTAGACAAGTTTTCTCAGCCTCAGTTTAACTATCTGTAAAATAGGAAAAATGATAGTACCTACCTAGTAGGGCTGTTGTGAAGATCAAATAAGATAATATAAATAAAGCGTTTTGTAAACCTTAATATATAAATTATATATTATATAAACCATATAAATGTTAGCTGTTATTATTTTTTATCATTATTGATTGAAAACAGTGTTAATCTCTGCATGGAAATCTATTTTTTATCATGTTATGTTAAAGCTGTGACTGTCTTTAAATCTTTCTTCAAAGATACAAAAAAATTTCTCATGATTTTGAAATGTTTCATACTTGTGAAAAGAAAACCTATGAAAAATAGTTTACAGTAACTGTTTGAATACTTTGGAAATTATTTCTTACCTTTGTTTTTTTAGTCTTTGTTACTCAGCTCTTAATCAGAGCTGCCATTTTAATTTGAATTTAACAGAGACTTTTTATGTTAGTAGCAATCTAAACAATTTACCTATGTCTAAACTTTTAAATATGGAAACTAGACTTATCTGATAATTACTTGATTTATGCTGTAGTTTGCCATAACATATGCTTTATTTCACCTTATAGGATAGAATTTTTTAAAGAGTCAAGGTAAATGGGTAATGCAACTATTATAAAATCAAATATTTTTATTACTTCTTTATAATACTACTTATGTTAACCACAACCTTTTTTATTATATAGGCATTTTCCTTCTGTGGGAAACGCCATGTGTTTCATAAACATAGATACAGAAATATGTGCTACATAGTGAAAGGACGGAGATACACACGTAAGACATAGCAATTCTCAAGAAACTTGTTGACTTGCAAATATTATGGTGGTAGACTTGACATTCTAGGTAACTAATTAGATAAAGTGAGGGAGAAGTTAGAGATACAGAGTTCTTCATGAGTAACTGAAAAATATTGGCACTACCAACAGAATGAGCCAAATCAGAAGGATGACTCAATTTTGAGGGGAAAAAAGGAATAAATACAGTTATTCCTTCCATATTGTAACTTTCCTCATTTGTGATTCCAATGTATCATGAGTTGGCATAAGAAATTAATGGGAATTTTCTGGTCAGTTTTGTGAAAACTGCAGACTACATGGGAAGGCTATCAGATGACCAAGAAAAAGTTTAGAAACTCAGAAATGCATAGAATGTACGTATAGTCTTGTATAGTACCAAACCAAATTTTACAATACAGTACTGTAAAGACCCCATTAAAAAAAAAGAAAAATTCAGACTTCTTCTCTGGTATATACATACATACATGTATATAGTTATATATACACTTACATATATTTGTACGCACATGCATACATGAATATGTATGTATGTGTGCTTCTGCTCTCAAGAAGCTGACAGTCTAGTCAGATAAGATACTGTGACATAATAGGTGCTGTGAGTAATGTCTGTCCTCTTTAATATCATGAACCTAGGCATGTAAAACATGAGTGTCAATTAAGCATTCAGCCCTTGCTAGCCACAAATATCACTATCAGTCTCCAAAATAACAAGTTTATAAGAGTTCAGCATAGGATACAAAGTACTGGCTATCACCATCCCACCAACACATCCAGAGAGAAAAAAACATAACTTGACTAAAAAAACACCAACTTAGCAAGCAGGTCGCTCTTTTCCCAATCTCCTTGCATTGGAGCTCATTCTTTTCGAATCTCTCACCCTTGGCTTTGTCTGTAAGTTGCATGATTACTCCTCCCCTCAGATATTTTTGCCCTTGAAGTTTTGCTATATGTAACACAAATTCTACAGTATAAAAATGACTAATGATGAAAGGCAGTAGGTGGTAAATGTCAAGTGAATAGCACATATTCTAAGAGCTATAGATTCAAAGGAGAGGAAGGATACTGGGATTGGGGTGGTTTTGGAAATCTCAGGCAACCCTAGATATGACCATTTTCTGTTTCTCAAAAAACCTGGGGCACCCTTTCACACTGAATAGCCCCCGTCTTGGGTTTCTGACCAGGTTCAATCCTAGGGGAAACTGGCCTCTCAAGAGAGTTTGTGCACCTTTTTTCCATGGTCCTTGACTTTTTATGTCCCATTCTAGAACAGTGGAAAAAAAATCATGTAAGTTTACTGAGCTAGGAGCTAAGGATACAAGTAAGAAAGAATTCCTGCCATCAAGGAACTTAAATATGATAGGGAAAGACAACACAGAAAAGAAAGCTCAAAAGGGAGCAGATAGATAGGAGGTAGGGTAGCCAGTGCAGCAACCATGATGATAGAGGTGAAACCAAGCAGTTCAGTGCGTAAGAAATAATTAGATTAGGTATACCACAGCTATTTATTTCCTCCACACCAAAGAAACACTTAGAACATAAAAGACTTATTACTGTTGTACATAGATGAAGATTTTAAACATGAAATAATAACCCACAATTCCTATTTTCCTAGGAGGCTGATAGTTAGAACACGCATAGCAGGACTGTTGAATAGGTTTTTTCATCTTCACTTCAGTTCTGCACTGCCTGAACAAATTCCTCAAAATCCACATCTTTCAACAGTTTAAGCCAGAGCTTAGGTTCATCCTTCTGTCAGCGGTCATCTCTGAGGAAAGGGTAATTGCTGAAAATTCTTTTGGCTGCTGGTCAGGTCTTGCTGTTGACATATAGGAGCAATTGACCTTTCAAAATTCACGAGTTTGTCTCCAAAACTATAACATCCTTTTCAGGATTGTTGTTTGATCACCTATGCTCAGGAAAGAAATGCAAAGCAGAAAATGAATCCAAGGGCCATAAAACTGGGCTCCAAGTCATTGAGACAAAACATGTCAATTGCCATATGTGAGCAACTATCGTAGCTGGTCAGGGAGAAGATCCTCTGTTCTCTATTCTTTTATAGGAAGTCCTAGAGAGAGATTTCCATATCACCTTTTTTAGGAGAAAGGTAAAATAGGGAGCAAGAGTAAGTTTTCTCTCCATTTAAATTTTATTGAGTAGGAGGTTCATCTTGGTTCTGTAGCCTCCTTTTTTTTTGAGACGTACCCCTACCTCTGCTGCTGTCACAGGAACCAAGGATTTATTTGTTGGGTCACCTCAAAGCAGAAAGTTATTCAGCACTAAGGCAGAGGCACGTGAGGACTTCTGAAAGAAGCCGAGTTCCACACTTGTGACAATGGATTGTACTTTAGCCAGAATAGACCAGGGGAAGAAGGCATTGAATGCATCTATTACACAGATGAAAAAATGGCACGGGAGAATCAGTGACTTGTCCTGTATCACACTGGGAGTGTTAAACGTTAGGATCTGAATTGACCTCTTCTGACTGCAGTGCCTGTGTCTTTTGTACTATACCACACCACTGATGTGTTTTAACTTTATTAAAAGTAAAAAGCAGTAGTGAGTTTGAGGGAAGATCTGTTGTAGGAGACAATTCTTGAGAAACGGAAATTTGCTTGCAAATACTAAGGACTCTCTATAGTGACTAAAAGCTAACTAAAATAAAAGAGGTAGCCTGGTATTATGCAAAGAGCACTGGAGTTAAACAGTCTGGGTTTCAGACATGGCTCCTCTTACTAGGGACAGTCAGTTTGTCTGAAAGTGCTATGTACATATAGCTACTTCCTTAATTCCCATTCCCATTGGTGGGCTAGTTCACTAGTGAATTGTTGACTACTGCTCACAGAGTTCTAGGCCTAATCCTTTTTAATATTGTTGCTCAGAAGCAATGATCAGTGTGTTTCTCCTTGATTAAAAACCAGTAGCCTCAGTTAGCTTTGAGCAAGGGCATTTACTAAGATAGCATAGTAAAAATAGTTAAAAACAACAACAAAATCATTGCCCCTCTCCTCCCCTAACAAGAGATACATTCTGCTCTTGCCTTGTACATACAAGTTCCATAGGATCCAAACTTGTTACTGCAGTAGTAGTAAGGTATGTATGTGGCCAAGGAATTGCCTCCAAACAAATTCTTGGAGAGTCCTTTTTACCTTTCACTATATACTCACCAAGTTTTTCTCAGGTATAGTTTCTGCTAGGTTTTAAGTTTATCTTTCTAGAGATCATGGCCAGACTGACTTTCTTCAAGGGTCCCACTCTCAGAAGCCGACATTATCTCCATGTAACTGTCTCTTCACATGTCTGTAGGCACTTCCTCTGTCATTGGTGTCATTGACCACTGCACTCTGGTGACCACTGGTACTGCGTCTTATGACGTTTACTACCAATTCCACTTGCCAGTGGGACCTCTGAGGGGACTCCTGGATATACAGAATTTACCCTATTGCTTGGGTACTCCTCTTTTAACATACTCATTTACCTAAGATCAAGAAAGAATAACTACAAAAGAAACTGAGGTGCCATATGCTCAAGCATATGAAGCTTACAGGTGGAGGAATGTGGCCAAGTACCCCTCCTTTTTTTCCTCCCAAGCAGTTTTTAAAGTTGTTCTGTCTAACAACATCAGGAAGAAAAAGAGACTGACAGATAGGTGGCATCTTTTGTGTGCACTCTCAGCTCCTACTTGGTACCTGTACATCCAGAAACCATGAACTGTGAATTATACCTTTTTCATATACATTCTCTTAGCTTGAATTCAGTTTCTCCTGTACTCTGTATGTATTTTTGGAAAAATATGGTACAGGTCTTCAAGAGAATACCTTGTACCAACTTTTCTTACTCTACCACCTTAATATAGACCTTTTTTCTAATTACTGTTTAAGGTTAATGGGTTAAAATGATTCTCAGCTGGTAATCTTGGGAGTAAGCACAGTAGTGGAAGGTTTAAGCCAATGGCATTAAAGAATCATCCTGACTCCTAAGGGTTAGGTACCCTTAGAACCCTGAGAGAGAGAGAGAGAGAGAGAGAGAGAGAGAGAGAGAGACAGCCTTGCTGCCAGAGCTGATGCTCCTCTGTGAGGCTAGGAATCTGTTTAAGGATTCTTAGAGTTTATATGAGCTACTGTAGCAAAATGAATTTTGGATAATAATGACAATAACAATTAAATTTGTACAGTGCTTTAAGATTTGCAGAGTACTTTACAAATATTATTTCTTTTGGTCTTCACAGCTCTGGGAGGTTGTAGGTTCTATTGTTATCCCTATTTTACAGATGAGGAAACTCAGGCAAACAGTGGTCTAATGACTTGCCCAGGCTCATGCAGCTGGTGTCTGAGGCAGAATTGGAACTTGAGTTTTTCTGACTGCAGTGCTCTCTATACATCAGTACCTACCTGCCTTATAACATATTTTATGGATTTTATGCACTTATATTCTAATTGTTATTTTTACCATTTACATCTTATTTCATTTACTAAGTATTTATTCATTTTAGTGTCAGCATCACAAAATATGAGAACTATAAAAAATTGCTGTAGTATTACATTTGCTATTTTTTCTTTTGAGTATTAGTTAAGAGAGGAAAAAAATCTGTCAGACAAAACTTAAATTCCAAGGTAGCTGTCCCAAGTGGCAGAAGAACAAGAGCTAGACCCAAGTTTTTAATCTGTAAAATGAGCATAACAGTACATAATTCCCAGAGTTGTGAGGATATAATGAACTAGTGTGGACTGCAGATTGTGCAGGTCCGGTATAGTGCTTTGTGCCTCATGGGCTATATAAATGCTAGCTGTTGCTGATGCTGCTGCTGTTGTTTCTGTCATTGTTAACATGGTTTTGACTAGGTAAATGTTGCTCATGTCCTTTGTAAGTAAAAATGAATCAGTTTTATATTTGGAAAATTATGCCACTTTTTAGTAAGCACAAATAAGGTTACAGCTATTGTCGAGAGAAAGCAAATTTTTTAAAAGAGTGTTATATAGCTTTACTTAGAGTCATTGAAAGATTTCAGAGTTGGTTTTCTTGAAGAGAATTTAATTTAGATGTCTGACAAACATGCCCGTATAATAGACACAGTATCATCCCTTGCAGCCCGTTAATATGATTAGGATTTAAGTGTCAACCAAATGGGGAGTACAGAACAAGATATTAAGTAGGCTAATGCAGAAATTGACTGGTAAGAAAAGACCAAGTCAGTTCTTCCTGTGAAAAAAATATGAAAGTAAATATAGCAAAATCTTATTAATTTAGATTTGGCTATTGTGAAATTAGTGACAATTTTAAACTTACGTAATGAAGCTTAGCTTTTTACTGCCTACCTGTAGGGTTTGGGGAGAGAGCTGAAGGAATAGCACATTGATATCTGTCAGCTTACAGGATACCACTTTGGATTTTCAAAACCATTATTCATATTAATATTAGATCTTAATTGGATAAATCTTTTGACCAAATGGGAGTTAATTAGGATGAGTTCTACCTTTCTTTTCCATTCTTTGTGGCTTCTGAAAGACTTTGCTTGAACATCTTTGAATGGATTCATTATTTTTCTACTTACTATATCCGAGAGAAAAAACGTGTAATTCTTCAAGGTTTGTGTTTTTGTTAAAATACATTTTTAATGATATAATTTGTTTTTACAATACATACTTTCCCCACTGTATCACTTTCCCTTCTCCCTTCCAGGGAGCAATCCCTTAAAACAATGTACAAAGAGACAAAAAGCAAAAACATTTATTAACCGACACATTAAACAGATAAACTGCTGTATTCATATTTCTACACCTTGAGTGTAGGGTTTTTTATTTCTTTTCTTTATGGCATAGCTTGATCTGTATAACTTCACAGCATCTCCTTTATTATTTATTTATTTTTTGTTTATAATGTTGAAGTCATTGTGTAATTGTTTTCCTGGTTCTCCATACTTCATTAATCTTTAGATGTTTCTTCATACTCATCATGTTCACCATTTCTTACAGCACTTTCCTTTGCAATGATGTCTTTATCCATTCTTTATTTAAGGATGACCTTTTAACTTGTTTCTAGTTCTTTGCTCTCATGAAAAGTCCTACTATGATTTTTTTGGTATATATAAGGCCTTTTTGTCATTGACAACTTTGGGAATATATGCTTGGCAAGGGCTTACCTAAGTCAAAGGATAGGGACTCCATTTCATAGCCCTTTCTCCAATGCGTTACTTTGCCAGTTTTTCTACAAGTTCTTTGGCCTTGAATATTTCATTCTCTTTAAAAAAATCTTTGACAGTTTGTTGCCTGGGAGGAAATACCTCAGCTTTGTTTTAATTTGCATTTATCTTATTATTTGTGATTTGCATATGAAACATATTTTCATACGATTGTTAATAGTTTGCAGTTCTTTTGAGCACTTTACACATCTTTTGACCATTTATGTACTGGTAAGTGGCTTTTGGTCTTATATTTGTTGATTGTTTTTCTTAATTGTTGTTTTTCTTGGATAGCAGGACCTTATCAGAGATACTTGATACAAAGATTGTTTACTCAGTTATTTCCCTTCTTATCCTACTTGCTTACTTAACCTCCTTGGTCCCCAATTTCCTCAACTGTAAAATGGGGTTTTACTAGATGACCTCTGAGGTCACTTCATGCTCTAGAACTGTGATTCTTTTTTCCTGTCTTATCTTTTGTAGTTGCCTCTATATCTTGTTTGTTAACAATTTACTCCATAAATAGTTGTGAAAGGTTTTAGTGGTGCTAGGAGCGGGAAATAGTGACACACAGGTCCTGCCTTGAATGAATTTGACCCAAGCCTTCTTTCAACCAAAGACAAAGTTTATTAGAACACTAGTCAAGGTGGGCATGATTCTAAAAATCCGCCATATTGGCCAGACTCTTAAGGAATCTGAGCATTTGTAAACCTTGTATTGACAAATGGCTCAGACTGAATCTGAGCACTTTAAGGGACAAAAGATAGATATTTTATACAAAAAAACTGTGGGAACAGAGGTCTAGAAGAAATTAAGGGAGTGGAAGTGGAGGGGGGCGCCAAGTGCAGACAGTGAAGGGGAACTTAATTTACTGGGTAGGATCGAATGCCCTAGACCTGGGCCACATGGGAAAGTCTGGGGGTTTTTCTTTTTGGGGTCCAGATCCCAAAGACATGGTCTTTTTTTTGGAAGTTCAGATCCTGTCTCCATCAGTAATGATTCCTAAACCCTACTTGTGCTTTCTGTCTTTGACGTCAGTGATTGAATTTCTTATTTTTGCACCAAGAGCTAAATATTCCGACATATATAGTGTCTGGAAAATCATAGTACACTTTCAGGCTTTAATAGCTTAAAACTAAGACTTTTGGGATGCTCTGTATTTATCCCTAATTTCTGCTCTTAGCTTTTATGAGTTTTGGGTTTTTTTTTTAAATTAACAGAAATTTTGGGGGAAAAAGAATAATGCTACCTATCATCTTTTGTGAGAAGAGTTTTGTAATGATGATAGGGAAAAGAAAATCATCTTAATTTAGATTAAGATTTTGAATGCATTGCCTATATTAAAGTATGGCATGAAACATCTGATAATGATACCTCAGAAAAATAATGAGAAATTATGTCAACCTTCTGATTTTTTAGGAATCAGAAAGCTCAGTTCTTCCATGATCTCCACTTTTAGAGCATTTTTCTTAATTAGATCAAGAGAATTATAGAATTAGAGTGTGGGAAAGTTAGAGCTCAGCTCGCCATCCCCTTTATTTTCCAGATGAGGAAATTGAGACCCAGACTGGTGGGTTATCTATACCAGTTGTTTTCAGTGTCTCATGCAAGACTGTACAGATTACAAACCATGTAGCTCAGTTTTAAGCGCATGTCCTTTGATGCCAAACGCACTATCATTCTTTCTTTTTCACCACGCTTTTCGGTAAAGTTTGACTGCTACCATGCAATCAAAGCCACCTTATCTTTAAAATGTCTCCATGAAACCTATACTTTTATAAAAAAAAAAAAGCAATATTTGTTTTGCTTGAAAAAGCATTTTTGGGGGCAAAAAGTGTCATCATGCCACTGAAAATTATAAATGAAAAATATATTCACATTCTTAGATTATGATTCATTAACTTTAGGATAGGCTTTTTTCAGTTATCTTGGACAAGATAAAAATTGGAATTGACATCAGTTAATTGGAAATATTCCCTTTAGAACTAGAAATCAAGGAAAGTGGACTTACCTCTTTTGTCTCTTTCTTAACTGATATTTCTCCTTACTGCTTTGCCTAGTAATTGCCCTTAGGGAGAAACTATCAAGTGATTTGAATTTTGAGTTACTATAGAATATACTAAATGTCAGGTAAATTTTAAGAGTAGTTTGTATAGTATAGATCACATGGATATTATGAATTAGCTGAACCTTTTTCTCCTACCTTTAGTTTTTATTTTTAAGACCAATATATTTTGCTGCATGGAATGTTTGAAGTTTTTGACTTTACTAATGTGGAATCTCAGTGGAATACTTTCAGTAGAAACATATGCTCAAAGCTTCAAAGTAATTATGATATCACTAAAAGCTTCATAATTACATTACTGAAACTAAATGTTAAAAAATTTGATTTTCCTTGATCTAATCATTTCAATTTAATTCTAGACTACTGCGTGATTGATTGAAGAAACATGACAGGACAAAGTCAAAGTGTGTTTATAGTACCTAAAATCTTGTACAGAAAATATCAAGATAATCTAATTTAGAGCAGAAATTCATTTTAATTATTTTTCTCCCCAGAGAAAAAGGTTTGGTTTTAAATTTTCTGTTTTCTTGCATGGTTTCTATGTTAACTATCCTCTCCTACCATATGTGAGACATCGTGATGAAGATCTTTGACTTGTTTGTCTATGTCAAAGTAGAAATTGCTTGTAGACACCGAAGGCCCTTTTAGTTGAATTTTACTCATTGAGACACAGGAAGTGGTCCTTTTGTCTTCTTTTAAAAAATAAACAAACATCTTTTGTTTTTTTCTGAAGAAATTTGGTATAGTTTTTGAATTTCTCTTTTTAAGGTAGGCAAACACATGTCAATATATTTGTATATTACATTTGTTCGGGCTTCACTTAATTAAATAATGTTGCAACCACTGACTTGTCAGAACGCATCAGCTGAAAAACCTGTCTGTGAAAAAACAAAGCATTATGAATAAATAAATGCATGTGCTTTTTTTTCTTTCACATTGCATCATGGAGAGTGAATAAAAAATTATCCATCAGATTTAAGATTATAGGTGTCCTAATGTAACCTTAAATTCATCTATATTTTTAATTAGTTATAGAAACAATATAATCTTCTAGCACCTTACATTTTGCACTCAGCTTACAAAATAATTTGTTATCCAGTGATGCTGGCCTCCTTGTTCTTCCTCCAATGAGACATCTCATCCTTTGACTGGGCATTTTTACTGCCTGTCCCCCCTACTCTGGTAACGTTGTTTTAAGTTCCAGCCAAAATCTTTTCTTCCATACGAAGCCTTTTCCAATCTCCCATATTTCTTGGGTCTTGCCTCCACTAATTACTTTTAATTTATCCTGAATATAATTTGCACATAGTTGTTTGCATGTCATCTCCAGCATCAGAATGTGAGCTCCTTGGGAACAATTATTGTTTTTTGCTTTTCTTTGTCTCTCCAACACTTAACTCCGTACCTGGTTCATAAATGGCTCTTAATAAATGATTTTTCACTGACACAAATAGTGTAGCCTCTCCTGGTTTTTGTTAAATTATTATTTTTTTCAATTAACAAGCATTTATTTTCTCTCTCTTCAGGATGGGAGAAAAGAAAGAGAAAAATAAATTCCTTGTCACAAATACGTATATCTAGACAAAACAGATTTCCACATTGGTCATGTCCAGATGTATGTGTCTCATTCTGCATACTGACTTCATGCTTTCTCAGGTGGTTGGTAACATTCTTCATCACTGGTACTTGGACTCGTAAGTGGTAATTGAATTCATACATCTTAAGTCTTTTAACAGTGTTGTTGCTGTCTGATAAAATATTCTTTTGGTTCTGTTCACTTCGGTTTGCATCACTGCATGTGTAGGTCATCCCAAGTTTGTCTGAAATGTCCCCTTCATCATTTCTTCTGGCACAATAATATTTCATTACATCCTTATTCCATAAGTTCATCAACCATTCCCCAATTGATGAGTACCTATTAGTTTCCAATACCTAATTTTCTTATTACATGTTCTCCTCATTGATGTCTTTCAAAGCATTTTTCATCTAAATTTTTTACTACTACACTGTGTGTTGATGGAGCTAGAAATCTGAACTTAACATTGTAGTAGTTTGATAATTGACTGGTATGTCCTACTTCCTAATGTATGGTAAACCTTCTCCCCTCTTTGTCAAGGAGAAATAACCCTTGTTATCTCCTTGGCCAATGTAGAGATACATTAAAAAATGAAGACCATAATTCCTCTTAAGTTCTTAAAGCAGGAATGGGATATCAAAGGGCCACACTTGAGACCTAGAGGGCCACATGTGCCCTCAAGGCTGCAGGTTCCCCACAGTGATGAGTTAAAGGTTTAGGTTGCTTTTCTCTCCAGCCCTGGGAGAGGTTTGGGAGCTTCTGAGACCTAACCAAATTAGTTCTGGTGAATGTAGCCCCAGACAAACCATTCTGTTTTCTTACTGCTCTAAGAAAAAGGAAGAGAATGTCCTTGAATTATGCAGGAGACTGAGGCAGTGACAGCAGGATGGCTAGCTATGGGCTGGTGATTTAAAATAGAGACTCTCCAGCATGAGACTGAAGTAGGGAGGAAGCTTGGACTCTCTCTGTCTTTCTCAGCTTACTATCTCTGCCTCATCATTTCCTTAAGATGGTGGTTCTTAGTAATGTTTGGTGTGTCATGGACTACTTTCACAGCCTTATACAGCTTTTTGGACCTTTTTCAAAATAACATTTTTACATAGGTAAAATGCATGGCATTACAAATAAAAACAATTATTTTTTAAAACAGGCATTTATTAAGTGCTTACTTGGTGCCAGATACTCTTCTAAGTGCTTTATAAATATCTCGTTTCATTCTTACAACAAACGTTGGAGATAGGTTCTATAATCATCCCCATTTCATGGTTGAGGAAACTGAGGCAGACAGGTTAAGTGATTTGCCCAGGGTCACATGGCTAATAAGTGTCTAAGGCAGGATTGGAACTCTGGTCTTCCTGACTGTAGTCTTGGCACACTATCCATTATGCTACCTAGCTGCCTCTGTGTTTTGATATACTTCATACTATTTTCACCCAAGAATAATTATTACATGGTTACAATGTCGAAATTGTAGTCGTTCAAAATGTGAAAGCTTAAAGCATATACATGGTAAAGCTTCTGACTTTAAAATGTCTTCCAAATATAAAAATGCTACTATTTTAAAAGGAGTTTGTTCAACAAAGCTAACATGGAATAGGCAATAGAGGGCTAGCCTTGGAGTCAGAAAGATGGGTTCAGATCCCTTCTTGGACATACTTGACTGTGTGACCTTGGAAAAGACATTTAATTTTTCATGCATCATTCTAAGATTCTTAATTCATGATGTGGATCTTGCAAACCTGTCTGGATCTCCTCACATTCTTCAAATCACCATGGCACTCCTCTTTCTTTCTCTTCCCTTTCCCCTCCACATATTCAACAAGGGAATTTTGGAAATTAAGTTAGTGTTCATTTTTTCTCTTTTAAGAAAGGGAATTTGGTATATACAAATCCAACAGATGAATAAATGTTAAAGCAAAATTTAATTTAAACACAACACTAGAAATGGTGCTGTCCTGGATAATTTAATAAACCCATTGACTCAGAGTTAAGCCCTCCTCCCCCAAAAAGATGCTGAAAGTATTTTTCTTTGATGACTAAAGATCTTGCAGTGTTTGAAGGAGGCGAATGTGAAAAATCAGTTCTCTTTGTACAAATGTTTGTATCACGGAAAGTACAACTCATTAACATGTGGCTGAGATGACCATACCACAGAGGCAGAGGCATACTTAGCGGACTTAGCCAGTGAGTTGAGAACTATTTTGGTTACCTACATATTGGCCATAGGTATAACTAATGACCTCCATTTCACATGCTCACTGCATCAGAATCCCCTCACTAAAACAGATACAGTTTGTAATTTCTCGCTAACTACTCCTCTAGGAAGCTTGCACCATTATCTAATGCACCCTGTCCCTGTACTCTCTCTCTACCTTGACCCCTAAAATTTCCCCGTCCCCTTAGGCTCCTGTTATGTAACATGGTGATATCTTTTATTTTGAAAACACATACACACATATGTATTAAAATTCTAGGGAACAATTTGCAATTAGCCTTCATTCCTATGTACTCTAACTGCCCTTTTTCTTTAACAGTCCATCAAAGTCTTGGGAGGCAGTGTAGTGTAGTGGATAGAATTGATAGACTTGGAATTAGGAAGATTCAGGTTCAAATCTTGTCTCCAGTGTGTTTGCTACATGAGCATGGATAAAATACGTGACCTCTCTGACCTTCACTTTTCCCATCTGTAAAGTGGGGATAATACTTGTAGTTGTGTACCTCACAGGATAGTTTTTGGCTTCAATGGTAAGTTTTGTAAAACATTTAATAAACTTTATAGTGCTCTACAAACATCAGTTGTCATTCTTATCTGAGGTGCCTTTATTATTGTATGAGGAGCCTCCCATTATGAAACTAGTCCCCAGGAGTTCCTGTAAAGCAGTTATGTTGTTATTACTCTGTCATAGTTATTTCAGTGGACTCCAACTCTTTGTGGCCCCATTTAGGGTTTACTTGGCAGTGATACTGGAATGGTTTGCCATTGCTTTCCCTAGCTCATTTTGCAGATGAGAAACAGGCTAACAAGATTAAGGGAATTTTTTCAGTCACATAGCTATTGAGTGTCTGAGGCCAGATTGGAACTCAGGAAGATGGGTCTTCCTGACTCTAGGCCCTGCACTCTCTCCATGGAGCCACCTGGCTGCCTTCATGGGTGATGAGTAAGAGTGGGGGAGGGGGGAAGGAGGAGATAATAACATATCTGAAACATTAGGTATCTTATCAGTCCTCATGTCCTTGGACTCAAGCGGCTCTCAGGCTTACTCTGTTTTTCTCAGCCCTAACACAGTTTATTCCCAGGGGCAGCCGAACACAAACACCAGTAACTGGCATCTATATGGTGCTTTACGTATGTCATCTTATTTGATTCTTGTAACAACTCTGTGAACTAAATGGTGTGGTTATACCTATTTTACAGATGAAACTGAGGATGAGAACAATTAAATTATTTGCTGTAAGTTACATAGGTGGTAAGTGTCAAAGGCAGAGAATTCAAACTCAGGTCTGGGTGACTCCAAGCCCAATTCATTCTCCCACCCAGTTGTCTAATGCAACAGATAATATAATTGTAAAAAATGTTCAGGAGACTAGATTGAGCATATTTTATCCTTGATAAAGTTTTTTAAAAATTTAAATCACAAATATTGTGATTATTAATTTCAATCAATGCATTGGTCAGGTGATATATACTTATGTACAGTATTGCATGTATATGTGTGTACACATATATGCACATTTATGTGTGTGTGTATGTATACACACATATGTGTATATGTATATATTCACCAAACAGTACCAATATTATGGGGAAATTTTCTATTCCAGAGTCCAAATAGAAGAGAGATTGCTTATAGTTGGAGAGGTCCTCTAGATATTTGTTTTTGCCTAGTACTTTATGCTGATCTTATCAGCTTTGCAAAGCCAGCTGAATGAGAACCATAGTCACTCAAAAGAATAATGGCCTCTTTCCATAAGAAAAACCAAAGGAATGACTACCTATTCTTTAGAATATGATAGACATTGTATAGATATACCATGAAACTTATCCATCAGTTTTTATGTCTTAGCTCCTTATGGGAACTACTTCTCTCTTTCTCCTGCACCCACTCAGGTTGGGACCTTTGAAGGAATAATTACTAACCAGATTCAACAGATGTTTTGTGGATTTGTATTCTTAGAGCAGTAGCTCATAAGCCCACATCTGTATGCTTAACTTTAATAGTTGATACCTCAAACGAGCCCAAAGCAAAAGTATTTACTAAGATGGCAGAGTTAAAACAACAATTCTTAGGTCAGAGTATGCTTCCAATAAAACTGAGGTAAACTTATCCACAAATATACAAGCATCAGTGGGGAAAGTGTATAGAAACTTAGGATACAGTGGTGATGAGACACATGTAAGGGTTATTTATTCCCATATCTTCATCTTCTCAAGCTCGGTTATAACTAGTCAGTGGCTATGATTAGACAATGGATGTTTCTGTAATAATGACCAAGTAGATCTGGGGTTCCCCAGTTGGTTAATTTTTGTAACTCTTAAAAGCTCTCCTGTTGGTCCACAAGGGAAGAAGGACAGAGGCGATCTTTGAGCGAAAGCCTGGTCATTCATCTTGGTCTTTTGCTCACTGCTTTCCTGTCCTTTTCAAATGCAAATTAGTCAACTATATTTTCTTAAAGTATAAACTGATTCACTAAAAACTGAAAGATTATTACCCAAACTTCAATCTCTGAAATCCTGTAAAATTGCCAAAATGTGAATGGTGCACACCTTTCAGGACAGTATTGCTGAATACTTGATCACATATGGAAAGCAGTACCTTACTTTACTGATGATACGCTTTTCACCTAAACAAATGCTTATCTAACAACAACAACACCAACACCAACACCAATGCCAACACCAATACCACCAACACCATGAACCATAATCTGTGAAGAATTAAATTGTGGGTCACCCAAAGGCTAGGAGAGAACAGCAGTATCGATGTAAACATTAAAGCATATTACTTATAAAAACTACTTAGAAAGATTTAATAGTTATATCAATGTAAATATGGGACAGTTATAAAACAAAAGCAAGGGAAGTTAGATGAACATCTTTTGTCCCACACTGGTACCTACATACTGTAAAAACTTAATGGAAGACTTGAAATATATTACCTAGGCTCCTGAGGATGATGCATGTGCTTGAGAACATGAGCAGGAGTTCCATTGGATGAGGAAGCATGGATTGGATGTGATTTGTTTAGTTAGAGGGCTACTAATATTGATAAGATTGTATCTACTTTTTTTTCTTTTTAAAATCAAATACTGAAAAATTTTGGTTAATTTTAGTTTCAGATCAGCTGAGTTATATTTAAAGTTTTAATGACAATTGAACTGAAAATTGAGCCAGGTTTGAAGGAGTTTCCATATCCATTTATTCTTCATGTATATTAGTATGGAATGAGCTTACTTGTTTTGACTTCATATGGCTGACGATCTTTCCTACTTTTTTTATGGATAAGGCTTATTTGCTGATTGCTACTGTTTTCTGAGTCTTACAGTTGGAATTTAGCCCTGATTAGCTCATATTGTAATATATTTTTATCTATCTTTTATGTAACATATCTTTTATCTATCAATTAATCTATTTTTCTTAGAGATCAATTCTAGGTAAATGAGAAGTAGGTTAATGTTAAGGTGCAGTGACCTGAATATTTGGAAGGTTGGAATTTAAATACAGACTATCATGATTATCATAGTTAGACTAGGAAATTGAGTGGTGGTATGGAGTAAGGGAGAGGAATGAGCTGTAATACTCAAGGGATGAGATTATGTCACAGCAGAAGTTACATTAAAGAAGGATGAGCAAGTAGGCTGATGGACATTGAGTATAAAGTGAGAAACAAGCATGAACCAACAATTGGGGTGGGCAGAAATTGCGCCGCGCGCAGCTGAGGCAAAGCAGGCAAGTTAGGTAGTATACATGACCTCTGCTTCTGGAGCACATTGGCTGCATTTTTTTCTAGCTTCTTAAAGAATTGAATTTCTGGAATTGAAAAAGTGAATAGTTCTTGGCCTCAGGCATGAAGCTGTCCAAACTATTAACAGTTAGGTCCAAGAAAAGGTTTTTTTTAAATCTACCTGGTTGATGTCATTATTCTCTTAGCTTCTATTCTAAATGTAAAATCTATAGCAAATATTCTGATTAAACCTTATTTTGTTTCACCATTTTTCTTACTTGGCATCTTATTTCTATCTAAACTGAGACATCCCCTGTAATCAGAGTGCACATTGAAATGGCACATGAAACTAAAAACTTTCTTTGACTTACCACAATTTTCTTCAAAATTGTCTTGTTGAAAGTAAATAGTCCATCTGGTTTACTCTTTCTCATAGTACTCCTAAGTGAATTCTGTGACTGAGATGGGCTGCATTCCACACAATGGGACTGTTGGCCCTAAGCAAGATGAGTACAATCTGTTTCTTCTGTTTCTAATAAAGGATAAGAACAGTTCCTTCATTTGCTTCCTTAATTCATTGCCTGAATTTCATGCCTTCTTGGTAATATTGGCAGCTCTCCTGCTGCTCTTTTTTTTTGCTTACAGGTGAAAAGAAAATGCATTATAGACACATTTAAATACCAAACCACTCCAGTAAAATAGCATTAACACATTTTCAAATTGTAGCATGAGTTGTTATCTGCTTGACTTCTGTTGACTACTTAGACCTGGAGGAGTGCTTGAAAAAGCTGTATTGCTGATGTCCATTCTGTACCCATTCTGCAAATAATAAGAAGAGTTCAGAGTACTGCTAGAATCAATGAGAATCATTTAGCTAAGCGCTCTACAACTTGAGAGCTTGTTTTTAAGTACCTGGAAGTTACTTTCAGGTAACAGCAATGACTTCCACTGTCTTCTTAATAATTACTTCCTGCAGTTCTTACAGAGAGCTATAAAACAATGGTTTTTAAAAATTACATCTCTTTTGATCTAGAAAAAAGAGAAATGGAATTCTGTTTTGGACATGTTGAAAAATGAAGTTAAAGTTATTGTATGTTTACTTTGAATATCAGAGTTAGGAAGCATTAAGAAAAACATTTTAAAATCAGCATGGCAAAAGTTAAAAAAAAACTTTGCCAATGTTTTAGATTTTTATACGTTAATAGATACTGAAACTGTTTTACTGTGTGTAGAACTGATATCTGAATAACCATTCTTCATAGTGTCATCTTTAAATATAAGGTGTCCCAAAAGTATTAGGGCAGAATTAGACTTTTTATAGTTTGTAACTGTACTAAAACTTTTGGAACAACCTAAACAAAGGACAGAGATATGCTTTAACCACAAGGTTCATAAAATTATATCCTTTGTTTTCCTTTAAATAATGGGAAATTTTCGGGGGGGGGGGGGAGTGGAGCCAAGATGGTGGAAAAGCAGGGACCTGCTAGAGCTCTCTTCCCACATCCCTCAGAAAATCTGTAAACAATGACTCTAAACAAATTCTAGAGCAGCAGAAGCCACAAAATAACAGACTGAAGCAAATTTCCAGCCTATGACAATTTGGAGAAGGTTAATAGGAAGAGTCTCTCACACTGGACTGGGAGCTGAGCACAGACATCACCAGCACTGACAGTGGGAGCAAGCCTTAGGGGGCAGAATCTCTGGCAGCTGCTGCAGTTTCCTTGGTCCAACCCCAGCCTTAGCCTCAGGGCAGCGGCAGCCAGTGCTGAAGTGGAGGCTCCCTCTGGAGCCCTCCATATAACAAAGAGCTCAAAAGTCAAGTAGTTCGCTGGGAAAATGAGCTGGGCTGGGGGTGGGGGAAGAAAATCTTTGTCAGTGAAGAGGAATTTTCTTACATCACTGATGACCAGGAAAGTCAAAGAAGACAACAAAACCAGACCTCCTGCATCCTAAGCCTCTAAGAAAAATATGAATTGGTCTCAGGCCATGGAGGAGCTCAAAAAGAATTTTGAAAATCAAGAAAGAGAAGTAAAAGAAAAATTGGGAAGAAAAGTGAGAGCAATTGCAAGAAAATCATGAAAAATGAGTCAACAACTTGCTAAAGGAAACCTAAAAAAAATTAGACTAACCCAAATGGCAAAAAGGGTCCAAAAGATGAGGAGAAGAATGCCTTGAAAACCGCAATGGGCAAAATGGAAAAGAGGTCTAAAAACTCCAAAATTGAAGAAAACAATTCTCTCAAAATTAGAATGGAGGAAATGGAAACTAATGACAATGAGAAACCAAGAAATTATAAAACAAAAAGAATGAAAAAATAGAAGACAATATGAATTATCTCATTGGAAAAACACCTGACCTGGAAGATGGATCCAGGAGACATAATTTAAAAATTGTTGACCTACCTGAAAGCCATCAAAAAAGTGGAAAAAAAAAGAGCCTAGACATGATTTTCAGGAAATTATCAAGGAAAACTGTCCTGGTGTTCTAGAATCGGAGGGTAGAATAGAAGTGAAAAGAATCCACCAATCACTTCCTGAAGGAGGTGCCAAAGGAAAACTCCTAGGAATATTGTAGCCAAATTCCAGAGTTCCCAGGTCAAGGAGAAAACATTATAGGCAACCAGAAAGAAACAATTCAAGTACTGTGGAAATATAGTGAGGAAAACACAAGATCTAACAGCTTCTACACTAAGGGATCAGAAGGCTTGGAATATGATATTCCAGAGGTCAAAGGAGATAGAATTAAGACCAAGAATCCCTTACCTAGCAAAAATGAGTATGATACTTCAGAGGAAAAAAAAATGGAACTTCACTGAAATAAAGGACTTCCAAGCATTCTTATTTAAAAGACCAGAGTTGAATAGGAAATTTGACTTTAAAATACAGGAATGAAGAGAATCATGAAAAGGTAAACAGGAAAGAGAAACCATAAGGGGCTTACTGAAATTGAACTGTTTACATTCCTACATTCTCTCCTTTGACCTGTCCCTCTACAAAAGCATTTGCTTCCTATTAGAATAGAATAAATGGAGGACGGAACAGGATAGAGGGAAATATAGTCTTTCACAACATGACTATGATGAAAGTGTTTTGCATGACTACACATGTATAAACTATATCGAATTGTTTGTCTTTTCAATGAGGATGGATGGGGAGTGGGGAAGGGAGAGAATGTGGAACTCAAAGCTTTAAAAACAAGTTAACATTGTTTCTTACATGCTACTAGGAAATAAGATATATAGGCAGTGGGGTATAGAAATCTGTCTTACCCTACAGGAAAATAAAAGGGAAGGAGATAAGGGGTGGGAGGGGTGTGATAGAACAGAGGGAAAGATGGGAGGAATACGCTCTGTCGTGGGATGGGGAGGGGGGTAGATGGGGAGAAAATTTGAAATTCAAAATTTTTTGGAAGTGAATATTGAAAACTGAAAGTAAATAAATAATAAAAAAAATAAGTAATGGGTAATTGAATCCAAAAGATTACATCAATGTATCTGTATTGAAAGGTCAAATATTCCTCAACAGAAAGGTAAAATATAAAATAAGCTTTTCTTAGCAATGTTAACTAGTATATTATTTCAAGCCATAGAACATTTTATACTACTGGCTACTTTATGGTTACTTTACATATTATTTTAAAGTTGGACCAATTAAATTTTGCTTTTGACATTTTAATTTTGGCTTCTCATGAATTTAGTCTGTTTTCAAATTTAACTTGAAAACTATGTTACAGTATGTCAATCAGTACACACATGCTATGGTGCATCTCTGAAACCGATTTGTTAGAGTTGCTCATTAATTTAAGGAGTTAAAAAATATTTCACTTGTCAACAGTGAGATAATGACACACTTTTAATTCTCATGTCATTTCAAAAAGTGCTATTTTAAAACTACTCATTTCATCAGTTCTGAGAACAAGGGTAAGGTAGACAGCCTGCTGTAAACCAATTTAAGATGTGATTGCACTGCTTTATTCCTGCAATGCACGAATCAGAAAGTTGATTTAATGTGAATGCAGCTTTTGAAATCTTCCTTACATCATTTTTAGAGATGAATATGATTAGGCAACCTTGAGAGGACAAAAGAGCCCAAGTTGAAGAAAGGAACTTTCATGGGTTCTGCTATTTGTAGATGCCAGGTGGGGGGGCAGGAGGAGGCTGAGACTGAAGATTAAGAAATAGTCGTTTTCTTTGTTCATTTGATCTAAATGTGCTTTCTCTATAGGATTAGCTGAAAACTAAAGCCTTTTCAAGAACTTCATTAACAATGACCCACCATGGAGAAACTGGCAATGTGAATTTTTTTTTTTAATTCAGGGAGTTTTGTTACTGAACTACTCTAAGTTGCTTTATGAGCAACAGTTTTAAAAAAGCCAAGAAAATCAAAATATGACAAGCATTTTGGAAGCATTGCTTTCATTGTACTGCCAAACTCTTATCTAACTTTAAGTTCAGTACCATACAGAATTTATACCAAAATAAGTGAAGATATTTGGTTTGTGTATTCAGTTGAATATTTTTGCTAGTTTGTCTTTGAAACAGATGATTTCCAAGGATGCTACTAATTTTTACCTCCAGAGGCAGACAATTCTACTTTTTGCATAGTGGTATGGAGGGTTCTTCCTACTGCAAGTCTAAATTTCTACAACTTTCTGGGATCAAGTAGAATAGTGCCACTGAGGCTAACCCTTCAAGTACTTAAGAACAACTATGGCATCTCTTCTAAGTTGTCTCTTCTCCAAGAGGATTAACCGTCCCTGTTGTTTTTTAATCTGATCCTAGTTTATTATCTCAATGCCTCTCACCATTCCCATGACCCTTATCTCGACACTTTCCAGCATAGCAATTATTATGTCCCTTCCTAAATGGTGGCACCCAGAATTGAATACGTTGTGTCAAATATGGCCTGAGTAAGACTGACAACAATACTGACCCCATCCCTGATATAGGACACTATATTTCTCAATATAGCCAAAGAGCCTATTAGGGTTTTTTTTTTTTTTTGTGGTATGTTACTGTTGACTCATATTGAACTTGCTATTCACTAAATGATTCTTCCCTGCCCTCCCCACCCCCCAGAAAATGGATATACTTTGTCCATTTCTGAAACTGTTTTTTTTAACTGAAACATAACTGAGAGTATATAATAGGTGAATGCAAAAATGGGGAATGATTTTGTATAAATAGTGTTAGGAATGCTAAAGCTCAAAATGAACAGAGGCTTCCAAGGAAAGCTAAGAATAGCCCCCTCACAAAGAATTTTTAGTCATTTTAGGGAGAAAAGGAATATCAAAGAGGGAGTACCACTTAGGGTATGGGACAATAATAACTGATATTCAATCCATCAGATAGCTAGGTGGTACTGTAGGTAGAGTTATGAGCCTGGATTCAAGAAGACCTCACTTCATATTTAGTTTCTGACACTAGCTGTATTACCTTGGACAAGTTTCTTAACTTCTGTTTGCCTCAGTTTCCTCATCTGTAAAGTGGAGATAATAACACCCACTTCCCAGGATTTTTGTGAGAATCAAGTGAAATACTAGCTTAGCACAATGCCTGGCATATAATAGGCATAGGCACCATATAAATGCTAGGTATTATTATAATATTTGCAGGTGAGGCAAAGGCGCCTCTTCCCAGAGGGAGGAATGAGAAGCAGTGGTTGGAAGTTTCAAAGGAGCAAATTTATATACTTTACACAGTATTCTCTGTGTGTTTTATTTCTTGTTCTAGAAATGTGCTGCTTTCTTTCATTTCTTTTTTTAAAGCTTTGTTTGCTTTCTACTCACACCCATATTTTCCTGCCCAATCTATAGTGTTTTTAACTTGAGATAATTTTACGTAGCAACTGTAGTGATTTTTTATTTTATGAAGATAAGTCTTAATTATGGATACTAATTCTTTGTACTTGTGTATTGTATTATAGTCTTCAAAGTGTTTTACATTTATTGTTGCCTATATTCATTGTGAAAAAGGCTTGTTGGTTATTTACCCTAATTAGTAAGTAAAGCATCCGTGCTTCAGAGATGTTGTTATAGTTGCCCAGGGCCACTTTATGAGAGAGAGTGAGAGAGTGAGAGTGAGAGTGAGAGTGAGAGTGAGAGAGAGAGAGAGAGAGAGAGAGAGAGAGAGAGAGAGAATAGTAAATAATAAAATCCTTAATAAAAGATCTGTTCTGTGAAGTTTGGATTCAGTCGAAGGGCAAAATGACAAATATTTTGGAAACATTGCTTTCACTGTATTACACGTGGCCTCAGGGCTTGCAGGTTCCCCGTGCCTGAGTTAGTTCTTCCAAGACTTCAGGCTGCAAAGGTGGTGCTAGAAAAAGTGTAAGGACACTCTTCACTATTATTTTCTTTTAGTTTTGCATATAAGAGACTAGGAGATGTGTGCTGATTGTTAACATAAATACGTTTAACATGTTTATTAAAAATTTTATTAAAAGGATTATGCTTTAACCTCAAAGATAAAATCACTGTAAGCTTTTAGTGTAAACCATATTCAGTTTTTGGTTGATAAGATAACAAAGTTCAGAATTTCTTTGACTTGATGGTGTTTTCTTCAGCTAAAAAGATGGATCAAATCTACCTGCATGTACAAGAAAGGTTTAGGTTTTAAAAAAAATTTACTATTAAGTAAAGTTAATTTTTAAAAACAGCAGTTTTATGTATTTCAGAAATATTGAGATAATAATCCTCTTAGAAAACTTACTGAGACTATGCCAACATCTCAACATGGCAATTACCATAACACACTTCGTTATGAGGGTTATCAGTATGTCCAAAGGTGGAGGAATTTGGAACACGGAATTAGAAATGTAGGATGTTCTTAGGTTGTTCAGTTAATGCAATAATGCCTAATATTTATCTTCCACTTACTGAATAAGAGTGAAGTATCCTTAATTTACTTGAACAACTCTTTCTCTCTCTCTCTCTCTCTCTCTCTCTCTCTCTGTTCCTTTCTTTCCTTCTAGAATGATGTGTATATAATTGATTTTGTTACTATTTCTATTTCATGGCTTCCACCCTCACTTATATGTTCATGATACCGAAATGTACATCTCCAGTCTCTGTCTCTTAATCCTACCCTTGTTTTCCTTTCAAACCCTCTACTTCTATAAGACTCTCCATTTTC
Organism: Notamacropus eugenii; assembly: GCF_028372415.1. Taxonomy (NCBI): domain Eukaryota; kingdom Metazoa; phylum Chordata; class Mammalia; order Diprotodontia; family Macropodidae; genus Notamacropus; species Notamacropus eugenii. The sequence goes on along the minus strand of NC_092873.1, from coordinate 256,704,825 downwards.
CCATCATCTGTGCTTGTAGGATGAGTGACCCAGGGAGTTATCTTTTCATCTTTTCCTCTCTTTATCTATATCCAGTCTGTCAGAGGGCTTGATAATTTTTTTTTACTCTTCTTACTGCCACTATCCTGACTCAGATCCTTGTCACTATTTGCCTATATTGCTCTTTAACAATTCTTCCTCCCTGTTCATCATATAATAATCTCCACCTACTGTTGCCATAATAATCTTCCTAAAGCAAACTTTCATTGTTTTATACAAAAGATTTATTGTTAATATTCTGAGCCCTTACATATGCCAATGACAATTACCTCACCAGGCTATTCTGAGACTGGGATAAAATGATCTTATGTAAAGCTCTTGGCCAACTTTAAAGAAAATATATATGTTAGGAATTATATCTTATAAAACTTAATATATTTTATAGGTTATTGTAACTTCCAATATAGATAATATGACAACATGCAGATAACATAAAACATACATAGCAGACATGATTATGGCATTTTATGTTCTTAAGTGTTGATACTTTAAAAAAATGAGGTTGGCAGTTTTGATAATATTTCATATCTAAAACTTAGTAGTATTTCATTTTAGTTATAGTAATGAATAATACGACTATCCATTACTAATTTATTTTAGATTTCCATAAATATTTACAACTGTTGGGAGCAAACACCTTTTATCTAACTTGCATTTTGACATGATGCTGAATATGACTTCAATTTCTGTGACACAGAAATGATTACTTATTTTCTAAGAACTTTCTTTTTTTGTTGTTCTTTTATCCTTGTTTAAATGGGCCAACTCTATCTAAATGTCCATGAGGATATATAGCACTCTAAAGAAATGACAGGTTATATTGATTTGCTTTATTCTTATTTCCTCAAGCAGAAGTTACAAATATTTTCAAATTTTTTTTCTCATTTTTACCTGCAGATTATACTGACATGTGGTCCAGAGGGCAGGTGTGGACATAATAGGAGTTTATTGACAGTTGTCAGAGTCTGATTTTACAACTTCAGAGATAAATACAGTATTAAAAAGTGAAATGGAATCTTGATCAAAAACTTGTGATAAACTGTACATTTGTATTTGTGCACATGAATTTAAGACTGATTACCAAAAGGATAAGATGAAGAAAATTGGATTTTTTTAAATCTTACAATTGATTACTGTATTGTTAAATAGAAAGTTTATATTCATATGAAGACCATATAAAGCTTTTTTTGAATTTTGTTCCAAAACTACTCATTGTATACCAGATTAATTTAATTTAATCACTTATTCAATAAAAATTATGAGAAATTTTATGGTTCAGGACGTATATATCAGTTTTGATATACATATATATCAGTTTTGAATATATTTACTAATATATGTGACTTAGGAATTCTTTATATTATGCATTAAATAACTGATGTACATTTTGATGTCCTCCAACCGGTTGCCATGTTTTTTAAGTAATATTATTTTCTTTTTCTTCTTAATATATTTTATGTTTTCCAATTATGTGTAAAAATAGTTTTCAACATTCACTTTTATGAGATTTTGAGTTCCTTTTTTTTACTTCTTTCCTCCTACTCCTCCTCCCCAAAAGGGCAAACAATCTGATATAGGCTATACATGTACAGTCATATTTAACATATTTCCACATTAGTCATGTTGTGAAAGAAGAATAAGGACAAAAAGGAAAAATCAAGAGAAAAAAACCCCAAAAGCAACAAAAAATAGAAAATATTATGCTTCAATCTGCATTCAGATTCCATTGTTCTTTCTCTGGAAGTCGATAGCATTTTCAATTATGAGTCTTTTGGAATTGTCTTAGGTCATTGTATTGCTGGATAGAGCTAAATCTAAAAGTTGGTCATCACACAGTGGTGTTACTGTGTCAAATATTTTCTGGGTTTTACTCATCATTGGTTCATGTAAGCAACTCAGGTGTTTTGAAATCTGCCTGCTCATTATTTTTATAGCACAATGTATTCCATTACATTCATATTCCATAACTTTGTCTAGCCATTCCCCAATGATAGACATCCCCTCAGTTTCCAATTCTTTTCCACCATATAGAGAGGTGCTATAAATATTTTTGTTCATGTTGATCCTTTTCCTGTTTGTATAATCTCTTTGGGATCCAGACCGAGTGATAGTGTTGCTGGATCAAAGGGTATGCAGCTTTATAGCCAAAGGACTATAAAACTATAAAGGGAATAGTTCCAAATTGCTCTGCATAATGGTTGGATCAGTTCACAACTCTACCAGCAGTGCACCAGTGTCCCAGTTTTTCCACATTTACTCCAGCATTTGTCATTTTCCATTTTTGTCACATTAGCCAGTCTGGTAGATATGAGGTGGTACCTCAGAGTTGTTTTATTTGCATTTTTCTAATCATTAGTGAATTACAGCATTTTTATATGACTATAGATATCTTTAATTTCTTCATCTGAAAATTACCTGTTCATATCCTTTGACCATTTCACAAAGAATCTCAATACACCAATAGAGGAAACCTTTAATTTCATGAGGGTGCCAGCCTCTGCCTTCTTGAGTAGATGTCCAGATACACTTACAGAGTGACATACAACTGTGAAAGAGGTTGAGTTCCTCAGGAGTCTCAGGATCTCTGTTAGTTCAGAAGTGTTTGAGTTGGGTGGCAAATTTGGTGACAGCAAGATTGAGGATTTTACAGAGAATTGTGGAGGTCATGAGGCCAACCAAGAAGAAATAAGTACTCTGGAAAAGCAGATTGAGAACCTAGCAGCTATTGTTACACTTACCCATGCTTGAAACCAGATTGCTATTTCTGCAAAAATTTATGCTGCTGTCCTCAGTAATGTGGTTTCTCAGTTTTCTTACATTAGAATTGTTCTTACTTCAGTAGTTCTTGAGCTTCAGAATTATGCTATATCAAAGAAAAATGAACCTTCAGTAATATTTTCTTGTTATCTATTTAAAAGGTAGTAACAAAATTGCTCTATTGTTAATATTTTCTGCACTTTTTTCCTCCTGTGCATTTTTACTAAGAGGTTTTATTGATGCTTTTTAAAATATCTGTTATTCCTCAGCAACCTATTCCCTACTAAGACTATCCCTCCCTGTAATAAATATGTAATGCAAAAAAAAAAATAAAAACCAAATTCCTTTATTAGTAACTCAGCATTTGAGATTATGTAAAAGCACAGATGAAATCTTTAGGTCAGGGAAAAGAGAGAGGAGAGATGGGGATTCAGAAATGTATTCTTGCCTGGCCTGTCCTTGATCAGGAAGGAGGAGGGGGGTGTGTGTGGTGCATGTGGTGTGTGCGTGCATGTGTGCATATGCACTTTGTTTTGTGTATGTTTTACCTCCATCTCTCACTCTCCCTGAGAGCATGGGGAAAAGCAGGGAGATGGGCAAGAATACTGCCTCTCATAACTGCCTCCTGTCCCTGGCATCTGTCTATCGTAAAGGAGACGTAGTTTCTTTATTTTATTTTTTTATATTAAGTAATTTATTTATTTTCAGTTTTTTACAATCACTTCCATATATCTTAGATTTTTACCCCATTTCCCCCTTCCCTCCCCAAGACAGTGTACAATTTTATTTGGGTTCTGCAATACATTCTTATTAAATAAGAATGGTTAGTCATGTTGCATAGAAGCATTAAAATGGTTGGGAGAAACCATGAAAACAAAACAAAACATAACACAAGAAAAAAATGGTGTGCTTCATTCTTTGCTCCAATTCCATAGTTCTTTGTCTGGATGTGAATAACACTGTGCCTCAAGAGTCCATTGGGAATTTTTTTAGGTCCTTGCATTGCTGTGAAGAGCTAAGTCTGCCAGAAAAATTCCTCATGCACTGTGATTGTTGCTGTGTACAAAGTTCTCCTGGTTCTGCTCCTTTCCTAAGTGTGTCAGTTCATATAGGTCCTTCCAGGCCTCTCTGAAGTCTTCCTGTTCATCGTTTCTTATGGCACAATAGTATTCCATTACATTCATATACCACAACTTGTTCAGCTGTTGCCCAATTAATGGGCATCCCCTTGATTTTCAGTTTTTGGCCACCACAAAGAGGGCTGCTATAAATATTTCTGTACATGTGGGATCCTTTCCCATTTTTATGATTTTTGGGTTACAGTCCTAGAAGCAATATTGCTGGGTCAAAGGGTATGCACATTCCTGTAGCCCTTTGGGCATAGTTCCAAATTGCATTCCAGAATGATTGGATCAGCTCACAGCTCTACCAACAATGAATTAATGTTTCACCTCTTCCACATCTTCTCCACCATTTATCATCTTCCTGTTTTGTCATGTTAGCCAATCTGATAGGTATGATGTGGTACCTCAGAGTTGTTTTGATTTGCATCTCTCTAATCAATAGTGATTTAGAGCATTTTTTTGTATGACTATAGATGGCTTTAATTTCTTCCTCTGCATATTCCCTGTTCATGCCCTTTGACCATTTATCAGTTGGGGAATGACTTGTATTCTTGTACATTTGATTCAGTTTTCTATATGTTTTAGAAATGAGGCCTTTATCACAGATACTAGTTGCAAAAATTCTTTCCCAGTTTTCTACTATTCTCCTAATCTTGGTTGCTTTGAGTTTGTTTGTGTAAAAACTTTTCAATTTAATGTACTCATAATTATCCACTTTGCACTTCATAACATTCTCTATCTCTTGTTTAGTCAAAAATTTCTTCATTCTCCATAAATCTGACAAATACACTATTCTTTCCTTCCCTAATTTATTTATAGTATCAGTGTTTATACCTAGATCATGTATTCATTTGGAGTTTATTCTTGTATACGGTGTCAGGCATTAGTCTATGCCCAGTGGGAGACATAGTTTCTGAAGAGTGAGGTGCTCAAGGATTGGTAGCTCTTAAGCCAAAAGCCTGATAGTGTTGGACAGGACACTTGAACTGTGCATCATGAGGTCCTTCCACCCCTGCGTACTTATTTTATCATTAATATTTTTGGCAGTTAATCAGATCTTTTAAAAACGAAGAGGGAAAGAGGTGGAAGATCCATAATCAAATGAATAGTTGGGTTAGAGAGAATGAATCCATAAGTCCTGCTTTCTTATGAGAATCATAGAAAGAATAAAGAACAGATAAACACAAAGATAATAAATGTAACTTAGATTCTAGAGTATCATAGAAGAGAGAAGGAGATGTGAAGTGGCCTATACTTTAGCATGATCAATAAAAGAAGGAAAAAAAACCTCATGTATAAAAATACTAACAAGCAATACTATTTGTTATAGCAAAGAAATGAAAATAAAGTGAGTGCCTAGCCTATCAACTGGAGAATGACTTAACAAAGTATGTTATATGAAAGTGAGAGAATTATTATTATATCATAAGATGAAAGAAACTGATTAAGAAGGGAAGAACCAGGGAAGAGTTTTATGAACTGATGATGCAAGTGAAACCAAGAGAAAAATTTAATTGCTCTAACATGTAAAGAAAAATAACTGTGAACAGCATAAGAACTCTGGTCAATGTAATAACCAATTAAAACACTAAAAGACATGATAGAACAAATCTCTTTCAGAGAGTTGATGGGCTAGAGGTACGGAGTGGAGCATATATTTTCAGATTAATCCATTATTCAGATTTGTTTTTCTTTGTTGTTAATTTGTCTCAGTTGTACCTGACTTTTAATGACTCACCCCATTTGGGGTTTTCTGGGCAAAGATACTGGAATTGTTTGCCATTTGCTTCTTACACTCATTTTACACATGAGGAAACTGAGGCAAACAGGGTTAAGTGATTTGCCCAGGGTCACATAGCTTTTGTTTGAGTTTCAATTCAGGAAGAAGAGTCTTCCTGACTTTGGCTCTGACACTGTCTATCCACTTGTACCACCTATTTTGTTAAATATATGCTATTGTTGCTTGTGAGAGATGATTTTTTCCTTTGGAGGAAGTATGGAGGAAATGCCAGTGAACTAAAAAGAGAAATAAAAAGCATCAGTGAAGCAAGAAGAGTAGTTATTCAGAATGGGGCACAAGTCAGTATTGGAATTGCAGGAATTTTCAAAAAGAACAATTGCAGACCATCAGCAACTATAAAAAAGCTCCAAATCATCAATAGAAGCAATGCAGATTAAAAGAACACTGAGATTTCACCTCATCATGCTCATCTAATTGGAAAAAACAAATATCAAGAAAGTGTAGAGGTTGCTTTGGGAAGAAACATAGTGATGCACTATTGATGAAACTGTATCCGGCTATTTTAGAAAACATTTTGGAATTTTAGACTGAAGATGGAGAATGAGATGAGCATTTGCAGACATCACCAATATGTTAAATTACTTTGATTTTTTTATTTATGTATAATATATGTACACGTGCAAATATATGTTTATGTAGTACACAAAGACACATATTACAAGGAAGAGATTCGCCTCAGGGAGGGTTTGTGTGTATGGGGGTAATAGGTAAATGGATATGTAGATTGATACGCAAAAAAGTATCGAAACTTTTTTTAAATGCATAAAGAAAACAAATTTCAGAAAGAGACTTTGAAGTATGAAAGTTGTTAGTGTTTTCAAGAGTTATTTATTAATTAGTGTTTGTTACTTATAAAAATACATGAAGACACAATTTTAAAAGTTGTAAATTTCTTAAGTGAATACGATTTCATGTTGCATTGTTTCCAGTTATAGCTGGACCTTTAGTACCCATTAATTAGTATATTAACATCTTTCTTGAACATCACAACATCTGATCAGTGCATTGAAAAATTTTAATTACCAAGCAATAAAGAAACTTTCTAACTTCCTAAGAACATGGAGGAGTATGGAATATTTGCTTACTTGTTACAGTCTAAAAAAGCTTACCAAAATTACAGATAAAATAAGATTTTTAGTGATTTCTTCCTCTGCATTAACTGGTTGACTTTGTGTCCCCTGTCTCTTTTTCTCTAGTTCACTTGAGGTTCAGTGTTTCTCATTCAGAGCATTACTTATTCTGGATTCTCCCTCTTTTCTCAACCCATGGAACTACTCCACAAATTAGTCATTGGAGCTAAGCATATACAAAAGTTGAGGTAGAGTTTGTTTGTTAGGATTTTTACACTTACTTATTCTGGTGGGGTTTCTGTTTATTTACAATGTACTTGAATGACACAGATGAAGAGTTTTAACTTAATTATTACAGTATCACTTTATTCCTTTGAAAATTACAGTGATTAAACAGGCATGTTTTCATAACATTAACTAAAATTTTTATTGCAATTCAGTGGTTTGGACATTGTTGTGCTCTTGGATATAGCAACCCTACATGTAGTAGTTTCTTTGTAAATGTGTTAAATTAGTTGTTAAACCATTTTTACATATATGTACATAGATACATATATGTATGTGTGTTCTTAGTTGAATTTGATTTTCGGATAGTTCAGACTTGAAATTATATGAATTAATTTAAAGGCAAATTATGTGTATAGTAAACTGTATTTTCCTCAAATGTATTATTAAATCACAAACTACTGCACTTATATTAACTTCCATTAAATGATTTTGAATGCAGTTGACTCTCCACATACTGACGGTGTTGCGAACCTTTGGGATGAATGTATTCTATTTGTACAATCTTTCTGATTATAGAAAAGAAAAATTTACCAGTTAATGTTAACTATATTTCAAGATGGAAAAAGCTCAAGTATAGTGTCAGTAATAGATTGCTGGTCAAAGTCTAACCTAGCTAAGTCAAGCTCATCAGAAGCAGATTGACCACTTCTGATGTTAAGGGAATTTGAAGATCTTCCCTGCCTCTTAATAGGCCCATGTGACCTGCTTTGAACTTTGACCCAACCTACAGCTTGAATCACATGAAGCCCATGGTGGTAGGATCTTGCAGAATGGGTGGAGTAGTAAGGGTGCTGCAGGAAGAGAGAGTGAGGTGGAGCTAAGAGAGGTGGCAGGCAGAGCAGAGCAGCTAGCCCGGGTGAGAAGGGCATTTTGCCTCAAGGAGCTTGTTTGTGAGGAGGCCTGACAGGGAAGAGTTGGGGATGTCTGTGTTGCCTTTATTGGTAATGTATACAAACTTCCTTGTTACCATGGCGGAATTGGCTTTCTGATATCTGAATAAATATTTTGGTTTCATCTTTGAGGAAGAGGGTTTATTTTTTGCAAATTTACCCTGGAAATACATCTCCATATCCATAGCTGCTTCTGTGATGTCACATTGGCTCTTAACCACTAGGGGAAGAATTCTTTGGCTCTGACCATCCAAATGTCGGATTACGTGAAACAGCCTAAATGCTGCCCATTTAGGGAGGCTAATAAAATGTGGAAGTTCTTTTTTTGCTGGACACTTTTTTTTTCATGTATTAAAGGTGTAGGAATTATTTCTGGTTGTGCTCCTTGATGAATAAGAAATTCAAATTATCCTTGGGATTCCCCAAAAAGCAATGTGTGCCAAAGAGATGATTAGAAAAACCTATTGAAAAACATGGTGTTAATGTAACAATAGCTGATATTTACCTAGCTCCTAAGGTTTGCAAAGTGCTTTACATATATGGGCTCATTTGATCCCCATAAACAACCCTGTGAGTTAGGTGCCATTATTATTCCTGTTTTATGGAGACTTGTCCTGAATATAGAGCTTGCAAGTGTCTTGAGGCTGCATTTGAACTCAAGTCTTCCTAACTTCCATTCCAGCTCTCTGCATTGTGCCACTTTACCCGAGGATAATTAAAGGGGCCGCAAAGCCTCAACATGAAATAAACAGAATATTCTGTGGGATTGCCACATTTTTAAAGAACAGATGTTATTCAACAGAATAGTTAAACTAAGCCTGTCAGGCACTATGAGCACTGATGAAGGATGTTAAGCCTTGTCGGAGGATGATAGCATTTGAAGTCTTTCACTGGTCTTGAATGTCCCAGAATTCATAGGAGACTTTTTTTCATTTGACTTTTAACATTGTTTATCTGTCTATTCCTGTTAACTTCTTTCAATAAGAGTGATGCCCTATGAATGATGTCCTTGTAGTGAACTGAGGAAGTTCCATGAATTATTAATAACCATGAGAGTTTAATGTGATTGTACAGTCCCTGTAAGGCAGAGAATAGTGTGTACTCTGTAAAAACAATTCTGTTCACCTGATCTTGATAAATTGAGAGCATCAAAAGCCCATTTCTACTTGTTAATACAAGAACTGGGGGAAAGGTGATTTGGGAATGCATCAATATTTAGCCCTTTTGTAGAATCTCAAAAGGGTAATAGTGAACAGTGTTTCTTCATAAATAACTGTCTCGCCTATCTTTGTGGTTTAGTGTGGTAGGCTAATTCCTTTCTGTCAAGTAAAGCTTTATGGTTCAATTTTTGCTTTAGTCCTTGAGATACAACTGAAAAAGTAAAAATGCAATTATAAAGTCCTGGTTGCACAATCATTTCGTTCTGTCTATAGGACTTTATTCTTTTAAAATATATTTTCTCCCATGTATTAATCTAATAGGCCACAGGGCAAATATAATTCCTTTTGTAACATTAGCAATTGTTTCATCAATATGCCAACTTATATAGAGATGTTGAGAGGAAGATTAGGAATTGTACCAACCCTGAGATGTACAATGATACTGTTTTACACTACAAGCTTCTAAATGTGTCATGTCACTGAAATGTAAAATTTAACATATTTCTTATTAAAAGGTGAAGGTTATAATATTAATAAAGGCAGATTAGTATTTATATGATGAAAATCTGCATAGCTTTCTTTCTGAACCAAGTTGTATTTTACTAAGTTTCTTGATTGCATAGCTCTGTCCCTTTAATTTATAGACTTTCTAACCTGAGGCTTTAACATTTAACTAAGGTCCCTTATTGATATAAACAAGTGTTGCTGTTGTGGGAGCAGGGCTGATAAATTTGGTACATCACTACTTGTAACAACAATTAAATCAAGTCTCCTAAATTTTACTATTGTAAAGTTAAGTGCAAATTTAAGCATAGTTTATTGATGTAAAAGGTCCTCAAATTGTTCCTTTTTTGTTGTTTCTGAGGCATCTAAGAGCATCGAGCTACCTCATTGTGTAAATTAGCAAGACCTTAACATTCACTGTTACTTATTATAGTTGGAGGTTGTAAATTGCCATTCCTGTAGTCATGCTGAGAATCAAATTGCATTTATAGAAAAGTAACACCTTTGTTAAGCTTTCCTACTAGTGTGATAATTTGAGATTCCTGGTAGGTTTGTCCAGCATGAAAAGATAACACAACTAGAAAAATTTGTATACATGTCCCTATGATATGTTAAGGTTTTTTTAAAGTCAAAATATTTCATTGAAAATTGTTTATTTATAAAATACCTGTGTGCCACTGTATAGATTTTTCCATAATTTGAGGATATACAGTCTTCTGTAGAGTAGCCATGATAAAGAGGGAAGGGGCAAGTTTCATAAAAATGTTAATTTAAGTGCACCCTAACTTCATGATGTACCAGGGAAAGTAGAAGGAAAGCAGTCATATTAATATTGCAATTATTAATAGTATGTTTAATTGCAATTCCTATTTTAATATATACAAATATTTATAATGCAAAAATTTCTTATTTAGATGTTCTCAGAAATATGTTGCTTTTATCTCTATGCATTTTTTAAAATGCTTGTCATTTCTTTTTGTTCAACTAAAATTAAATTAGAGATGATGTAATTCATAAAAGTTTCTCATACTGCCAATATTTCAAGTCTGTCCTCCAACTTGGAAGCTGTTGTATCAGAACAAAGGTTGATCTGGATACTCTTTTTTGCAAAAAATCATTGCCAATATAATTTAAGTTTTTTCATGATTAAGAGAATTTGATAGTTCTTGATTACAAAATGATCAATTTTAAAAGGTTATAAAAGGTCAGTTTCTGTATATGCTTTAGGTTTTTTTTGTCTTCAGAAAAAAGATAACATCCATTCTTATATGGGTACTACCTCCCAACTATTTCTACTTGGCATGCTAATAAACATCCTATGCTTTTACACTAAAATGCTCTTTGGATTTTGATGACAGCTGTATACTAAATTGTATACTAGTGCTGTGAAAGAACTCATGCCAAGTGGTAGGCTCTGTCTGAAACATAATAATAGTATTGTATTAAACTAGTTTGGCATATAGAAGCTTTGCTATTTGAATCTACTAGTATATTTTGAATGGGGGAGATATCAACTATATTGATATCAGTAATAATTGAGTATTGATCAGAAAAGGATACTTTTCTCAGGTAGCTTGGAAAATGATGAAATTTCTTGGAATTTACAAATCATTGTTTGAGGGGTACTTATTTTAAACATATGGCACTCAAGTGCTCTGTTCAGAGTGTTAAGATAGATTTTTTTTTTTTTTTTTTTGCTGTTCATTTGTCCCAGTCATGTCTGACTGCTTCATGACCCTGCTTGGGGTTTTCTTGGCAAAGATACTGGGGTAATTTTTTATTTCCTTCTCTATCTGATCTTCCATATGAGGAAACTGGGGCAGACAGAGTTAAGTGATTTTCCCTGAGTCACACACTGCTAATAAGTGTCTGAGGCTGGATTTAAACTCAGGTTGTCCTGACTCCAGGCCTAGTGCTATATGCACTGAGCCACCTCTCTGCCCTGATAAGTTATTTAGATAACAATGAAACCACCTTATAGATTATTTCCATTCCACCACTTTACCTAATTTTTTTCAGTGCCTAGTACTATATAGTACTAGTACTGTGCACATATGGTAGATACTTAATAAATATTAAATAAATGAAAAAAATTCATACTTTTCATGATACCCTTAACACATATTTCAAGATCTAAATTTTTCTTCTTTAAAATGTATAGTTAAGAATAGTATAATGTGGTCTTTCAATTATAAATTTATTAGTAAAATAATGCACCCTTTAGAGTTGGAATGAGTAAAGCAACATTTGTCCTGTGGAAAGATCTATTATGACAAAAATCAAATTGGATATGTAAAAAAAAAATGTGCCTATAATGTTTTTGATGTACAAATGTAAAGCTATGTTTTTATAGGGATTAATAATAAATTAACCCATGTGGAATCATGCATCCAAATACTATCAGATTATAGGTGTAAATCATTTTATGTAATGTGTTTCTAAAAAAAAGTTATGGATAAGTTGAAATTTTCAAAGTTGTCATGCTTTTAAGGTCTTAGGAAAGCTTAACATTTAAAGAGAACGTATTTCAAAGTAAATAACTACTATCTCAGTCTTTTGGAATGTAGTGGTACAGGAAATTTTAGTGTTCATGAATCAGGTATACTGTGCCTGTTACAAGGTAAGATTCTATTAATATGACATAATTTGTTGTTCAGATAGGAACCATAACCATTTCAATGGGTTTTGGTTGACACCATTTGTTTCAGAATTTTGAAGGCAACTGTTGAATTTCTGTTTTCTTTCTTAGAAATCATCCATTAATTTTAATTGCTGTGGGGATAAAATTCCCATCCCTAAGGAGCATTTCATAACCTTTCAAAAATATGTAATTTTTGGTATATGAATAAATCTGTTAGAGAAAATCAGCTTTTTGAAATGTATCTTGAGACTGTATAGTCACAGTTTATGCTGCCTTGATTTTCCTGGATAAAGATGCTGACTTTAACTCTCAAGAGTAGAAAGAAGTGCATTAAAATCAGAGATCTTGGCATACTTCAGCAAACATAATCGGCCTTTTGTAGTATTCAGAATACGTCAGTAAAACATAGCCTGCCTATTTGGAATGAAGGTCTATTAATTTAAAATTGATTGGAACATCTTCATGAAATGATGAGGGTAAATCAAGAAAATTAAATACACTCTCTAATGGGAAATATGAAGTGGAATACCAGCTGCACAAAATATTACAGTAGATAAAGCTTGCATCGATGATAGCACGGTATATTGTATTTAAGCTGTTTTATAGTGTTGCATTTGCCTATCTGTCTATTTGACTATGAGAGAATGATAAAACTTTTGGGAAACTACCTCTTTTTTGGTTTGTTAAATATTGTATCTACTTGGTGATTCTCATATGAATTAAATGCAGGTGCTGTGTGTTAAAAATAGAACTTGTCTTTTTGTGTTCTGTGTTTTTCTTTAATCTATGAGAGAAAAAATGTAACTTTTTTGTTTTCAGAATCTTTCTCTACTAAAATATACTTCCGGGACAAACTAGGTATTCCTCTCCTTATATTATTATGACACATTGAAAAGGACAAGTAATCATTAGAATACAAGAATAAAACTGGCTGTCTCTTTTAGGCTGACCTCACATCTTGGCATGGTTTCTGAATGCCAGACTTTGGCTTTCAGTGTTGTAAAATGAGAAATCAGATTTTGTGATTTGTTTAAGTCCTTTACATATGTTTGTTGATTTGATATTTATGACCTTACACATAGCTAGCTGTCTATGCATGTCCTTTCCTGGTGTGTAGTTCTGTTTAAAACAAATAGAACAGAATATTACTTGATGAACCTCAGAACAGCATTAGGAATGTGTTAGGAATATTCCAGTCTAAAGAGCTGGTTCTTATTCTCCAAAACCATATGGTTCTTTTGTTTGATCAGAGATGGAGACAAATTGACAGTCTTATTCTCTAACCTTCCTTTTCCAGAAATTTATTTTGTGATAATATATTATTTCAGAAGTCATCTTGAACAGCTTCTTGGCAGGACTTCAGCCAAAGGCAAGCCTGGAACTTGCAGATTTGCACCTTTTTGAGGTTCCCAGGTAACAATGAATATAAAATTCAGAGCTAGGAAGATAGAGATAGGAAGTTTTTTGTCCTTTTTAATCTTAATCTCACTGACTCAAGAAGCCACCTATAACCATGAGGTGACATATCTACCTACCACTAATATAATACAAGATGGGATTACACATTTTCAGATTTGAAAGAGACTTCAGTAATCCCAAGGTTCTCAGGGGCCAATCCAATCCATATCTGAAGTAGAATCATTTCCATAAACTACCTAACAAAGGAGCTTTCAACCTTTGTTTGAAAAATTCCATAAAGAGCAACCCATCGGCTCCAAGAAAGTCCATTCCAGTGTTGGGTTGCTCTTATTTCTGGAAGTTTTACCCCCTTACACGAAGTCTAAATTTGCTTCTTTGAAGTTATTGGCTCTTGAGGACCAAGTACAAATGTCTTTTTCTTTTCCACGTGACAGAACTCCAAATAAATGAAAGCTATCACATCTTGTCTCCCAAGTCTTCTCTAGGCAAAACATCGTAGTTTCTTCAATCATTCCCCATAGGGAATGATCCTGAGGCCCTTCACCACCTTCTTTGTATTCCTCACTTATAAATATCCTTCTTAAAGTATTCTGGAAGTGATATGATCAGTGTAGAGTACAGTGGACTGTCATTTCCAGGCACCAACAGCTTGTTTCTCTTACTGCAGTGTAAGACTGTGTTTCCTTCCTCCCTTCCTTCCTCCCTCCCTCCCTTCCTTCCTTCCTTCCTTCCTTCCTTCCTCCCTCCCTCCCTTCCTTCCTTCCTTCCTTCCTCCCTCCCTCCCTTCCTTCCTTCCTTCCTCCCTCCCTGCCTCCCTCCCTCCCTCCCTCCCTCCCTCCCTCCCTCCCTCCCTCCCTTCCTTCCTTCCTTCCTTCCTTCCTCCCTCCCTTCCTCCCTCCCTTCCTTCCTCCCTTCCTCCCTTCCTCCCTTCCTCCCTTTCTCCCTTCCTTCCTTCCTTCCTTCCTCCCTCCCTCCCTTCCTCCCTTCCTCCCTCCCTCCCTTCCTCCCTTCCTCCCTCCCTTCCTTCCTTCCTTCCTTCCTCCCTTTCTCCCTTCCTTCCTTCCTCCCTTCCTCCCTTTCTCCCTTCCTGCCTTCCTTCCTCCCTTCCTTCCTCCCTCCCTTCCTCCCTCCCTCCCTTCCTTCCTTCCTTCCTTCCTTCCTTCCTTCCTTCCTTCCTTCCTTCCTTCCTTCCTCCCTCCCTTCCTTCCTCCCTCCCTTCCTCCCTCCCTCCCTCCCTTCCTTCCTTCCTTCCTTCCTTCCTTCCTTCCTTCCTTCCTTCCTTCCTTCCTCCCTTCCTTCCTCCCTTCCTCCCTCCCTCCCTCCCTCCCTCCCTTCCTTCCTTCCTTCCTTCCTTCCTTCCTTCCTTCCTTCCTTCCTCCCTTCCTCCCTTCCTCCCTTCCTCCCTTCCTCCCTTTCTCCCTTCCTTCCTTCCTTCCTCCCTTCCTCCCTTCCTCCCTTTCTCCCTTCCTTCCTTCCTTCCTCCCTTCCTCCCTTCCTCCCTTCCTCCCTCCCTTCCTCCCTCCCTTCCTCCCTCCCTTCCTCCCTTCCTTCCTTCCTCCCTCCCTTCCTTCCTTCCTTCCTTCCCTCCCTCCCTCCCTCCCTTCCTTCCTTCCTTCCTTCCTTCCTTCCTTCCTTCCTTCCTTCCTTCCTTCCTTCCTTCCTCCCTCCCTCCCTCCCTCCCTCCCTCCCTCCCTCCCTTCCTTCCTTCCTTCCTTCCGTTCTTCCTTCCTTCCTTCCTTCCTTCCTTCCTTCCTCCCTTCCTTCCTTCCTTCCTTCCTCCCTTCCTCCCTTCCTCCCTTCCTCCCTTCCTCCCTTTCTCCCTTCCTTCCTCCCTTCCTCCCTTCCTTCCTCCCTTCCTCCCTTCCTTCCTTTCTTCCATCTCTCTCTGTCTCTGTACTTCTCTTTCTCAGTCTGACTGTCTGTCATTTTATGGCTGTCACATGCAATCCATTCCAACAGTCATTTATCAGTCACCTGCTATACACAAGGCACCATGTTAAGATGCTGGGTATAAAAAAATAAAATGGAAAACAATCCCTGTACTCAAGGCTGTACCTTATTGTAATTATAATTGTTGACATTTACATAGTGCTTCATAGTTTGCTAAATGCTTCACATGACCCACATTTGAGTCACATCCCAGCCCTACAAGACAGGTAATCCATTATAGAGATGAAGAAGTCAAGACTCAGGAGGGTAAGTCACATAACTTCTAAGTGTCCAAAGCAGAATTAAGATTTTCTCTCTCCCTCTTTATCTCTGACTTCTGGCTTACATCATGTCTAAAATTTTGTCTTCTACAATTTTTCCCAACTCTTCTTTTTTTTTTTTAAATAGCATTTTATTTTTTCCAATTACATGTAAATACAATTTTAACATTTGTCTTTCAAAAAAATTTGAGTTCCAAATTTTCTCCCTCATCTCCCCCCCAATAATAAACACATTTGATATAGATTATATATGTGCAATTATGTAAAACAATTTCCATGTTAGTTGTGTCATGAAACAAGAAATAGGCCAAAGGAAAAAAAAACACAAAAATATAAAGAACACACAAATAGTATGCTTCACTCCGCATTCAGATTCCATCAGTTCTTTCTTTGGATGTGGATAGCTTTTTTCATCATGAATCCATTGGAATTGTCTTAGATTATTGCTTTGCTAAGAACCGGTAAGTCGTTCATAGTTAATAAGTCTTTTTAAAAAGTCCTCTATTTCAGTGAATATCCATTTCCTCCCTGAAGTTTATACTCAGTTTTTCTGAGTAGGTGGTTTTTGGTTTTAATCCCAGCTCCTCTGACCTCTGGAATATCATATTCCAGGACCTTTGATACTTTAATGTAGAAGCTGCTAGAACACAAGATCCTAAATATATTTCTACAATACTTGAATTGTTTCTTTCTGGTTGCTCGCAATATTTTCTCCTTGAGTAGGGAACTTTGGAATTTGGCTACAATATTCGTAGGAGGTTTCGTTTTGAGATCTCTTTCAGGAATCAGTAGATTCTTTCCTTTTCTATTTTAGCCTCTGGTTCTAGAATATCAGAGCAATTTTCCTTGATAATTTCTTGAAAAATGATGTCTAGGCTCTTTTTTTTTTTTTGATCATGGCTTTTAGATAGACCAGTAATTTTTAAATTATCTCTCCTTGATCTATTTTCTAGGACAGTGATTTTGCCAGTGAGATATTTCACATTGTCTTCTATTTTTTCATTCTTTTGGTTCTGTTTTATAATTTTTTCATTTCTCATGAAGTCATTAGCTTCCATTTAATCCATTCTAATTTTGCAGGAATTATTTTCTTCAGTGAGTTTTTGTATCTCCTTTTCCACTTGACCAAGTCTGCTTTTTAAGGCATTCTTATCCTTATTGATTTTTTGGACTTCTTTTTCCCTGTGTTAGTGTATTCTTAAGGTGTTATTTTCTTCAGCATTTTTTGGGTCTTCTTTAGCAAGCTGCTGACTCAGTTTTCATGATTTTCTTGCATTACTTTCATTTTTTTGCCTTACTTTTCTTACTTGATTTTCAAAATCATTTTTGAGCTCCTCCATGGCCTGTGAGCAATTCATATTCCTCTTGGAGGCTTTTGATGTTGGAGCTTTGACTCTACTGTCCTCTGGTTGTAAGCCCTGATCTTCCTTGTAATCAAAGTAAGATTCTATAGTCTGAGTTCTTTTACAATGTTTACTAATATTCCCAGCCAAACACTTGATTTTCTAATTCTTTGTCAAGGTAGAACTCTGGTTCCAGTAGGAAATAGGTGTACTCTTTCAGGCTTCAGGAATTTTGTATCAGTCACTGGATTCACCACTGTCTATGGGCCTAGAGGTCTGAAAGCAGCCTCTTCTGCTTCTGTTGCTGCAACTCCTGCTGCCACTGCCACCCCCATCCCCACCCTGGGGTGAGGTTAGAATTGGTCAGACCCTGTGCTCCTCTTTCATCCAGGTCCCACAGAGTTTTCCCACTGACCTTCCTGGTGTTTGTGGGTTGGGAAGTCTGGAAACAGCTACAGCTGTCTGACTCAGTCCTGTGAGGCCAGCTCCAGCTGGTCTGTGTAGGTGTGGCCCACCCTGGACTATGCTCCACTCCCTTGCCAGTGTGAAAGACCCTTCTTGTCAGGTTTCCAGGGCTGAATATTCGTTTCATTCTATCATTTTGTGGGTTCTGTAGCTCTCAGATTTGTTTAGAATCATTTTTTTATAGGTATTTGGAGGGCTTTGGGGGAGAGGTGAGCTCAGGGAATTCCCTGCTTTTACTCTTCCATCTTTGCTTCACTACCCCCAACCCTTCTTATTTCTAGCATTTACCTTCTCTTAATGATTTCTTATTTTTCTCATATATAGCTTGTTTGTGCATATTTGTTTGCTCATTACCTCCCCCATTACATTATGAGCTCTTGGAAAGCAGGAATTGGTTTTTTGTATCTTTTTGTTTACCTAGCACTTAGTACAGTGCCTAGTACATAGTAATATGTGCTTAATACATATTTATTGACTGACATTCAGTCCAGTGAAGAATTCAGATCAGCTGATCCTAGATTCTAAGTATTGTACTCTTTCATGCTATCTTTAATATCACATTATTGACTTGTGGTCCATTAAAACTTATCTAAGGACCTCCAAGCATGACTTTATACACTTTCCTCACATGGTCTTCTTTTTTAAGAGTAATGGATCATTTTTTTAAGTTCACATTAAACTTTGACACCCTTTTTCTATTCCAATTTCACTCAAGCTATGAGGCTGAGAAAAGTTCACATAACCTTGGATATATATATGATCTTGTTTGAGGATTAATTACTTAGAACTTTTCCCCTGAAATTTTATATATGTGTTTGTGTGTGTGTATTATATTACATATAAATTTGTTTTTATCTTTTAAAAAATTGTTTATTTTTAGTTTACAACGTTCACTTCCACAGAATTTTGAGTTCAAATTTCTCCCCATCTCTCCCCTTCGCCTACCCCAAGAGAGTGGGCATTCTGATTACCACTTTCCTAAATCTGCCATCCCTTCTTTGATACTCCTCCTTTCTCTTATCCCTACTCCCCTCTATTTTCTTGTAGGACAAGATAGATTTCTATACTCCATTGCCTGTTTATCTTATTTCCCAGTTGCATGTAAAAACAGTTTTTAACATTCATTTTTAAAGCTTTGAGTTCCAACTTCTCTCCCTTCCTCCCTCTCTGCCCATCCCCCAAGAAGGCAAACAATTCATTATAGGTCATACGTGTGTAGTTATGCAAAACACTTCCATAACAGTCATATTGTGAAAGACTATTTTTACCTCTATCCTATCTTGCCCCCCATTTATTCTATTCTCTCTTTTGACCCTATTCCTCCTCAACAGTGTTTACTTCTAATTACCCCCTCCTCCTGTTTGCCCTCCCTTCTATTATCCCCCCACCTGCTGCTTATCACCTTCCCCCCTACTTTCCTGTAGCGTTAAAATAGATTTTGATACCAATTGAGTGTACATATTATTCCTTCCTTAAGCCAAATCTGATGAGAGTAAAGTTCACTCTTTCCCTCTCACCTCCCACCTCTTCCTCCCCATTGAAAAAGCCTTCTTCTTGCCTCTTTTATGTGAGAATTTGCCCCATTCTATTTCTCCCTTTCATCTCCCAGTGTATTCCTCTCTCACCCTTTAATTTTTGTTTTTTTTAGATATCATCCCTTCCTGTTAAACTCACCCTGTGCCCTCTTTTTATATGTATGTAATCCCTCCAACTACCCAACTACTGAGAAAAGTCTGAAGTTACAAATATGGTCTTTCCATATAGGAATGTAAACAGTTCAGATTTAGTATTTCCCTTATGATTTCTCTTTCCTGTTTCTTTTCCTGCTTCTCTTGATTCTTGTGTCTGAAAGTTAAATTTTCTATTCAGCTCTGGTCATTTCATCAAGAATGCTTGAAAGTCCCCTATTTCATTGAATGACCATTTACCTCCCCTCCTCCCCAAATTATTATACTCAGTTTTGTTGGGTAGGGGATTTTTGGTTTTAATCCTAGTTCATTTGACTTCTGGAATATCATATTCCAAGCCTTGTGATCCCTTAATGTAGAAGATGCTAGATCTTGTGTTATCCTGATTGTTTTTCCACAGTATTCAAATTGTTTCTCTCTGGATGCTTGCAATATTTTCTTCTTCACCCGGGAGCTCTGGAATTTGGCTACAATATTCCTAGGAGTTTTCCTTTTGAGATCTGTTTCAGTAGGTGATCAGAGGATTCTTTGAATATCTGTTTTACCTTCTGGTTCTAGAATATCAGGGCAGTTTTCCTTCAGAATTTCTTGAAAGATGATGTCTCTGCTCTTTTTTGAATCATGACTTTTAACTTGTTCAATAATTTTTAAGTTGTCTCTCTTGAATTGATTTTCTAGGACAGCTGTTTTTCCTATGAGATATTTCACATTGTCTGTTATTTTTTATTCCTTTGGCTTTGTTTTATAATTTCTTGATTTTTCATAAAGTCATTAGCATCCATCTGCCCCATTCTAATCTTTAATTATTTTCTTCATTAGGCTTTTGGATCTCTTTTTTCATCTAGCCAGTTCTGCTCTTTAGGGCGTTCTTCTCCTCATTGGCTTTTTGGATCTCTTTTTCCATTTGAGTTAGTTTATTTTAAAGTGTTATTTTAATAATCAGCATTTTTGAGGGATCTCCTTTAGCAAGCAGTTGACTTGTGTTTCATGATTTTCTTCCATCACTCTCATTTCTCTTCCGAATTTTTGCTCTACTTCTCTTACTTGATTTTCAAAATCCTTTTTGAGCTCTTCCATGGCCTGAGACTAATTAATATTTTTCTTGGAGACCTTGGATGAAGGAGCTTTGATTTTGTTGTCTTCTGTTTTTATATTTTGGTCTTCCTTGTCACCAAAGTGAGATTCTACAGTCTGATTCTTTTTCTGGTTTTTGCTCTTTTTCCAAATAAAGGGATAACTTCATAAATCATGATTTCAATAAGTTCTTATCTCACGCTTTAGATTATAAATTCCTTGAGGGCAGGGACTATCTTTTTTGACTCCTTCTGTGTCCTCCAGAACTTAGCTCAGTGCCTGGTACATAGTGGGCAATTAATGTTGATTTATCTTCCCTTCATGGGATGTTCAAAGAATTCCCCTTAGATATGCTTACACTTTTTTTCTGGGCCACTTGTGGATCCTTGAGTTTGCCATCTCAGATTAAATTCAGTCTGTTTTTGGCTCTTAATTCCGGGCACTTTTGCTGGCTGCTGCTGTCAGTACTGGGACACATTTTTCTCTTTTTTATTCTTTATTTTAAAGACTCTCTGGGGAGAGAGAGGAGAGAAGTTCCTCTTTGCAGTGTTTAATGTAGCTATGTTGGGGAATATAGGTGATGTAAAAACAAAATATTGAAACAACAATATATTTAAAAAAAACAACATAGAATCCTAGATTTTGAGCTGGAAGGTATCTCAGAGGTTTGTGTAATCAATATCTATCCCCATTTTATGAATGAGAAAAGTAAGACCTAGAGAGATTAAATGACCTGTTCAGGGTCATATAGGTAATAAGTTGAACAACTGGGATTTGAATCCCAGGGCTAAACTCTCCAAACTTTAAGTCCAGCCTTATTTTCCACTGTAAACGTGCCCTGTAAACAAGTTGGTCTTTAATTTCTTTTCCTAGTTTTGTCAACATTGTTTTCTTTCTAGTCTTTCTAGGTAACTAAGTGAATGTAACTAGTTTTTTCTTTCTTGTCATTGATAGTTTTGAAATATAGCAAGCTCTACTATGGAATAAAAGTTATCAATATACAACCCTGAAATCTAGCTAATGCAGTAGTTAATTCCCACTGTAATTTTTACTCAACAGATGAACCTTGATGGCATTGATGAGGAAAATATAAGTCCTTATTTTTGAGATGTAAAAATTATTTTTGTATGTAGATATTCCATAGTTCAGGATATCCACATTAGTCAACCTGTGGTTCTGTAAAATGTTACATATAAACATTTGTTCTTCTACACTGAAGCATGTTTTAAATACACATAAGAAGTTTTCTATTCAGGGACTACTATAATGAATCTTTAGATTCATTGTTACTTCATCTTAGAGTTTTAGAGGTTACCTGGGCCAGTGTCTCCTGCTAAGGCAGGAATCTCTACTACATAATGTGCATTAAGTGGCTGTAACTTCTGCTGAAAGATTTCTAGTGACATGGAACTCCCTATTTCCAATGGAAGTCCATCCTCTTGGGAGCAAGTCCTTGATGTCAAGAACGAAGTTGAATCTATATGGTGTTGTTTTAAAAATTAAAATTTTAATATCTTAAGTTTCTTTAAAGCAAAATAGCCTCTTTAGTGCCTTGTTTGTTGGAAAATGGTGGAAAGATTAGTAGTTTTTGAGTCAGAAAGCCTACGTTCAAATAACATTTCTGATATTGAGATACTTTGTAGCATAAAAATCTATGATTCTATGTTCTTTTTTTTTTTAGTTTCTCTAAGGTACATTTTTGTTTTTATCTTTTGTTTTTACACCACCCATGTTTCCCAGTATAGTCACATTGGAGCCTACAAAGAGGAGTTTCTTCTCACCCCCTTCCCAGAGAGCCTTTAAAACAAAGAATAAAACAGAAAAAATGAAACATTTCAGCAAAACTAACCAACACATTGGGAAAAAACAAAACACACCTGACATCTGGAATCTTTCACACCCTAGTCCCCAACCTCTTGCAGTGTCTTTTTAAAGAGTGACTTTGAAAATGAAACATCACTACATCAGGAGCAAAGAAGAAAAAGAAAGCATTAAACAAATCTAGATAGAAAAAATAGACTATAATTCAAAAAGAAAATTAAGTTTTTTAGAAACAAGAATTGTGCGAAAGGTAGAATTTTAATAAATGAAGGAATTTATAAAAGATTTAACTGTCCTTCAGTCTGTGAAATGTGTGTGTGTATGCGTATATATATTTATATAACACAATTAATTTGAATTTTTTGGTAACAGACACAGTCTAAGTTCCCTATGCATTATCTACTTTTAAATAAAGATTTGCTAAATAAAATAATATTGTAAAGAATTTTTTAAGTGATTCTGTTTCCTTAAGGAAGCAAGCTACTTCTTTTTGACCATAAATCAATTTCAGTTCTGTTTCCATATAAAAATTAATGTCCTAAGTATAAATAATTCTTATCTTTTCATATAAGTACCCAGTCTATTTTGATAGCAGTTGGTAAGCTATTAGTTTGGTTTATTTTACATGCTGTAAAGTGCTACAATTGTGTTTGAAAAAAAACCTAATTGGATGATTCAGACTTTTTCAGTGCTTCATGCTCATACCTTATTCCTTTGTATAATAGATAGATATTTTTCAGTACATAAACTATCTGAAATGTTGTCAGTATAGTTATATCCTCCACTGATGTAAATTACAAGCCCTTTATAGCTTTTACTAAATGGTTTGAAAGAGTTTTTTGCAGCAGAAAAATTAATCACCTGTGCTACACCTGCTGATGTGTTTCTGAATTTATTCAGGTTGGTCACCAGATAAGAGAAATAATTTGTCACCTGACCCATATTTTAAGACTTTATTGTTTTGATAGGACTTGGTAGAATTAGAATTCCTACCTTCATAGGGTTTTTAAGAGGAAAGTACTTTGTAAACTATTGTATAAATTTTATGTTAATTTTTCAGTTGGCATGAACTTTTTATTTTTAGTCAAATATTGCTGTTATACACACTACAATTTTAAAATAAGATACTTTGAGGAAATATGGTGATTTGTTCAGTTCAGTAGGCAATTATTAAAAATATATTATTGCAACTGCTTCTTAGAGGGTTTCCTTGAATTCAGTCTCCAATTCATTCTTCATATGGTTGTAAGACTAATTTTTATAAAGTATTACTTTTATCATATAATTTCCCTCAAAATTATCAAGGTTCTGAATTCTGTCTTCCAACTTTATAGTTACTCATTCATTGGTATCTACCATACAAACCTAATGTACTTTATAATACCCTTTATCACTTAAATTTGCTCCAATTAAGCCCATGTTTTCATTATTCCCCACACATGTTCATGCTCATGTTTCTTTTATGTGGCTAAAATGTTAAAAACTTGTTCATATTTTGTTTACTGTATTTAGCAGGGAAGAGAGAAAAGTTTTAGAATACTTAGAAAATATCTTAACTTGGTATTAAAAGCATCATGAAGAAGCTCTAAGTGGACTTCAGTTAGAGGCAGCTAAGGAGTATAGTGAATGGAACAGTAGACTTGGAATTAGATAAACCTGAGTTTAATACAGCCCTGGGCACTAATTAGCCTTATGATCCAAGCAAGTCATTTAACTTCTCCTGACTCCTACTGGTTCCTCCTCCATAAAATGGCCATGATAAAAACATTAGCTTCACAAGATTGTTCTGAGGATCATATAAGATTATATATCTATAGTAAACTTTATTTTCAAACTTTAAGTTACATATCTTTAGAATAATTAAAATAAAATATTAACGTAATCGTGTTCGTCATCCTTATCATCATTACTACTGCTGTTTGGGAATAGTTCTGAGAAACCCTTGTAAGCAAATGTACTTAAATTTCTTGTTAAATACCAGAAGGTTGATTGCTGGACAGGTTTACTTTTCTTTAATAGTAGAGTGAGACATTATCTCCTACTAATAGTCACAGGAAGTTTTATACTATCAGCAAAGAAATAGTTTACATAATTCTTTTCCTATTGCTTCTACTGTGTAAAATGAAAGAGGCAAGGAGGGAGCATCAGGGAATTTTTATCTATCTGGAATGCTAGAGAAGTAAAGTAAGATTTTCCTTTTGAACTGCTCTGGCCATGTAAATTGATTGCCTGTGACTAAGAAAAGAAGATTCTCCTTGTCTGTAAGGAAAACATCCCAAAGGCATTTTGATAATGACCTTGAAACCTACAAATTTCAGGATAGAATTCATCATAAATAGGAAAAGGACCATTTTAACCAGTCTTAAGACTTGATTAAACTCCACATTAAATAAATTATCATTGATAACAAGGATTAGTAATAAAGGTGTTAAAATATACTTAGGTTTTTATTTCTTTAAAATTTGGCATTCAGATATTCATTGTTAAATGATTCAAACAAGAATCATTTAGCACAATGCCTGCTAAGCATTATGCTAGACTTTGGAGATATAAGGAGTTTATAATCCAATGAGAGGGCAGCATGATATATAATATAATATAATAATATAATAATCAGCATGATATAAAGCTCTTTTGAGGTCTACATCTGTGTTCCTATGATATAATATGATAAGGGCCATAAAGATAAAAAAGTGTGAGGAAGGAGAAATTTCTTCCAGGTCCAGAAATCATGTATGGCTTCTTGAAGAAGGTGTCATTTGAGGTAGACCTTAGACTTCAACAGAAAGAAATTGGGGAAGAATGTGAGACAATGGTTTATGCCAATGCATGAAGGTTGGAGAATGCAAAATGCAATGTGGGGAATAGCTAGCAACTGAAACATAAAGGTTGTAAAGGTAAATTATGTGAAATAAATTTGGGAAAGTATGTTAGAGTCAACTGTGGAAGACTTGAAAAACAAGACTAAGTAGTTTGTATTTTGTACGCCATTGGATGCAGTGATTAGAGCACTGGGACTTATATATTAGTCACAAGAACTGGATTTAAATTCTAGCACTTCCTCTTTTTAATGTACTTAAGTCACTTTCACAAAATAATAGGAAATCAAAGATTGAAGAAATTTTAGAGGTCATGGAATGACAGATTTACAGTTGGAAGCAACCCTAGAGGTCATTTAGTACCCCCCCCCCCAGTTTAAAAATCAGTAAACTGAGAATTAGGTTTAATGACCTGCCTGGAATCACACAACTTGCAAGTGTCTGAGGTGAGATTGAAACACAGATGTCAAGTCCAGTGTCCTATTCACTATGATATACTATCTCTGGAAAAAATCAGACATAAGGACATAAGCAAAAAAAAAGAGCTACCTTATCTTCTGAGAAAAGAATAAGTGAAAGATAGTGGTATTTCCAGGTGTGGAAGAGTATGCACATAATCTCAATTTAGTGAAGTAGTAAGTATGACCAAGCTAACTGCCACTGTAGCCTTTTGACAATGTGCCATAATTTCAGGAAAAGTATCTAATTCAGTGCAACAGATGACTGATTCAGTATCTGTTCTGTAAAAAACAAAACAAACCACCACTGAGTTAGATAATAGAAAAATAGAGCCAATATGGGAATAAATAATGTCTCATTGAGTCCCGATTTCAGTCAGTCAACCAGCATTTAATCAGCACCTACTCTGTGACAGTACTGTGCTAAGTTCTGGCAAAATGAATACAAAGGCAAAAATGAAATTGTTCTTGTTTTCAAGGAGCTGTTTTCTTTCCTGGTCAACACTTGAGTTAGGAAGTTATTACCTGCACTATTATAGTAGCTGTCTAAATTGTATTTTTATTTCCAGTATCCCCCTTCCCACATCCACCAAGACGCTCGTATTGCTCTTCCTGAGGCACACGTCTGGCTGCGTCACTCCCCAACTGGGATTGTACTGAACACATCCCTCTCATTTCTGAAGAAACACTTCAGTCTTGCATTCAACCCAACTTCCTAGTCTTATTCCAATGTAATTTTCACCATGTTCTCTAGCCACACTACCCTGCTAGGCATTCCTACCAACTTAACCCTCTGTTTCCCACTGTTGTGCTTTTGCATAGGCATTCCCCCGTGACTTTCTGCTCACCTCTGATTCTTAAAATCCTTATCTTTTTCTAAGCTTCAACTCAAGTGCCACCTCTTAAAAGCATTTGTGATACCTGTTAGGTCTTAATGTTCTTTCTGTTCTCAAAATACCTTGGAGTGACTTATCTATGTATATATTATGAACCCCAACAGAATATAATTTGAGAGCAAAGATTGTGGATTTTTATTTTTGAATCTCCAATTCCTAGTTCATTAGTGTCACATAATAAAGTTTGATGGGCTCTTAGTAAATGTTTTTTTCTATTATATTTTGCCAAGGCTACAGT
Source organism: Notamacropus eugenii (assembly GCF_028372415.1). Taxonomy (NCBI): domain Eukaryota; kingdom Metazoa; phylum Chordata; class Mammalia; order Diprotodontia; family Macropodidae; genus Notamacropus; species Notamacropus eugenii. The sequence continues at coordinate 256,678,120 of NC_092873.1, read as the reverse complement.
CTGTTTTAGAAGCACATGTGTGTATGTATACATATATACATACATATACACATATACATGCATACATTCATGCATACATACATACATATATGCAGAGAGTTCTGACTCATTCCTGTATATGCTAAACTCTCTTTGACGATGCCTGTTTTCACTATTGCTTTGAATTATGTAATGATTTTCATCTGTTTTTCAAAATTTACCTGATGCATAATAAATTCTGATCCAGTTACTTATTTTAGCATATGTGAACCATTGTTCTTTAAGTGTGCAATTTTAAAATAGTATATTGTTGGATTTTGTTTTCTAGTTTGTTCTGATATCTTTATCTATTTTATGGGTGAGTTAGTCATTCGCAGATATGATTGTCAATTATTTTTCCCTCCATCTTCTGCTTTTTTTTCTTTTCCCCAATTTCATATTTACTAAGAAGTTGTCGAAAGAAAAGTGATTAATGCTAGTAATCTATAATTGAAGTAGTCTGAATTCATTCATTTGCTGCCTTCACTCTTCATCTAGTCCAGATCATGATCACTGGCTCTTACCTTTTCTCTCTCTCTTCTTAATCTCCCCTTTATGATGCAAGTTCTGAAGGTGAGATTTGTTTTACTTGTGACTAGTCCCTCCCAAACTCCATCCTCCCTTTTAAATTCCCTTCTTCCTGCTTTTTCCCTGTTGAATTACTACTCCAGATTCTTTGGGAGTGCATGAGTGTGTGTGTGTGTGTGTGTGTGTGTGTGTGTGTGTGTGTGTGTGTGTGTGTGTGTGTGTGTGTGTGTGTGTATTCATTCCTCCTTTTTCTTGGTTCTAGTAACAATGAGGTTTATAGCATACCTACTCCATGTTCCTCACTGGGTACTCTTCTGGAATACCCCAATTATAAGAAATACCAAGTTTCTACTCTTTGTACCTTAATTCTTTTCTAGAGTAATCCATTTTCCTTACATTTTATCTTTTTTAAAACAAATAAAATGGAACAAAGCCACCCTATGCTGTACATTTGATTTTTCTTTACTCCATCTGTGATTCTTGAAATCAGCAAGATACCAGGAGGACGCATACCAGTTTTGTCCTTGTTAGAATGTAAACACTTTATCGTGTTTTTTAGCAAACCTTTCAGTTGCTCCGATATATTTACCTTTCTAGATTTTTCTTCTTTTGTGATTCAAAGATTCTACATATCTGTGGACTTTTAATTAGAAATGCTTGAAAGTCCTGTAGTCTATTAAAATTCCATTTTTCCCTTGTAGGATTATCCTTAGTTTTGCTGGATATTATTCTGCCTTGTTAACCATTTTATTTTGCCTTTTTCGAATACTGTAGTCAATTATTTCTTCTCTGTTAAAGTAGTTAGAATATAGTATCACATGACTAACATTTTTGTTGGAGGGAGCAGAGGTACTTCCATGTACTCATATAAATAAATGCAAAATACAATATTAATACAGAGTTTTTCCTGAGGGGGTGAACTTGGAGAATAAAGAACTCATCTAAGAGATGGTACTTGAACTGAACTTTAAAGATAGTATGGATTCTAAGAAGTTCAGCTGAGGAAAATTATATTTCAGGCAGGAGAGGGAAAGCATATGCCGAAAGCATGGGGAAAGAAGAGGGAATGTCACGTAGGACTAGCAACAAATAGGACAATTTAGCGAGATCATAGAAGGCATGAGGGGAAATAATGTGTCAAAACTTGGAAAAGTAGACTGCAGCCAGACATCAAAGGGCTTTAAATACAAAGCAGAGAGGTTTGTATTTTATCCTAGAGAAAAATTGGATATAGTCAGATGAGTGCTCTAGGAATATCAGTCGCAGCTATGAAGAGAGAAGGGAGATAATACAAGGAGACCAAATAGGAAGCTATTTCAGGGTATGGTAGAAAAAGGAAAAGATGTTTTGGATGTACAATTGATAAGATTTGACAGCTTACTGTATATAAGGGATGGGACGGAAGAGTTGAGAATGATTTCAGGATTAAGAATTTGTGTGATTGAAAGAATGCTGGTACTCTAGACTGAAATAACAGTATTCCAAAGAACCATGGATATGGGGGGGAAAGGGAATGAATTCTGATTGGACATACTGAGTTTGAGATCCCAGTTTGAGTTTGGAGACATTTCATGATGTACAATGATCAGATGGTGATGTTGGACTGGAAGTCATAAGGACAATAAGGTGTGGACATGTATCTGAGCATTATTTGTGTAGAGATGATAACTGAATCTGTGGCATTTGATAAGGTCACTGAGTAAGAGAGTGGAGAGAAGAGGGCCTAGGTCAGGACTTGGGGTATCACCAGCAAAGGAGACAAAACGGAGTAATAAGATATGGAGAATAATCGAGAGAAAGTAGTTGCACAAAAACCCATAGAGGAAAAATTATCTCAGGAGGAAAGGGTGATCAGCAATTGAATGCTGCAGAGGATGAGAAGGAAGAAAGCTGAGAAAAGGTCATTGGTTTTGACAATTAAGATAGCTTGGTCACCGTGGAAATATCAGTGATGAGGTCAGAAGCCAGATTGAAAGGGGTTGAGAAGTGAGCATGTAAGTATTTACTGCTATTGTATGGTTTGAGGCCAGAGAGCAAGCAATTATCCCTGGACTTGGGGGCAATTTGGGTTATTCTAAACTGCTTAGTCAAGAAATAGGCTATGCCCTCTGTTAAGAAGTACCAGACTTCAACCATAGGAAGACTCAGCAAAAATGGCAATTGACTTACTATAGATTATAACTTGGTAGCTATGAAAATGTACTGTAGCTCCACTTAAAATTTTTAGTCATTCTATGGAGCTCAGATTTTCTAAATTTGAATATATATCTGAACGCCAAAAGAAATTTATTTATATATTAATGATCAGATCCAAACTGCTGCTGATGTTGAGTTTGACCAGATAAACATAATTTACATTTTTTTACGGTTACCTAAACATGTAGGCAAGGAGTTAGTATTTTTATGTTCACTTCAACAATGACATATAGGTATTTACTCACTTTACATTAACATCTTCTTGCTTGTTTTGAGTCTAGATTTCTCATGTTTTATTTCAGCACACATCTTGCTATTTTAGCCAGTAGAGAAATTGGCCATCTGATGTACAAAATTTGCCTAGATGAAATTTTGTAATATGTTACTGTTTTGTTGATTTTTTTATAAAATTTGGTGGCTTTCCTAGGATTTATGTGGAAAATAAATATGATAAAACTAGATGTGATTCTCTTTTTCATTTAGTTTTAATATTCTCTTTTTTTAAAAAAAATATTATTTTTACCAGTGAAATTAACAGGGTTGAAAGCCTGAGAATAGTTGTTAAGACTCTCTTTTAGCTCAGAGCAGTGTTCTGTCTGATTATGGTACAAGAACTTGACTCTTTTGTGTGAATTTGCTAACGGATTTGTCCCTTATGAAAGCCAATACAATCAGGAGAGCAAGCATAGATAAAAAGTTATGTAAGATTGTATTTTAGTAGCAAGACTGTTTTGTGACCATGTTCTGCAGGCAGACTAGAGGTGACAGTATTATTTACTTTTGTTGCTTCGAGTCCAAAGAGAATAAATTGCTATTGATTTTTGAGACATTACAGTGAAGTGTCTGAAGGCCTACAGAATAGCCGGGTGGCAGGACAGCCAGTGATTGTATAGAAGCTGCCTTTTAAAATGAAAATTCATTTTCTTGTTATTGTCATCAAGAATTTTTTCTGATTCTTGTAACTGGTAACAACAAGATGAGATTGTGGGGGTAGTTAGAATTATAAATGTGTTCTATCCCCTCCAAAAATAGAACCCAGGACTTCCAAAGCTGTTTGAAATTGATAAATTTTGTGTATGCCGTTGTTTGCATGTTATGTTTCAAATATAAAAGTAACTTTTAATGTTATAAGTGTCTTATTCACTTTAGCAAAGACTGACATTTTCCATAGAGATGGAAGAGTATAGGTGGGAAATTAGTTGTGTTTAATTGTAAGTAATAATGTGTACCTATCATGAAAAGTTCATTTTCCTGTTACCAATTTCTCATTTTATTATCCAAACTTGACCTTTAAATATGTACTTTTAAAAAATCAATTTGGAGAAAATTGGCAAAATCCACTTATTTGTTAGGTGTGCTTTTTGTCCGAACATGTTCTTTTTCATATTTCTTTGTATTATGTCAGTCATCTTCATAACTGCCTGTTTTTGACATCTTCAGGGAGCAAAATAAATGAAATAGCTCCAAGTATTGCTTGACTCTTCTGTGTCATTTTAAAATTATCAATCATATGCATCCAGTGTAATTGTATAAGATGGCTGATATTTCCTAAATTCCTTTGCATACATGAGTTTTCTTCTCTTTTTGAGGCAAACTTCTATGCCAAAATTACTAGTACAAAGAAACTCATTGTTAAGCCATTATAGTTCATAATTATGAATAGGCCCAGTTGGGACTAAAGTTTATAACACTAAACAATGGTAATGGAAATAGAGGTTATAAACAGTTGCAACATTCCATAATTAAATCATCCCTTTAAAAGAAGAAATACATGAGACCAAAAGTATTATGTAATCAATAAAGTTAAATCTGAATTTGTGAAATTTTTAATATATCCTCAGAAATCTAGAAATAAGTATTTTGCCCCTAAAAGCAAAATAAAATGGACGATACTTATACTAAAATACTTGCAAGCTGATGGCCTATGTGGACGATGAATCATTGTAGTCTTTTGGTTTTTGCTCTTTAGCATTATAGAAAAGATGCTCTGTATACCCAGCACTTAGCACACACACACACACATATGTACAATCACACAAACATAAACAGTTGCGTGTGTGTATATACACCAACAAAAAAATTCTACGACAGGAAAAATTTCATAAAATTTTTGGAACATTTTGACATTAATTTAGTTTTTTGCTGTAGTCGGTGCTCATGCTCTTGTAACTTTGTTTGTAAAATGTAAGGGGTGGGGGAATTGATGCATTGGAGTGTTTGTGTGAATGCTAAGAAAGTTCTCTAAAAGTGATTTGAAATATGATTCACTTGTTTTTCTTAGCTTCATTGTAGCTGAATTTATCTTACCTAGAATAAGGTACTTGAAATTTAAATTCAGTTTATTATATGAGACACTCTAATCGGCTCTGAGGGTACAGAACAAAAATAAAGTTTCCTCTGCCTTCAGTAAGCTTACATTCTACTGGAATAGTAACTAATATTTATATAACAGTGATACAGCAGATTACACACATTATCACCTTTGATAGTCATACTGTGGAGATAGGGAAGATTATTAAAATGTTATCATCTAAGTTTTAAATGTAAGGTGCTCTGCCCTTTTGGAAGATGAGGAAAATGAGGCTCAGAGAGATTGTTAGGTGGTTCATTTCATAGAGCTAATATGGGTCAGAGGCAGTTTATGAATCCAAGTCTAATTGTTTGACTCTGACAGTGATCATTTTCCCACTACACTGCCCTAATTAATTGGAAGATTTCTAAATATATGACCTGTTGATTCCTGCATATAGATAGAGATTACATCTACCTTGTAGATTGGGTTGAATGTTGACCAGACCTATGAATTACTAGGTATAGGGAAATTCTGATGAGAAAATTCAATTTTCAGGGAGGAGCATCTATTTTGCAATTTATATTCAAAGAGAATTACTTGGGTCCCAGAGGTTAAATGCCCATTGTCACACAGCCAGCATATATCAGAAGTGGTACTTGAACTCATGTCTTTTTGCCTCAAAGTCCATCTCTCTTTCCATTCTTCAATGTTTCCTTTCTTCATTTTATAGATGAACTGTGAGAACATTAGAAAGGTTATTTGTGCACTGTAACACTCTGAAAAGAGTGACACCTGAAAGTAGAACCCAAGTATCCTAACTCCCATTGCATTTTTGCTTTTTTTGTTTTACTTCTCCTTTTACTTTCCACTGCCACAAAGCAGGAACTGAAGACGAATTCTAATATTGCTCTGATGAAAACATTAAGCAAGGTAATCTTTTTTCCCCATACTCACACTCATAATTTATGCCCTTATATATATTTTAATATTCTCTGCTAAAATGATCCATACCATTGACTCATTTCATTTTGTGGTTGAGACTTGACAAAATCACTATTTTTCCAATGCTGTTTTGCTTTATCATCTTAGATTAATTTATAATTACACATTAACCAGATATATATTAACAGTGACCTGACAAAATTTATTTTTCTACTTATATTCATAAACCCAAGTAATTTGTCACCTCATTTAAAATATGTTATCTGTGTTCTGTCTTTAAATGCCACATAATATTAATAATTTCCCTTGTAGCTGAAATTATTTTCTTAAAAACGCCAATTAGGTTAAATAGATTTGCCATCTTTAAATCTTAAAAGGATTTTAAAGTCAGGGTTTAGGCAAAATGGTCTTCTCAAAAACAACAAATATGAAAATTTTTACGGGAACCAAACACACTCTAAAATGACCCTCCATTTGAACAAATGGAAGTCCAAATTCAACTGTCTGAACCCCTGATAGTCTTATTTCTTCTCAGTCATTTCTAGTAAACTTTGACATTACTGAGAGTTCACTCAACCTCTTACCAAGAATACTGGTTAATGGCCATAAGAAGAGAATATTAGTTTTAAATGCTTATTGGATAGGAATATCATTAATTTAGATATGTTTTTGATGTATTGAATCCTGAAAAGTATCTATTATTTTTGTCTTTTGTGCTGTACCAGTGATACTTATTTCCTAAAGACTAATAAATAATTCCTAAAAAATTCAAACTGCTTTACAAACTCATCCTCAGTAATTTCTCCCAAATTAGGAAATACTGCAGGACTCCTTATTACCAACATGTTTAATCTCATGTTTATATGTAGAACCCATTGTTCTCAAGAATAATTAGGTTTGAAGTTATTTAGCATAATATCCTCAGTTGTCTTTTATTGCCCAGGTCTCAGTTTGGAGACCAACCAGACATAAATGACACTATAAACTGTATTCATTGTTTTTGGTTTCCTGTACATCACAGTATGCAAATGTGGGTTTTAGGAGCCCAATTTAGCCCATTGTTAACATTAATTTAAGCACAAGAAGTGATATTAAAAACTATTATCCAGAATGATCATGGTCATGTAATGGGGGCGAAAGATGACAAGGATAGTTTCTGTGCTGCCCTTACTAGGTTAAAAGTTGAAAGTTGTCAAGGACTTCAGTACTTTACACAGATCCTTTATAGGAGGACTTAGGTAAGAATCATACAGGCAGGAATGATAGGGACTGGCTGAATTGTCCCCCATTGGAAGGACACCATACAAGTAAGTCAAAGATTCATTCATCAAAGAATTGAATTTATTTGAAGTGTTCATTCTTTTCATTTAGTTTGTGTGATTTCTCTGGGGATTTGGGAGTCAGGGAAGCAGATTCTTGATCACATTGCAAAACTTTTTTATTTTTATGTTTGTATTCCTTATGTCTCACATAGTATCTTCCATGTAGTGGGTGCTTAATGTTTCTTTTTTGTTGTTATTCTTGTTAGCTGCTTAATAAATTCATGCTGAACTGAATTCAACTAATGGGTGCTTCCCATTAACAGACTTGTGGGATGTAGTCAATATGTAGTAATTTTTAACTCATATAAAAATTTTGCAAGTTGAAGTACTTTTAAAAATTGTTTATATGTGCTGGAAATTTTATTTTTCTTAGAGAAAAATCTTTATAAAGAAGGATCAGATAATCAAGATTACTGATTTAGACGACTTGGGATTCTCTTTCACTGTTAAAGTTTCAATTGTGAATATGCTTAATGTTTTCTTTTACTAGAAATTTATTTCTCTTTATCCACAATTGACATATAATTGACTGTTCTTTTAAAGGTTTTTTTTTTTTGAGGGGGGAGGAATGCAGTAAAAGTGATATGTTTGGGTGCTATTTCCTTCTTTTCCAAGGTAACTTGTAGAGGCTGTAATAATTTTTATTTGGTTTCCAATGGGTTAATGATAATAATGTGCAAGAAACTTTTTCATGATAAAAGCAAAGTTACTTTGAAAAATGTGCTTTAATTGAAATCCTATTTTAAGGGTAAAATTATGTTATTGATTTTGATCAAAATGTCCTAGACACTGATGAATTCATCAATTCATGTTTCACTGGGGTTATAAATCTTTTAGCAGAAGCACAAGAACATGAATAAGATGAATATTTTCAAATTATAGTGGCACATTACTTACAATGTGCAACTTTTTTTTATTTGTATATTGTGTTGGAATGGAAATAGATTTTAAGAAGCCCTGTAGAAAAGTTATATGTAATGATTCCTGTGTCACAAATCAAAGTCGAATAAAAATCCTCTACTCTCAAATAGACTTATCTACATGGGAAACTGAATGTTGACTGAAAGTATCTTTAATAGTCAAAGGAGAAAGTGCAGAAAGAATTTCATTTTCAAGCATGGTCAGAAAAGGATTGTATTTACAATTGTAAAATTCTTGCACCTTAAATGTACTTATCTAAGGAAGGACTTAGGATAAAACACTGTTCTTCCTGCTGTGCTGTAAAGGTTTGAAAGATTGTATATGATTAGTCCATAAAAAATGGCAGACCCCTGCACTAACATTGCCTATGTAAATGGAAGGCTTTTCACAGCAGGATGTATTTTACAGTTTGATGCTCCCCACTGTATACTATTTCCCCTATTTACCACTAAAGAATTTTATGTGTTAGACTCTGTTGTGCATACAGATCTTGTTTTAAATGTCATGACATTAAAAAAAAATGCGCTTACCCACTTGAAAAATTCCTATTTAAAGGTCCTTTAAATACTGTTTGTCTTGAATTAAGATTTCAATATACTTGTAACCCAAATGACTTAAACAATATTGATGCCTAAGTACCTAATTATCCTTCAGTTTATTGAAGATGGCCTGTACAGGAGATTCAAGTTCAAATTTCACTTTATATTCACGTTATATTCATTTCATTGTAATCTCACTGGGCAAGGAGTGCTCACCATGCTTTTTTTCCTGGTCAGAAAGAAGATATGCCTTATACTCTTTCCAAATTCACTATTCATGATATAGTGCTATATAGAATAAAAACAAATGGTGTCATTTTAACTTTGAAAATAATTAGATGTTAAATCATTTCATTTTGCTTAAAGTTCTATGCCCTGACCAAAGAAATTAAATAAATCCAGACTTGGCTAATAAAAATCTTACCAGCTGAGATGGTGGTAGTATTGAATGTTTGCTAATTCCAAGCCTATAAGACATAGTACATTCTTTGGGGAACATCTATTACACTTGTTCACATAAGGATTGGCAGCTGGGACCAGAGTCATAGCATTGGAAGGCTTAGGGCTAAAAGAGCCCTCAGGGATCTTGTACTTCAGTCCCCCTGACTTTTCCAGAAGAAAGCATTGGGGACCAGAAAAATTAAAGGACCAAGGTCACACAGCAGTGATTCAAACCCATGTTTTCTGACTACTAATTACTACCCTTTTCCCTGAAAACCTATTAACCTCTTGTAGCTTCTTGCGCATAGAAGGCATTCCATAAATGTGTATTGAGTGAAACAGAACTGAATTATCTCATTTGGTCTTAACAACAATTCTGTGACTTGTTATTTATAATCTTATATATTGGGAAGCTAAGGACCAGAGATGCTAAGTGACTTGCTTAAGATCGCACAGTGCTTTGGTTACATAATAAGGATAAGAAACTGAATCATGGGGGCAGAGCCAAGATGGCAGAGTAGAAGCAAGGACGAGTTTGAGCTCTCCTCCCAAACCCCTCAAAAAACCTGTAAAAAAATTATTCTAAAATTCTAGAGCAACAGAAGCCACAGAGTGACAGACTGAAGCAAATTTCCAACCCAAGAAAATCTCAAAGGTCAATAGAAAGGGTCTGTCACACCAGGCTGGGAGTGGAGTACAGTTCTGCATGGGCTGTGCCTGCTTGGACAGAGGTGGAGCAGGCATTAGGGGATTGAATCACTAGTGGATGTGACAGTTTTCAGGCTTATCAACCCACAAACAACAAAAACAGCTTCAAGGATAAGTGGGAAAGGTCTCTTACCTGACTGAGAGGGGAGGGTGGTCCAGCCCCAGCCCCAGTCTCAGACTTGGCCCTAGCTCCAGGACAGTGGTGGCAACTACAGAAGCTGCTGCTACTTTTGGAGCTCTCCGCTTAACAGACAGCTCAAAAGTCATGTAATTGGCTGGGAAAATGAGCAGATGGAGGAAAAAAAGATTATAGATTTTTACTTCCTCAGTGAAAAGGTATTCTCTTATGTCATTGGTGACAAGGAAGATGAAAACATACAACTAGAAGAAGACAAAAAAGTCAAAGCTCATTCGTCCAAAACCTCCAAGAAAAATGAATTGGTCTCAGCCCATAGAAGAGCTCAAAAAGGATTTTGAAAATCAGGTAAGAGAAGTAAAGGAAAAATTGGGAAGAGAAATGAGAATGATGCAAGAAAAATCAGTCAACAGCTTGCTGAAGAAAATAACATTTTAAAATTAGACTTACCCGAAGGGCAAAAGAAGTCAAAAAAACCACCAAGGAGAAGAATGCCTTAAAAAGAAGAAGAGGCCATATGCAAAAAGAGATCCAAAAATTCACTGAAGAATGTAATTTCTTAAAAATTAAAATGGAGCTAATGGAAGCCAGTGACATTGTGAAAAATCAAGAGATTATAAAACAAAACCAAAAGAGTGAAAAAATAGAAGACAATGTGAAGTATTTCATTGGAAAAACAACTGACCTGGAAAATGAATGGGTCCAGGAGATATAATTTAAAAATTATTGGACTACCTGAAAGCCATCAAAAAAATACAAAAAAAGAGCCTAGACATAATCTTTAAAGAAATTATCAAGGAAAACTGCCCTGATATTCTAGAACCAGAGGGTAAAATAGAAATGGAAAGAATTCAATCATCACCTCCTGAAAGAGATCCCCAAAGGAAAACTGGGAATATTGCAGCTAAGGAGAAAATATCAAGCAGTGAGAAAGAAACAATTTGAATATTGTGGAAATGCAATCAGGATAAATAATACAGGATCTGGCAGCTTCTAAGGGATCAGAAGGCTTGGAATATGATATTGCAGAGATCAAAAAGAGGTAGGGTTAAAACCAAGAATCACTTGCTCAGCAAAACTGAGTATAATGCTACAGAAAAAATAATTGAATTTCAATGAATTAGAGGACTTCCAAGCATTCTTATTGGAAAGACCAGAGCTGAATAGAAAATTTGACTTTCAAATACAAGAACCAAAAGAAGCATGAAAAGGTAAACAGGAAAGAGAAACCATAAGGGATTTATTAGGGTTGAACTGTTTATATTCCTACATGTTAAGATAATATTTGTAACTCATGAGACCTTTCTCAGTATTAGGATACTTGGAGGGAATATATACATATATATATGTATGTATGTGTATATATACATATATGTGTGTATACATATGTATGTATATATTATGTATGTGTATGTATATATCCATGTTCATATGTATGTATGTTTCTATCTATATGTATGGGGGGATACACAGGGTGAGCTGAATATGAAGAGATGATACCTAGAAAATAAAGTTGTGTTGAGAGGAATGTACTGGAAGAAAGCGAAAGGGAGAGGTAGGATGTAGTAAATCATCTCACATAGAAGAGACAAGAAAGAGCTTTTACAGTGGATTGGGAAGAGAGGAAAGGTGAGTAGGAATAAGTGAGCCTTACTTTCTTTGGATTTAGCTTCAAGAGGGAATGACAGACATACTCAATTGGCTTTGGAAGCCTATGTTATACTACAGGAAAGTGGGGGGCAAGGGCATAAGAGAGGGGATAGAAGGGACAGCATATTGAGGGAAGGGGGGTAATTGGAAGCAAACACTTCCGTAGAGGAATCAGTCAAAGGAGAGAATAGAATAAATGGAGGGCAAGACAGGATAGAGGGAAATATAGTTAGTCTTTCACAACATGACTGTTATGGAAGTGTTTTGCATGACTATACATGTATAACCTTTATCAAATTGCTTGCCTTGTCAATGAGGGTGAGTGGAGAGGGGTGGAAGGAGAGAATGTGGAATTCAAAGCTTTAAAAATGAATGGTAAAAGTTGTTTTTACATGCAACTAGGAAATAAGATATATAGGCAGTGGGGAATGGAACTTTACCTTGCCCTACAGGAAAATAGAAGAGAAGGGAATAAGAAGGGGGTTGGTGATCTATGGGAGGGCTGATGGAAGGAAAGTGTAATCAGAATATACACTGTCCTGGGATGGGGTGGGGAGATGGGGAGAAAATTTGAAATTCAAAATTTTGTGCAAGTGAATGTTGAAAACTGAAAATAAATAAATTTGATTAAAAGGAAAAAAAAGAACCAGAATCATGAAATCTCATATTTTCACTGTAATATTTAAAATGTGTAACAGTATCAAGCATGGTGATGATTACCATGTTGATAACATCAGGCAGCTTCTCTAACTTATTTTTACTGTTTTTGTTTTCAGGTAAAGAGTTTAGAGAGAATTAGGTAATGGTTAGTTTTCTATTTAACACTTGTAAGTCATTTGAATATTCTCCATATTCTGATACTGAGATATGTGATATAATTCACAATATTTTCATCTTGTTCATAAAGAGGAAAGAAATATGTGATAATCTAATGCTTGGAATGTTAGTTGAATAAGACCAAGTCACGACTGATTGGCAGTTTGATATTGACCTTCATACAGAAGCATAAATGACAGTCATTACATCAAGTCCCCTATGTTAATATTTGGCAGATTTTTTCATGGACTCATTAAGTCAGGCCAAATTCTTGTAGGATATTCTATATATTCAGAATTTGCCATAGTGGGTTCATGTTCTGATGATACTATCATGACATTTCTGACTTCTGAAGAGATTAAAGTCCTTACACAAATATTAGAATGTTTGGGAGATTGGTGATATGTGGCAAATTACAAATCTTGATGATTACTTGCCTCTTCTTGAAGGCGAGAAGGAGGAAGTAGGAAGAAAATAGATATTTATGAATTACCTACTGTGTGCTAGGCTGTATGATAGGTGCTTTACAATTATTATCTCATTTGATCTTTATAGAACCATTGGAGGTAGGTCCTAGTATTATCACTATTTTGCAAGTGTGGAAACTGAGGATGAGAGTGATTTGCCCAAGATTATTCTAGTGTTTATAATACTAATTTTCATTAACAGTACATCTTTGGTAGTGTATTTACACAAATGTTTACATTTGAATAAATTTAATTCTGAAAAAGATAGTCAAGAAGTTTGAAGATTTATAGCATGTGATGTTTTATTAAAAAAATTAACCTCACATCTTTGTGTGCCTATAGTTGTAGAAATTGAAATAGAGCTCAATTATTTCCATATAGTAGTTTTTATCCACACAAGAACACATTGTTATTTGACTCTCACAAGAACATCCATACATGATTTGTATTTCTCACTGTACAATGACATAAATATATCTCATTTTTTATTTTCATGTATCTGTTATTTTCCTTTATTGACTCCAAAGAGATTTGATGTTTCCCGCTCCCACAAAATGTACCCCCCAATCTCATATTAATGCAACTTTGAATTAAAATGCTTGAAAGAAAATTCAAAGTTTATGATCCTCAAAGTCACCATAATTTATGCATACTGCATAAACAGTATATATTAAAGGCATACATTTAATTGCATATCCCTTACCAAAAAATACTACATATATGCTACAAAAATACTGAATTACAATTGTTGTGGGAACCATAACTTTGAACTTTCCTGACTTGTGTGTTTAAATTCTCAGCCTAAGGTTGATTTAGCATAATGTTTTTGCTGAATATACTATTGCTTCCAAATAGGTTTGTTGGCAAAAAAATTATTAAAAATATAATAGCTTTAAGACTATTGCATGAGAAAGGGTTAAGATAATTATTTGGACATTTTAATTTATCTTAACTTAATTAAGCCCTTAATAAAAGGTTTTTTCAATACCTTTCATATGTTCAAAAATTCACCTACATGGAGTTTTACCTGCGTTGGAAAATATGGGGAATAGTAATGAAATAACTTGTTTCATTTCTTGATCATTTGATAGAATCCTAGAAATTTTGTATTGGACAGGACCATAGAAACCCTATTTATGGTTCAGAAAAGAAACCAATTACTTAGGATGCATAAATACACACATCAAGAAACCTGAGTCCCAGGGAGTCTGATTTGTTTACAGTGTACCTGCATTGCTTCCCCATTTAAATGACTAGTTCCTTTTTATTGTGTTGGCATATAGATAACCCTTATATAAAATGTTGTCAGTCTTTGTGTAATGACCATGTTTTTCCTGAGTAAGTTTTGTAAGTTTAGTATTATATAGAATATTTATCTTTTTTTAAACTTTATTATTTATTTAACTTTTAACATTCATTTTCACAAAATTTTGGGTTCCAAATTTTCTCCCCCCTTGTCCCCTCCCCCCACCCCAAAACACCAAGCATTCCAATTGCCCCCATCACCAATCTGCTCTCTCCTCTATCATCCCTCTCCGCCCTTGTCTCCATCCTCTCCTCTGTCCTGTAGGGCCAAATAAATTTCTATACCCCTTTACCTGTATTTCTTATTTCCTAGTGGCAAGAGTAGTACTCGACAGTTGTTCCTAAAACTTTGATTTCCAACTTCTTTTCCTCCCTCCCTCCCCACCCCCTCCTTTTGAAAGGCAAGCAAGTCAATATAGGCCAAATCTGTGTAGTTTTGCAAATGACTTCCATAATAGTAGTGTTGAGTAAGAACTAATTATATTTCCCTCCATCCTATCCTGTCCCCCATTACTTCTGTTCTCTCTTTTGACCCTGTCCCTCCCCATGAGTGTTGACCTCAAATTGCTCCCTCCTCCCCATGCCCTCCCTTCCATCATCCCCCCCACCCTGCTTATCCCCTTCTCCCCCACTTTCCTGTATTGTAAGATAGGTTTTCATACCAAAATGAGTGTGCATTTTATTCCTTCCTTTAGTGGAATGTGATGAGAGTAAACTTCATGTTTTTCTCTCACCTCCCCTCTTTATCCCTCCTCTAATAAGTCTTTTGCTTGCCTCTTTTATGAGAGATAATTTGCCCCATTCCATTTCTCCCTTTCTCCTCCCAATATATTTCTCTCTCACTGCTTGATTTCATTTTTTTTTAAGATATGATCCCATCCTCTTCAATTCACTCTGTCTCTATGTGTGTGCGTGTGTGCGTGTGCGTGTGCGTAATCCCACCCAGTACCCAGATACTGAATAGTTTCAAGGGTTACAAATATTGTCTTTCCATGTAGGAATGTAAACAGTTCAACTTTTATAAGTCCCTTATGACTTCTCTTTGCTGTTTACCTTTTCATGCTTCTCTTCATTCTTGTGTTTGAAAGTCAAATTTTCTTTTCAGCTCTGGTCTTTTCATCAAGAATGCTTGAAAGTCCTCTATTTCATTGAAAGACCAATTTTTCCCTTGAAGTATTATACTCAGTTTTGCTCGGTAGGTGATTCTTGGTTTTAGTCCTAGTTCCTTTGCCTTCTGGAATATCCTATTCCATGCCCTTCGATCCCTTAATGTAAAAGCTGCTAGATCTTGTGTTATCCTGATTGTATTTCCACAATACTTGAATTGTTTCTTTCTAGCTGCTTGCAATATTTTCTCCTTGACCTGGGAACTCTGGAATTTGGCCACAATGTTCCTAGGAGTTTCTCTTTTTGGATCTCTTTCAGGCGGTGTTCTGTGGATTCCTTGAATACTTATTTTGCCCTCTGGTTCTAGAATCTCAGGGCAGTTTTCGTTGATAATTTCATGAAAGATGATGCCTAGGCTCTTTTTTTGATCATGGCTTTCAGGTAGTCCCATAATTTTTAAATTGTCTCTCCTGGATCTATTTTCCAGGTCTGTTGTTTTTCCAGTGAGATATTTCATATTATCTTCCATTTTTTCATTGTTTTGGTTTTGTTTTGTGATTTCTTGGTTTCTCGTAAAGTCATTAGCCTCCGTCTGTTCCATTCTAATTTTGAAAGAACTATTTTCTTCAGTGAGCTTTTGAACCTCCTTTTCCATTTGGCTAATTCTGCTTTTGAAAGCATTCTTCTCCTCATTGGCTTTTTGAACCTCTTTTGCCAATTGAGTTAGCCTATTTTTCCAGGTGTTGTTTTCTTCAGCATTTTTTTGGGTCTGCTTTAGCAGGATGTTTACTTGTTTTTCATGCTTCGCTTGCATGTCTCTCATTGCTCTTCCCAGTTTTTCCTCCTCCTCTCTAACTTGATTTTCAAAATCCTTTTTGAGCTCTTCCATGGCCTGAGCCCATTGGGTGGGCTGGGATACAGAAGCCTTGACTTCTGTGTCTTTCCCTGATGGTAAGCATTGTTCTTCCTCATCAGAAAGGAAGGGAGGAAATACCTGTTCAACAAGAAAGTAACCTTCTATAGTCTTATTTTTTTTCCCTTTTCTGGGCATTTTCCCAGCCAGTGACTTGCCTTCTGAATATTCTCTTCACACCCACTTTGCCTCCAGATCCTCCCAGCCAGCGCTTGGGGTCTGAGATTCAAATGCTGCTTCCTAGCTTCAGGGCTTTGGGCAGGGGCGGGGCTGCTATTCGGTGTGAGATCAAGTTGAGGTGTTGGGGTGGGGGCAGGGCTGCCTCAGTTCCCTCAGGGGGTTTATGCAGAGACCTTCAACAATGGATCTGGGCTCCTGCCTGCTTGGGGAGCCCAGGTCTGCTCCCGCCTCCACTGTTGCCTCCCAAGGGGGCCTGAGCTACGGGGACACCCCACTCCCCTGTCGGCTACCCAAAAAGACTCTCTCACAGACCCTTGTCACCTGTGGGTGGAGGGACCCGCGTGGCTGCTTGAGATTCTGTCCCTGAAGCCTGCTCGGATCTGCTCCTCTTGGTGCCACGCAGCCACGGCAGGGCTGGGCTCGGCTCCCAGTCTGGGGCGCAATGGACCTTTCATGTCAGGTCTCTCTGTAACAGAAGTCTCGTCCGCTCCATTGTTCTGTGGCTTCTGCTGCTTCAGAATTTGTTGGTAGTCCTTTTTTACAGATATTTTATGCGCTGTGGGTTCGGAGCTAGCGTATGTGTGTCTTTCTACTCCGCCATCTCTGCTCCGCCCCCCTAGAATATTTATCTTATGGGTTGATGTTGTTGTACCCTACTCTGACTATAAAATATTGGAAAATCTAATTATTTTAGCCTCATTTGTAGGAAAAGATATCAACTAACTTTAATTAGCATTTAAAAAAAGAACTTAATATTTCCTAAAATAGAATTGTCAAAAATTGTGGTTTCAGACTGATTATTGTTGTTCTTATTTTTGTAACTAGTGAAATTGCAAAATAAATTTGCCAAGACTCACTGGAAAATAAACATTCATTTTAGAATGTTGTTTCCATGCTTGATGGTGTTGTATTATTCAGTGATGTTTCACATGCTGTGAGCCTAAATAGTGAGACAATAAGATATAAGGTAGTCATCGATTTAGAAAGGAGATGACAAAATGATGCAAGGGTCCAATAATGCTCCAGAATTTAGATGATAAAAAATTTGGTTAATTAACTTTGTCTCTAGCCTAGTGGCTTCCATGCCACATTTAGTATTTCCCTTAGTAGACTTGTTCAGTACCTATTTCTCTTTTAGCTTTTCACCTTTTTTCCATCTTTCCCTGTTTTCCAACTGGTGATACACCAAACAGAAAGAAATGATGGTTCTTAACTCACAGAAGAGTTGTTGAATACTTGTAATTTGATAATAACTTATGAATTGCCTGTGCTACTTAAGAAAGTTTCATTGTTACCACATATCCAGGCATGATTCAAAATTTTATATAACTTATTAGTTACTACCCTTTAAAAAAAAAACAACAAAGTAGTTACATAACAGATGATAATTCCTCTTCATATAAGAATTGGAGACTCGATCTCCATACTGAACACTCAGACTTAATGTTAGGTTACTGTTCTTGAATTTATACATTTTTAAAAAATCTGTTACTTTGCCTTAAACTCTCTGTGGGAGTGTGGATTTTTGTTCAATTTCAAAGTGGTTCACTGAGGAACTAATAAAGTTGCAAACATCTATAGTGTCCTCTGTAATTCCATAATGAGAGTTCTTCTGAAGAACTATGCTGGTAGTAAATACTGAAAGGATAGGATTTGGCTTTTTTTCCTGGCAGTACTTTAACACAGACTTCTCTTTCCCTAAGCAACCTGAATGCTTCATGGTGATTTCACTTAAATATTATGCAGAACCTTCTGATGCAGTGGACAATCGACCCTGTTCCTTATCTCATAAACCTTTTAGTTTTTCCTGGAGAAATATTTTCAGTTTTCCTTGCATTTTCTTGGGGAAAAGTTATTGTAAATTTAGCAGATATCAACCAAAGCAAAAAAATTAATAAACCTACAAAGTAAGTGGTATAATTTTACCCTAAATTCTTAGACTAACAGGGCATAATGAAATTGATTTTGTGTGTGTGTGTGCGTGTGTGTATACACGTGTGCATTTATTTTTAAAGACAAGTTTTTGTTGTGTGTCAATTTCAAGACTTGTCCAAAATTCCATCATCTTTGGCACTATTTTTCTTTCTTCTGTCATGTTTTCTTATATAGTCATAGCTATTTCATATATACTCCTTAGGCTAAAGGGGGCCTCTGAAGACTTTTCTACGTTATAAAAATCAGTGGACCAACATATTGAAACTTACTAAATTAATGACTATATTATTATTATTAGACTAGACCTAGAAGGGGCTTTAAAGATAATCTAATTGAACCATTTTATTTTGCAAATGAAAAAAACAGGCCTTGATGTTTTAAATACTTTGCCCTAATAGAATCCAAAGCAAGTCTCTACGTCAGAGAGCTAGAAATACTATTATGGTTTGGTTTTGAGCCTCTAATTGGCAGTCTGATGGTTACAGGCCAAAATATTTTGTTAGAATGGAGCTAGGCCTAAAATAGGATGCCTGAATCTACCTGAGTATTCAGATACAATACTGTTTGACAGGAACTTCAGGTAGTTTAGATAAAATATGAAGAAGCCATAAAATTCATTAGAAAATTTACTAGGAACTTTACTAATTGAATTCAATAAGATCACACCGTGGAAAAAATGGATTTCTTTACAAAAATTCTTAGTAGATGATATATACAGCTTACAAAGTAAACTACGGCTTTAAAACTCAATTTATGACTAAACAATCTCAGGCCTACAAAGATAATCAGACAAGATACTAAGAAATCTAGTCAGCAAAAATTCTCAACACATAAATGATCAAATTTAGGGTAGATTTCATTCATTTTCTTAGATTGTTTTGTTAAAAGTGTTACTGAAAGAGTTAGTTACATAGGACTGTTATATGGTGAAGCTATGGCTCAGTTGTAACTGGTACTTCAGCTGGACAAAAGGAAGAACAGACCATGGGCTAACCTGGTCCTCTAAGTAATAAAACAGAAAGTGGCTCAGTTATAGCTTTCTCCAAAAACACAGCTGTAATCACTTTCTCTACCTTCTTCTCCAAGGGTGTCACTTACCAGCCAGGCAGTAAAAGCTAGCAAAAGAAATCTCTTTGTCCATGTTTGTATGATTGGAAAGTCCATTACACTTCTTTGTCAAAGGAATCATTTTGAAATATGTTTTCTCTGGATTTGGGAGAGTTTAGAGTCACAGAGGGCCATGGCCCTGAGGAATATCGTTTCCTCAACCCCCACAACCTTCTCCCTCTTGTGATCAAAGAATGTTATGTGCCTAAAGAGAGCAGATTGCCTTGGATGTATTATCATTTGAGTCAAAAAAATTCCTCTAACCAAGAGTCTTTACTCTCTGGGTCAAATGAAGCACCTAGGGACTGGCTAAGTCTGCACAGCTTTCCTTTTAGGAAGGTGGAAGGGATGAAACAGGCTGGGGATTATGCTAGTGAATATTCTGATAATACCATGTTTTTCTGAGTCTTCTTCTTTTCCAACTTTTGAGGCTTGTGCCCAGGAAAACCTTGATTTCTTTCCAATTAGAAATGATCTGCTGTGCAGTACCTACAGTAATATTAAGAAATTGGAAACTTCAGAACCACATTCAATCTGTTACTAATTGACTGCTAAGAAAGGGCTAGCTATTACTTTCAAGAGGTGGCAGAGGGTGACTTGGAAGGGTAGAGAGTTACCCAGTCATGATAAATGTGACAGTATAAGATGGTCCTATAAAATTCTGCCATTACTTGTTCTTTCTAGTTCCTTAACTTTTAGAATTACACAAAATTACAGAATCTAAAAATTAGAAGGAATCACAGAAGACATGTAATTAACTCATCACTATTTTGGTTTACCTTCTTCGGATGTTCTCCAGGTTACTGATTTCCTTTCTAAAATGTGGTGCCCAGAAATGAAGACAACAGCTAAGATGTGGTTTGTTGAAGGCATAATGCAGTAGGACTATTGTCTTGTCTTCCTTGACTACTAGTAGTATAGTCTAAAATCAACTTTGTTTCAAATGTAATTTGTAGTGTTAAAAAGGAAAATGCCTTCTAAGATGTTACTTTATCTCAGCTTCCTCATTGTTTTGGTCTTGGAAGGGGATAAAGACCTTTAAGTTTTCGAAGTTAACCTGACTTGCTTTTAACCCAACTTAGTCTTAGTTTTTCCAATGTTTTCATTATGGGATTAGACAATTCTCTACTGAAAAATGCAAAGTTTAAATGTCCAAAGGGTAGCTAAGCGCTCTTATTTATTCTGTAGTTACCTGTTAGTAAACTGACCATATAGACAAGTTCATACCATGTGTAATATTATAATGATAGAGACATTATAGTTTAGAGCTTAGAAAGCCAACATCAAAACCCACCTCTCACACGTACTAGCTATATGGTCTTGAGCAATTTAACTTTTTAGTATCTAAAGCAACCCTCGTAGTCCAGAAAAAGTGCTAATCTGCATTAGTAGAGGGAGATCCCTTGTCCTGTAGTTTTCGACAAATATGATATCATGACTCTAGTCAAGGGGTGGGAAACCTGTAGCCTAGAGACCAGATGTGGTCCTCTAGGTCCTCAAGTCTGGCTCTTTGACTAAAAAGAGCCTTAATAAGAGGATTTGTTCTGTAAAACTTGAACTCAGTCAAAAAACTGTACTCTAGGACCTGGTAGGCCACATATGACCTCGAGACTGCAGGTTCCCCACTCCTGACTAGTCTTAATTACTATTCCTATCCTTTATAATAATAATAAAAAAAATCACCTTTAATGCCCATATCTTTTGAAAAATGCCTCATTTATTTATCTTCACTGACTCATTTTTGATCTTTGCCTTTTTATTGTATCCTCTGCCACCTACAGATATATTTGGGTCTTCCCCCATCCTATAACCTTCACTTTAATTTGTTATTCTCTCAAGCCAAGCTCCTATACTACTCTAATTAAGCTCTCACTAAGCCTATTTCCTCATTGGTAAAATGTGGTTAGTAATATCTGGTTGTTTTACAGATTTTACGAGGTGATTTATGCAAAGCCTGTCTAAAATACAGTGCTGTATAAAGGTCAGGTGTTATTATTATCCTGCATCACTACTTCTTTTCCTTATCAAGCTTCTAGCAAGAGTTGTCTATACTTTCTGCTTCCAAC
The DNA here is from genome assembly GCF_028372415.1 of Notamacropus eugenii. Taxonomy (NCBI): domain Eukaryota; kingdom Metazoa; phylum Chordata; class Mammalia; order Diprotodontia; family Macropodidae; genus Notamacropus; species Notamacropus eugenii. Next base: position 256,656,530 of record NC_092873.1, on the reverse strand, counting down.
TGGCACAAAACCCATTTATCAACTCCTTGTAGCAGGACATTGAACTCTACTGAAATTTCTGTCTCAGAGGTTACCCATGATAGCTTAGCTACTACATCCAGTGAGTTTATTCTGAGAACTTCATCTTCTTTGACTACTTAGTTTTTGACACTGTCGGAGCTTTCCTTCTAAATACTCTTTCTTCTGTTGTCTTTCATTACTTTATCTTTTTGTCTTCAAGGTAGAGCTCAGTGCCATACATATAATAGGTAATTAATTTTTTATTGAACTCGATTGGACCCATGATGGTATTCTAATTAATAATTCCCATTAACCAATTGAACAAACCAGTTCTATATTTAAAGAAATGGTTATTAAGTAGTACTTATAAAATGACAATTCTGTCTATATTAATTTACTTACTCAGTGCCATGCCCATTAAAATATCAAAAAATTATAGAGATAGAAAAAAGAATAACAAAATTCATCTGGAGGAACAGAAGGTTAGAATATTAAGGGAATTAATGAAAAAAAAATACTGGGGAAGGTGGCCTTGCCATACCAGATCTTAAATTGTGTTGTAAAGCAGCAATCATTAAAACTACTCAGTACTGGCTAAGAAATAGAGTGGTGGATCAGTGGAATATTGTAGGTGCACAAGACACAGTAGGCAATACTACTATAGCAATACTACTGTAGTAATCTACTGTGTGATAAATCCAAAGACTCCAGCTTCTGGGATAAGAACTCACTGTCTGACAAAAATTGCTGGAAAAACTGGAAAATAATATGGCAGAAACTGGGCATAAACCAATATCTTATACCATATACCAAAATAAAGTCAAAATGGATACACAATTTAGATATAAAAGCTGATACTAAAAGCAAACTAGGAGAGCAAGGAATAGTTTACCTGTCAGATTTATGGAGAACGAAAGAATTTATGACCAAAAAGAGCCTGAGAACATTATGAAATGTAAAATGGATGATTTTGATTACATTAAATTGAAAAGTTTTGGTACAAACAAAGCCAATGGAACCACGATTAGGAGGGAAGCAGAAAACTGGGAAAGAATTTTTACAACCAATATCTCTGATAAAGGCCTCATTTCCAAAATAGATAGAGGACCGAGTTAAATTTATAAGGATACAAATCATTCCCCAATTTATAAATGGTCAAATGACATGAACAAGCAGTTTTCAAAGGGAGAAATTAGAGCTATCTATAGTCATATGAAAAAATGCTCTAAATCACTATTGATTAGAGGAATACAAATCAAAAGAACTCTGAGGTACCACATCACACCTGTCAGATTGGCTGACAGGACAAAACAGGAAAATTATAAATGCTGCATAAGACGTGGGAAAGTTGGAACACTAATGCTTTGTTGGAGGAGTTACGAACTGATGCAGCCATTTTGGAGAGCAATTTGGAGCTGTGCTCAAAGGACTATAAAACTGTGCATATCTTTTGATGCAGCAATATCACTTCTAAGTCTGTATCCCAAAGAGAACATAAAAATGGGAAAAAGACTCACATGTACAAAAATATTTATAGAAGCTCTTTTTGTGATGGCCAAGAACTGGAATTGAAGGGATGTCCATCAATTGGGGAATGGCTGAACAAGTTGTGGTATACGAGTGTAAAGGAATGCTGTTGTGCTATAAGAAATGAGTAGGTGGACTTCAGAACGACCTGGAAAGATTTATATGAACTGATGCTGAGTGAGGGCAGCAGCACCAGGAGAACATTGTTTTCAGTTACTGCCACTTTGTGGTATGACTACCTTTGATAGGCTTGGCTCTTCTTAGCAATGCAGGGTTCTAAGACAACTCCAAAGGACTCATGATGGAAAACACTATCCACATCCAGAGAAAGAATTACAGAGTTTGAATGCAGATCAAAGCATACTATTTGCTCTCTCTCTTTTTTTGTTTCTTCTTTCTTGTGGTTCATTCCATTCGTTATAATTATTATTTGCAACCTGACTAATATGAAAATGTTTAATGTGAATGTATATGTAGAGCTTATATCAAATTGAATGCTACCTGTATTAGACTGCATGCTGTTTTGGGGAGGTGGGAGGGAAGAGAGGGAGAAAATTTGGAAATCAAAAGCTTGTGGAACTGAATGTTGTAAACTAAAAATAAATAAAAATTTTAAAAAAATAGCACCTAATTGCAATCAATAAAAAGACACTGACATGTCAAGAAAGAAAATATATCAGTTGGAGTTGTCAGCAAACTTTAATGAAAGTTTTCCTTCAGTTAGACTACAAAATGGACCCTACTTTATTCATGCATCTTTTAATATTTATTAATCTTTCAACCTTTCTGATCAATCCAGGCTTATCGTCCAGTTCTAAAACTGACAAGAAGGTTATGGTAGTCCTTGAGCAAATCATGTAAAGACTTTGTGATTCATTTTTTTTCTGTAGAATGAGGAGGATATATTCTCTAAACTCTGTTTTGTCTCTATTTCTAGTATTCATTGCTTTAGTTCAGGGATTTCAGTTCAGGGATTGAGTGTGTGTGAGAAAAATATATAGAGAAAAGTGGGATGGGTTTTGGTGGGAATAGGGAGGAAGACCAAACAGAAATGAAAAACTAGAGTAGAGCAGGAAAGAATAACTTCCAGTTTCACTGGTAAGCTGTTTACAGTCAAATTATAAACATTTAAATGCTTGTCAATGTATATAACCCTTGCTGTCATGTTCACAAGGGTGAATATCTAAAAATACTGATGAGGCAAAAAGGCTTACTTGGGAAGTGTAATAGTGTGAAATTCCATAAATATGTGAAATTTAAATACATCTATTGAACAGGCACCACTGAACCTGAAAGCATCAGACATTGGTTCAAAGAAACAATGATTTTAAATGATTAGACAATAGTCCTATAAAGAATACTCTAATCTGATTTTTAAAAATTAGACTTCTTTGCCAGATGTGATAGGCCAATGATATAAGTTTGCTTTTCATATATTATTTTGGAATGGGGTTTATATTTTTTCTTGACCTGGTCCAGAAACTTTGGAGAATCTTGGTGTCAATAGACTGGCACTGGTTCCCCAGTCTTAAGTACATTAGCCACAAATGTTAAAATATTTTTTTATTTAAAAAGAGAATCTAAAGATGTGAGAGAATAGGGTCTGGGACACAGCCTTGAAGTATAACCACATTTAGCAGGAGAGACAATGATGATTATTCAGCAAAGAACACTGATAATGGGTGGCTAGTGAGGTTGGAGGAGAACCAGGAGAGAGCAATGTCATGAAGCCCAAGGAGAGAGGGGAGTATTGATGGAGTAAGGAATTGTTAATGGTGTCAGGGGCAAGAGAGTTAAAGGAAAATAAGGACTGAGAAAATGCCATCAGATTTGACAATTGAGATCATTGGTGGTTTTGGAAATTATGTTTCCTATGTTGTCAGTTCAGTGATGAGGTTGAAGTGAAATTGAAAGTGAAAATGAGAAGTGAAAGCAACAAGTAAGTACTGCTTTTTCTTGAACTTTGGCTATACAAATTAGAGATTTAGGACAAATACTTCAGGGGATTGGAGAGTCAAGTGAAAGATTTTTTTGTAATTGTGTGGGAGACTTAGACATATTTAAAGACAGAAGGGAAGAGGGCAGCAGATGGGAAGAAGTTGAAAAGTAGATAAAAGGAAGGAATATTTGTGGGTGCAACTGCTAGAGTAAATAGAAGATAATAGAGTCAAGGGCACAAGTGGAGGAGTTGTCAGGTTCTCCTTGTCAAGGAGAAAGGCCAGCTCTTTAGCTACACTGGAGTAAAGGAGGGGAGAAAAGGAGATGATAATAAAGATTTTTGAGCTATAGGACAGGGAAGAAAGAAAAAACACACCTCCCACAACCCACTTTATTAATATAAACATACATATATGGATATTTACCTATACATGAATCCATAAACTGCCACTGCTAGTAAGGGAAGTGGTATAGGCCTCCTCGAATTGTTTTTCTTATTGTATAGTGAAATTCATTGGCTGCAAGTAGGTTTCTACCATTGATGAGGCTAGAAAGTTAACCTTAATTTTCAGAAAGAATGCATTATCCCATTTTAGCACAGTTTAAACTTTCTGTTTTTGAAAATTTGGAAATCATAAATTACATCTTAGTAAACTGTGGAGGAATAGGAATGTATTGGTGAAGTACTGGGCTTGTAACCAGAAGACTTGCATTCAGATTTTTGCTGTTGACCCTAGTTTTGTTACTCTGGTCAGGTAATTAACATAACTCCCCGAGACTTATCTGCTTCTAAAGACTGTGCTAATGGAGGGAGTCATCATGCCAGAATTTCCTTGTACTGATGAAATCAAAGATTCTCTCTGTATTTGTATATTTTACTAGTGAAAATGAAGTAAAAATTTTGCAAAAACATGATTTTTTTTAAAGGAAATATTAAGTCGCAGACATAGTGGCTTGAGGATGGTCCTTGAAACCAGGAAAACCTTGTTTCAAGTCTTGCCTCTGATACATATGTGTATGATATAGGGCGGTCATTTTAAACTCTCCATCCCCTAAGAAAATGGGTTGCAGATTTAGAGTTGAGATCTGTATCAGCGGAGGGAGTTTCTACACTGAGAACAAGGTACAGTGTGTAATTGTGGTTAAGTCTCAACATAAGCTTGGAAGGCTCTACCACAGGTCAGGCACAATCCATTTGAACATTTGGGATAGAAATGTCTCTAGATTTGTGCATCACATATTTTCTTTGTGCTACTGTAATTCTGATTTGCTCATAGAACACAGTGTCTTTTATGATGTGGTCATATGAGCCTGGGCTATTCTGTGCCAGTGTCTCCCATGTCTTATAACTGATAGTAAAGTTCTTTAGAGAGATCTTGAGGTAATGTTCTTAACTAGATAAAGTACTGCTGGATTCTGATTATCACTCAATCCATATGGTTAATGAAAACCTTTTTGCATTCCAACTATTACCCATCTTTCTAACGTTTTTTGGAAATAGTTTTGATATTCCTTAATATTTTCAGTTTAACTATAAACAAAATTTTAAACATAAACCATAGTTTCACAGATCAGTCTAATACACAGAATACAAAGAGGCCTCAGAACTCAGTTAAAGCAAGATTGTCTCAACTGGTCTCTGCATTTCAAGTCTCTCCCCACAATCTATCCTCCTCCACACTAGTGTCAAAAAGATTTTCACTCAGCATAGATCTGATCATGGTCACTCCCTTACTCAACAAATTCCAATGACTTCCTATTGCCTCAAGAATCAAATACAAGCTTCTCTGTTTAGTTGTTAAAGCCTTTCGCATTCTTGTACCAACCTATTATTTATCCTCTCTACCTTACTCTTTCCTTTGCTACCCAGCCAAACTAACTTTCTCTCTTCTCCTCACATACAGCACACTCAATTTGCTATCTAATTATATTTGGGCTACCTGTCCCTTATACCATTAATAGACTTCCCCCTTGTTTTTGCCATGCCCTCATCCTTTCCATCCCTCCTCCTCCTCCCTCTCTCTCTCTCCTTTTCTCCCCATATCTCCCTCCTTCTCTTCAACAAATGACTGGAGAAGGAGAAGTAAACCTGAGTTTGCCAAGGTAAAACTGGCAGAGCCTACTTTAGAAGTCTGCTTCTTTTCAATGTATCACACTTGAAATAAAATGGGTAAACATAAAAAATTTCTAGATATCTTCATAAAAACACATGTACATTGTTGAAACTTTCTGCACTAATGAAACTTCAGGTCTGGAGCCCTTCCTCCCACCTCACCTCCTACCCTGTACCTTGACTCCAACATCATGATGTCATTAGTCTTTGAGTATAAAGGAGGAACATTAACAGGTCCACGATATAGACCCTTCTAAGTGTAATCTCCTCCCTCTGTCCCCTGAAGGGATTAGACTAGAGTCCACCCCATGGGAAATACCCTCTTTCATTCAACAAGAGGCATTCAAACCACTTCAGAATCAACTTGGATTCTCAGTAGGGTTTTATGAGAGAAACCCTATGGATTGCGCAGGGAGATATGTTTGCTCACTTCTGAATTGTTAAGTCAGGTTGTATTTGAAAATATCTTTTCCTTATTCAAGATTCCTGTAAATGCTACTTGAAGTTGTCTCAAGTCAGAAAGTCGTGTCAGAGGAAAACTGGACTATCAAGTTTTGACCTGTCTATGTAGAATTATTGAAAGCCTTTATAAATCTTCTATGAGTAAATATTTGATATTGTCTAATAAGTGATTGATTTCATTTAAAAAAGTTTAAGCTATCCAGTACATCATTAGAAGACTGTTTTAGTGCATATGTATGTAGCATTCATCTATGCAAGCTTGTCAACCCTGTCTCAGAGAGGTAGTGAAGTGACACAGTGAATAGAACCCAAAGTCAGGAAACTTCAAGCTCAAATTCAACCTCAGATACTTACTAGCTGTGTGATCCTGGGCAAGTCACTTAACCTCTGTCTGCCTCAACTTCCTTATCTTTAAAATGGAGATAATGATAGTACCTACCTCTCAAGGTTTCTGTGAGGATAAAATAAGAGAATATTTCCACTGTGCTCTACAAATCTTACCCTATTCTCTTAACTTGAAATGAGTTCCTTCTTCTGCCTTAAGCTCTAGAAAAAAAATTTCCCATTTCATTTAATTTTTCTTGGGTTTGTATTTCATTTTTTCATACTATAAATTTTTCTCTATCCCTTATTTGATCTTCCTGTGTCTCCTATACTATTCTGCCTAAGGGCATGAAATTTTATACAAAGAAGTTTGTCATTGTAAGACATCCTCATTGTTATTAGGGGTATTACTCTGTGGATCTTCCAACACTTTTGTTTTATGCTGATTTAACTCAGGAATCACAGAAAGCTCCCTTTGTTGAGTTAACTCAATAATTGCATAATTATAGTATGGGAATATTTATTAATTCAGCAATACTGATGTTCTAATAATGAGTATTTGACTTAGATGAAGATGTAGAAGGCATAGTTATAAAATAGACAAATCACACAAAGCTGGATGGATAACTAATTTATTGATAGAATTAGCATTTAAAAAATCCTTAACATACTGGAACAATGAATTGAAATTTAATGGAGACATGTAAAATCCTATACTTATATTTTAAAAAGTCAGCTGCATAACTATAGGAAGGGAGAAAAGTGTCTGAATAGCAGTTAATATTAAAAAGATCTGTGGGTGGCATTTGAGTCCAAGCTCACACTAAGCTAAAAGTGTTATATGAATGCCAAAAAGCACATTCAGTTTGGTGCAGCAAAAACAGACGCAAAATATTCAGAGTAGGAAAATTAACAGTCCACTGTACTCTGCACTGGACAGACCTTCCTTACCTGAAGTGTTGTTTTAGTTGTGGACATCATGTTTTAGGAGGAATGAACATGTTTACATAAATGTGGCCAAAATGTGAAAGGGTCTGGAAATCAAGCAGCTTGAAGAATGTTTGAAGTCATTGAGGAGCTATTACCTTTAAAAAGAAAATTAGAAGAAACCGAAAACATTTGTTTGGAAATATTTAATATTTAAAGGATTGTCATATGGGAAAGGGATTGTACTTACTCCATGTAGCTCCAAATGATGAGTCTAGGATTAAATAGTAGAATCTCATCCAGGGAGCTAGATTTTGACTCAGAATAAGTCAGAATTACCTAAGTCAGAGTTGTCTAAAATTTGAATAAGCTGAACTGTCATTAGAAATATATCAGCAAAAGCTAATGACTTTACTTCTTGGGGGATATTGTAGAATAAATTCTTGTGTTGAGTAGGAGTTTGGATAAAAAATAAAAACTTCTAAAAATTCCTTCTAATCCTAATACTAAAGATGTGAAATAAAGAAGAGATCAATTTCCTTTATCGTGTATTGATGGCTTATCTTCTAATTAAGTTAAAAATTCCTTTATGGAATGCTGCTTATATTTTTATTTTTGTTTCCCTATAAAATCTAGTAATAATAATACATAGCACTTATGTATCACTTTTAAGGTTTGCAAAACACTTTATAAATTTAATCGCACTTTTATCCGTACTACAGTCCTGGAAGATAGCTACTATTATGTCCATTTTAGAGATGAGAAAACTAAGATAGACAGCAGTTAAGTGACTTGTCTGAGTCTCCCACTTCGTAAGTGTCTGATGCATGATTTTCACTCATTTCTTCATGACTCCAGGTCATGCTTCCTTGAAGTGTGTCTACAATGCCTTATGCACAGTTGGCATCCAGATATTTTGTGCTTGAGTTTTCCCTCGTGTGCAATGTGTCTAAGACTTGACTTACTACCCAACTATAGTCTACTTTTCCTACTTGTACTCTTACTTGTCAAAGGATACAGAAAATTCCAATTCTGGGTTTAGGCAAGTTGCATCATGCTTATTTCAGGCATATGGAACCTCAGAATTTTTTTTTTTATTTTTTGCCTAAAGGAACTTTATTGTTGACTTAATCTAAACTCTTGATTATACATGTAACTTATGACCAAGAGGACCCTAAGTATGTTGAGCTCACTTTGGCTGAGTCTGATCCATGAGGTTGGGAATGAGGAGAAACTGCTTCTTCCTCCTTAATTAAAGGTATAACTGGTGTCTATATTTCTCCAAATGTAGGCAACAAATCATTCAACTTCCACACGAACACATTATGTACAGTATAGGTATTGGGTATGAGAGAATCTTTTATTTTTTAATTCACAGACAATACTGTGGACATTAGGAACATATATAGAGAAACAGTAAATGGAAAAATAGCAAATACTCAACCTGTTATCTTTAGCATGAGGAAAAATTGTTGCAGAACTCCTTTCAGGATAATGTTCTTACATGTATAACATAAACTAATGTAATTACAAAGAAGACCAAAGGTTAAGGAAAATTAAAATGTATTTTTTCCCATCCAAGGTCATAGACACCCCCTTTCTCTGAAATTTGTCCCCTTACCCCCAGATAGCCATGGTCCCCTGGTTAAAAGCCACTGTTTCTAGAAGTCCCAGTGCTTGAACTTTTGCCATCAGGAACTCTCAAACTTGTAGCAACCTGCAAGGCAGCTGTCAAAGCTAGTGTTGCCCAGGGAATCTTCCTTTTCTGGTTTTACAGTTAGATTTCAGTATCACACCATCTGAAGAACTCAAAATCTAACCCTTCTCCTGCCCCCACATGCACATGCATACATCTGCAAAAGGATATAGGTGTAGGAATGATGTTCTAGAATTTCTTTCTCAGGTCACTTGCAGCCTTTTTTTCTCACCCCTTGCTCTAGGACTGGGGAAAGGTTATTCATAAATGGTTTCCTAAACTGTTGTCTGAATGGATTATTTAATTTTTAATTTAATTTGCTTCTCTCCAGCTTTTAGATCATTGTTCTAATAATATTGTACTCTGTAACAAGGATGGAGAATGAGAGTTAGGGTATAACATTTATGAAAATTAAGATAAAATTTGTGAAATACCAAGTGCTTAGAATACAGTGGTGTTGCTTTATTACAGTTGACAAAGCCATAGTGAAGCCTTTTCCCCTTCTCTGATCTGACCTCCTTATTCTAGATTTCAAGGTTCTCCTTTTCATCTTCTTGTACTCTGAAAAGTTGAGGCACTAAATTGGATTGAGTATTACATATATTTCTCTTCATGATATTTGTAGATGGCCCGATAAACCCAGTCCTTTGTAGTCTGGCTTACATCCATACTATGTGACTAGCTAATCTTTTTTTTTTTTGTTTACATTCTTATCCTTCTTTTCCTTGATATAGTACTAGGGGTGGAGAACCTACAGCCTGGAGGTCACATGTGGCCTTCAAGGTCCTTGGGAACCACCTTTTGACTGAATCCAAATTTTACAGGACAAATATCAAGGGAATTTGTTCTGTAAAGTTTGAATTAAGTCAGAGGGCTGCATTTGAGGACAGAGAGGACTACATGGGACCTTCAGGCCACAGGTTGTCCACCCCTGCTAGACCGTCACTTCCTTTCTGATGCCTTCTTACTTCACACTGAACTTTCATGATTTCCTTCCTACCTCTCTGATTGTCTTTTTTTAATCTTCTTTGCTGGATCTCCATTCATCTCTTTCCTTTTAAACATAAGTATTGTTCAAGCTTCTATTCTTAGCCATCCCCCCTTCTTCTGCCTTCTTCCCCTTTGTCCTCCTCTCCCCCTCTCTTTTGTGCTCCTTCCCTTGGTGATCTTTTTTATCCTCATGACTTTAGTGTAGATGATTCCAATATCCTTGTTTCTGTTCCCAGCATTTCCCTAGAGATCCAGTCCCATAATTCTTAAAACCTTCATTTGGATACTTTCTGCACCTCAGTTTGAACTTATTTAAATCAAATCAACAAACATTTATTAATCTCTTACTGAGTGCAGGGGATTAGATGTTAGAGCATGGAGGCGGATAGATAAGTGACATAATCTCTGTTACATTTTATTTGGTTGATAGAACATTATCTCCTTCCCTCTTGCCCGTCCCCCATCCTTTGATAATATTGATTATATATGTGAAATCATACAAGACACATTTCCAGTATGAAGATAATTCGAAGGAACTTAGTATGTTTACTCCTGAAAAAAGAAGACTCAGGAGAGACTTAGCTATCTTCATGCATTTAAAGGACTGGTGTTTGAAGGAGGAATTAAAATGATTTTGTTTGGCCCCAGACCTGGAGCTGGGAATAACGGGTAGAATTTTCAGAGGCAAATTTAATCCTGAGTGTAAGAAAACAAATTCCTAAAATTTAGAACTACCCAAAAGTGTAGGCATTAGAAGGTTTCCCCTCAATGGAGATCATAATGCCCTCTTTTTGGATTTGTAATAGTAGGACTTCATTTTCTTCTGTGGATTGAATTAGATAGCAACTGAGGTGTTCCATACAACTCTAAAAATCTTTGATTCTATGAGTATTGTTTTGAGAAAAAATAGGGTTGCATTAGCTTCAACTTTACCTGATTCCTTATAGACAAGGCAGAAATGTTTAGAATCCTGGTTGTGTCATTGCTAATATTACATATCTTGATATTAGCTACTGTTCGTAGTAGTAACTTTGTGCCATCTAAAATTTTGATAATCTTATGTTCTTTATTATAAGCCAATTCACATCTTCAAATCTTGTGTTTATATACACACATATTATAAAGGAAAGAATATTTTATTTATTTTACTTTTATTTTTACCTCCAAAATTCATTAATTCATTTTTTTCATACTAAAGATCCAATTGAATTTTTGTTTCTAACGCCCTAGGGGTAGATTTGTAGACAGAATTGTTTATAACTAACCAGACTTATTTTTCTACAACTGTACTTAATAAGTTATGTACATTTTCAATTTTTTGTGTGTATTTAATGAATTCCTTTAAAATTTTTCAATAAATGTCACAAATCAGAATGCCAAACTTTAAAATAATAATCAAGAAATTTAGAAGGCCAATGAATATTTTTCTTACAACAGCATAAAAGGGAAATATCATTTATTATAAAAAGTAATTCACATTTTTAAGATGGAAAATGTACATAAGTATATTTTGTAGGCTTCCAGAGTCTACATAATTCTTTTTATAAGCTGGAAAATAGTTTGAGTTAAGTAATGAAAATATGTATTCATTAAATATTTTATTTCTTTTAATTTTATATTCAAATCTATTATCTCTTGATCATACAAAGATTACTGATGGATAACCCATTGTTACACTGATATCCTTTTAGGATGTCAGGAGAAATCAAGAAAGGCTTCCAGAAATTTAGTTTGCCCTCCACCATGGCAAACTTATTGGATGTCATGAATAAGATGTACATGATAGGTCCGGGATGGATGAGTTATTGTCTGCACTGATAAAAAGAATAACCACATAGATGATGTCACAAATCCATTTTCTAATCAATTATAAACAGATTGAATTTAGAATCTTCTTTCATGATATAAAATATGCTACAAAGGGTATGGAATGTTCATATAATGGTCTGAAACCTATAAAATCTCAAAATCTGCACATTTTTCTATATCCTAAAAAGATTATCAGTTGAAGAAACAACAATACTTTAGTTTGGAGAAGACTTTAGTCCATGTAATTGCAACATGTTAATCTTGTATCATATTAATTGATCTTATACTGTCTTTCATGCCTGTATTCATTCATTCAACATTTATTGAAGTTCTACTTTCTTGAAAGCATTGTTTTAGACAATAGGGGAACGTGTGTGTGTGTGTGTGTGTGTGTGTGTGTGTGTGTGTGTATGAATGACGTGGTCCTACCCTCATGGGGTTCACAGTCTAACAAAGAGATAAAATTGAAGCAAATAATTATGATAATAGACATTATATAATAATAGCCATAGAGAGTTAAAAAACACATAATAACAGAGGTAGTTATTTAACTCAATAATTAAATTAGAAAAAATTTTTTGAGTTGTACTTTAAAGGTTTAGTGTGAATCTGATAAAGAGGGGTAAGGACATTTTAACCAAAGCGAATAGCGTACACAAAGACTCTAAGGCCAGAAACATATGGTGCATTGAGAGGATCATATATTCAGATCACAAAAATATATGTGGAAAGAAGCTTTATTAGATGAATTTCATAGAATTTAATGCAGATAAGTAAAAAGTTTTATACTTTGGTTTAGTATATTGATTTGAGAACTACAAGAATGGAGAGAGCCCTGGCTCACTAATTTATGTGGAAAAAAATCTGATGATTTTATGGAACTGAAGGTCAATATAAGTCAACAGTGTGACATGATAACCAAAATAATTTATGTGACCTTATGCAGGAATAAAAGAGGTGTCAGTGTCCAGAATAGGGGAAGTTATAACCCTTTAATTTAAAGAATTATATTCAGTTCTAAGGTACTACATTATTGGAAAGGTATTTGTGAAGTGAAGTATGCCCCTAGACAAAGCTTTAATAAATATCAGGAAAGGAACCTGGGATTGAGGGTAGGCTTACCTCTGATGATCATCTGGAATGATCATCTGGGAGTGTCCTATTTTGTCTAATGATTTTTACCAACTAGATGCTAATTTGGTAATGGAGCTGATCCAGGGACACTAAGAAGGAATTCTGATATTATGCTCCCTTCACCTACCCCATGCTTTACTACTGACATCTCTGCACTTGCAGATGGGATTTGTATGCACCAACTCTCTTTCTTAGTAGTGATGATAGATGAGTCCTGGGCATCAGCAAGATATGGAAAAAAGGACTGACTGCACCTGACACCTATGTACAAAAGAGCTGAGAACAGACGCTTATGCATCAGTGGCCCCAACCCAACTCTGGATTTTTAGGTCATCTTGCCTCAATCATGGATGAATATATGTGTGTGTGTGTGTGTGTGTGTGTGTGTGTGTGTGTGTGTGTGTGTGTGTGTGTGTGTAAGAAATGATGGAGGAGAATGGATCTTTTCCAGGCCTCATGTATGTAGTTCAGGGGGAGATATGGAATCTTATTTGACTCCACATTCCTTGCAGATGTGACTCTGGCTCTGGTCTCATCTTTGTGTTTTACTCACTAGGATAGCTTCTTAGAACAGAGGTCACATCCTAGAAGACTTGACCATTTCAACCCCAGAACCCCTACTCAGGGACCTTGAGGTTCTGATAGGTATACATCTCATGCAGTCACCTATATCAGGCATGCTCTTGTCATACTTCAGTTTACTTTGCCTCTTTGCTTCTTGTCTGTAGTCCCCAATCTCCTTGTCAACTATATTGCTGCCCATTCTAAAAACCATACAGTGAATGACTTAGTTCTTTCACCTCCAGCACTTTTACTCTGCATTTCTTGCAGCACTTCTTTCTCTACCTACTGACTGTGCTGCAACAGCAACAAAAATAACAAATATATAATCATAAAGAATTATGTGAAATAATAAAGCAATAATAAAGAAAATAATTATCATGAGACCCCATTGTAGAACGCAGCTAAAGTAGTTTGTAGGGAGTAATTAATATCTCACAACATCTAAATCAATAAATTAGGTAAATAGAATGCTAATGAATTTAAGGTGCAACTAAAATTAACTAAAACAAATGTATCCGTGTAATTCCTAAACAAGCAAAAATAGAAATCCTGAAAAGTAAAGTAAAACTTTCTTAAAATTAAAAAGAAAATGGCTACTGAAATGATGAACAAAATTATGAACAGATTTCTTTGAGGAAAAAAAATACAACTACAATAAAATGGACAATCCAGTGACCAATTTTACTAAAAAAGAGAAAGGGAAACTAAATTATCAAAAAACCCAAAAACCCAAACCAAACAAACCTGAGAAGAAAAAAATAACAGCAAGTGCAAACTGATTAAAGTTATCAGAAATAGTTATTTTCATTTATATTTTATATGCAAACAATGCTAAATATGGAAAGGAAATAGATGAACATTATCAAAAAATTAAAATAGCCAAATTTGCCTAACATAAAAATCAGAATCTGTACAACTCAGTCCCAGGAAGTAAAAGTGAACATGTTGTAAATGAGCTTGGGTAGGGAAGGAGGAGAAACCAGATCCATACAGGGTCTTAAGAGAATTTAAATAGACATTTAAAGAACATTAATATCTTTACTAAACAATCTGTTTACAAAATAGAGGAAGAAGAAACATTTCTAAATTTCTTCAATATAGTTTTGATACCTGAACTAGGAAATAATAAAGTAGGAAACTTCTAGGTCAATTTAAATATAAAATAATATAGGAAACATTAGCCAAGAGACTGATTGCTTCTCTTATTATTTTGTTATAATTCAAAAAATTCTGACTGCTAAACAATAAGCAGAAAATAACACAAAGAGGAGGTCCCTATCCCTATATATCTTATCATACTGCATAGATTCAATAAAACAAAAGAAACAACGGTTTCAGTGAGGTAGCAGGATATAAAATAGACTCATATAATAATTAGCCTTTCTGTATGTATATATATATATATATATATGTATGTACACACACACATATATATACATATTCACACACACTATATATATATATATACACATATATATACACACACACATATATACATATACACTCACATATGTAAAACAAACTCTAAGAGAAACTGAGAAAAGCCTTTCAAAATAATTTTAAAATACTTGGCATTTAAATTAAAAGGTGAATTCAGGAATAAATACACAGATTTATAATCACACAACTGTAGAAAAATAATAGAAATAATGGAAGAAGTAGATGCTGAAGTAGAAGTAGATGCATTATCTGATCTCAATATTCTATTAAATAGTCGTCAAAATTATCTTGCACTAGTTCCAAAATTGCCACATATTTCAATGGAACTGTTTAGATGAGCAAAACATAGAAGTAAACAAATAATACTCAATGTTTAATTAACTGTAGAAGAGAAAATACTGGGATAAGGGATCCCATTTATTTAATAAGACCTGCTTAGAAAACCAGAAAGCAGTTTGGTAGAAGGGAGCATCTTATGTTGTGTAACAAATAAGCATAAACTATTAGCAACCATACTAAAAATTTTCCAAGTCATGCAAAGAAATCCATGCAAATCCATGTAAAATAAAAAAAGTTCAATGTCTTACCTCGGACACATCAAATTGACTCAAAAGATGAAAATCAGAAATAGTTTTGGGAAAATCTTGAAAAATGGTAGCAAAATTAAATAATAATAAGTAAAGTTGAAACAAAATAGTTGAGGAAATTTGGAAAATTATGGTATATGAATATAAAGAAATATCGTGATACCGTAATAGACAAATGTAAGGAATTTGCATAAATCTGGGAAAATCTGTATGACTCAATGAAAAACAAAGAAAGAACCACAAAGAACAATATCCAGAATAGCTAAAATAATGTGAATGACAGAAGAACAGCAGAACTCAGATTAGGTAATGTTGAAGCACTCCTGGATCCTCTTAGGGAATAGGAAATGGGGATAGAAGGAAGAACATCAAAGTGGCAGACACATTGGCCTGCTTTTCTTGACTTTTTTATTTTTTAAAAAGAGAGAAGGTTTTGGGGTGGAGATAGCATACCAAAATGTGATTGTGATGTAAAAAAAAATATTTTTATACAGGTATTTTTTTTAAAAGAGGGAGACCTGCTTAGCTTTGAGAAGATAAATTAGGGATACATAGCAGTTGTCTTTAAACTATTTGAATGATTGTCACATGGAAGTAGGATTAGATTTTGTTTTTCTTCTTGGCCTTAGAAATCATAATTGGGATAAAGAGGTGACAGTTACAAAGAGGCAAATTGTATGTAGCTTGATATAAAGAAAAACTTTCAATTAGAATTGTCCAGAAGTGGAAAATATTGCCAATGGGGTGAATGGGCTTATGCAAGTGACTACTCTTAAATTTGTTAGGGATATTGTAAAAAGGTTTGTTGTTGCTATTACTGTTGTTCAGAAATAGAGGTTAGACTTATTAGAATTAGACCTTAGAATTATTAGACTCTTCTTGGATATATTAAAGTGGTTTTAAATACTTATTGAGGGGCGGAGCCAAGATGGCGAAGTAGAAAGACGCACATACACATAGCTCCGAACACACAAACCACAGAACGGCTACAGGGGACCAAGCCAGGGCGAATTCTGCACCCAGAGACCACGGAGTATTGGAGCGAGGGAGATATCTGCTCCGGACAGACCTGCGGACCTCTCGCGGGGGGTCCTTCGCGCCGTGGACTGGGCGCCGGGACGGGGAGCGGAGTGCGGCCCTGCCGCGGCCGTGACACTGAGGGGAGGAGATCCGAGAGGGCTACGGGGACGGGATCTCCAG
The DNA here is from genome assembly GCF_028372415.1 of Notamacropus eugenii. Taxonomy (NCBI): domain Eukaryota; kingdom Metazoa; phylum Chordata; class Mammalia; order Diprotodontia; family Macropodidae; genus Notamacropus; species Notamacropus eugenii. The sequence continues at coordinate 256,639,819 of NC_092873.1, read as the reverse complement.
CGGCCACGCGGGTCCCCCCACCCACAGAGGGACCTGCAAACCTCTCGCAAAAGGTCTGTCGTGCTGCAGACGTGGAGCCCAGCCCGGACCTGCAGGCGCAGTGGCGGTGGCCGCGATCCGAGAGGCACAGATCTGAGAGGGCTCCGGAGGCGGGATCTTCAGCAGCGGCATGGACCCCCCCACCAACAGGTGACTGACGGGGGTGGGTGAGAGAATCTCTTTGGCGGGTTGAGAGGGGAGTGGGGTGCCCCCATGGCTCGGGCCCCCCCCCGGGAGGTGGGGGCTGAGATGCGGCTGCGGACGGGGGCTCCCCAAACGGGCAGGAGCCTGGATCCATTGTGGAAGGTCTGTGCATAAACCCCCAGAGGGAACTGTGCCTGAGAGGCGGCCCCGCCCCTGACCACCTGAACTTAATTCTCACACTGAATAGCAGCCCTGCCCCCGCCAAAAATCCTAAGGCGGGAAGCAGCATTTGAATCTCAGTCCCCAAACGCTGGCTGGGAGGACCAGGAGGCGAGGTGGGTGTGAGGAGAACATTCAGAGGTCAGGCCACTGGTTGGAGAAAATGCCAAGAAAAGGGAAAAGAAATAAAACTATTGAAGGGTACTTTCTCGGAGAAAAGACACTTCCTCCCTTCCTTTCTGATGGGGAGGAACAATGCTTGCCATCAGGCAAAGACACAGAAATCAAGGATTCTGTGTCCCAGCCCACCCAATGGGCTCGGGCCATGGAAGAGCTCAAGAGGAATTTTGAAAATCAAGTTAGAGAGGTGGAGGAAAGACTGGGAAGGGAAATGAGAGGGATGAGGGAGAAGCATGAAAAGCAGATCAGCTCCCTGCTAAAGGAGAACCAAAAAAATCTTGAAGAAATTGGCACCTTGAGAACTAGCCTAACTCAGCTTGCAAGGGAGGTGCAAGGGGCCAATGAGGAGAAGAATGCTTTCAAAAGCAGAATTAACGAAATGGAAAAGGAGATTCAAAAGCTCACTGAAGAAAATAGATCTTTCAAAACTGGAATGGTACGGATGGACGCTAAGGACTTTTCGAGAAAGACAGATATCTCAGAACATACCACGCAGATTCGAAAAATGGAAGATAATGTGAAATATCTTATTGGAAAAACAACTGACCTGGAAAATAGAATCAGGAGAGACAATGTAAAAATTCTGGGACTACCTGAAAACCATGATCAAAAGAAGAGCCTAGACATCATCTTCCATGAAATTATCAAGGAAAACTGCCCTGAGATTCTAGAACCAGAAGGCAAAATAAATATTCAAGGAATCCACAGAACACCGCATGAAAGAGATCCAAAAAGAGAAACTCCTAGGAGCATTGTGGCCAAATTCCAGAATTCCCAGGTGAAAGAGAAAATATTGCAAGCAGCTAGAAAGAAACAATTCAAGTATTGTGGAAATACAATCAGGATAGCACAAGATCTGGCACCCTCTACATTGAGGGATAGAAGGGAATGGAATAGGATATTCCAGAAGTCAAAGGAACTAGGACTGAAGCCAAGAATCACCTACCCAGCAAAACTGAGTATAATACTTCAGGAGAAAAAATGGTCTTTCAATGAAATAGAAGACTTTCAAATTTTCCTGATGAAAAGACCAGAGCTGGAAAGAAAATTTGACTTTCTAACACAAGAATGAAGAGAACCATGAAAAGGTGAACAGCAAAGAGAAATCATAAGGGACTTACTAAAGTTGAACTGTTTACATTCCTACATGGAAAGACAATATTTGTAACTCTTGAAACATTTCAGCATCTGGGCACTGGGTGGGAGTACACACACACACACACATGCACACACGCACACATACACACAGACAGAGTGCACAGAGTGAATTGAAGAGGATGGGATCATATATTAAAAAAAATGAAATCAAGCAGTGAGAGAGAAATATTGGGAGGAGAAAGGGAGAAGTTATATGGGGCAAATTATCTCTCATAAAAGGGCAAGCAAAAGACTTATTAGTGGTGGGATAAAGAGGGGAGGCAAGAGAAAAACATGACGTCTACTCTCATCACATTCCACTAAAGGAAAGAATATAATGCACACTCATTTTGATAGGAAAACCTATCTCATAATACAGGAGAGTGGGAGACAGGGGCACAAGCAGGGTGGGGGGGAGGATGGAGGGGAGGGCATGGGGAGGAGAATGCAATACGAGGTCGACACTCATGGGGAGGGAAAGGACCGTAAGAAAATAGAAGTAAAGGGGGACAGGATAGGATGGAGGGAAATATAGTTAGTCCTATACAACACAACTAGTATGGAAATCATTTGCAAAACTAAACAGATATGGCCTATATTGAATTGCCTGTCTTTCAAGGGGAAGGGGTGGAGAGGGAGGGAGCTAAGGAGGTTGGAACTCAAAGTGTTAGGACCAAATGTAATGTTCTTACCACTGGGTAACAAGAAATACAGGTTAAGGGGTCAAGAAAGCTATCTGGTCCTACAGGACAAAAGAGAAGACGGAGACAAGGGCAGGGAGGGAGGATAGAGGAGAGAGCAGATAGGTCACAGGGGCAATTAAAAAGCTCGGGTTTGGGGGGGGGAGGGGATAAAAGGGGAGAAAATTTGTAACCCAAAATTGTGTGAAAATGTTAAAAATTAATAAAAAAATAAATAAAAAAATAAATAAATACTTATTGAAATATCAGTTATTTAATAATTATCTTTGTTTTAACTTTTTCTACTTAAACTATAATTTTCTGTAATAAGATAGTTATTAGGATTATTGTGAAGCACAAACTAATTGAAAAGGTTAGTTTTGACATCCAAACAATAGACTGACCATGATAACATTAACATTTATAAAAATGAGTTGAACACTGACAGAGTAATATTTGCTATGAAATAGAATTCACAATTAAAATGGTTAGTCTTAAACTCAGTCCAAAGAAACTTGAGTAAAAATGAAGTACCAAAAAGACCTTGTTATAAATAGTGTTTTCATGTTTAAGGGGGTTCTATGACATGGACCCCGAGGACAGCATTATAACTAGGTTCTAGTATACTAAATTGCTGTTAATGAATAATTAAGGGTCAGTTTACACTTCACTCACTGTAGTTAGCTCACCATCTTTTTTATTGGTTTGCAATTCATATTTTGTCTAGATGAATAATCAGAAGCCAAAAGGGGAGGAAGTGCCACATGGTATTACAGTTACTGATGACCCTAAATCTGCTTCTTGTTTTCTTTACATCTATTCTGTGTTTTCAAAGACCTTTTTTAAAGTAGTTGAATCTTTCCTTTCAGAGATTGAACTGCAAAGAAGCTTTTGCAATTCCCTTGCTTTCTATTATATCCATAAAATTAAAATTGTTGTCCCAGGGCCTGTAACTTTAGGAAAATTTCTTTGGGAGTAGATTAAATATGAAAGCTCACTAATTGTGTAGAAAATAGACTTCACTTTACTTGCCAGTAAATACAGATTAATATGTACCACCCTAAAAATTAAAGGGAAGATTACTATTTTCTTCAGGGTAACAGAGTCACAAAGCATGTCTAGAACCTTCAAATATTCTCCAGTCACTAGGCATCATTTCTGGGTGGCATATGTTTGTTCTTCTAAGAGGTAAAATGGGAAAAAGAATATATCCAGAGAGACGTATGGTAGAATGGAAAAAAAGGGGTCCTTGAAACCAGGCTAGGTTTTAACGTATACCAACTGGGTGACCTGTCAGTTCACAACCTCTTGGTGATCTGTGTTGCTCTGTTAAGTTTCAGAGAAAGGCCTGCATTGAATTGGGCAATGGAGTTTTCTCACCTGGGAGTTTTGTACGTCAAAGAATTTGCAGTCCCTTTCCATTGATAAAAATATACTCTAGACACTTAAATAATCCAGAAGAGTTTTCAATTTTCTTAAGCTCATATTCTTGAGTATCTGTGCTAAATTTCCCAGGAAATGCTACTATTTTCTGTCACATTAAATTATTTTTAAAAAACTGTATTTTTGTTAATTATTTGAAATATTTCTATTTCTCTTAAGAAAGTAGAGTTAATAGTTTTCAGTTTGAGCAGAAACAGATACCTGAGAACAAAGTTATGGATAAAAGTTTAAGAATTACCTTGGCAGGGGGCGGAACCAATATGGCAGAGAGAAGATAGGAAGCTGCTTGAGCTCTCCCCAGTTTTCTTAGGAAACTGTTAAATCAAGCCTCTAAAAGACTTAAGGAGTGACAGAATCCATAAAAAGAAGTGAAACAATTTTCCAGCCCAAGATAGCTTAGAAGAAATTGAGGAAAAGTCTGTCTCACTTGGGTAAAAGGGTAACCCAGTGCAGGCAAACCAGGGAGAGGCTCTTAGACACAGCACAGATCAGCAACCAAGGCCCTGTGATTCTGGCTCAGCAGGTCAGCTGTGAGGCCTCTAGCCTCAGTACAGAAGGCAAACTGTCAGGCTCATAACTCAGGACACAACAGGTGCGATGAGGCTAGTGGACTAGCATCAGACACAGAGGCCCTGATGCAGAAAGTCGGTGACCAGGCCTCTGGCCCCCAGTGCATGAAGTTTGGGACAGTGTCCTCTGTACCCCAGATGTAGAGCTCAACTTTTAACAGTGAGCAAAACACAGAAAGAGCCCTAATGAAAGGAAACAGGGAAGATCAAAATACAAACTCAGAAGAGGACAACAATGTCAAAAGGTTACATATTAAGCCTCAAATGGGAATGTGAATTGATGTCAAGCTCAAAAAGTCCTAGTAGAAGAACTCAAAAAGGATTTTAAAAATCAACTAAGAGAGGTAGAACAGAAATTGGGAAAAGAAATGAGAGTTATGCAAGAAAATTATGAAAAAAGAGCCAATAGCTTGGAAAAGGAAGCACAAAAATTGACTGAAGAAAACAACTCCTTTAAAGGTACAATTGGCCAAATGGAAAAGGAGTTACAAAAGCTAACTGAAGAAAATAATTCCTCAAAAATTAGGATTGGGCAAGTGGAAGCTAAGAACTCTAAGACATTAAGAATCAGTCAAACAATATCAAAAGAATGAAACAAAAAAGTAAATGTAAAATACCTCATTAGAAAATGGCTAAAATTGATCCAGGAGATATAATTTAAAAATTATTGGATTACCTAAGAGCCAAGATCAAAAAAAGATCCTGGAAAGGATCATTATCTTTCAAGAAATTATCAAGGAAAACTGCTCTGATATCCTAGAAATAGAGATTGAAAGAATCCCCTGATCACCTCTTGAAAAAGATTCCAAAATAAAAACTCCAAGGAATATTGTGGCCAAATTCCAAAACTGGCAGGTCAAGGAGAAAATAGTGCAGGCAGCCAGAAAGAAAAAGTTAAAATATCAAGGAACCACAATCAAGATTACACAGGATAGCAACTTCTACATTAAAGGATCAGAGAGCTTGGAATATGATATTCTAGAAGGCAAAAGAGCTTGGATTACAACTAAAAATCAGCTCCCCAGCCAAATTGAGCATAATCTTTCAGGGAAAAGAAAAGGATATTCAGTGAAATAGGGGACTTTCTGGTGAAAAGACCGGAGCTGAGCAGAAAATTTGATCTTTAATTCCTAGACTCAAGAGAAATATAAAAAGGTAAAAAGGAAAGAAAAAAATCCATGGTATTCAATAAGGTTAAACTGTTTGCATCCCTATGTGGGGAACTTAAGAACTGTATCTCTGTTATGGCAGTTAGATGGGGTATATTTAGAGGATGTGGGTATAAGACTTTGATGTGATGATAAAAAAAATGTAAGAGGTAAGGAAAGGATTGTATTTGAAGAAGAGGAAAAGGGGAGGTAGAATGGAGTAAATTACATCATACAAAGAAGCATGATGGACCTATTAAAATAAAGGGAAAGAAGAGTCAGTGAGCATTGTCTGAATCTTACTCTTACTGGATTTGGTTCTGAAAGGGTATTCTCTCTCACAGACACTCAGTTGGTTAGAGAAATATGTCTTACCCTATAGGGAAGTAGAAGAGGAAAGAGAAAGGAGGGGAGATGTGATAGAAGGTAGGACATATTGGGGAAGATTGTGGTCAAAAGCAAAACACTTGTGAGGAGGGATGGGGTGATGGTAGAGAGAAAAGTATAAAAAAGAAGAAAAATAGGATGGAGGGAAATACACAGTAATCACAACTGTGAATGTGAATGGGATGAATTTACCATTAAAATGGAACCCTACAATTTATTGTTTACAAGAAACACATTTGAAGCAGAGAGATACACACAGAGTAAATGTAAGGGTCTGAAACAAAATATATTATAGTTCAGCTGAAGTAAAAAATAAAAAAAAGCAGGAGTAGCACTCCTGATTTCAGACAAAGCAAAAGCAAAATACATCTAATTAAAAGAGAGTAGGAAAGAAACTGCATCTTGCTTCCATAGACGATAAAGTATTATCAATATTAAACATATATGCAGCAAGTGGAATAGCATTCAGATTCTTTTTTATTAATTTATTTGTTTTCGATTTTCTACAATCCCTTCCTTAAGTCTTAGATTTTCTCCCACCTTTCCCCCTCCCTCTCCAAGGAAGCATGCAATCTTATATGGGTTCTACTCATACATTCTTTTTAATCACATTTTCACATTAGCCATGTCGCATATATGAATTAAAATGAATGGGAGAAACCATGAGAAAAACCCAAACAAAATGAAACAAAACACAAGAGAAAATAATCTGCTTCATCCTGCAATCCAATTCCATAGTTTATTCTCTGGATGTGAAAGACATTCTGCCTCAAGAGTCATTTAGGAATGTTTTAGGTCCTTGCATTGCTGTGAAGGGCTAAGTCTATCAAAAAAATTCCTTGTACACTGTTGTTGTTACTGTGTACAGTGATCTGGTTTTGCTCCTTTCACACAACATCAGTTCATGTAAGTTCTTCCAGGCCTCTCTGAAGTTTTCCTGTTCATCATTTCTTATAGCACAATAGTATTTCAGTATATCCATGTACCATAACTTGTTCGACCATTCCCCAGTTAATGGGCATCCCCTCGATTTTGAGTTCTTGGCCATCGCAAAGAGAGCTGCTATAAATATTTTTGTACATGTGGGGCCCTTTCCCATTTTTATGATCTCTTTGGGATACAGTCCTGGAAGCAATATTGCTGGGTCAAAGGGTATGCACATTTTTGTAGTGCTTTGGGCATAGTTCCAAATTGCTCTCCAGAATAGTTGGATTAGCTCACAGCCCCAGCAACAATGAATTAGTGTAGCATCCAAATGCTTAAAAGAAAAGTTAAGTGCATTAAAGGAAGAAATAGAAAGCAAAACTATATTAGTGGAGGGACTTCAACCTCCCCCTCTCAGAACTAGATAAATCTAACCACAAAACAAATAAGAAATAAATTAAGGAGGTGAATAGAATTCTAGAAAAATTAGATATGATAGAGTTATGGAGAGAATTGAATAAAGATAGAAGGGAATATTTAATATAAATTGCCTATATATTGGGGTACACAACCTCACAATCAAATGCAGAAAGGCAGAAATGTTAAATGCATCCTTTTCAGATCATGATGCAATAAAAATTACATGTAATTAAAGGTCATGGGAAGATAGATAAAAAATTAATTAGAAAGTAAGTTAGTCTTAAAGAATGAGTGTGTAAAAAATAAACAATAGAAGCAATCAATAATTTCATCAAAGAAAATGACAATGACAGTGATGAGACAACATATTAAAATTTATGGGATGCAGCTAAAGCAGTATTTAGGGGAAATTTTATATCTCTAAATGCTTACATGAATAAAATAAAGTAAATCAGTGAATTGGGAATGTAATTTTAAAAGCTAGAAAAGGAAAAAATTTAAAAAATCCTCAACCAATTAGAAATTCTGAAAATCAAAGGATAGATTAAGCAAAATTGAAAGTAAGAAAACTTTTGAACTGAGAAAATTAAAAGTTGTTTTTATGAAAAAACCCAATAAAATAGATTTTGGTTAATTTGATTAAAAGAAAGAAGAAAAGCAAATTACCAGTGTGAAAAATGAAAAGGATGAATTGTCACCACTGAACAGGAAATTAAAGCAATAATTAGGAGCTATTTTGCCCAACTATAAGCTAATCTAAGTGAAATGGGTATTTACAAAAATATAAATTAAGATTGAGTAGAGGAAATAAAATATTTAAATAAATAGGTACACAAGATACAGTAGTGATTATAGTAGTCTACTGTTTGATAAACTGTAAGACTCCAGCTTCTAGAATAAGAATTCACTATTTGACAAAAACGGCTGCGAGAACTGGAATATAGTAAGGCAGAAACTATAAATATAGGTACACAAGGCATAGTAGTAAATGGTTATAGTAATCTACTGTTTGATAAATCCAAAGACTCCAGTTTCTAGGATAAAAATTCATTATTTAACAAAAACTGCTGGGAAAACTGGAAAACAGTATGACAGAAACTAGGCATAGACCAATATCTTACACTGTATACCAAATTAAGGTCAAAATGTATACATGATTTCGATGTAAGATTTAAATACTATATCCAAACTAGGAGAAAAGGTTCTGTGCAAACAAAGCCACTGCATCCAAGATTAGAAGGGAAGCAGAAAGCTGGGAAACCTTTTTTTACAGCCAGTGTTTCTGATAAAGGTCTTATTCTCAAATATACAGAGAATTGAGTCAAATTTATAAGCATACAAGTCATTCCTCAGTTGATAAAAGGTCAATGGATATGAATAGGTACTTTTCAGATGAAGAAATAAAAGCTATCTGTAGACATACAGATGTCCTAAATCATTATTGTTCAAAGAAATACAAATTAAAACAACTCTGAGGTACCACCTCACACTTATCAGATTGGCTAATATGATAGAAAAGGAAAATGATAAATATTGGAGAACATGTGGGGAAATTGGGACACTGGTGCACTTTGGGTGTTGCAAACTGTTCCAACCATCCTGGAGAAAAATTTGGAGCTATGCCTAAAGAGCAATCAGACTATGCATACCTTTTAATCCAGCAATACAGTTACTAGGTCTGTATTCCAAAAAGATCATAAAAAGGGAAAAGGACCCACATGTACAAAAATATTTATAGCAGTTCTTTTAGTGGTGGCAAAGAATTAGAAAGTGAGGTAATACCCATCAATTGGGGAAGGTTGAATAAGTTGTAGTATAGGAATTTCATGGAATGCTATTGTGAAAAAAAATGATGAGCATGTAGATTTCAGAAAAACCAGGAAAGACTTAAGTCACCTGATGCTTAGTGAAATCAACAGAACCAGAACATTTTACTCAGTTATAGCAACTGTGATTGGCTTAGCTCTTCTCAGTAGTACAGTGAATCCAGGATAATTCCAAAAGTCTCACAAAGGAAAATGCTATTCATGTCCAGAGAAATAACCATGGAGTCTGAATGTAGATCAAAACATACTTTATTTTTTTGGTGGCTTTTCTCTTTTGTTCCATTGCTTTTTTCACAGCATGAATAATGTGGAAATATGTTTACATAATGCCACATGTATGACTTGTATCACATTGCTTGTCATTTTGGGGAGGGGGAAAGGAGAAAAAAATTTGAAATTCAAAATCTTATTAAATATAAACTTGGAAACTTATCTTTACATGTAATTGAGAAAAAATAAAATATTTATCAGAAATAAATAAAAACAGACAATTGAAAAAAAGAATCACATATTTGTTCAACAAAGTTTGGAAGAGCTTGGTGATGTAATCTTTTATATTCATATGGGACGTTATATTAGCCCAGTTCTTAAAAATTAAATTGTTATGTAGCAAATACTGAGTATATTCTGTTGCTTTTACTTATCACCTCTTCTATGACTGATAATTATGTCAAATGTCCAGTTTTAAAAAAATATTTAAAAATAAACTTTAATATGCTAGCTGCATATAAGATTTTAAAATTTAGGACATTTACAACATTTGTCTAACTCCTCACCCCTTCACAAGATGTACTTTCATGTAAATAAGAATCAAGAGACTGTATTCTAGTCCTTGATTTGTCACTCTTCAGCTGTGTGATTTTAGAGCTAAATCTCCCTTTATTTCTTTTTTAATCTCTAAAATTAATACCATAATGCAGTCCTTAGGTATGTCACAAGGTCACTATATCAAACCACAAAAGTGCTTTGGGAAAGGAAAATGCTATAAAAATAGAAAATACTGTTCTAAGAGGAATTTTAAGCACTTAGTAGGAATTCAGTAAATATTTGTTGAGTAAGTTATTGGGGAACTTTGTCCAATATTCTCTTTTTTTATTTTTCCATAAATGTTATTAGTTATGAAATCCTGTTGTATATACTACTCCATTAAAGCCTTTGAATTACTAAGGTATTTTAGTGAATTCTTAACCTCCTTTCAAATGGTCTACTTAAAACTTTTCATTTATATAATTTTATGTTCTTGAGAATGTTATAAAATAAATTATTGAATCAAAGATTCAAATGGATCTTTGCTGGCCCGACGCCTAGCGAGACTGACAAGAGAGTCGGAGCTGCCATCGGTCGCACAGACCCTGCTGGAGCTGCGGCTGCTATCGGGAGGATCTGGTGTACTAGGTGAAACTGGCCGTACCGGCCAAGCGATACGACGAAATGGTGAAATCGATGAAGAAAGTAGCAGGGATGGATGTGAAATTGACAGCTGAAGAAAGAAACCTACTGTCAGTTGCGTATAAGAACGTGATTGGAGCCAGAAGAGTGTTCTGGGGGATAATCAGCTGCATTGAACAGAAAAGAAGAAAACGGGAGGAGAAGACAAACTAAAAATGATTTGGAAATATCGGCAAATGGTTGAGATTGAACTAAAATTAATCTGTTGTGACACTCTGGATGTACTGGGCAAACACGTCATTCCAGCAGCAAACACTGGCAAGTCCAAGGTTTTCTGTTATAAAATGAAAGGGGACTGACTACCAGTGAATTTGCCACAGGAAATGACAAGCCTGGTGGCTTGTAAAGCTGCTAGTGAAAACACAATGTCAGAACTTCCACCAGCACACCCCACGCGCTTAGGTCTTGCTCTCAATGAGACTTTTCCGTATTCTACTACGAAATTCTTAATTCCCCTGACCGTGCCTGCAAGTTGGCAAAAGAAACTTTTGATGATCTAATTGCAACTGGATAAGCTGAGTGAAGAAAGCTGTAAGGACTGGACGCTTATGCAGAAGTTAAATGATAATCTGACACTATGGACTTCAGATATGCGGGGTGATTGGTGGAACACAATAAGGAAGTGCTGCAGGATGTGGAAAATGAAAACCATTGAGAGACATCAAAGCCAACAAGAGAATCCATCTCTGACCACCCCACTCCTCCCCATCCCTCCCCCCCAAAATTCCCCATTATCACTGAGAACCACCAAGTCTGACTTACATTTGGTCTCAGAATTTGCGTTCCAACTTTGTTGATTTTTTTTTTAAAAAAACAGTTTTCAAAGTTCTTAAAGGAAAGAGTGAATTTCTGTAGATTTTGTTGGTCCCAGCTTTTAGGTTCTCTAAGTCGCTAACAGGACTGCATAGAAGCTTTTTCAGCATTACTGTATTATCTCTGTGCCATATGTGGCAAGATAATCATTAGAAATGGATATTACATTGGAATGCCATTAGATTTCTAGGTGAAACGAGGGTCCAGGAGAGAGGTTTATCTCACTGTAGGGTGCATGTGGTGGTATTTTTTCTTTAAAATTAATTGGGTTTTAGTTTGAAGTTACAGGTTGCGTTGGAATGTTTATTGTAGTGGTTTTGCTGTAAAAAGTGTTTCCAAACTGTGCTGAAATGGTGCTGCTAACAGCCCAACAATGTGTGGCTGCTCATTCTTGCCTACTTTGACCTTCCCTCAACAGCAGGTTAGCATTGAAGGTGGCACTGAAAACCCTGCATGTGTGTACAGTTCTTTGGTTTTTCTCCTTCCCTCTTCCCCTTCTTCCCTACTCTCTCTGCCCTCCTTTCATCACTCAACCTCTTTTGTTCAGTCTGTGTAACCCGAAGCTAATTTGTACTACTGGATATTTGACTGGAGCGGCAAATACAGAATCTGTATTGTTTTTACTGAAACACGGATTGTATTTAACATTAAAATTAAATAAAATAAACTTAAATTTAGAATGCCAGAAATTATCGCGACTCCATTCTTTATAATTTTCAAATAAAAACTCTGGTAAAAAAAACCCATTCAAATGAAAAAAATACCTAAGATCAGTCTTGAGATTGTTTTATTGTTGTAGTTTTCAATTTAAGCAACAAATATTTATCAAATGTCTACTCTCAAATTATCAGTGGAAAGCAGGTAGAAATTTAAAAAGATAAATAGACCTGGACAATCCTCATCATCCAAGTGCCAGTCTTATAATTCTGGGTGATTTTAATGCCAGAGTAGGCACAAAATACCAGTCCTTGGCAGGAATGGTGTCAGAAACAGCAACAGCAATTGTCGCTTACTACTGAAGACTTGCATATAATGACCTTGTTACCAATACTGTCTTCCATTTACCTAACAGCAATAAAACTTTGTGGATGCACCCTTGCAGCAAATATTGACATTTGATAGATTGTTTCATTATAAGGAGAAGAGACAGACAGGATGTGAGAGTGGCAAAGACGCTTCTATTTCTTTCTGTGACATTTTGTGGCATAGACTGCTGTACGGATCAGACTTATTCTTTCCAAGTTAAATATTCAAATTCAACAAAGGCATGGCCTCATGGCAAGACAAGGATAAGATTTAATGTCAGCACATGAAAATGCTTCTCTAACAGGGAATAGTTCCTCACTAACTTGGAGGGAAAGGTGAGACAGTACACAGTTGGCAACAGTGGACTAGAAAAGGAGTAGGTAGATTTTGGAGATTTGGTATATAGCACTGCATTCACTCATCTGGGCCAGAACACTTGCAAACATCTATTGGTTTGATGAAGGTTATGGGGAAATTCAGAAGCTGCTAAGTGAAAAACAAGGACTCCACAGGATTTACTAGCAAGATAGTTTGTCTTTCTCTAGGAAAACAGAGTTTAACTGTATCAAAAGTAAAATGCACGTGGCACTTAGAGAGATGCAGTTTTCTTGGCTCAGTAAGAAGGCATGTGAAATTAAGTTTTACGCTGATACTAACAAATCAAAGCACTTTTATGATGTCCTAAAGGCTATTTATGGGTCAAAAATCTATGGTGCTTCTCAACTACTCATTATTGACGATGCCACATTGGTTAGTGGTAAGGGCATGATCCTGGAGAGATGGGCTGAACACTTCCATAGTGTTCTCAGCAGACCATCATCAAACAATGTTGAAGCCATTGACCATATACCTGAGGTTGATGTCAATCCCTCTCTAGTCAAATTTCCGACTGAAGAAGAGGTTTTGAATACCATTACCCTTCCCTCATGTGACAAAGTACCTGGTGTTGATTCTCTTACAGCTGAGATTTACAAGGCAGGGGGTCCATTGCTCATAAAAAAAACTGACTGAAATTTTCCAGGTTATATGGCAAGAAGAGGTTATCCCCCAGGATTTCAAGGATGTCTCCACTGTCCATCTCTATAAAGGTAAAGGTAAAGGAAATATTGTCCTATGACAATCTCTCTTAATCACTACTGGCAAGTCACTCTTGACAGAGTCCTCCTTAATAGACTGATCCTTCACCTGGAAGATGGTTGTCTATCTAATAATCAGTATGCCCTCAGAAAGGGCCAAGTAATGGTCAGTATGGTGGTTGCTGTCCAACAACTCCAGGAGAAATGCCGGGAGCAGAACAGAGGTCTACAGACAGTCTGACCAGGGCCTTTGATACTCTCAACTGTGAGGATTTTTGGAAAACTGTGTCAAAGTTTGGTTGCCAGGAGAAGTTCATCATTATTATAGGTCAGTTTCATGACAGCATGCTTGCCCAGGTTCTGAATTATGGACGATGCTTTCATGCTTTCCCAATCATTAATGGAGTGAAGCAATGCTTTGTGCTTGCTCCCATGCTTTTTAGCATGATGTTTTCTAGCAATGTTGTCAGATGCCTTTGACAAGGATGAAAAAGTCACCAAAAAGGCATCAAGGATGCAAAAAAGCATCCAAGTCAGCTATAACACTAATGTAAACTAATTTGAAAAGATTGCAAGCTGATACTAAAGTGGAGGGAGACTTGGTGCATGATTTTTTTGTTCACACATGATTGTGCTTTCAGTGCAACCTCTAAAACTGAGATGCAACAAAGTATGGATCAATTCTCTGCCACTTATGCTAATTTTGGCTTAGTAATTAACACTAGGAAAACACCATCCGTATGTAGAACCATAGGTTATAGCAAATGGAGAAATTTTGAATACTGTGGAAAAGTTTATTGACCTTGGCAGTATCCTTTCCAGGGATGTAGACATAGATGATGAGGTTGATGCATGCGTTGCCAGAGCTAGTTCAGTGTTTGGGAGGCTCCAAAGTAAAATGTGGGAGAGAAGAGACATTAGAAGAGATTAGAGAGAAGAGAGAAGTCTACCACAATGAAGTTCTACAGAGCCATCATACTGACCTCATTTCTGTATGCCTGTGAAACCTGGACAGTATATCTACTTAATCACTTCCATTTGACTTGTTTTAGGAGAATTCTTAAGATTGCCTGGCAAGAAAAGGTACTGGATACTGAGGTCCTTTCTCTAGCTAAACTGCCAAGCATTAAAATTCTGCTACGTAGAGCACAATTCCAGTGGGTTGACCATGTTGTTCGAATGCCCAATGTATGCTTGCCTAAAAGAAACTGTTTTATGGAGAACTCATACAAGTCAAGCAGGTGTCAGGAGAAACAATAAAAAGACACTCTCAAGATCTCTGTAAAGACCTTTGGAATTGATTGCCTGACATGGAAGGCACTGGCAAAGGACAGCTAAGCATGATATGCTTACATCAAAGAAGACGCTGTGCTCAGTTGAGGACAGAATAGCAGTAGCTCCAAAGAAATGTGGTGTTCAAATTTAGAGACATCTCCACTCCAAATGTCCATATGAACTGTTTGTGCCTGACCTGTGGTAGAGCCTTCTGAACTCATATTGGTCCATTCCATGGTTGGGCACACTTTACCATGACTCCAACATAGTGAGATCATTTTGGGCCTCTTCAAGAACAGAGGACAACAACCAGCCAACCACCCTTGCCCAGCTCTCTGTTTGTGATGTGATTGCAGCCTGCTCACACCTAACATATATTTCTTCATTGCCATTAATATGATCCCCAAATATAGTTGCTGGAACACTGAGGAGGGCTGACTCAGAACTGAACAGGAAATGTGGAGTCTACTATGTTGTGTCTGGTAACTGCAGAGTTCTTTTAATTAGTCTGTTCAGTTTTGGAGTTTTCTTGGCAAAGATACTGATGTAGTTTCTGTTTCCTTCTCCAGATCATTTTATAGGTGAGGAAACTGAGGCAAACAGGGTTAAGTGACTTGCTCAGGGTCACACAGCTAGTATTTGCTGCTGGATTTGAACTCAGGAAGATGAGTCTTACAGATTGCAAGCCCAATGCTCTATCTACTTGTCACCTTGGGTTTTCCCTGAAGCCAACTTTTTCTGGTGATGTGTTATACAAATGTAATACCTAAGGTCGTGTGTGTGTGTGTGTGTGTGTGTGTGTGTGTGTGTGTGTGTGTTATCTATAATACCTTGTATTGTGTGGGCTGAGCTTTATCATGACTAAGCTTCTTTCCTTCCTTGAATTAGAGGTACTCACTACAGCAATTTGAATGAAGTCTCTTTCTTTGAGGTCTAGAGGTTTTGAAATAGGAGACAGTCAGTTTCTCCTGTATATTGCAGTTCCTACATTTGATAGCAAAGATTTTCACAAATGAGTGATTAGAAATGAAATTAGTGTGTACATTGTGAATGTGAAAAGGAGAAATTCCTCACATAAGACTTGCGTCAAGATTAAATTTATTAGAGAATATTTGTCTCCAGTAAGCTAGAGACCAGAGAGATAATGCAGACCTTCAGGTCTGTATCCAGATTGGGATAATAATATAACTTTTCAAAAGATGAATGCTTAGCTTTACCAATTTATATAGGAAAAGTCCCATCACTGAAGTGTATTTGCAATGATCCTTCATTTGTGGGGGAGGAGTTCCAGATCAGTGATGAATGTGACAAAGTTTTCTCTATTTCATCTGTTTCCAGATCTAACTTTGGAATTTTTGAATATTAAAATAACTTAAAGAGCTAATGAATCTGCTTTATCCCTTTATTCATATTGGGCCCGTCCTCATAAAGATAACTGCCTGCACTTCAGGTTGGCTATGATTTTGAGAAAGACTTCTCTGCGTAGTCATTACATGCAAAGAACAATTGTATCAAAGTTTGTTTAAGCTCTGCCTTCTGATTTAGCCCTTAACTTCTTTGATCTAGTCTTCAGCCTCAGCCTGAGGACCATAAATTATCTGAAAACTCCACAGTGTCTCTAGAGCCAGATTAAAATATTATTAGGAAATGTTTAACCAAATAAATAAAATACAATAAAAACACAGATGATGTTAATGTGCAGTTTCCTAAGTCAATATGCAGGCCATTTGACACCACTGCTAGCACACTATAATTATAATAAACAGGCTAGATAACAATCTTTTTTTTGGTTTAATATTTCATATATTAGGATATCTTAAATCTGTCTGATGCTCTCCCTCACCAAAAAGTTGCTTGGGGAAAGAATAAGCCCCAGTGCTATTTTCTTATCTGTGTGAAACTTTTATGAGAATAATATACATACTCTTTGAGGGTATTTTCCATGAGAGTATTTGTAGGGAATGAATAGGCTTTCATAAACAATAATTCACATTTGATAACACGTTCAGTATCACACAATTGACTGAAAAGATGTAAAAAATACAATATCCCACTGATTTTATTGTTTGTTGCTTGTAGTAAAACCTTTTGATTCTGTACAGCAAAATGAAACCTTTGAAGACTCTCCACCAACAAGGTGTCTTCTATGCATTCATCAAAATTATGCAGTTTTTTGGAAAGATGTAAAAACAAAGTAACCTTGTTTCAAGAGCCTCTGGTAATTAAAATCAAAGCAAAGCATAGAGTAAAGAAATGTGTACTTACCATGGTTGTTCACTATTGTCCAGGAGGAGATCCTGGATGGTCTAATTTGAATAAATGGTGAGGTCCTTCAGATGATTCTCTTTTTGGATGACCTCTGATGACTGCTTAAGTCTTTGGAATGTCATAAGACTTCCTGGTTGAAATCCATAACCTCTTAAGAAAGGTTAGTATAGCTGTTGTCAGGATCGTGGTTGAAGTGACTGAAAAACGTCTGATACCTAGACTATGACATGCAGTTAGATGGAGGACTTGTAGAGCTCATTGATCAATATATTTATTTTGGATAAGTAGTGTAAATGGACAGTGAGCTGGGTCCAGAATTAAACAGGAGAAGAATGGGCTAGATCATTTGTGGGAAATTGTAAAGCTTCTTTAATGATTCCAAAATTTTCTCCTCAAATAAAGACTTGTCTTTTTAATACCAGTATCTTATCAATGTTAGAACATTATAGTCTACAGAGAGTTAAAATTGAATATCACTCAAATTGGGGAATGAAGGAATATATTGTGTGCCCGAGAAGACTGCAACACGTAACAAATGAGAACTAAAGGATATCATTAAAGAAATAAAAAGAAAAATGATATCATTATGTAAAGAATAATGAGAGTGACAAGTGCAACCCCTGTAGCAAACTTATGAGAGGATATGAATGAGAGTCATGAAGGCATGGCAAGAGAGAGGTCAATGATCTGCGTTGCTGGAGGAAACATCCACATGGATGAGATCAAATTTCATTGTTTGAACATGTTTCACAAAAAGAAAAGAGATGGAAATTGCTTCTGCAATGTCACTGTTCTCAAAGTCATTTCTGGTGAGTGGTTTTCAAGGAGAAATTGAAAACAAAACTCACATAATATAGCTAAAAACCTATAAATAGTAATAGGAAATAAATTCTTAATATAGCAAACTTGCAACAAAATACCACTCCTTAAAATCATTCAATTTATTGAGAGAACTAGAATGCTAATAATCTAAAAGATTATTATGAAATCTTTCAAAATGATAAATTGGCCTTCTAGAGAGTATATTGGAAGACTTAGAGCCTAATTTGACCAACACTAGCCTATGACTACTAGTAAAAATTGCCTCAACCTTGGAAAATACTAACTTTGCATGTTTGATTTTTCCTTATATGTGGTCTGTAGTGCTGTTTTTTTCTGATACCACTGTCATACCACTTATATAAAGATAGTGGTTAATTAAGTTAGTCACTTAAATCACCCAAACCCACTACAGTAAGTGATGAGATACTATGCTCTGGTACTTTTATTAGTTAAGAATATATCTCTGTTGATCTTTCAGTCCAAGACTTTAGACTTGGTGTAAAAAGTCATTGAATGAAATGAAATGATGTTGCATAGAGAGTGCACAAATTGTCTAGGGAAGCTTGATTATGATCTGTCAGTTGTCTGTAGGTTTCTAGTTAATTCTGCAACCAAAAGAGATCTGAATGAGCAGAAAACCAGAATGGAACAGTTCTGGATAACTTTCTAATGAGCCACTTAGAGGAGAGGAGAGCACTTGATCATGATCTTTGAAGGAAATGATAGATGTTCAACTTCCCATCAGTACCCTTGAATTATCTCCAGAAGGTAATGACTGGCAACAGTGACCTTATTAGGAACTGAGAAGAGATTGTGATAAAGAAATGCAGTTTTGAGCCTTAAAGATGAGCCTAACAAAAAAGATACCCCTTATCTAAGGGTCACTGTCTTGAGAATTTCAACCAAAGACCTCCAGGAGCGGGGAATTATTCCTTTGCCACACATGCTCTCTAAGATTAAGTCCACTTTACCCTAGACAATGTAAGTCCTGATGGGAAAGTATGTCACAAACTTTGGGGTGAAATTTTATATCAGTTGTTCTTAAACCTTAATAAATTCCTTTAAAAATTCAGATAATTCTGGGTAATTGATATCAATTGTAATCAGCTAATCATTAAACATTTAAATGCCTGCTATGTGCCAAGCACTGTGCTAAGCACTATGCATACCAAAAAAAAATGGGAAAAGATACTCCCTGCTGTCAAGGAGCTCGTAGTCTAGTGGGGAGACAATATGTAAGTGTGTGTGTGTGTGTGTGTGTGTGTGTGTGTGTGTGTGTGTGTGTATGTATATGTATGTATATATATATAGGGAGAGATAAAAATAAAAATATATATCTATATACATAGATATATACACATACACACATATACATAGTGGATAGAGCACAGGGCCTGGAGTCAAGGAGACTCATCTTCATGACTCAAATCCAGCTTCAGAAACTTAATAGCTGTGAGACCCTGAGCAAGTCACTTAACCCAATTTACCTCAGTTTCTTCATCTGTAAAATGAGCCAGAGAAGGAAATAGCAGAACACTCCAATATCTTCACCTAGAAAACCCCAAATGGGATCATGAAGAGTTAGACATGACTGAAACAACTGAACAACAACAGTGCCGTGATCACTAAAGTGTGATATACTATAGAAGGAGAAGAGAACTGGGCCCAGGACAGAGCCATAGTTCTGTCACCCATAGCTAGTGCAAGTGACCTAGATGAAGATCCAATAAAGGAGGTTGGGAGGAAGTAGTCAGATAGGTAAACTTAAAAGTGTGGACTCCTGAGCTAAGACATTAGAGAAACATCCCCTTGGCAATTTAGAAGCT
This sequence comes from Notamacropus eugenii, assembly GCF_028372415.1. Classification (NCBI taxonomy): domain Eukaryota; kingdom Metazoa; phylum Chordata; class Mammalia; order Diprotodontia; family Macropodidae; genus Notamacropus; species Notamacropus eugenii. Next base: position 256,620,148 of record NC_092873.1, on the reverse strand, counting down.
ATGCTGTGGGTACTTGATTCATCATTAAAATTGGATTAGTAGAATCAGAGCACGTGGTAGCAAGACAAAAACAAAGGTTTGTTTACTGTCCCTACTTTTAAGATTGCATTTTCCTTTGTATTTAGATGAAGATATTGGTAGCGATTTGAGAGCCAAGACTTTAATCATATTCTCTGAAAGAAATAGTACAATATAAACCCTCAAATATTAATACTAACAGAGGTCGTAAGTGATGTGAATAGTCTGAATGGCAAGTTATCCCTCCAAAAATATTGAAATGTACTTTTGTACTTATCTTTGAATACAAGATTATTTTAAAGAGAACTCACTGGTGGCCTTCTAGTAAGATTAGTTTTAGGCAAAATTATAAATTAATGGAATTTTTTTTCTTTGAGGCACATTATCTCCCCCCCCCAACACCCTTTTTCCTTTTTGAGGTCTCTCCATATGTATCTGCTGCCTTTGTGGTGCCCCTCTGTTTTATTATGATACATGCTTTTCCTATCCAGGAAACATACTATGCTCCAAATATTTTTCCTAGTTCCTTTATTACTTTGGGGAAATTTTAACTGTTTGCTATGATCTAGGCTTCTCTCCTTTATTTTCCAAGTTTACATAAGTTGAGATTAATCCATTTTATTAGTGTTAATATGTTATAACATGTTAATATTCTCTATTTTACTATCTCAATCTGAAATTACCATCATTGCCATTGAAAGACATATTTTTGAGTAGACGAGGTCTAGTGACATCCCTGCAATCACATTTATATACGATATAATCTTATTCACAAGTACTAGTGACCTCTGCAGTCAGTTTATTAGAATAATAGATTGTTTCCTTTTGAGGCATTAACTATAAGAGCGGCATCCTATGTCCTAAGTATATTCAGCTTCAAAGCAGGTGTAGCTGGGGTGATAGCTAACGCTACTCAGGTGGTCATACTTCAGAGGAAAATATAGTCTTGTCCTGATCCCCAGGCAGTGGTTCCCAGCTGTGCTGGGAGAGTGTCTGAGCTGCTTTTTAGTCAGCCATACCTCAGAAGATACTGTATTCAGGCCTGACAATGCAGTTTCTTTAGTGAATGTAAAATCTTTTGGAAATGTAGCCAGCATGACTTCTGACAAGGGAGGACCTACTAACATTGCCCATCCCATTGTTCCCCATTAATCCATAAATCTTCTCTAGTATTTTTGCATTCTTGTCTTATTTCAGCCCTTAGTTTTCATTCTTTTTATGATATTAAACTGTCAAATTAGCTCCTGTGTATTCTTTTGATTGAATATATTAATTGTATAGTAATGCACTTGTCTGAAGACACCTGTAATCATTGAAGTTAATGCATGACCAAGGGAACCGACCTCTCCAAATACACTTGAAAAAAAGATTGGATAAAGTGTGCGATATATAATTTCAAAATGTTACTTTACTTTTACTATATATTCTTACATTAAGAAATTTCATATTGTAAAACAGTATTTTCAAAATATGACTAATTTAATTTTTTAAGAAAATGTCATAGAGTCACATGTTAAAATATGATGTTGGTATATTCCTAAATATAAAGGTGATTCAATCCAGAAGCATTTGTTAAATGTTTGCTTGTGCTGAGTACTGTTATTTAGTGGGGAATATAAATATAAAAAAAATTTCCTACCCTCAATTTGCTTACAGTTTTTGGGGAAGATGGACAAGGGAAGGACAGTGTGCACAGCTAATTAAAGGCAAACTGTGTAAAAAATTAATAAAAAGGTAATTTCAGGGGAGGAGAGTAATAAGAACTGGGGAATCAGTATTTTTTTTTAATCTGCATTCGTGGAAGGGTGGAATTGATGGAGATGATTTTATTCTTTTCTAGTTCTGTATTTTAGCTCATCATTGCAGCATTATGGCAGAAATGCTACTTTGGAGAGAATACAGAGACTAGAGACAGGAAAGAAATATGCCGGTGATGGCCACATTGCTGCTACTGCACTCTCTACTCTTTGGCTAGTGTGTTGACAATAGTCATATAACCTAAGGTATAAGAAAATTTGTTCTATCTTCTCTGGAGAAAAATATCTCAGCCCAGAAGACAGCAAACTATTGGCTATTTCAGAAGATTTCTATAGAAGTTGGAAGGGTTGCCACACCTCCCTATCTTTCTTTCTTCAGTGCCTCCTATTTTTATTCAGGTTTTTGCTATATAATCTGAATTCTTCCTTAGCCTCTTCTCTTGGCTGCTTGCTTATTGTTGTGACAAAATCAGTTACAGAAGAAGGAGAGGGTCTGTGTAAGGAATTCTGCCATGGGAAGTGGAGTCAAGGGATAGACGGGAGAAGGGAGCCTCAGAAATTGCTTCACAGACCTTCTACCTCATATTTCTTTACATGCCACTATTGGGAGATTGGGTCAGGAATTAAATTGTCAGAAGGTAAAAGGGTCTTCTTTTTCTTTCCCACTTACAAATTATTCATTTGCTATGCATGGGCAAAAGAGAGATTATTGAGAACTTGATCCTCTTAGAAAGATATGTGGAAAGCAGTTTGTCTATAAATATTGATAACTTTTAATGACCAACAATTTAACATAATGTATATTTTTGTATGTTTTCTTAAGGTATTTCTTTACATAGAGATACAAAATATAATTGTGCAAATACCAAGGGAAAATGCTACTGCGGTAAATCCTTTGAAAAGAATGTTTTTTAAACTTTATCTTGCGTACTATATGTACTTTTATCTTTATCTTTCATAGTAGATATACTTTTGTCTTTAGTGACCCCATCTTATCCATTTTCCCTTTGTTCCTACCCTCTGTAAATTCTTCAAATATATGTTGTTCTCATAGCCTTTCTTTCATCCAGATGTAAGGTAACAAAATAACCAATGTGGAAAAAAGTTTTCAGAGTTTTAAATTTTATTTTAATGTATGAATTCTAATAATACTTCAGATGTAATCTACTCCCAGAGATATTTGAACTTTACCATGAAGGTAGTTGAAATACAACCATCATCTTATTGTGCAAACTTGTCTTTCTAACTTGGTGAATTAAGGAGATAGCTCATCATCCTTACCTGTGCCACATGGAAGTCAACTATAAATTGTTGAAAGTTACCCCAGGACCAAGTTTGTGGGTCAATTTCACATCAGTTTCAATTGACTTAATATGCTTATAAATAATCAAGAGTATATAATATATTTAAACACATGATATATTTAAATATAAAATTCAAATATAATTAAATATAATATATTGAAATTTGTATCCCTAGGTAATTTATAATATTCATCTATGTTTAAATAGAGAATCTGAATTCCATAACTACAAATAGTTAACAAAAGCATTATATTAACAAAAAGTTATAGTTTGTTTTTCTTTTTTTTTTTAAACTTGGGAGTTGTTCTGTTTTGTTTTTGGTTTTGTCATATAGCATTTATGTTCATAGAACTTCCCAATATGACAGACAAGTTGTCTATGTATACTAGACTTATAGACTATGTTAACTCTGAAGCCTCTTAACCATTTTAATTGTGATAGATTTTTATCTAAATATTTCTAAAATATGACCTGTGAAGTTTTTTGTTAGAACACTCTTGTTACTTTGTCTATTTTAATGTTCCTAGTCAGTAGATGTATTTAAAAATGAGTGAACAGTGGGACTGTTTTAGATTCCCCTTAAGTAAGCAAGGAAACGTTGTTCTAATTAGAGATTAAATTAGTTTAATAAGAATAATTTGAAAATAATGTATTTCCACACAATCTCAAGATTGAAAGAGACCTCAGAGACCCTTTATTCCAATACATGCCTGAGTCAGAATGCCCTCCTCACTTTGCCTGACAAATTGCCATCTAATTTTTTGTTAAAGACCTTCACTGAAGGGTGACCTACCACCATCTGCACCAACATTTTTGGACAGCTTTAATTCTTGGAAATTTTTCCTTACATCAGTGCTAAATTGCTTCTTTGTAATTTCCATCCATTGAAACTCTTTAGGTTGTTGAAGGCAGTTGTAGTCCATCTCCATCCGCAGGCCTTCTGTTCTTCATGTTAGGGGTTCCAAGTCCCTTGAAATAATGTACATATGTCATAATGTTGCAACCCTTCTAAATGCTCTCAATAGCAACCTTCCTAAAGTGTGACCCCACAACTAAAGGTAATACTTTGTATGTAGTCAGATTGGAATAGAGTATATTTCAAGATATTCCCTCATGTACACTCATAATGTATTTTCCCACCTTTATTACATGAGGCCAAATTCTAGCTTATTTGACTATGGAGTTGATTTTCTATTGTCAGCTTACAAAAATAGTTACTAGACTTGATTCTTGTTAAAAATTTTTAAAATAGGGTGCTTTTTTTCTAAATTACAATTTTACCTTGCAATGGAAATAACCTGATGGGAATTTTGAAATTGCCCGATAAGATTCAAACTGCTTTATTTTTGAAGTAATAAATTTATCATTCCTTAACACTCATTACTATGAGAAGCAGTGTGTATATAGCATATACACATATCAGCATAATATATACACAAGATGATAAATAAGAGTAACAAAATACATGTGATAGACATTAGTCAACAAGGGTTTTTAAGTGCCCTCTATGTGCTAGGAGCTGGGCATTGGGAATGCAATGACTAAAATGCCCCTGCCCTCCTCCCTAAGTTTAAATTCTGTTCAGTCATTTCTTTTTCCTATTCTACTATGTTATGAAAATGTTTGTTTTATTTCTTAAGTTCAGAATAAAATAAATAATAAAACCTATTAAAGGAGGAGAAATAACACATACACATATGATATGTATGTATACATATATATATATAGATGTTGGGATTGGAAGCTCAATTCTGTGTGGACAGTCTCGGGCGGGTAAAGGTGGGAGCTTCTAAATCTTAGAGCTCTCACGAGACCCTCCCAGGAAATGACAGGGAATCGAGGTGAACCGAGCTATCTCGAGTAATTCTGCCTCTTCCCGTGAGAAACGTGATGGGGGAGAGATCTCCCCGCCCTCGAGATTGTCCCGGATCTGGGCACACCTAGTTACCTAGCAGCACGGTATTCAGATGCAAAACTATGCGGCTGAAGGTTAAGTAGGATTGAGGAAGCCTGAAAGCTCTCTTAGCACATGAGGAGCTAAGAGGACAGTAGGCTCCGCTTTTCTTCTTTCCTCTCTCCCCTCCCCCTCTCTCCCCGCTTGTACTTCTACTTCTAATCCCTTAAGATCCTAGCCTCCTTAGGAAATCTCCCCCTCTTCCTCCTAAGGAAGACCCACCCTGCACTTGTAACCGAAACCCTGAAATAAAGCTCAACCCTTGTTCGACTCTGGATATGTATTAAAAGTTATTTCAGGGAGAGACACTAGCAGCTGGGAGGATCAGGAGGAAGTACTTGAGTCAGTTTTAAAAGAATCTAGGAATTTGGAAGAAGCACAAATGAGGTCATCAAATGGCACAGAGGCAAGAGATGGAACTTCATGTATGAAGAACAACAAGAAAGTCAGGTTTACTGGAAATGAGAATGCAGGAAAGAGATTTTTGACCATAGAATTGATGGCACTTGTTGACTGTTTAGACCTGTGGCATATTGAAGATCCAGAGGTTTTGCACATGAAAAATACATTGCAGTTAAGTGTGTGAGATCCAGAAATTTGAAAATTCTTGAAGTCCAAAGGGTACAAGTGTGTAAAGAATATTGTCAAACATTAAATATATGTGTTTTACTTGAACTAAAAAATTATTCAGTTCAAACTTTTGTGTTGTTGTTCAGTTGTGTCTGAATCTTTGTGACCCCAATTGGGGCTTCCTTGGAAAAGATATTGGAGTGGTTTAACATGTCCAGCTTATTTTATGGAAGAGGAAACAGAGACAAACAGGGTTAGTTTACTTGCCCAAAGTCACATCGTTAGTAAATATCTGAGGCTGGATTTGAACTCCAGGCTTAGTGCTCTATCAACTTTGCTACCTATATGCCTCAAAGTTCAGTATACTTCAGAAAATATACAAGTAGGGTTCAAAGAAAGCTTGAATATAAAATAAAATACTTAGAAAAGCGAAAATCACACATTTATGAAAACTTCTAGGATAAATGGTTTAATGAGAAATGTGTAATGAATTAAATTTCCTAAGAGATCGAATAATGGTTAAATATGTTCCTTAGTATTTAGAGAGAAGATTAATATAACTAGATAGAGGGTTTAATATATCAGTACCGCTTACATAGAATTAGATTATTCATAGTAAAGGCTGATAATTTCTTCTAAAATGTTGCTCTAAAATGTCAGTTTCAACAAAAAGCATCTATTAGTAGACAATTTGTTTTTTAGTCTTATTGATGCATGCCCTTTCATTTTATTTTCCACACATTATGACAAACTTCATTTCTGATATCTTGCTGAGGTGCTATATACTTAGCATTTATCCATCTTTGAAAGAAAAAATGTAAAGGAAAAGATTCAGATTTATATAGGCACTTATTTGACTTTTGTAACCTATCATAACCCACTGTTTGTTGAGTGTACATTATTTGTAAATGGTAAAGGAGTTTATGATGAAAACATATTCCTTGGGCTTAATTTAAGTGAACTAACTTAAGAGTACAGCAGCTAGGTGGTATAGTGAATAGAAAACTGGACCTGGAATCAAGAAGATCTGAGTTCAAATCTAAATCATTTAACCCTGTTTACTCGAATTCCCACATCAGCAAAATGAACTGAAGAAGGAAATGGCTAATTACTCCAGCATCTTTGCCAAGAAAACCCCAAATGGAACCTTGAAGAGTTCGACATTAGTATAACAACTGAACAACAAAAAACTTATGAGTTCTGTCTTTACTACTTTGACCTTTTTATAAAAACAATGTAGTATTAAGCACTGTAGTTGTGGTGTCTAATAATGACAGCTCTTAATATGGTAGCCTCCTGGATATTATTTCCCATAAAACATTGATTTCATTATAGTTGTCTATGTATTGTTTTGGTACTGGTAGACTGACACCATTCCTAGATCATATTGTTGTCTTTCACTTAATGTTGAATATGGCATGCAGTTATTTGACTGGCATGGAAACTGCTGATAAAGCTGAATAGAGCTTCTTTAACCATCTCATCAAATAAAAAAGTAGCATCTTCCTTTATAGTGAATGCTAGTATTTGCATTAGTTATGTATGATTGTGACAACTGATTCAAATGAATAGTTTTGTAAAGTGCTTTCCTCACAACTCTGTGTGGTAGGTATTGATAATATTAGCCCCATTTTACAGGTGAGGAAACTGAAGTATGGTTAAATGTGAAGCTATTTCCCTCAAGAATCACCAAGTATTCTGAAACATCAAAGCAGGATTATTATAATGTGTCATTCAAATCCCAAAATTGGGATTCTGAATGCATACTTGCCTCTTTTCCTTTTGTTCATAATCTCAAAAATTGGAAGGAATCATGGAGTTGAATGAAAACATGAACCAAAGTTCCCTTTGTAATTATGTAATGATATCATGTTTTGTTTGAAAATCTCTAAAATCTCTAATTAATGAGACATTACTACCTACACCCTGCCAACCTCCATTTTTGGAGAGATGTTATTTATGAAATTTTTCTTTATATTAAATTATATATATGATATTTCTTTATATTTTCTTTATATTAAATTTTTCATTATATTAAGTTTGCCACTGTAAAAATTCTGCCCATTGCTCCAATTCTTTCCTCTGGTCCCAATCAGAATAAGTTTAATTTTCTTTTCACATCACAGCTCTTCACATGCTTTAAGTTTTCACCTTACCGTTTCTCTTCATTTCCTTGAAACTTTTATGTCATGATCTCAAGAATTTTCACTTTTCTGTTCATCCAGTTTTGGTTACTCTCTGTGTGTCTCTCAATTATGGTACCCAAAACTGAATTTAATACTTCCAAAATGGTCTCAGTACAGTAGAACTTAGCTGGAACTCTCACTGCTGAAGACTTGGTCACTATATCATTGTTAAGGTATTTCGGAGGATAGATAGCAGGCTTTTTTGGCTGTCGTTTCAGACTTGACTCCGAGTGCAGATCATTGACATCTTTTGACCTTTTTCATAGAGATTGAAAAAAAGTCATATCTCCTCTATCTCATATATGAAAAGCTGATTTTTTGAACTCACGAATAAGACTTGACTTTTATATTTCTATTAAATTTCTTCATATCAAATTTGGCCCAAAGTTGTAGCTTTTTGTAATATTTTTAGATGATCACTTTGTCATCCAATGTGTTTATTAACTATTCATCCCATGATTATATAATCTGTAAATGTGATAAGGATGCCATCTATATTTTTATCCAAATCACTAATAAAAATAAACATCATAGAACCAAGGAGAAATCCCTTGGAAGTATACTTATGACCACCTTATAAGTTGATACAAAGACATAAGAACCCATTAGGTAGAGTCATTTAGAAGTTCTAGATCTATATAATTGTAATTTCTTTTAGCTATCTCTCCATCTTGTCCACAAAGATAAACAAAATAACTTGTCAAATGCTTTATGAATGTAGGTGTATGAAACATTTAAATGCATCTGTGATTTTACTGATGTGTTTAATCCCTCATATCACTCATGTTCCATCCCATCTATTCCTGGAACTCTTGTGTGATTCTTACCTATATCCTGTAAATTTGTCACAAGGGCTTCAGCCAACATCCTGAGCATCTCCCTTACTTTATCTTAATATTCAGGAGAATACCATTGGAGCATATTGTCTATCTTTAAGTTAATCCTCATGCTCACCCTGTGACCTGCCAGCCATCTTCTGTTTTGATTATACATTTCTTTGATGACAGTCTTTACTCTTCTTATACTACTTAACTCGGTATTTGTGTTTTAACATTCTCATTCTCAGTATTTATCCTTCCATTGCCCGTTGGCTAATCTTCAATTTCATTTCATTGGCAACTGAAGTATTTAATGGTTTATAGCTATCTAGTTAATCTATATAGCATTCCACTGTAGCCTAGTAATCCTGTCTGAAGAAAACAAACTGAGAAATAGGAAAGAAGGTCCTGTAGAATGACCTGATCTTGAAAGCATTCTGGGTTCTTTGTGATCACTGCTTCTTTTTTTAGTAATGAGTCAACAGTAGTAAATAAGCTTTTGTGTTTACTAACCCTGTTAGTAATAGACATTGGACATTTTATTTCACTAGTATTAGGAACTTGCAAGAGAGGAAACTTGCTTTCCCAGTTAAGTTAGCACCTTCACTGCAGTTTATAGAACTAAAGAGTGGCCTAGAGTACTGACAGGTTCAGTGCTTGACTTGTGCCGCAGTCATTACATATCAAAGACAGGATATGAACCCAGGACTTTCTGGTTCTGATGCTAAGTCTTTAACCATTACACCATATAGCCCCCTCTGCCTTTAATAATATGTTCTAGTATTTTGTCAGGAATATGTCAAGTTCACTAGTCTATGATTTGCAAATTCAGTTATTACAATATTGGCCCTTCTCAAGTCCCATTACATCTCCATATAGTTTTTTTTTTTAAGATTACTAATAGATTTTTACCACTGATTCTATTGGTAACTTGTAAAATTATTCACTTGCTCTTGGTAACTTGAATAAATCCAAGAGCATTTAGATGCTCTATGATAGTAAGATTGTCAATTTAGAACTAGAAATACTTTACAGATCATTTGGTCCAACACCCTCATTTTACAGATGGTGTTACAGATGAAGAAACTAAGACTAAGACCTTTCCTGAAGTCACACGTACAGCTCCAATAGCATAAAATTGTACCAAGACTTTTGGGATACACTGCATAGTAAAGTGGCAAAGGAGTGATTAAAACTTTAAAATATTCTCAACTAAAATACAGTGATTTCTCTTTTCTTCCTCATGAGAGACTCTGCCAACTTTGTAAAACCCCAATATTTTTAACCCGCTACAGGAAAACCAACTTGTCAGATATTTAGAGAATGATAAAGTCATTCTAAGTTTGAGGAAAAATATAATCTTCAGTGTACCCATATAATGTATTTATGTTTGAATTAGTATCATACTGTGGATTTTAAATAAACTATTTTCTGTTGTCTACCCAGTTAAAGTTGTTTTGAGAATGCTGTTACTGACAATAAAAACAATTTCTTAAGGAAATAGCTGTTTGCCTTCCTGAATATGGTTAAATTATGCAAGTTAAATTATATTAGAGAACTTTTTCAGTGAAGACTATGCTTCTGCCACAGATAACAGCTATCAGTAAGTGATTAATATTAAAGTAATGTCAGGGTAATTGATGGTTAAATTAGTTTCAGGCACAGATAATCATCTAAAGAAGAACTAGCTAAGTCTAGAGAGTCTCATCACTGATAATTTGGCCATGAAATGATCAATTTTTTCTTGTTTCTTGTTGTGAAACAAAGACAAAAAAAAATGATCCTCAGTACTATTAGACCTCTTTCATCTTCAGTAGTGGCAGGAGTAGACTAAGAGAAAAGGGTGTTATTAGCACCAAGAATCACACAGTTTTTCAACTTTTAAAAAACATTACATTAATTATCAGTATACTAAGTATTTGACCTTTCTCTAGTGACCAGAAAATTGACACATTTTTGAAAGATCCGAACTGCATCAGTATCAGTATTCTCACAATAAATGAAACCTAGAGACAAAAAGAAGTAGCTGCCAAATGAGAAGGTGGCTTACAGCATCTCCTTGAAGAGGCAAAGAAACTGGTAGAATTGGCTTCATCTTTTATCTCACTTTGTTTTGTAGAAATATCAATTGTTATTCCAGTATTGGGCTTTTAAAAAATTGTTATGATATTTTCTGTGCCTTCTCTGTGCATTTTAGTTACATATGCATTTCTATTTTGCAGTGTCTACTGATTTATTAAGTTTTCCCAATATTTGTTCTAAATAATCAGTTTCATTGTTTTTTAAAGATTATTTTAAAAGATATTTTTCTTTAATTCTTTTATTAATCTTTTCATACACTCTAGAAATTCTTGTGGTAATTCCATTATTGTTTCTGAAGGTCTAGCTCAGAGGTTCCCAAAATGGGTGCACCACCCCTCTGGGAGGTGCTAGAATGATCAAGGCAGAGCAGTAATAGGTTTAGGTACAGTTAGGGGTGTTGAATAAAAATAAGATGGCAATGGAAGCATAAGAAAGGAAGAGAAGATAAAAAAAAATTAAAAAAACATTGTTACATGTTTCATCTGTTACGTAACAGAGTTAAAGTGGTAGTGATTATGTTATTTTCCAAATGAACACACAAAATGCAAGTTATAACCAATCAGTGGTTATACTCTGCTGACAGATCTTAGCAAACAAGTGTTGGCAAGCGAGTGGTCTGTGCATTGTTGGGATGTCCACCACGTATCTACAGGAATATGTGCATGTAATGATTTGTTTACTATATGATACTATACAGTGACATGATGCATTAGTGCATCAAAATTTCAATACAGGAAAAAAACGCATAAATTTGCAATTAATTATCAAATTTAAGATGCAACATTTAAAAAAATATATTATTTTTGAAATGATGTGAATTTCAAAAAAACCATGAAAGGGTTAAAGAAAGTAGATTTCCCATAGGGAGATGTATAACTTTTTTTTTTTTGAAAAGGGGGTAGTAGGCCAAATAAACTTGGGAATCTCTGGTCTAGTTATTGTTTTTTTTCACAGTATTATTCCTTTTTTTTCTACAGACATATCTTTATTTTATCCCATAGTATTCATGTTATAGATTAAGCATGTGGTAGTTGATAGTGAGCTAGACTCAGAGTCAGGAATATGGATTTAAGTCCTGTTTTTGATATATCAATTAGTCAATCAGTAATCATTTATTCAGTGCCTACTGTGTGCCACAAGCAGTGGGAATAAAAAGACTAACTGAATCAGCTTTGGTTCAGCTATTATATTATATTATCGTATTGATCCTGATATGAGATCTCTGTGAATAATGTGAATAACATTATGAGCAAATACTGAAGAAAATGCGTCAGTCTTTCATGCTATGTTAATATACCATTTTACCTATTAACTCCTTTCTATGGGGAAAAGTGCTTCAATTTCTTCTCTGAAAATAGAACTGGAATTTCAGAATATTAATATTATATGTTTTAATAAGTAGATATGATCTATTAACTTAGATTGAAATTAAAATACCACATGACATTCTTTTCATACTCAAAAATGAGTATGTAATTTTCTTTCTATAGCTATGTTATATTGCATGTCAGAAAGCTCACAAGGACTGAAGAGCATGTTTCATTCCTTGTACAGTGTGCCCTACAGGGATACTGAGCTTGTTTGTTTGTTTTGGTTTGGGAACTTGAGCTTCTCCCAAAGATACCTTTATACTTCAGATCCAGTGTTGAAAGTCACAAAAGTCCATAAGGTCTGAATTTTGAAATGATGCCAGTGAAAAGTTGAGGGGATGATTCTTTGATTTCAGCCAAGTGACACATTTTATTGAAACCTTTGAAAATATGGTTGGAACTCCTGTAAATTTTATATGGGCTTTCAAATAAGAAAAACAATAGAACATTTGCTTCTGTCAAATAATTAGAATGATATTAAGAAACTGAAAATTATTTTTCTCGATTTTTTTCATTCATAAAATTGAAAATCAGCCAACTTATAAATTATAGGGACAACTGAAAAGTCTATATGGCAATCAAATTGGGGAGGATAGTATAGAGACCGGTTCCTTAGAAAAGTAATGAAAATAAATAGTATCAAATAAATAAAACGAGGAATCATTAATGCTGAAATGAAATCATACTCAATGACACATTATCAGCATATATTTGAAATGTAGTATTAACACGACATTACCACAAACCAAATATGTTCAAATGCAAAATCATAATTTTATATTTATGAGTGAGAAGTGTATCTAAGTACTTCTGCAGTTGACTAGTTTTCATAAACCATGACTTTCCAGTCACGTAATAAAGAAAAAGTTAAAAGATAAAAGGGGGGAGGAAGGGATCATTTGTTAAACTTCAATTTTTTTCATTGTTATAGTATAATACAACAATACCTCGCAATAAGCATCTATTAAGCACCTACTATGTGCTAAGACCTGTGGATACAAAAAAGAAAAAGACAGTCCCTATTCTCGAGGAACTTAAAATCTAATGGGGGGAAAGCAGCATGCAAAAGGAAGCTGCAAAGTAGGGGGGTGGAGCCCCATAGGGGACCACAGATGATCTTCTGTAGAGCTGAAAGCAGGCAGAGTTGCAAATGGAAAGTGCAGAGTTAGCTGGAAAGCCTAGCTCCCTGCCCTCTATGGCTTTGCAAGGGAGTTTAGTGTTTATCTCTCTAGCTCTTCAATCAGATAGGAGAGTAGGCAGAGGGAGTTAGGAAGGTATTAATTAGCTGAGTTGACAGCAGGATGAGGAGATGTCAGTTTATATAATAGCTCAGCTTATGTGGATTATCACATTCTGTGGAGTTCAAACCAAAAGAGCTGTAGATGGAAAGTGGAGAGTATTTATTACGTCAATGGATCATTTATCTTACTCCCCTCTCAGTTGTGTTCCTGGTTTTCCCTGAATTTCAAAACTATTCTCCTACTATTGGTTCACACTAGAGGTTCTTCAGTGTCTGGGGCCTCCTCACCCTCTAATACCCTATTATATCTGTGGTATCCTCCCCTTAGTATATCTCTTTGCAAGGTGCACCCCTGTTTTCTTCCATTGGTGGGTTCTGAGTTCCTCCTGGAGCTTTCATTTTGTGGAGGAATCAAGGCCAACCTGCCTTCATTCCCTGCTTTGCCCTGTTGTTGACTTTCTCTGATCTTCAAAACTATGCTCATGTGCTGGGTACCTTCATTTTCCCAGCTTCCCTCCTCTCCTTTTTCAGCTCCCTTTTGCATATTGTCTTCCCCCATTAGAAGGTAAGCTTCTTAAGTGTAGGGACCATCTTTTTTTTTTTTTTTTTTTTGCTTGCATTGTATCCCCAGCGTCTGGCGCATAGTAAACATGTGATGGTTACTCATTTCCTTCCTTCTTTCTTTGATATGTATACCACCCTGCTCCATTGCTGCAGATTAGACCTTCTCCGTACCTTTATTCACTATATAATTTACACCCACATCCTCCCATAAATCTTCCTTGAAGGACATATCCAACAAATTAGAGGATTCCTTTGGAGAACTTTTATATGCCATGGGTGACAGTGTAGCAGTATCTATCTCTTATTGTTCACCATTATGCTTGAGCTATTTCCCTTTCTGATCATCTGTTTGCTAGGGGACATTTTTGTGCCATTTGGGGACGCAAAACATTATTGTTAACATGCTACAGTGTGCTGTTGTCTACCATGTATCTTCTCATGGACCCCTTTCAATCAACTGCATTTTTTATTCCTCAGAGATCACAGTTCCATAATTCATGGTCATATGGCATTACTGGTTTGCAAAATGTGTCATTAAACCAGAGAGCAGCTTGGGATCATTAAAAGTGTTGTTTAATTTGCCAAATAAAAAACCCCGCTTCTCTTTTTCCCCCTGGTATTCAATTCTGAATCCAGCTCTTTCTCCATCTGCAGTGCCTGTACAAGTTGTATGTATGCCTGGATAGCTCAATGGGTTGCCCATCCAATTGCTTGTAATGGTGTGAACAAGAATTCATTTTCTTTTCTTACATGAATTATTTAGCCAACCCTATTTCTTTGGTCACAGATATCATTAGAAAATCCTGTAGTAATTGGGCACTTGATACAAACAGCACAATATCATCTGTATATAGGAACATCTCAAGGTCTGCACCATCCATATGTATTCCTTTTCCTGTTGAGGCTCTCCACAGGATATACTTCCTGGCATCTGCTCTTGCTGTTTTCATCTTCTTAAATGTTGTTTCCACGTTTTTATATGGAACATCAAATGCTAAGATGTCAGAACAAAAATGTAGTGGTTCCATTGCCTCCAGTCCCCCTTTCCTCTCCAATTCATTTTCTACATACTCAACAGATTGATATTCCTAAAGCACCAGTCTCATGATGTCCTCCCTCCATGAGGTTCCAGAAGTTCTCCTTTGCATCTAGGATAAAATACAAACTTCGTTTGGCATTTTAACACCTTTCATTTTCCTTCCAATCTATCTTTCCATTTTTATCTCACGTTATTCCGCCTCATGTACTCTGTATTCCAGCTAGTTAAACTAGCCTCCTTTCTCTTTCTCAAACAAGCCATTCCTCTTTCATCCTCACTGCTTTTTCACAAGCTGTTATCTATATGAGATTATCTTTCTTCTAACTCACACCTCACAGAAACCATAGCTTCTTTAAAGCCTCAACCCAGACAGAACCCTGACAGAAGTCCTTTCTACTTGTTATAGCTACCCCTCCACTCATATGATGAATTTAATCTTTATATATTCATATTAAATATATATATTATGTATATATTATATTTATACTCTTGGCCTTTTCCCTTGGTAGGATTTAAGTTCTTTGAGGTCAGTGATTCTCTTATTTTTGTCTTTAAATACTCTGTATCTCACACTGTGCCTCATTTTATGTACTCATTTTATGAATTCAACTGTATAGTAATAATAAGTAGCTGGTCAAAGTGGTAGAAGGAACTGCTATTATCAAGACTCTTGGGTTCAGGATCCTCCTCATGGTTATGGTGGTTACTTGTCTTGCCTGCTTCCTGTGTCTGTTTTAGGGTGTATTGCTTTTTTAATCAGGCTGGATGGCTTGCCTTGTGTGTGTGGCAATATTGGGGGTAGCTAGCTATTTCTCCACAGGATTAGCTTCCCCAGTGCAGTCTGTGGGAATTATGCTGGAAAGAAGAGTAACACTAAAGAAGGAATGGGGTTGTTGCTGGGAGTGGGAGGGGATGGATGGTCTGATGATAATGGATATAGAAAGGACCTACTCAGTTTTTCTTTGGATTTTTTTTGTCAAGAAGAATAATCTTTTTACTTGAAAGCACAAAATGAAAATAGATATGGGGGAGTTGAAACACTAGATAAGGAGAAAGAAGGGAAAGGATCATCAGACTCTCTTTGGTGAATTCAAGGCACCATGAGATGTGAAATATACCTCAGGGTGCAGAAGTAACTTAAATATTTGTTTGCTGAACCACTGTCATTAATCTCCAAAAGATAATGGAGGAGAGGAAATGTGATAAAAAAAGAACTGAGTAGGGTGAAATAAAAAAATATAACATATATAATAAAAATTTCAAAATAAGGAATAACATATTTGCATATTAGAGATCAATGAGGTTGACTTCTCTTTCTAGCCACATTCTAGAACACATTATTGAAAGCTGATTAGAGGAGTTACAGAAGAAGGAGTAACGATCACAAAGATTGAGCATGGCTTTTTAAGAAAAGGTCATACCAGACTAATCTCTTTTCCTTCTTTTATAGGATTCTTAGACTCCAGGGAGAAGTGCTTTAGATTTATTTTACTTGCATCTTAGCATAGCATCCTTTGAAGGTTCAGTTCAGGTACAGCATCTCACATCAAGTCTTTCATCATTGCCTCAACTGTTAGTGTCATTTCCTTTTTGAAATTATATTTTCTTTACTTAGGTGTGGCCTTGTTAAAGTCTCTGAATACTATATAAGCTCCTTGAGGAAAAGGACTTTTCATTTTGTCTTTGTGTTCCTACCTTGTAATATGGTACATTGTTCAGAGACAGAAAGTTCTACACTGACACCCATGACGTATTAAGATTCTTAGACATTTACTAGCCATATGACCCTGAGCAAGTCCCTTAAACTCTGTCTTAATTTTCTCACTTAAAATATGGGGATAATAAAACAGCTACATCACAGTGTTGTTGTTAGTATCAAATGAGATAATTTATGCAGTCATTCTGCAAACCTGAAAGCTTTCTGTAGAAATGTTAGTTATCAGGTCCAGAATATCAGAGGGACTAATGAAAAGAAATGCTTGGGAAGGTGGCCTAGCGTTACCAGACCTCAAATTGTACTGTAAAGCAGCAATTATCAAAACCACTTGGTATTGGCTAAGAAACAGAGGGGTAGACAAGTGGAATAGACTTGGCACTCAAGACACAGTAGGCAAGGAATATAGCAACCTCCTGTTTGATAAACCCAAGGACCCCAGCTTCTGGGATAAGAACTCACTGTTTGACAAAAATTGCTGGGAAAACTGCCTAACAGCGTGGCAGAAACTAGGCCTAGACCCATGCCTGACACCGTATACAAGAATAAAGTCCAAATGGGTACATGATTTAGGTATAAAGATTGATAGCATGAACATACTGGAGGAGCAAGGAATAGTGTATTTATCAGATTTATGGAGAAGGGAAGAATTTTTTACTATAGAAGAGATAGAAAGCATTATGAAATGCAAGATGGATAATTTTGATTACATTAAACTGAAAAGTTTTTGCACAACCAAACCCAATGCAACCAAAATCTGGAGGGATGTAGTAAATTGGGAAAGAATTTTTACAGCTAAGCTCAGGAATAAAGGCCTCATTTGTAGAATATATAGAGAACTGACCCAAATGTGTAACTATACAAGTCATTCCCCAGTTGATAAATGGTCAAAGGATATGAACAAGCAATTTTCAGAGGAAGAAATTAAAGATATCTATAATCATATTACAATTGCTCTAAATCACTATTGATTAGAGAGATGCAAATCAAAACAACTGTGAGGTACCATATCACACCTATCAGATTGGCTAACATGACAGAACAAAAAAATGATAAATGTTGGAGAGGATGTGGGAGAGACGGAACACTAATTCATTGTTGGTGGAGCTGTGAGCTCACCCAACCATTCTGGAGAGTGGTTTGGAACTATGCCCAAAGGGCTACAAAAATGTGCATACCCTTTGACCCAGCAATATCGCTACTAGGACTGTATCCCCAAGAGATCATAAAAATGGGAAAGGGTCCCACATGTACAAAAATATTATAGCAGCACTCTTTGTAGTGGCCAAAAACTGGAAGTCAAGGGGATGCCCATCAATTGGGGAATGGCTGAATAAATAATGGTATATAAATGTAATAGAGTACTATTGTGCCATAAGAAATGATGAACAGGAAGACTTCAGGGAGGCCTGGAAGGACTTATATGATCTGATGCTGAGTGAAAGGAGCAGAACCAGGAGAACTTTGTGCACAGCAATGACCACAGTGTGCGAGAGTTTTTTCTGGTAGACTTGGAACTTCGTAATAATGCAAGAACTTAAAAAAAAAAAATCCCAATGGTTTTCTAAGGCAAAATGCCTTCCACACACAGAGAAAGAACTATGGAATTCATTCGCAGAATGTAGCAGATCATGTTTGTGTGTGTGTGTGTGTGTGTGTGTGTGTGTGTATTATGTTTTGATTTGTTATATGATTTCTTCCATTTATTTTAGTTTGTCTACATAGCATGACTACAGTGAAAAGGTATTGAATAGGAAAGTATATGTAGAACCTATACAGAATTGTATGCCATCTTGGGGAGGGAGTGGGGTAGTTGGGGGTAATTGTGGGGGGGTTAAAATCTTAATTTTATGGTAGTGATTGTAGAACATTAAAAAAATAAATTAAATTAAAAAAGAAAGAAATGTTAGTTATCATCACCTTTGACAACAGCAGCATGAGGTGTTTTTTTTTGCCTTCAGGATAATGTGAGGGAGGAGAGATGGGGAGTAAGATACAAAAAGTTCATATGCATGGCTAGACCATATTGTTGTACATTACATTAATAGCAATGATAGTACAATTATTTCTTCTCTGCCTAAATAATTTAAAAGGGGTTTCTTAACAAATATGTCTATAGCATCTTTGCATTCATTAATTTAACAAGTGTTTATTAAGAACCAACTATATGTTAGACATTGTGTTGGGTCCTGTGCATAAAAAAAAGACAAAATTGAAATTTCCCTTGTCTCAAGAACATTATATTTTACTACTGGGAAAACCACTTGAATATGGATGAATAAATTTAAAAATATAACAAAGCATGTACCAAGAAATTTTAGGCTTTTATTAGGGGTAAAGCCAGAGAAGCAATAGGATTTAGGTTGGGAAATGAACTTAACCTGCTTTCTCCAGGTCTATTTCTGCATAATCTTCATTTACTCAAATTAAGGGTTTTTTTCTGCACATATAAAAGTACATAGTAGCAGTCTTTCTTTTACACAATCCAATAATTACTTGTTGAATGCTTACACCATGCTAGGTACTAAATGGCATATAACATCAAGAAATGGTTTCTCATCTTAAGGAGGTAAAATTTAGTAGGGTAGAAAACACTTGCCCACAAATAATTGTAATATACATGTAAAATGAAGGAACTGACCAGTAGGATCCAGTCCTCAGAGCACAGGTAGGGGGCTATGCTTGCTGCCAACCACATTGGATCTTTGGTGTACCTGCTTCTTGAATGACATAATGGCATATAATGGAAGGGTCATGTCATTAATTCAAAGCATGCCCTAGTATTCTGTGACTGTTTCCTGTCTGTTTATGGCATAGTGAAGAAGAACCTTTTAATTAGTTGCTGAGCCAGGAAAAGAAAGAACTGGCCAAATACCTATGTCTCTGTCTCTGTCTCTCTGTCTCTTGTCTCTGTCTCCTTCCCTCTGTATCTCCCTCCCTTCCCTCCTCCAGTTACTCCACCTCTCCCTCTTTCTCTCAGGAAAGAGGTCTTCCCCCCATCCAGAAATATACAACACATCTTCTCTTGATCACTACCAGCCTGATTTGGTGCATAAAACAGAGACAAAGTAATATGAGAATTAGAAGGAAAGCAAGTTTGCTTTTGGTTAATATGGAAGGTGAAGAGAAAAGGCCTCTTTGAGGAGGTGACGCTTGTGTAAGCCCCACTATCTGATCCAGTCTGATTAGGATAGTGATATGGGTGAGTTACAGTTTGAACCAGTGGAGGGACTATTCATGCCATTGGCATCTTGGCACTTTGAAGTATTGGTGTAGGTAATAATAATACCTCTAGTTGGAGACAATAGTATGTTAATTGCCCATCACTTTCACTTTACAAAGATGGAAGTCATTTTAGAAATAGGACTTTAGATAATGATCAGCTGTGCCCACAGCAAAAGTATATGCTTTGGCATTGTTAAAAATGGACACTTTAATAATATGAGTGCTCATTATCATGCTGAACAGAGAGATGCTTAGATTTGGGATTGTTTTAAAAGAACTTTAATTACTATGTTCCATTAGCAATTTGGACAGTCTAGGAAATCAAAGTAATTGGTATTATTAGCTTTCCAAAAGATCACTGCTCTTTTAGTGAAAAGAAATAGTCTTAGCTTGGCAGGGGGGTTGTAGGGCTGAGAGAGAAAATACAATTTCTAGTTAAGAGGACCCTTCAGATTTGTGCAACTTATTTGATATGGAGCATATTTTTGGCTATATATATTTAAAGTAGTTGTGAAAATACATCTATAAAATAGGGTGAATTTTTTTTTGTTTAGGAGATGAAACAGTAGTAGATCATCTTAAATTAAGTGTAAATTTTTGTTTTGCATTTTAATTAATTTATTGCTGAGACTTCTGTTTTAATTTACAATTGGCAAGATTTCTCTAGCTTTGCTACGAAAACAATTGTATTTACCAAAGGGATGGTCACATTAGGGCTCTAACATTGTAAAATGCAACAATAAAGATTTAAGCTCTAATACTTACATAGTGAGGCACTGTTACAAAACAGATGCCTGAGATAAGACATAGCTTATACAGAATGGATCAATAAAAAGTGGCTAATTGCTTTCTGTATCAGAAATCATTATTTTTACTATTTTAATGCTTGGAAGATTACACATTCCAGACCATTCTTTTTTTTAACAAATAATTAAAACATGTTGACAGGAACAATGCTAAAATGATTATATATGTTTGCTGATACTTTATCAAATTATCACCTTTATGGAGGTATCATTTCCTGAAATGTAAACATTTGAATGGATTGTAACCTTTATAGAATCTCCATTTAAGTCCTCTGCATCTTTTAAACATTTATGAATGTTGGATTCTTTCCCTATGGTGAAAACAAAAATCTGCGAAAAAGAAGATTAATCCTCTGGAGAAAACATACTAAAGTTAATAATAACCAACAGCTGTAAAACTGGTACAGAGATTTGTAGGTAATTAGCCAACAGGACTAAAAGACCATATGGTCAGGCATCATGCATTACTTATTTTTTATGCAAAAAACTGAAACAAAATAGGAATTTTCTCTAATTAACTGTGTTATCCTTTGATTTATGCAGTGTGTTCTGTGTTGAACTAAAATGTAGTTTTAAAATTAGTATAAATATGTCAACAGTTTTAGGTTATTTTAGACCACATCTTCATCTGTAAATGGGAAATATGGTAAAGGTTTACTCTTTTAATTATTATTATTTTTTTTTATCAAAGACCATGTACAAGTGTCAGCTTATTTTATCATTGATAAATGAATCTATAATAACTTCAAAGGTATTGTAGTTACAATTTCAGAAAAACAAATCATATAGAATGGAATTTTTCTTTTTACGTATTTTTGAATGAATAATTGAATTAATTTACTTTTAATATAAATGCTCACTTTCCTAGTTTAATATCAGAAATAGATGTGATGTTCATAATGGAAATGGCATTAAAGAACAGGCATTGCTGCTTGCTTTGCCACTGTACCCTAAGGATCAGTAGGCTCTTTTCTTTTGACGTCTAGCCTAAACCTTTTGTATATGTCATCTTCTCCCATTCGAATATAAGTTCCTTGGAAAAAAGGATTGTCTTCTTTTGCTTTCTGTGTGCTTGGTACTTAGCACAGTCCTTTTCACATGGTAAACACTTGGATCAGTCCTTCCTTCCTTCCTTCCTTCCTTCCTTCCTTCCTTCCTTCCTTCCTTCCTTCCTTCCTTCCTTCTTTCCTTCCTTGCTTCCTCTCTGTGACTAGGAAAACTTGAGTATTCTCATTGGAACTTCACTAATGCAAATGATAGTCTAAATTTCTGGAAATGTATATATATGACATTTTGAAATTCACTATACTGACACAAATTAAGTCTTGCTGGAGAGCTGACAACAGGAACTGTAAAGTGGTTTACCAAATTTTTCTCTTTTTTGCCTCTTCCGTATTCTGTATCATGTAATTCCTCTGATAAAGAAATAATTATGAATTGTCTCTAAAGGTTTTTTTCCTACCTAGTAGGTAGGATAAAGAAAGATTTTTTTGATGACAAAATGTATAAGAGATCTATAACAGTATCAGTAAGAATAATAAAATCATAGACTTTTATAAAATGCAAAGTAACAGTGATAATTTAAGTAAACTCCATTATCTTATTGATGAGGAAATGAAATCCTACAGAGATTAAATGACATGCCCAAGATTACTCAGCTAAGGTTTACTGAATGTAATTTATAGTATGGATGACCTGATGACAAGTAATCTGGAGTTGACTCTTTTTTCTGAGAATAGTCATTTAAGAACTTGATATACATATAGCTAAATATGACTTTTCAACTTCTGTTTCAGAATTCTACTCCTAAATTTAGCTATACATACACATTCATATGTGTATATATATCTATATATATTCTTTACATTATTTCTATTTAGTTAAACTGATAACTGTCTAAGATCTTGCTATTTATTACTTTAGATGCTTGGTTTTTATAAATAGTTGCTGCTAAAATATTCTTTAGAACATTTTTCTGATACTGATGAATAAGGGTATTTATTCTTTAAAATAAAAAATCAAGTAGGTCAAAATTTTTCATTTTCTGCACAAATAAGACAAGTGTGCTTAGAAACAATTATTATGAAAGATTAGAAAAATCTTTCCTTTTTATTTTCATTTTAAAATTCAAGTTTGACAGGCTGGAATGCAATTAAAAGCTTAGAAAAACAATGTAAGTCAGTTTATATAGTCATCAATTAATTTTCTAGAACATGTCAAATATTCCATTATAAAACTCTTTCTTCCATTTGTGAATGAAAGCAAAAAATTAAACATCTTAAATGGAGTCTGGGTTCCATGATTAGTGTTTAATTGTTCTTTTAGGTTTATTTTTATGTAAACTTTCTTGGGGGGACAAATAATACATAATACCTAAAAGAGAGCACTTTAATTTACCTGTTTTTATTGACAAATACAGTGGATGCACTGCTTCATGAATGTATATTTTGCAAATTTTCAGTTTTTGCAAAAATATCTTTTAGCAAGTTGTTGCTTTGTTCTCAGAATATATTTTTCCATTAATATTGTTATAAATAGTAATTGGATTCCTAGATCAGCTTACAAAAGTTGGCTTAACCCATAATATACCCAAATCATAGTAATCATCATTTATGGCAATGTTTCTAGGATAATACATTTGGAACTCCAAATTCAGAGACCAAGTACCAACCTTCCCTCCTGGACAATGTTACAAGGACTCTCATGGCACCTCTTTATTCATTTGTACAGAGCATTTATAATTAAGGTGTGTCATTTGTGAAAAAAAAAATCTAATTCCAATATTGTCTTCCCAAATCTCATTGCTTGCTAAGTCACTTAAAGCATTTGAAGTTCTGTTTTCACATCCCTGATATCAAACGTGGTAAGCAATTTTAGGCCTTCTTTATATATGATAATCTATACAGCAAGCATCCAAAAAGGTGATAGAAAGCTTTACTGAAAAAATAGCTGGATCTCTACAGGATTTTATGCAATCAATTGATTGTAATAAATATTGTTCCTTAAGACCTCCTCTTCCTTGGCACCAGAACTGATACTGATTATCAGAACTGATAGCCCTGCTTTCTTGGGGTTGGAAGTGATGCTGATTCTCAGGGTTCCTGTTCCCTCTTTACCCAAAATGCCCCTCTTTGCTCTTGAACTGTGACCCAGAAGTGAGTATAGGCAGTGGAGCTGCCAAACAGCATCTGGTCCTGAGTTCAGTGCTAATGCAGGGAACCCTCTCTTCCGTTTTTGATCATTTGCAAGTCCCTTTATTGTCTCTGACTTGAGAGCTCTCAAAGGTCCTGCTGCCTCTGTCATCACCATCTGGGCCTACCACTGGAGTTTCACCCACTTGGGCTCCAGGCCAGCCTCTACTCACATATCACAGTTCTCTCTTACTGACCTCCTAATTTGTCTTGGGCTCCAGAATTCTATTTAAGGTGTTATTTTTAAGTTGTATGGAGGGGACTGTTGGGAAAACTGAATTGCGTGCTTCCTCTACTCTGTCATCTTGCCTCCACCCCTAGAAGCCTTTGCTCTGTACTTCTGGCAGAGGATGCCACATCATAAGACAATTTTGTTATTTGGGAAGCCTTGTGAGGGACCATTGTTTTGTGAAGCTTTTGTTTTATGTATGTCTTTACTGGCCAGTTTGAAAACCCATATAGATATTGCTATTTTGTTTCCCCATATTCTCTCTTTAGAATGAACGCTTGATAGTGGTTGCCCATATTTGCAGTTTTACTTTGCCTTTATCACTTTTAGCAGTGCACTAGCAGTGCAAGTCACTGTGGCTTCCCACTTCGTGTTTACCTGTATTCTCTCTGTCATTTAATATTCAGCTCAAATATTGCTTGTCCTATAAAACCTTCCCTAGACTTCCTAATTGGAAGTGAACTAGCTTATACAATGCATTTATTTGTTAGTTAACCATGAGTTGCTGTCATATACCTTCTATCATTATCTTTAAATAATCTGCCTTTATTTACATTTTTAACACAATGTTGTTTCTGCCGTACCACCAGCCATAGTAAAAGCTCTCTATACTTCATTACTATGAGACCTTGTGTATTGCAAGTGCTCAGTGTTAGATCATATTGAAAGACTTTTTCCATCTGTTTTTCTAACACTTCCATCTAAAGCTCAAAATTAGAGACTCTTATAGACAGCCTCTTCTGAATGAAGTACTAACAAAACCTTGTGATGTATGGTAGAAGGATGATGACTTGTCCAATTACAACAGATTCACTGAGATTAAAGAGGGTCTAATTTTCTAGATAATAGGTATAGGGAAGGGGACAACTAGGGAATTCAATATGGGAAGATGATTTTTAGTCATATTTTTAGAGGAAACTGTTGTATCAGGTAATTTTCTGAGAATCATACAATGTCTCTTTAAATTCATTCATTGAACATGTTTTTCAAATATTTTACGCATATACAAAAAATTAGTTTATGGTATTTCTTATAAAACAGGAGGTCATGCAGCATATCTGGTTGAGGTCATCAAAAAAACCCCACAACATTGTAGTTCAGGATAGAAAATTGGACTGTATTTCTCTGTGTATCTTCTAGAAACCTTTACTATGAAGCAGATGTAATCATCACTGAAGTACAGTTCACAGCTTGAAAGCTTTGCTTGACATTAAAGAATAGTGAGGGAAAATGAGCGATTGCTATCATCGAAGTCTATTCTTTTTGAAATGTTTTTAATGTTGTCATTGTCCGTATGTTGAAAATTCTTTTCATAAACTGAAGATGGCAATTCACATCAGCATCTACTGTATGCCAGTTCATAGTTTTCACTTGATTTTTCCATCTGTTTTCTTATTACAGTAATAATTCTCATTTTGATTGAAGTAGAGATGCACTGTAATAAAGAAGGAATGGCTTGTTGTTTTACTAATGAGTCCTCTGAATCTTCAATCTGCTTGAGCTGTGTATGAATCAACTTAGAGTCTGTGTTTCTTGAGTAGCTGGTTAATTCATTAAAGTTATTGTTAAAAAGACTAATAGAGTAAATTCTTAAGTTCTTTATGTTTTACTCCTTTAGCAAAAGTCTATTTCTTGATAGCAAATAAAGTTTGAAGTAAATATATAACATTAACTTAAAATAATAGAATCCCTGGTAAGCTTTATAAATCCAAAGTCAATTTGGGGAAGTACATAAAAGAAATACTGTTAAATGATATTGAATTGTCACTTTTTCATAAGGGGAAACTTATTTTTTTAATATGCACGTGTATATAATACATATTCTGGAGTTACTCTCTCAACTCCAACTTGCACTATTTATTTGTTTTATGGAGGAAGATTGCTACTCCCCCCCAACACACATACACTGAGAGTTGTAGGGGTACTCTGAGGGGTTTGGGGTAATTTTCTAGTACTGTAGCTCATGTACCTTCCTCTACCCCTAAAACCCCCCCCCCACACCCCCCCCCACCAAAAAGTCTGTGATGCACTCTCCCGCCAATAATTACAGATTCTAATGGAAAGTAGGCTTAAGCTTAGAGCATATAGGTCAAAAGGGAAACTTGAAGATCCTGTTTATTGGTAATCACTTTCTCTCCTTTTAGCAAGGCACTCATGATATTCACTATAAGCCTGACGTGGTTTCAGGGCCGTGTTCCTTAGGCAGTCCCAAAGCTGCCTTTCTTCAATTTCTCTAGTTTGTCCTCAGTTCCCAATATGGACACTGCAGCCAACTATGCTGGGGATACTTCTAAGACTAGGATATTGATAGGAAGTCCCAAATCTTCTAGTCCTTTGAAGTTCACAATGTCTTACTTTGATCGAAATTTGAAGGAATCTAAGGCATACTTTTATCACCCACCTTTGCACCCCAGCAATTTCTATTTAGGAGCTTTTCTGGGAATGTTTCTCTCTTTTCCATTGCTAGATGTTGAATCCCCAAGTTCCAAATTTGCTTGATACTTTGAACAAGGCCCATAGGGAAATGACCAGTTCCCTAAATGAGTACAAACAGACTTCTTATTGGGACTAGTTAAACAGCTTTTGATTGATTAATTCATTGAAAATTGACTCAGTTGACCCTAACCCTTACATATGTATTAAAATAAGATTGACCTTTTAAAATATAACATAATGCTTTACAGTGAGGAAAAAGGAGTCTTTTGTATTCCTGCAAGAGAACATTAAATTAAAATTTGGAGGAGGAGAGAAGAATGATGCAGGGGTATGACATCTTTTGTTTCTATTAAATGTCATAGAATTTTATGCTACACAGAATCTTAGAGGTCATACAGTCAGTCCAAACATCTAATTTCACAGGTGAGAAAACTTAGAACTTGGAACATTAAATGACTTTCTCAAGATCACATAGATAATAATTAACAGAGCCAAGGGATTTAAACTCAGGTAATCCAACTCGGAATCCAGTAATCTTTTCCTTATGTCATACTAAGGCTAGCTTAGTTCAATGAGCATTCATTAAAAGAATCTTATGGTCAAAGCATTCTGTTCTACAGTGAAAGAAAACTGATATAATAAGACAATATAATATCAATCATGGTAACTATAATATAGAAGAATTCACAAGGAGGCACGATATTATATGAGATCACTTTGGGCTTATTGATTAGAGGAATCAAGGAAGGCTTCTTGAATAAGGTAGTATTTGATTTGGAATTTCAATTATGAGTAGAAATTCAATAACTGGTTAGTTAGAGGGAGCAGTATTCTAAGCATAGGAATAGCATAAGGAAAGACAAATATGGCTCTACCTCACTGTTTACCACAGTGTGGTGTCCAGTTTTTGGGAAGAGGGGAAGCTACTAAATTGTGATTTAATTGGTATAAGACAACTTCTGGTATGGCTGTTTCCTTTACCAATATGGATTAACAACTTTGTAATTTACGGTCCAAGAGTTACCCAAGTTTCTGAAAAATTGTCCTTTTGTCTATCATTCCTCAAGATTAAAAAAACCGTTATATTGATATGCCATGATAGGTTCTACCATTCCCTGGCCAATGGAAATCTGTTTTATTTCTTTTCAATGAAAAATAATGCTTCTAGGAATACTTTCGTATAAACCATCTTTTCCCTTTTTCCATCTCCTTAGGAAATAGGCCCAGGACTGAGATCACTAAGTCAAACGATCTGATTGTTTTTTAAACTTACTATATTATTCCATATTGTTTTCCAAGAGAGTTGAATCAATGCAAAAATTTCCCACCAACTTAATAACCTCATTAGAAAAAACATTCATTTTTACCCAATTCCAAATAATGCCAGTTCACATTTCTGATAAATATTTTGGATCACATTATAGAAAGGCTCTTTTAATCTTTTGATTAATAATTTTTGTAGTAGTTTCTAAAACATTTTTGATTTGCATTATTTGTTGTGTTTTCTAAAATTTTTCTGCCTTAATTGATGTAATTATCAACTTTTTGTTAATATCATTGATTATATTGATAGTTTTCTTATCTTCTCATATATTATATATATATTATATTTATATATGTATTCATATGTATATATATAGTTTTTAACAGTGTAGATTATGATTTCCTGCTGAGATCAGTTGATGAATTTTTAATGTATAAATAAAATGTGCCTATACCCTGATCCCTTTATTAACAAATCCTAAACATCATTGCTTTCTTAATACAGCATCAAATTGAATTAGCATTTTTGTTTTCCTCTATCTTATACCTACAAATGTAATTTTTAACATTACATAAGTATTACATTTATGCCATATCAAGTTTATATTATTTTTTCAAGGAATCATAGATTTAGAATTTTTTTATTCTGTCATTCAGTGTGATTTCTGTCCTTCCCAGGTCCATAAAATGTGGAAATTCAGCAATTATTCCTTCTCTGGCTACATCCAAAATATTAATAAAATGTTTACTAGCACATTCCCTCTATTGTCTCAGGAAAAAGCCTTGGTGGTACTTGATACAGTCTTGCATTCTACTCTCAAGGATGACATTTTGGATTCCATCATCCCACCAAGTCTGATGCTAATCATATGACATTGTCTAACCTGCATTGTTCTACTTTGTCTATAGTATAGCACAAGAGACTATGTCAAATGTATTTTTGGAATTTTACCATCTAGTACTCTGTCAAAAAATTAATTAGTTTGATACTCTCCCCTGTTGTATATCGTTTCTCTTCCACATTTCACGTTATTGTTAATGAAATGGTGGTGAGCTATAATTTGATGAACACAAGTCTGTTATAAGGTCATAGGCTGTAAATTTAGAGCTTGGAGGGTCCGCTACACCCAATTCCCTCATTTTCCATAAAAAGACAGTGACATAATTAAGGTCACATGGCTAGTAGGTAGGATTTAGACTTGGTCTTCCTGAATCAAAGTACAGTTCCCATTTGAGTTATAGCCTGCTTTCTCTCATTTAGTTACCCAAGTATTGCTTGAAGCTTTTCCAGTTTGATAAAACATTACAGTTTTGAAAGTATAGCCATAGATTCCAGGAACCTTATCATATCACAATCTAGAACTGAAGTAGAATCCTAACTATTCACTCCTATTTCTTACTATTCTGTAATCTTTATGGTCTATTTGTGTTGTTCTAATGACATTACTATTCTCTATATCTGCAATGATTTCTCTTGCCTCCATATCTTTGTTTAAGGTAACCTTTCCCTCGGCTTTCGCAAGTGGGATGCATTCTTGCTTTCCTTCTGGTTTGCCAAAATCCTTATCATCATTAAAGGTAAAGGTTAAGCCCCATATCCTTAAAGCATTTCATGATTATTCCTGTGAATCTTTTCTTTCTTTGAATTTAAGTTGATTGAAGTTGCAGTCAACTGTACACTGGTTAGTACTTAATTGTTTCACATATTTTCATTTTACTTTCTAAAAAAATTATGTTTCTTGAGAACAGGAGCCAGGCCTTATTATTTTTATAAACTTCTCGTAGTACTTGGCACAACAGTTGGCACAAAATAGTCAGTAAAAGCTGCTTGTTTTGATTTTGTATAAAATTCTGGTATTGTTTTAAACAAATTATGAAGAATTTGTCCAAAAAAATGATTTTAAAATGAAGAATTTTTTTCCCATCATGCTTTAAAATAACATGTGGGACAGCCATTGTTAAAAAAAAAAAAAAAAACAAGCTCGTTGGCTAAAATACAGTATTTTTGGCTGACTGTTATGCTGGACATGAGCTTTAGACAATTCAAGGCAAATGAACAGATTAATGGATTGAAATTGAGCAGCATAAAGTGTGTATTTTATGATTAACTTGATCTTTTAAGGTGATGACTACTATTGTTCTGCCAGATTCCAGCCTTGATGAACTCTCTTTGGGTAATAATTTATCCCTGTTGCCTTTGAGAAAGAACCTTATTTCATTTTAATATAGTCCATTCCTTTTATACCTGTCTTAGGTTTCATAAGTTCAGAAGCATAAAAAAGAAATCTTATTTTGGGTCAGAAAGTTTTAGATGAAGCATAAGTTTTAGGAGGTCTATTACAGAGCTGTTTGAAGATAATACCAGCATTTATCAATGTGATTGTTAAGACATCAGAAGGTCTTTTGGAAAAAGTATCATTAATATATAAAAAAGATACACAGGAAAGAGACAGCTTTCCTTTTTTAAAATCCCTTGCCAGCAATGACCATTCTGTGGTGGTATAGTCCTTGAGCATAAAGTGCTTATGACTTTTTTATTTATTCAAGTCTTTCACGGTAGCATTTAATAAATTATACTATGATGTGTTATTTCAAGGCTTTGAGAGCTAAAGTCGTTAATGTATAAAAGCATGAAAACAAAAGAATTGCCATACAAGGCCAGGCCAGTGTTCCATCCTGACTGATGCCCTTTGTCTTGACAGTGGCAGCAAAGAAGAGTCATTTATAGATAAGCATGATTTTACTCCTTCATACACACCTGAAAGATCAAGAATTTATCCCTAAAATTATGACATCTTTTAATAATGTATTATGAATCAGTTGTCCATAGATTTATTTAGATATCTTTGAAGGCATTTGTTTTAGGTGCTAAGACTCATTTTGTTAATAGTCTATAAACATTGATTTTACTGTTGCAATTCTAAACGTAAGATTCCTATCTAATGACTAGCAGGCAGACACCCAAGACAAATTTAAAAATATCACTATTGTAATTCTTGCTATTAATGTAACCAGAAGACATTAGAAAGTTGTAGCTAAATGGAAGGATGGCTAACAGGTTCTCTTTGGAGACTCAAAGAAGTTGGTTTCATGATGCATCTAAAAACATAATTTCATGGGACATTTAGCCCTTAGTGCTGGTGATGAGCCTAAGAAAAAATGACTACCCAAAGAAAATTGTACCTTCAGTGCAGAAGATGAATAGATGAAAGGCAGTGATTACCTTTTCTAGATATTCCAAATCAAGTCACCATTTGCACTGATGCTCTGTTGACTTCAGTGTGAAGGTGGGCAAAAAGGAGAATGTTTTAAAATATGATATAAAATATATTTAAATAGTAAGAAATTGAAAAGATCAAAGGCTGTTTAGAACCTTTTGCCTATATACTATGATTAACTTGGTTTAAGAAAAGTATTGGGGGGCACTGGAAGTGGTGAGAACCAAGTAATATTCTGGAAAAATGATACTGGATATGCATTAACAGTCAAAGGACAACTTGTCACTGATGCGGACGGAAATAATTTTTAAATTAACCTTCTATGAGCAGTGAGACTAATGATAAGTTAAAATCAAACAACACTAGATCAGAAGATAGAAGGAGAGAGTGATATGAACTAATTACAACAGATTCAACTTTATCTGTTTAATCAAAATATATTGACACCTAAAAGTGATAAGTAGACAAGGTTGATAATAACATTAACTCACAGTTCTATAGAATTCTAAGGTTTACTGGGTATTTTTGTAATAATAATTCTAATGATGAGAGCAAGAGTAAATATTATTATTCTAAACATGTGTATACACACAAATACATATATTTTCATTAAAAAATTTTTTAACTTGAAATTTTTTTTTTAACATTTTGAGTTCAAAATTCCCTTCCTTTTCTCCCTATTCCTTGAGAAGGCAAGCAATTATTACATGCAAGTTACTCACAGCAAAATGCCATATTACCCATGTTGCAAAAGAAAAGACTCCCCAAAAGAAAGAAAAAATAGAGAAAGTAAAAAAAGATACTTCAATCTGCATTCGGAGTTCATCTCTCTCTAGAGATGGATAGCATTTTCCTTTGGAATTGTCTTGATTAGAATAGCTAAGTCCTACCACCAATGATCACCTTTACAACATTGTTGTTACTATGTCTAGTGTTCTGGTTCTACTCATTTTACTTTGCATGAGTTCCTGTTAAGTCTTTCCAGGTTTTTCTGAAACCATCCTGCTCATCATTTCTTATAGAGAATCTGAGAGAATCAAATAAAAAATAATTTGAAGTAATAAACAACTTTGACCAAATTGCAGGATACAAAATAAAGCCACGTAAATCATCTGTTTTTCTTTATATTACTAACAAAACCCAGCAGCAAGAGATGGAAAGAGAAATCTCTTTTAAAGTTACCATAGACTCTATAAAATATTTGGGAGTCTACCCGCCAAAACAAACCCAGGGTCTATATGAACACAGTTACAAATACTTTTTGTGCAAATGAAGTCAGATCTAAATAACTGGAGAAACATCAGTTCGTAGGCAGGCTGAGCTAATATATTAAAAATGACAATTCTACCTAAATTAGTTTACTTATTCAGTGCCATACCTATCAAACTGCCAAAAAACTTTTATAGAGCTAGAAAAAATATCATAGTTCCTCTGGAGGTGCAAAAGGTCCAGTATATCAAGGGAATTAATGAAAAAAAAATGCTGGGGAAGGTGACCTAGCCCTACCAGATCTCAAATTGTATCATAAAGAAGCAATCATCCAAACAACTTGGTACTGGCTAAGAAAAAGAGGGGGGTAGATCAGTGGAATAGGTTGGGTACACATGACACAATAGTCAATGTGTATAGCAGTCTACTGTTTGATAAACCAAACAACCCCAGTTTCTAGGATAAGAACTTACTGTGTGACAAAAACTGCTGGGAAAACTGAAAAGTAGTGCAACAGAAGCTGGGCATAGACTAATGCCTGACATCATATACCAGAATAAAGTCCAAATGGGTACACAATCTAGGTATAAAAGCTGATACTATAAACAAATTAAGGGAGCAAGGAATCATTTATTTGTCAGATTTGTGGAGAATGGAAGGATTTTTGACCAAACAAGAGATAGAGAATACTATGAAATGCAAAATAGATAATTTTGATTACATTTAATTGAAAAGTTTTTGCAACCAGCATTAGGAGAGAAGCAGAAAACTGGGAAAGAATTTTTACAACTACTGTCAGTGATAAAGGCTTCATTTCTAAAATATATAGAGAACTGAGTGAAATTTACAAGAATACAAGTCATTCCCCAATTGATAAATTGTCAAAGGATATGAACAGGCAGTTTTCAGAGGAAGAAATTAAAGCTGTCTATAGTCATGAAAAATGGTCTAAATCATTATTGATTAGAGAGATATAAATCAAAACAACTCCAAAGTGCCACATCACACCTATCAGATTGGCCAACATGAAATAGGAAAATGGTAAATGTTTGGAGAAGATGTGGGAGAGTTGGAATGCTAATTCATTGTTGGTGGAGCTTTGAACTGATCCAACCAGTCTGGAGAGCAATTTGGAGCTATGCCCAAAGGGCTACAAAAATGTATACCCTTTGACCACAGTAACACTGTTTCTAGAGTTATATCCCAGAGAGATCATAAAAATGGGAAAAGGAACATGTACAAAAATATTTATAGCAGTTCTTTTTGTGATGGCCAAGAACTGAAAATCAGGGGAATGCCCACCAATTGGGGAATGGCCCAGCAAGTTGTGTTATATAAATGTAATGGAATACTATTGTGCTGTAAGAAATAATGAACAGGCAGACTTCAGAAATACCTGGATAGATTTATGAACTGATGTTGCATGAAGTGAGTAGAACCAGGAGAACATTATACACGGTAACAATCACAAAGTGTGAGGACAGCTTTTGATCAACTTAGTCTTCCACAAAAAGGCAAGGACCTACGACATTTCCAAAGAATTCATGATGCAAAATGCCATCCACATCCAGAGAAAGAACTACAGAATTGGAATGCAGAATGAAGCAGACTATTTTCTCTTTTGTTATGTATGGTTTTGTTTAGTTTTACTCATGCTTTCTCTCATTTGTTTTAATTCTTCTATGCAACATGACTAATGTGAAAATGTGTTTAATAAGAATGTGTGTGTGTAGAGCCCATATGAGATTGCATGCCATTGAGGGGAGGAAGAGCAGAAGGAGGGGGAAAAAATTTAAAACTTATGGAAGTGATTGTCAAAAATTGAAAACAAATAAATTTAAAAAAAAAAACAGTAAAAAAAATTTACTTATAATTCCATCTGGTCCTGGAGATTTTTTCTTAGGGACCTTGTTGATGTCTTGTGCAATTTCTTTTTCTAAGACAGTTATTTAAGTATTCTATTTCCTCCTCAGTTAATCTGGTCAGGTTATTATTTTTTGTTTTTGAGAAATATTCATCCATTTTAGTTTGATTGTCATGTTTTGCTGGCATGTAAATGGGAAAAATAATTCCAGTAACTGCTTTAGTATCATCTTCATAGGTGGTGCATCCACCCTTTTATATTTGATACTAATAATTTGGTTTACTTCTTTTTTAAAATCAGATTAACTAATGGTATATTTATTGTATATTTTCATAAAACCAGCTCATAGTAGTTCAATGTGTTTGCTTCATGCTCTCAATTTTATTACCCTTCTATTTGTTTTTCAGGATTTCCATTTTGGTGTTTAATTAGGAATATTTATTTTGTTCTTTTTCTAGGTTGTTTTGGTTTTGGTACATGCCCGATTTGTTGATCTGCTCTTTCTCTCTTTCATTGATGTTTCACATTTAGAGATGTTAATTTTCTTCTAAGTTCTGATGTGGCTGTATCACACATATTTGGGATATTGTTGTCATTCTCATTAATGAAATTATTTTTTCTTTAATTTATTTTTGATTTACTCATTCTTTAGCATGATTTTATGCTATGTTTTCCCATAGCTATGTTTTTCCCAAAAAAAGCATTTTACTTCTTTGCCTATCATTCCTTTTAGCAAGATGTAGTTTCCCTGCTTATCCCTTTTAATTAGGTTGCTTTTTGTTGTAATTGTTTTGTCTAAAATCATGATTGCTTACTACCCTTGCCTGTTTTTTTAACATCTGTTGAAGCATTATAGATTCTGTTCTAGGCCCTTATTTTAAGTCTGTGAGAGTCTCTCTATTTCAAGTGCATTTCTTTTCATAAAATTAACTTGTTTTCAGTTTTTGGCAATCACTTCCATAAGTCTTAAATTTTTTCGACTCCCTTCCCCTTCCTCCCCACAACGGTATGCAATCTTTTATGGGTTCTACACATACCTTCTTATTAAACACATTTTCACATTAGTCATGTGGCATAGAAGAATTAAAATGAATAGGAGAAACCATGAGAAAAGCAAACCAAACCAAATAAAACATAACACAAAAGAAAATAGTCTGCTTCATTCTGTGTTCCAATTCCATAGATCTTTCTCTGGATGTGGATGGCATTTTGCCTCGAGTCCTTTGGGAATGTTTTAGGTCCTTGCATTGCTGTGAGGGGCTAAGCCTATCAGAAACAGTCCTCACACATTGTGGTTGTTGCTATGTACAAAGATCTCCTGGTTTTGCTTCTTTCACTCAGCATCAGTTCATATAAGTCTTTCCAGGCTTCTCTGAAGTCCTCCTGTTCATCATTTCTTATAGCACAATAGTATTCCATTACATTCATATACCACAACTTGTTCACCCATTCCCCAATTGATAAGCTTCCCCTCAATTTCCGGTTCTTGGCCACCACAAAGAGAGCTGCTATAAATATTTTTGTACATTTATAAACAGCATATTGTTAAATTCTGGTTTCTAATCTCTTCTTCAATCCACTTTTATTTTATGGATGAATTTATCCCATTCACATTCACAGTTATGTTTACTAACTGTATCTTTCCTTCCATTCTATTTTCTTCTATATATCCATCTCTCTTTTTATCCTCTTCAACCTCTAAAGTCTGTTTTGCTTCTGAGCACTGCCTTTCTTATGGCAGTTAAGTAGCATAGTGGACTGAGTGCCAGGCCTGAAGTCAGGAAAACTCATCTTCATAAGTTCATAAGGCCTCAGAGACTTAGTTGTGTGATTCTTCGCAAATCACTTAACGTTATTTGCCTCAGTTTCCTCATCTGTAAAATGAGCTGAAGAAGTAAATGGTAAAACACTCAAGTACCTTTAACAAGAAAACCCCAAATTGGTTCACACAGAATTGGACCTGACTGAAAAAGAACTAAACAACTACCTTCCTTTATCTACTGTCCCTTTAATCATTTCCTCCTTTCTTTTGTCCTTTTCCTCTCCTTCTTCCCTGATCACTAAGAATAGATTTCTATTTCTACCATTTAAGTATATAATTATTCCTCTTTGCACCAGTTTAGATGTGCTTGACATTCAATCACTGCCCCCACCCTCTCCCACCATTTTCCATTCCACTATCAAAGCTCTTTCTTGTACTCTAAATTCTTTTATGTGAGATAGTTTCCCCCATTTTTCCTCTTCCTTTCCCCTTCTCCCAAGGCATCCCTTTTTTTCCCCCATCCATTTTTTTTACATCATCCCACATTATCAGCTTACTCCTATACCTTCTTTCTATCTAGAGTCCTTCTAATTGCTGTAGTGAAAACGTCTTAGAAGTTACATGTATCATCTTCCCATATAGAAAGGTAAATAGTTTATTGAGTCCCTTATGATTTTTCTTTTATGTTCATCTTTTTATGCTTTTTTTGAATCTTCTGTTTGAATGTCACATTTTCTATTTAGCACTGATCTTTTTTGTCAGGAATGCTCAAAAGTTGTTTATTTCATTGCATATCCATATTTTCCTTTGAAAGATTATGTTGTTTTGCTGGATGTGTTATTCTTGGTTGTAATCTCATATTTTTTGCTTTCCAGAATATCATATTCTGAGCCATTTGCTCCTTTAATGTATAAGCTACTAAATCTTGTGATTCTGACTATGCCAAGTGTTTTTTCGTTGACCAGAGAACTCTGGAATTTCACTGTGATATTCTAGAGAATTTTCCTTTTGGGATCTCTTTCATATTGTGATGAGTGGATTATTTCAATTTATGTTTTGCCATCTGGTTCTAGGATTTTAGGGCACTTTTCTTGAAATATGATGCCTTGACTCTTTCTTTGATCATGATGTTGAAGGAGTCCAGTATTTCTTAAATTATCTATTCTTGATCTGTTATCCAGGTCAATTGTTTTTCTGATTAGATATTACTTATTTTCTTCTATTTTTCATTCTTTTGACTTTATTTTTTCTTGAAGTCTCATGGAGATATTAGCTTCTACTTGCCCAATTCTAATTTTTAAGGAATGATTTTCTTCAGTAAGATTTTGTAACTTTTCCCATTTGGTCAATTGTGCTTTTAAAGGAGTTGTTTTCATGAGTGAAGTTTTGAACCTCTTTTTCCATTTGACTAATTCTATTTCTTTTAAGGCTTTTTCTTCAGTATTTTCCTGCCTCTTTTACCAATATATTAATTTTCACAATTTTCTTCCTGTTCTCTCATTTCTTTAACTCATTTTTCCTCTACTACTCTTATTTGATTTGAAAAATAATATTCTAGCTTTTCCAGGAATTCTTATTGGGCGTGTGTCCAATTCATATTTTTTCATTGAGGCTTTGTTTGTGACTATTTTGACTTTATTATCTTCTTCTGAGTTTGTGTCTTGATCTTCCCTGTCACCATAGTACTTTTATGGTCATGTTCTTTTTTGCTGTTTTTGTAATTTGCTCATTTTTCCACCAGAATACTTGATTTTGAACTTTATGTTAAAGTTGAGCTCTGTTCTTGGTGTGATAGGGGAGGAGAAGCACTGTCTAAAGCTGCAGGTTTTTTCTCACTGTTGTTTTCTGAGCTGTTTCTTGGGGTTTGGAAATTTTCAGTACTTCCAAGGTCATGTGACTTGGGGATCAGTGTCCCTTCTTTCCTGATCTGCACTTAGGTCCTTACACAGGAAGAGTTCCTGATTCCTTGGACTTAGAAGTAGTATTGCTTGCCATGGTCTCTAAACCCTGGTGGCTCAAAGCTACTGCTTTTTCCTTAGGCCTTCCACTTCCTCTTGACCAAAAGTACTCCTCTCTGCCCTTAAACTGTGATCTAGAAGTGGGTAGAGACAATGGATTTGCCAAATAATATCTGGTCCTATGTCCAGTGCTAGCATAGTGGTCACTTGTAATCTATTTTTAACCAGTTGCCAGGTTCCTTTATCACCTCTGGCTTGAGACCTTTGGAAGCTGCTTGTTGCTTCTGTTGCTACCATCTAGTGCCCAAATTGGTGCATCATCGACATGGCTTGAGGTCAGCCTCCACCCCCATGTCGCAGATTTCTTTAACCTCTTAAGTTGTCTTGGATTGGGAAAATGTCTCACCCTGACATTTTGTTGGCTCTGCCACTGAAAAGTTTGATTTGAGGCGTTATTTTAAAATTGTTTTGAGGGGAATATTGGGAGAACTCAGCTGAGTGCTTTCACTACTCTGCCATCTTGGCTTTGCTTTGCTAATATCCCTATTTTATATATGAGAAATTGAGATCCTAAAGTTACTTTCCTGTGATTTCATTGCTAGTGTGCATCTTGACATGAAGTCTAGTACTTGATATAAGCATTATTGCTTTACTCTTGGCAGTAAATAAGGAAAAAATAACATTGATTCAGATTATCACCATTTCCTACAAAACTTTTGCTTATACAAAGCAAATGTCACAATAAGGAGGCCAAAGAGGCCAGAAATTTCTATATTAAACAGGAAACTATTGCTGGTTTTGGCAAGTGGATGCGCATGATATGTCTCTTACATTTATGAGAATATATAAAATCATTAGTTAAATATCGTAGAGGAAGATGTTAGAAGTTTATAGTACAATTGATTCACAGTGTATTTACCATAGTGCTTAAAACTGACCGAATTGTGGGGTAATATAATTTTTAACTGGTGCTGAATTAAACATCTTTTGTAGCATTTTTATATGTTTCTTAGAGAATTATCATCTTTTGAACTGATATTTGGAATCTTAGATAAATATACTGTTGGTTTATCCCATTTAGTAAAACTTTGAGACTGAAATAACTTGTTTGCTTATTAATAATTATTACAGTATGTAAAAGATTGCCACTATTTTACCTTTAAATTTTTCCTGACCTATGCATAATGTTTCTTCTTAGACATACAGTTTTGTAAATGGAAATCAGTTATTCCTGTTTGCTCTTTCTCTAGTTTATAATAATTTTTGTCTTTCAATGTGCGAGTAGATATGCTTGCAACTTAAAATATATTAGGGAAGATAAACAGCAGAGCATATTGAGTTCTAATTGCATTTTTATTGTTTTGTCTTTAGCATACATGGAATAAAATAATGTTTTGGGGCATGGGAATTACTACTCTGCATTATTTGCTTATGCAAGAAGAAAAAAGCAAGATTGAATGGAAATACTTTCTAACAACTTCAGAGTTAATAAAAATTATTTCCTTGTTCCAACTTTGCTTTTCCATTCCACTGTTGCTGCTGAAATTTAGCTAACTATCTGCACATCAATAAAAATATGTTCTAGGTCTGGAGTTGAACAATTAAAGGACCTCTGACTTATTTTACATTACTTCTCTTGCTGCACCAAGAGTTCAAATCGTATCAGACAAGTAGCTGTTCCCCATTCTTTTTTCTGCTTTTCCTGAGCATTCATAAAAAATCATTCTCCCACCTAACCATGAGCTTGGAATACATTCCCTTCTACATCTGTCCCCAATGAAATCCTTCTCTTCAAGACCCAATTCATCTGCCACCATCAGCTAATCCTGAGCCTTTCTCTGTCTCTTTCCTCTTTAAAAGCAATCACTTCTTCCTCAGAGCAGTTTGACTTTCCTCCTTGAACATATTGTATTCAACCTTTCACAATCTTACTCCACTATAATATTGTAAGCTACCTAAAGACAGGAATTCATCTCTGTATCTCTAGAACCTATCACTATGCCTTGTACGTCAGAAGTGTTTAAAAAATATTAATTGAATTGAATATTCTATGGGCTAGAAAGATTAGGTTGGTCAGCAAGGAGCCTGAATTTTTAGTAATTCCACAGAAGCAAAAATTGAAGAAAACTCACAATTTATCCTGAAATGAGGGTCATCAAACTGATTGGGTTTAGATAGAGACTTCTTAAACATTGAGCCAATGAGCAAACTTAAAATCTGTAGAGATTAATTTTCAAAAAAGTTTTTTTGAGTAATTTGTTTTGTCTATTAAAAAGATTATTTATCATTATTTAATTCAGCAAACATTTATTAAGTACTGACATGGAACAACCATGTGAAAAAAAATGTACCACATCACTGATAATAAGAGAAATGCAATTTGAAATAATTCTGATGTCCCACTTCACATCTGTAAGATTGGCAAAGTTGACAAGAGAGGAAAATAGCATTTGTTAGAAGGCATAGGGAAGGACGATAGCATTCTGAATAAAATTTAGATTGCTATCCAAAAAATTTGGCCCAACAGTACTACTGTTATTCCAAAGAGGTAAAGGACAGAGGGAAAGCACTCTCAAATACAATAATATTTATCGCAACACTTTTTGTTATTTAAAAAAAGTGACAAAATAATTCATCAGTTGGATAACTTTAATAAATTGTGGTATTTAAATGTAGAAAGAAACATAATAATGAATGAAATGAACTCTAAGAAGTCTGGAATAGTTTGTATGAGCTGATGTAAAGTTAGCAGAACTGGAACAATTTACATGGTGATGAAAATAGTAATGTATGAGGAGAAACAACTTTGAGAAACCTCAGACTTCTAATCAAAGCATGAATCATGAGTTTTAAAGCATGATGAAGATATCTGTCTAGATATATTTCTGTGTATATATATACACATATACATACACATATATACATATATACACACACACCTACACGTACACATACATATTCATGTATAATGTGTGTAGAAGAAAACAAAAAATCAAGCATAAGGGAACAGAAATAGAATAATATTATTTTACCTTGGTAAATGTAAAATATATTTCTTTTAAAAACTATATATATAGTAGTTTATGCATATTTATGCGTGTATAAGTATAAATATTTTTATAATAAATACAATAAATATACTTTAATATTTTATTATTTATATTTTATAATATCTTATAATTTATAATATTTATATATTATATTTATTATATATTAATGTAGTAATGTAGTCGATTAATATATTAATAATTAATATTATCGTAACATAATATTATATATTATTATATAATTGTATATAATATATTATATATGGGTATATATAATATATAATATGAAATATGCAATA
The DNA here is from genome assembly GCF_028372415.1 of Notamacropus eugenii. Classification (NCBI taxonomy): domain Eukaryota; kingdom Metazoa; phylum Chordata; class Mammalia; order Diprotodontia; family Macropodidae; genus Notamacropus; species Notamacropus eugenii. The sequence continues at coordinate 256,579,025 of NC_092873.1, read as the reverse complement.
CTTTATAATAATATTTTAATATAATTTTATAATAAATATAAACATATTTATGCATATATAAGCAAAAGTTTACATTTTCTCATGCAGTCGTCTTTCTTGTTTCTTAAAATGTCTGTGTTGAAGATTTGCTTGTCCTACAGAGTTGTTATAAAAAAGAACTTTCAGCTGTAAAGCATGATATAAATGTGAGTTGTACTCCATGCTAATGTTTATCAGTAATATAACATTGATTTCATATATATATACTTATATTTATATATACATATTTTTAGTAGTGCCTGTGAATCCTTCATGGTAGGGAGCTCAGTATAAGAAACTCCATCTACCAAGCAAATCAGCACCTTGTGAATGTCTGAAGTTTTACTTCAGACATTGAGAGATTAAGGGACTTAACCAGGGTTTCATAGCAACTATGTGTTAGATGTAGGTCATGAACCAGACTTCTTGGTTCTAAACTCAATTCTCTCTCCATTATGCCACACTCTCTATGTTAATATTAGAGCACATTGGTAATGATTAACAATTAATTGATTAACAATTGCAGGGAAGGGTAATAATATAATACTATCTCTTAGTAGGTATGAATCTATGACAGTCATAGGAAAATCACTTTTACTTCATCAAGCCTTGGATTTCTCAGCTGTAAAATTGGTTTAATGATGCTTATAAAACCTGACCCCAAAAAAGCGTGGTGAGGGAAGCTTTTTGCAAATCTGAAGTTATTATAAAATTAAAAACTGTTGCTATTATATCATCGTTTCTGTTATTGTTATTATCATTTAACCTGTTTTCCCTTTATGAGCTCTTATGGGGGATAACAGCTCCATACAAATGCTATATGTGGTCAATGAAAAGATATTCAAAGTGCTATCTGAAGTATCATCTGAAATTCTTCATGTTTCCATTCTTAAGAATGCTAGTTGGTTTAGTTTGTGTACAAATTATACCCCATCCTCCTTCCCATGACATTTCTTTGTTAGCTCTGTTAGATTTTATAAGAGAACAAGTCTATTAAATTTGAGATCATATTTCCAATGCAGGGTATATTGTTACAGATTCTCTATTACCCATATAAGACTTTTTTCCTTTCTCTTCTCTAGCATGGCTGGTACTTATATTGTTACTGTATACCTCACTTATTACATAGGTGAAATGGAATAGCTAAGGATATCTCAGAAAGAATATGACTTTGCTAGCTCTGTTCTATCAATCAATTTATTTGTAAGCATAAACTTTCCATTTTTCTGAATTGAAAGAAGAGAAAGCCTTACTTAATATAAAGCTCTTTTGATATACTCTGATTATGCATTATGTAACAGTATTTTCCTTTGCTATAATTCATAATATAACAGTTATATGTTTTACAGTCAGCAACATCAGCAGAAATCACATTTTAAAATTAACCTGTTAGGGTAGAATTCTAACCCTTACAACTGTGAGCTTTGTTTATTCTATATGAACTAGAAGCATTATCAGCTAAATGTTTCACTAATCATGTAAAAAGAATATGATCAGGGAATAATAGAGGAAAAAATTTTGCTGAATGTTTTGAATAGCTTTTGAAATAGAAGTGTTAAAATTATCTAGACAAAATGGTTAAAATTTTAACGAAGAGATCAAAGTTCACTCTTAAGATCCTGGGATGGTAGATAAAGAGGCACAAGAGTATTTCTTGAACTACTCCAGAAAAAAAGAATTTTTCAGTTCCTTGTAAACTGCTCTTACAAGCCCACAACATGTATGTCCCCTCAAAATGCATGACAGTAGCATACCTAGAGCTAATAGAGAGAATATGTCCATTCTAGAATCCATTGTCTTTCTGTTTCAATTCATTGACACTTTCTTGGAAGACTCAAATTTCATTTTTTTAAATAATTTATTTGTTTTCAATTTTCAATAATCACTTCCATAAGTCTTAAATTTCTCCTCCTCCTTCCCCCCTCTCTTTTCAAGAGAGCATGCAATCTTATATGGGTCCTACACATATGTTCTAATTAAACATATTTTCACATTAGTCATGTTACATAGAAGAATTAAAAAGAATGAGAGAAACCAAACCAAACCAAAACATAACACAGGAGAGAAGAGTGTGCTTCATTCTGCATTGTGATTCCATAGTACTTTCTCTGGATGTGGATGGCATTTTTCTTCAAGAGCCTTTTGGGAATGTTTTAGTTCCTTGCATTACTGTGAAGTCTATCAGAAACAGTCCTCATACACTGTGGCTGTTGCTGTGTACAGTGTTCTCCGGTTCTGTTCATTTCACTCATTTAAGCTCAAATTTCATTTTTTGTGTGACAAGTGCCATATTAACCCATCACCTGAGACAGGAAGTGCTGTTGCTCCTCTACCCACTCTGTTGCTTTTCACAGAATCATAGGATCATTTATTAAGAGCTAGAAGGAACATTGGAAGGCATACAGTCCACGTTCCCTTCATTTTATAGATGAGGAACTGAAGCCTAGTGTTGTGACTTTGCCCAAGGTCTCTCACATAGCAACACTTAGATCCAGGTGCCCTTATTCTGAATCCAGTGTGTTCCAAGAAACACTTGTCATTTGTCACCATTGCCATGAGATACCTACTATCATTCCCAATGTGAATTTCCCTACTTCTTTTTTTAAATTATGTAAAGAGTATCCTAAATCTGTTGGTACTACTTTAGTTTCTTCTCCTTGTACTAGACTACCAATAAGGAAGATCATTATCAGTCGCACTGCCTCCTGAAGTATAGTAGAAGGAGTGTTTGCCGTAGATTCAGAGGACCTGACTTCTAATTCTGGTTCTGCTACTTACTGACTGTGTGACCTTGGGCAAGTCATTTGCTTTCATCAATGGTTTTCTCAGTTTTAAAATTAAATGTTTACAGTAGATAACCCATAAAGATTCTTCCAGCTCTAAATTCATGTTCCTAACTTGTTAGATTGGATTCTATAAAATTTCTAATTTCTATTAAGTTAATAATATTAAAATAAAATAAAATATTTAAAGGACCTTTAAAATCCTTAGGGTACCATATAAATTAAAGGTGTTATCACCCTTGTGTTGACTATTGATTATTAATTATTGCCTAATATCTACATGACACTCATTGCCCACTATGGACTTTATGGTCTGTTTTTAAATTTTTTTTGATAATCTCAAAATGCTTCTTCAGTTAGTAAATACATACACACACACATATCCACACCTCCTCTTGAGCACAAGATCATGGTAGGAAGAGTAGGACATGACAGGCTGGTCATAGCATGACATCATAAACTCTTCTGAGGCATACTCTTCATGTTCTGCAAAGGGAACAATGGATTACCCATAAACAGATATGAGAGATGGAAGAACCAGACGCCAAATAATAACTCTTCTTTACGTATTTCAGAAACAGATCAAGAGATACAACACATGAAATATTCTAAGTTACTTCTATATAAATTTGCTGTTTTGTTAGGAAATGGGAGGGTATTAACAGATCTCCAATAAACCTCCTAGGATTTCCAGATTACCAATTTTAAAATTATTTTTAAATACTCTACCACTAAGAGCTTCTAAACGAAATCTTGCCAAAAAGTATATAAATACCCAAATGAAAACATTATAACATTTGCTTTACTGGTTTTTATGTTCAAAATAGCCTTCATATGTAGAAAACATGGTATCTACTAATAATCTAATACTGTACACATTTTATTGTTTTGTTAGTGGAATGATTTAAATAATTATTTAGAACTGATTTCAGTGGTCTTATGACTGTGTCCCCAACATCTCAGATTGCAGGCCCTGTGAAGTGCATTTGCCATTTTAAAACTCAAGAATAATGTTAAGCACCTATGATTTAGGATGAAATGAACTGCCCTCTAAAGCACTCTTCAGGAACCAAGGTATTATGTTGGGGTTTTTTTTTGGACTTCGCTGGAAAAACACACCTTAATGAATCAAGATGTCTTAGTATATAGTAAATCACATATTTCTGTAATTATATACGAAGCCCTGATACATTTTTCCCATAGAGAAACTTTTTAGACAAATCCACTATCTTACATTTAAAGAAGTAAAGATTCTTTGGGAGCTATGAATCTAAATAAGTTTCAGTCTAAAAGAGAGTTTTATTGCAGATTGATAATCCCCTTGGTTTATAATAAAAGTGCTGACACAGCCTTAGCTAGGGCATAACAAATGAAAAGCTATAATGTTTCCCTGTCAAAAATTCCTATTTATTACCAGTGCCCTAACAGATGTGCCTTACTGCTGTTAGATTCCCCCCCAAAGTTAATTGCTTGTCTATCAAAAAGATAAACATCTTCTTTTTAAACTTTGGGATATTACGTGTGAGGAAGAAAACACCCTGCAAATATGTAGTGTCCAAAATTCATTTGAAGTAAGCACTAGCATACTTTTCTGCAAACCATCAGGCAGCCTAATGAAAAGAATCATCCACATCTCTCCAAGTATTGGCAGCATGTTTATATGGGAGAAGTTATAGTTTGGTGAAGTCAAATAGATTTACTCAAATATAATTTTAATTATTAATAAATCAAAGCCCCAATTAAAAATTTAGTATTTTATTTTTCTCTATTTACATATAAAAAACAATTCTTTGCTTTTGTTTTTAAAATTTTGAGTTCCAAATTCTATCCTGTCCTCTCTCTGCATCAAGGCAAACAATTAGATATAGGTTATACATATGTAGTGATACAAAACCTGTCCATAATAGTCATGTTATGAAAGACAACATAGACAAAAAAACTCAAGAAAAATAAAGTTAAAAAGGTTCTTCAATCTACATTCAGACCCCATCAACTCTTTCTCTGGGGGTGGATAGCATTTTTCATCATAAGTCCTTCAGAATTGTTATGCATCTCACTTTGCTGAGAATAGCTGTCATTTACAGCTGATCATCTTACAACATTCTGTTATTTTGTGCACAGTAAATCTGACTTTTCATCAGCCCATGCAAGTCTTTCCAGGTTTTTCTGAGAGCATCCAGCTCATGATTTCTTATAGTATAAATAGTATCCATTTTAATCACACACCATGATTTATTCAGCCATTCCCCTATTGATGGGCATCCATTCAATTTCTAATTCTTTGCCCCCAGAGAAGAACTGCTTATACATATTTTTGTACTATAGGTCCCTTTGCTTTATTTTTAAAAAGTCTCTTTTGGGATACAGATCTAGTACTGGTTTGACTTGGTCAAAGGATATGCATGGTTTTATAGACCCTTGTAATTTTTTTTTTTTTTTTTGCGAGGCAGTTGCCGTTAAGTGACTTGCCCAGGGTTTAACAGCTAATAAGCATGAAGTGTGTGTGAGGCTAAATTTGAATTCAAGTTTTTCTTACTACAGGGATGGTGCTCTCTCTGCTGTGCCACCTAGCTGCCTCAAAGTCCCAATTTAATTTAATTTATTTTTTTTTAGAAAGAGCATAAATTCTTATATTCATAGAATTTTCAACCTGGAAGAGATCTTTGAGATTCCTCTTCCCATTTTTACCTCAAGGAAACTGAGGCCTATTGTAGAAGATTTAAAACATTGGGTTGTTAGTATTTTATTGTAGAGTGAAAAGGCTCCTAAGAGTGCAATTATTATATCAAGCTACCTTCATCCTGATGTCTAGTAGGCTTTTGGGTTGTCTTTGCTTGCTGTCAGTTGTAATATGATCAGGGGATATAAATTGATTTGGATATTAATTTGAGTGAAACATAATTAGGAAATTAACTTTGTTGTCAGAAATATCAGGTAATTCATTCCTAAATCAAATGTGATTTGACTTGGAAATTCTATAACAACCAGAATTTGTATAATGATTTTAAAAAAATTACAAACTTTCCAAGTTAGTGTCTTATTTTGTTCTTTGTAAGAGGTTGGTAGTGAAGGGATTACTATTTTCGTGGAAATTAGATAACAAAATAGTTAATTGATAGAGATCCCTAGAATTTTTATTAGGAGTGACGTAGATTTTAATTCCAGCTGTGACTTTTGCTAGCTGTGTGACCATGGGCAAGTCACTTAACCTCTTAAAGACTAATTTATAAGTTGGTGACAATAATGCCTGTAATACTTCCCTCATTAGAGTTGTTATAAGCATCAGATAAGGTCATACACAGAAAGCAATTTGCCAGTCTTAAATGCCAGCTCTGATTATTATAATTATCATCATAGTTATCTTTTTCTCATTGTTTTTGATGGGGCGTAGATAGAAGTGGTAAGAGAAAAAAAATCACTTCTGCTTTTATTTTATATTTAATATTCTATAAAAACTTGCATAGGTGGGTAAAATTACTTCCTTAAGCTAAATAAGATCATCAAGATATAAACTTGTCTTCTACAGAATCACTTCAAGCATCATCAGATTAACTCAGGTAAGAGACTGATTGAATGGGATGGTCTCTGTTTTATTCTCTTTCCAGGTGATTTCATCTTAGATTAGTGTATTTTGAAAGCTTTTCATTCCATATAGTTGGGAAATGATGGATATTTGGTATGGCAACCTCTGTTAAAAACATTGCTAATTTTTATGGATGTTTAACAGCCAGGTTGTGGGAAATAATTTTATCTTCAATGAAGTTCAAGTTCCGATGTAATTTATTTTTTTAATTACTGAGGATATTTATAGGTTTCTATTTGTGGTATGGCGATTTGTCATCTTTTAGTTTATAAAAGATTATAAGCTTCTGGTGTAAAATATTAACCACTTGATCACGTCTTTCTTGGCATCTGTCATATCTGTTAAATATTAGCAACCTGCTTTGATTTGATGCGGTTTTCATCATTTCATTGAATAGTCTCCATCCAGCAGTGAATCCAGACTCCTAAAGAATACTTTTCTATAATTTTTATTCTCTTTATTCTCTTATTCTCAGTCATTATCATATACATATACAATTCTAAAAATCAGATTTCACTGACTCAGTAATTTGTTTCATGCTTAATTGTTGAGATTTTATTATGTTCATATGAATATTACCTGTGGTGCATCATTTGATTACACTCTTGAGTCTTAAGCATTTCATAGGCTACATGAAGAGGAAAAGCAGTTTTTACTAATGGCATGTACATTCTGTCTTTTTGATCCAAAGGAATGTGCACAAATTTTAACCTTTTTATTATGTACTCTGACAACATCTATCAAACCTCTTCTTTCTATTTGAACAAAGAAATGTGCATTTTTCTATAGCTAACTCATCTCATCTCTGGTGTTTCCTGAATACTGTACCATCTTCTCTTTGCACACTTTCCATATCTACTGTCATACATTTTATCATGCCAAAAATAAGTGTTAAGACTGGTATCGGGTTTTATTTTTTGTATGTACCTTTGCTTTTTAGTTGTTCCTTAAATTCAGTTGATTGTGGACTTTTAAAATTCAGTTCTGCCAATGTCTTTCATGTTATTGGATTTGGTCCATTCATAATTGAAGTTAGGAGAGTTTGTAATGCTTTTCCTTCATTTTTTAAAATGTTGATTTGTTTCAGATTTATGTTTTATAATTTTTCTATTGATCCCTGTGATTGGTTTTGCTTGCCACATGTTCACTTACCTTCCCTTGCTCTGTTTTACTCCCTCTTTCACCAGATGTCGTTTTACTTTGATTTTTCTTTTATTTATTCAAATATCTGTTTCTTCCCCTTTTATTCTTCCTTCCCCCCTCTTTGTTAAATAGTTGGTTTAGGATTTTCTCTCTTCTCCTATCAAAATTATGGTCATTAGTTTTATTTTGTTTTTTGCTCCATTTTCTAAGAAATTTTTCTTTGCTGTATTCTCTTTTTTATTAAATGTAGATTTTTCTAGTCTATTCTGAAATTTTGATACCTGCATAGTGGATCATGGACTTAAGTTATTCTTTCTTTAGTCTCTCTGATCTTCATGGGGTTTGAAATCTTGAAGTATTGGCTTTGAGTTCCTTTTTCTAAGAAAATTTTATAGTATTCCATTTATAGGTCTTGCTTCATCACCTTTTTTTCCTTCTGCTGTAACTCATTTTTCAGAGTATCAATTCTTGAATGAACCAAGGTTGGACAGAAGCCACACCATGTGGTAGATATTATACCTCATCTCAAAAGGTGTAGTTCAGGCCTGCTCTCTGCTCTCCCAATGATTATTTTCTTCCCCAAAATCATGCTATATCATTTTTGAGTCCATTTCCTCCCAACCATTGTGAAAGCTAGCTGCTCCCAGGAGTTCACACATTCCTTGTCTTGGGTTGGGATACATTGTCCTGGGTCCTAGAACTACTACAGTTAGAGAAGGTTGCCTGCTACCCCCAGATTAAAGTCATCCTAAAGTTCCCATTTAGTATTGGGATTGTATACCTGTATGGCAGTGCTCTTAGGTACAATACCCACAGTGGAATGATTGTGTGTATACACACACACACACACACACACACACACACACACACACGCTTTCAGTCTTCCAAATTCAGTCTTTCTGTGTTATTACTTCTCCTGTTCTACTGTAGCTCCTCCCTTCCATAAATACTTTTTGCAGAGAGATTTCAGGAATAAAATTCCGTTTACTTTTTACCCTAAGTTTGCATAGGTATGTATCTATTCTATTTCCTTTCATATTTTCTGACATCTTATTCTAATATTTTGTCCCACAAAATACACTGATTTACCTGTAGATGAGGTAGGGGGTGTTTATTTATTTTGGTCCATCGTATTTAAGTTCTGGTCCTCTGTGTCTGTTTATCCAGTTTCTTTAAATTTTCTTTATATCTGTATCAACTTATGTCCTTTTTTTATCCTGTAATTATCCCTCTTCCCTTTCTTTTCATCAGTCTTTCTTTTTTTCCCTTTTAAATAACTTCTTTACTTGTGGTAATTAGTTCCATTACTTAATCTTTCATTGGTTGATATGTTTATTTACTTTCCTTGAATTTTTCATTAGGAGTTTTTGTAAGACAAGTATTCTACTCACATCTGTTATTGTTGCTTAAGTTTTATTGATGTGTTTTCTTTTTTATATTACAAACATTTAGAAATTATTCCTACTTCATGAGAGGCTTGTTTTAACAACATAAAACAGTTAAGTAAGGCTTATAACACAATGACTGCATCAGAAAGTGAACCCAACATTTCACATCCGTAGCAACCTCCATGTCTGTATGTATTAAAAAAAATACAGAAATATATTTTCTCTCCCACTCTGATTTTTTTTTGAAAGCAAGAAATTTCTAGTAATAAACTGCATAATAAAGAAAAATAAATTCCTTCAGTGGTAAGTACATACATATGTATTTATATATGTATGTATGTCTCATTCTGAACACTAAATCTGTCATATTCCTGTATTGACAGATAGCATGTTTTCTGATAATCAGGTCTCTGGAACTGGGAATGGTCACAGTATTGATCATAGTTCTTATAGCTTTCAAGGTTATTTTTTTCACAATTCCATTATTATTATATAAATTGTCTTCCTGGTTCTGATCGTTTCATTGTTCATCAGTTTATAAAAGTCCTAAAAATAATTCATTTTATAACATTATAGCCTTTATAACATTACTAGTACAAGAGTATAATAATGTAATAATAAATAGCATAATAATATATACTATCACAACATAACATTATGTAGTAATATATGATATGATGTATTATGACAATATATAATATAAAATATATATTTATAAATACTATAATAAATAGTATAGATTATTCCTTTGGTTCAGCCTACTACATTTTTGCATAAACTGTTACAAGTCTTTCTATGTCTTTTTGAAATCATCTCTGTTTCCTACATCACAGTAGTAGTCTACCACATCTCATTCAGCCCTTCTCCAATTGATGGTCATCCACTTAGTTTCCAGAGTTTTTTTGCCACTAAAAAAAGAGCTTCTATAAATATTTTGTACATACAGGGTCTTTTACTCTTTCTAAGATCTCATGATTTATTCAGTCCCATACCAATCAAAGTATGAAAGGATTACTTTATAGAATTCGAAAAAATAACAATTCGTATGAGGAAGAGAAAGTTTAAGAATCTCAAGAAAAATAATGAAAAGAAATGGAAATGAAGCGAGTCTAACAGTGCCAGATCTCAAACTATACTACAAAGCAGTAATTTTTTTTTAAATGCTTCATTTTTATTATAGAACCTGAAATACAAAACTCATTCCAAGGCTTCAGTTTAGATTGACATCACTGAATATGTTTCATTTTCTCACTATTTTGGTGGTGATCATCACAGCATTACCTGATTAATGACTTTTGTCTTGATATGCTTCCTTCCCAACAAGAATACTTTGCCTACAGTAGATTTAAAGCTTATCAAAGCTGAAGTCTAGTTTTTTTTTTGTAAACACCTCAAGCCACCCTTTTAAAGCATGGCTATCATTCCCATGTATGTTAGACAATATAGTCTTCAAAAAGCTGCATTCAATTGATACTTAATACACATAAATTAAAATTTTATTCTATTGACAACTCATACACAGGAAAATGTACAACACTCATGTAATTATTTTTTTCTTCAACTTTACCCTTCTTCCATAAGCTATCTTAAGGTATAGTACTTAGCTAGTGTGAAAACTTTTAGCTTAACTGTCTAAATTATATACTCACATCTTTGAACTATATTTCAACTATATTGAACTAAGTTGTGACCAATCTAACAGTAGCACAAAGTTTTTAACCTGTCCAGCCCCTAGCTTTACTTTGTGAAGTGTATGATAGATGTATGTTGCTGATGATATATTTGAAATACATTTTTAAAACTAGTCCTAAAAACATGAAGGCCATTTAAATAGTAACAGGGACCTTACAAAACAGGTTTTAAAATGCTTATTGTAAACAAGGGATAAGAGTTCACTTGCAAAGCAGTAATTATTAATACAATTTGATGCTGGTTAAGAATTAAAGATCAATCAATGGAACAGATTTGGTATACAATATACAGAAGCAAATGAACCTGTTTGCTTAGTGTTTGATAAATACAATGTCCCCAGCTACTGGAATACGAATTCACTATATAATTTTTTAAAAATCTACTGGAAAAATTGAACAGAGCATGGAAGAAATTACATCAACACCACATACTCATAAGTTAAGGATAAGCTCCAAATGGGCACATATCTCAGAGGGAAAAGGTCACATAATAAACCAATTGAAGAAACATGAAAAAATTACCTACCATTCTAGAGCGGAGAAAAGTTCATGACCAAATAAGAGACAGAAATGATCACAGAAGATAAAGTGGATCATTTTGATTACATAAAATTGAAGAGTTTTTGCACAAACAAATCTAATAAAAGGGAAACTATTAACTGGGAAAAATCTTAGCAACATGTTTCTCTAATAAAGGTCTCATTTCCAAGATATGTAAGGAGCTAATTCAAATTTATAAGAATAAAAGCCATTCTCTGATTGATAAATAGTTTTAAAGACATGAAGTCAGATCTTAAGAGAATGAACTTTGTTTGTAGACATATTCAAAAATGCTCCAAATTACTAGTAATTAAAGAAATGCAAAGTAAAACAATTCTGAGATTTTACTTCACACCCAGAATACTTGCAAAGATGACAAAAAAAAAGAATATGGTAAGTATTACAGGAGCTGTGGGGGAAAAGGTTTATTGATGCACTGTTGGCAGACCATGAGTACGGATGCAACCAGCATGGAAAACAGTTTGGAATTACACACAAAATCTTGCTAAATAACGAGTACCCTTTTAGCCAACTGTCCTACTGCTACACATATGATCAAAAGAGATCAAAGAAAGAGGGAAAAATTCTTCATTGTTATTTTTTCAAGAGTTCCTCTGATCCCTCTCGTTTGTTGAATTTGTATCTTTTTCATTGATCAGGCTTAGGTATGTAGGATGTGTCCTTTGGGGCTGCAGCTTTAGCTTCTTTGCTAGTCAGAATACATTGTTCTGTTACCATCGTTAATTTGTCCTGGTTGTGGAATAACTGTTGTTTTTATTTGAAACTGTCTTTCAAAATTTGGTATTTGTCATTGAAAATGCTAAATGTGTCTACTTTGTGATTTGGAATTTCTGGACTTTTTTGCAACAAAATCTTTAGATTTTAATTTCTGCTTTGTTACTTGTATTCAGAAGTCATTTTCTTTTATTCAGAATGCAGTTTTCTTGTGCATTACAGTGATCAGGGTTTTTTATTTGTCACATTATTCTGGGAGATCTACCATCCTTAATTTGTCTTTATCTTTTTGCGTTCCGGTCTGTGGAGTTTGTGCACCTGGGGGTTTCTGTTCTTTTACATTATTACCTTTTCATTTTCTCCTGTTATGTTTTCCTTCATTTCGTACTTTATTATTCCAAGTCTTTTCATTTCTCTTTCACTTTAGAGAGACTCTCCATGGATTCAACTTTCTCCAGTTGGTTAATTGAGTTTTTAAATTCCATATTGCAAGATCTAACTTCTTACCTAAATAAAAAATTATAATGGATAATTGCAGTTATGTTGAATTGAAAACCTTTTTATATATGTACAATGCAATTAGAATAAGAAGGAAAATAGTCAGATGGTGAAAGAAACTTTTGTAAGTGTTTGATATGCAAAATTCATTGACAAATAATAGAAATATATAAGACAAAAAATAATTTCCCCATGAGTCACTAACAGCCATAAATTAAAAAATGTTCTCAAAAGGATTGCAAAATAACAAACCATGTATAAGAATATTTCAGATTGCTAATCATAAAAGTAATGCTCATCAAAACAACTTCAGGTTTTCACCTCACACTCAGCAATTGGTACAAAAGATGAGAAAAATCAATGCTAGAGTAGATTTAAGGTTCAGTAAAACCATATGAGGCTTAAATTATTTTCCCTGGAAGATTCCACATTTTATGTCAGTTACTCATGGTGTTATATTGGTGACAGAAGACAATTCTTAGAAAATTCCTTTCATTGTTCTCTTTTAAATAAAGAACAATTTTCCATGTAGACATTTAATAATCTGGCATTCTCCTTGTACTTAGATTTTGGCTTTATAACAATCAGTAAAGGAAATATAAACATTAGTGTGCTTTGGGGCAAATGCCTAAGGGTTAATGTTGCTTTTTACATCCCAGAGGACCTTTTAACACATCATTTTTGCTCATCAGCCAATATATCCTTTTCTTATGGTTAAGAAATTTTTTAGTGATACTGCATACAGATGCTTTCCATAAAATTCTAAACATATAATTGAGCTGTATACATATATAGGTATCACTGGCCTTCTCATCTTTGGTATTTTAAATGTATCCATTCCTTCCATTGATATAGTTGAGGTCAAGTCTGCATCAGAGAGGAAGCTGCTAAGGTGCTTTGATATTAGTGTGCTACTGTGAAACGTTAGAGCAAATAATATATTTTATCCTGCTTTCAAGGTTCGTAGAGAAGCTAACGTTATAATCATCTCCCTTGATCAAACTGTTTTGTCATTCATTATTAAAGACACACAAGCTTTCTGCTTTGTGTTTTATTCAACTTGTGTTTTCATTGTAATAGACTTTTTATGATCATGAAAATTTTTAAACATCTTTCTTGGAAGATTCTCCTTATCTCCTCTAATCTTTGCTTCTAAAGCCTCTATAGTAAAGATTTTGGTTGATGTTGAATTGTTTATTTTGTATTTTATGTCTGTGTTTGTTACTTTGATTCCCTGTATCACCTTAAACTTTTAGTTTTTACTTTTAGTTGTTTATTGAGTATCAAGAAATTCTTACTATTTTATCTTCTGAATTGTATTCTGCACTTTTCCTTTTGGTTTCCTTTTCTCTGATATATGGCATTGATGTTTTCTACCATAAGTGCTAGGAAGATTTTTGTTTAAACTTCCAAAACTTTTCCAGATATTTTCCATAGTTCTCTCAAGTCACTTTTTGCTAGTTTAGTATTATGCCCTTGGGAATGTTCTGATACAGCTCCTATGGTCCTGACCATTGCAGGAGCTATAGAAGATAGTGTTGCGTGTAGGTCCTGAAAAAGTTTTTACAATATTTTTTTAAATATTGTGGAATAAAACATTTTTCATGACATTTATAGCAAATACTTTTTTTTAGCTTTATTGTGTTCTGAGGACATCTATTAATCCTCTTCCTCCTTTCCAATGAGGATTTCTGTCTGAGATAAAGATATCTGTGTTTTCTTAATATTGTGTAGGGTTCTTGTAGCTACTTTCACAAATTTGTTGTTCATTTTACAGTTCTAAAGTATACATTATGTTAAGACTAGTATTGCATAGGTATTAATTGCTCTAAACATATCTTTCCCATTGAATTTTCACTTCAGGATGCCACTAAGTCTCCTGACGTTCACAACCATAGCCTTCTTCTGGATAGTTTTATGTTCAATATATCTTGCCTGGAAGTATTATTATGCCATCGCTACTTCTACCTTTGATTTCCCAAAGTCAACTGAGTAAGTTAACCAGTGAGTAAACGTGTAATATGTGCCAGACACTGTGCCAAGCACTGGAGATACAAAGAAAGATAAAAATTAGTTCCTTCTCTCAAGAAATGTATGGTCTAATGGGGGAAACAACATGCAAACAGTTATGTGAATAAAAAGCTATATATAAGATAAACTGGAAATAATCAACACGGTGAAAACACTAGAGTTAAGAGGATTGGGAAGGGCTCCCTGCAGAATGTGGGATTTTAGCTTTGAGGAAGGCGCCCCCGCCAAATTCCCCAGCTTCCTGTAATATTGTTTTTACCTTTACTACATTGCCACCAACACCTGTGTACTGAACATTTATAGCTATGGGCACGATAGCTTGTTCTTTAACTTTATTAATAACTTCTCAGAATCAATCAGCAAGCATGTAGTGACTATGTGTGCCAAGCCCTATGCTAGATGCCAGTCCTGCAAACACAAAAATGAAATTGTATCTGTCCTCAGGGAACTTACATTCGATTACAAGGTGTGTATATTGTGTGTCTGTATATGTGTATGCATATATACACATGTATATATACACACATGTATATACATAAACATACATATGCATACATAAAGTGCAAAACAGTTTCTTTTGGAGAGGCACTAGTGACTTGGATGATAAGAGACTTGGGAGAGAAGCATGAAATGTTTCATCCAGGAGCTAGTACTCAAGCTGAACCTTCATGGAAAGTAGGCGTTTTAAGAGTTAGACATTGGAGGGATGCTGCTATATTTTCCAAATATAGCAATTATTTTATTTTATATTTATTTATTTATTATTTCCAATTATTTGACAAATAATATTCTGGCCTACGATGCCTAAAAAAATCAGCTCAGAGTGATAAGAATAGATTCAGCACCTCCTAGCCAATTTTAATTGTTAAATAGTTCTTCCCAGTAGAGCAAAAATCTGCCCATTTGTAACTTCCACCAATTGGGCAAAAAGCTGTCCTTTAGATACACATATGTAATTCATTCAATTGACAGACCTTTCCAGTATTCAAAAGGGGTAGCTAGGTGGTGCAGTGAATGGAATTCCAGGCCTGTAGTCAGAAGACCTAAGTTTAAATGTGACCTCAGATCCTGTGTTACCCTGGATAAGTCACTTAACCTTGTATGCCTCAGTTTCCTCATCTCTAAATAAGCTGGAGAAGGAAATGGCAAACTACTTCACTATCTTTACCAAGGAAACCCCAAAAGGTGTCACAGAGAATTGGACAAGACTGAAAAGCAAGATAACAACAACAAGTGTTTAGAAACAGTTATCATGTCTTCCCTTAATATTTTTATTTTGTTTCCCTCAAGTCATTTTCAGCTGAATGTTGTGTAGTAGAGCTTCTAGAATTTTTTCTCAGTCTGTTACTGTATTGTCCATGAGCTCTAATTCATCAGTTTCCTTTTTATAATGTGATATCCCAAACTGAAAACATTTCAGAAGTGATTATGACCAGTGCTGTATAGAATGATGTCTCTTATTCTCCACATTATACCTTCATTATCCCAGCCTTAAAATTTTTCAAATGAGCATTTGACATTTTTGATTCAGAGAGAGAGGTATAGAAATCGATGAACAGGTATACCTAACAAAATTATGAAGCGAGCAAAGCTCATCTTTGATATATTTCAATACTTTCTCCCACCCAGATGCCCACCACCTCATATGGCTTTTGGCTTCCCAGTCTTTCTAATATGACATTGTTATTTTAGGTGCCAATTCTAAAGGATATGCTGACCATTGGACCTGTTGCTTTATCAGTATCTTTCCTTTTTCCTCTTTGTGTAAAACTGCTCTTAGCCAGCTGTCATGCCAAAATAATATCAGAAATGGCTGAAATGAATTGGTCTGTTGTCCTTCTGTAGGACATTTTGAAAGTTACATATGTCAATGTTTACTCTAATAATTCAATTTCAGTCCTCAGCAAAACAGATTAAAATGCATGCTCCTATAATGACTTAAAATAGTGTTTTATATATAGCATTTTATAGTTACGCAGTGGTTTGCAGTATCTTATTTCACCCCATTAAGATATGTAATACATTATTACACACCTATTGTATGCCAGGCACCAGTGCTAGGGATACAAATAAGAAACAGAAAGACATTCTTTGCCCTCAAGGACCATACAACCTATGGGATGAAGACAGTCCACTAGAGGAAGCTGAAAAAAGGAGAGAACGAGGCACTTGGGCTAGGGGTATGATGATGGTAGAGAGCAGTCTAAAGAGTGCATCTGGTGAGATATGAAGAAAATGACAAGCTGACTGAGTTTCTGAGCCTCTTTAAATGGAGGTTGGGAGAGTTGTTTTTTCTCCACCCTCTAGACTGAGGGGAAGAAGCAACTTAATGTACTGATGAGGTGTGAGTGCCAAATGTGATACAGTCTTGGGATGATGGGTTTCCTGGTGATGAGCTTTGTTGGGGGGAGGGGTGTGAATTAGAGGAGGAAGAAGAAATGATGATGATGTTGAATCCAAAGAGAGAAGCCAGGGCGAGGTAAGATTCTCATTTTAACGATAAGACTTAGAAAAATTAAAGTATTTACTCTAGTTTATACAGATTATAATAGGTAACAGACTTGAGACTGGAACCCAGGACTTTCTGACTTGAAATGTACTCTTGTACTGAGTCCAACATACTGATTTCACTGCTACCCACAATGCCTATTGTTTTTCTCATACAAATTAACGTGTTTAATTTCCACTTTGCCACAGGAACGTATGGTAGATTTGGTTACCTGATCTGATAAATTCATCTGTTTTGATAGTGTTAGTGATGGGTTTATTTCCCTTCCCTGGTTACATATTTTCATTGTAACAGGAACTTTCTAGAAATAATGTTTTAATTCCACCCCCCCCCCAAGTAAGATTAATAGGCATGGTTTCAGAAGCCCTTGAAATTATACCATCTACTTCTCAGCTTGTGCTTAAGGTCATCCCTATTCATAGCCCATGTTTGTATCTAAACAACCCATCCAATAAAAATTTGTATATATGGTTCATAAGTTTAAAATTTTGTCTGGAAATACATGACACTGTTTAAGCTTAGATTCTGGGCAAATGTGCAATGTTGCTGTGCAAATGATTTATGATATTACATTGCGATAGTAACTTGTCATGTCAGAGAAGCCCTGGTAAACATTCCCAGAATAAATACTGCCGAAGCTTAGAGTTGATCCTTTAAAAATAGTTATTTTATGCTCAGGTCGTGTAATTTGCCAGTACACATTTATGATTGGGAGACTTTTTATATGGACTGACAAGGCACAGTGAGTTAAAGTAATAAAATAAACTGTACTATTGGTACCTGCAGTACATGCTAATATTTTGCAAAAGCTACCTTTTTTTTTTTGTTTTTAATCATCTCATTAAGGCATAATGATCTTCTTCCAGCTGAGGTGTCTAATTACTGTCATATCAAATAGCCTGTTAATTGGTTAGAAAAAAGCAAAAAGCCACCATGGACACATCTTGACTACATTCCCATTGTATAGAAATGGAATAGACCCAGAGTAATTGGTAATTACATTTTTAGTGCAGCTCCTGTAATCTTCACATACCTCATTTGCCCATTTTAAAGTACAAACAATAGTATTACAAGTCTGAAACATCTCATATTCGCCTATTTAAATTTTTATATTTGTTATTCTTTTTGTGAATGCATGAAGAGGTTTCATCAATCACAGTTAATACACCTAAATATAGATTTCATTGTTTTTGAAAATCAAAAATGATATAAAAATCCCTGACTTAATGACAAGGGGAATTTTAGGACCTAAACTTTGCTTCATGTGTACATTTTTATTTATAACAAACATCTTTATCTGCCATTAAGCTCTGGACCATAGTAAAATGTATTTTATGTCTTAAATTTTTATGTACACACCTCAATATTTATATAGTTTATGTGTAAACATAAATATGAATCCCTAGTTTGCGTGTACTCAGGGTGTCATGGATTATTTAAAATTTCTGTATACAACTACATAAAATACAAATTTATCTTAACCTGCATTACATAAACCATTTTTTTCAAGAAACATTAAAATATTACTTGACAATTGGTACTAAATAGGTTTGTAAAATAAAACATGGAGAACTTCTCCCTTTTTATTCCCTTGCTTGTCGTTGACCAGCCACCTCTTAAATAGCTGAGTATGTCAACCCCTACTTTTTGTTGTTTGGTATGCCTCTATTTCTCTGTCTCTATCTCATCATTCTCATCCATAATCTTTTATGTTTTATGTCTATGGAACTCCCTTGAATGATACATTCAAGTGACTTTGCTATAGAATTGTTAGGTGAGAAGAAAGGCTGGTATTTTCTCTAATGCTTCCCTGCCTCACTGTTGACTGTAGTCACTCCGTGTTCTCAAAGATTACGTATGACATTAGGTGACATGTTTTGGCAGGTCGCACCAAACTGGAAAGGCTTAGGACCTTTCATGGACCTACCAACAGGATCTTTGTTATTCACAGACCAGCTTAACTAAATTCAGAGAAGGTTACCAGAAAGTTGGATATCAGACAACTCTGATGTTTTTGGTTGTAGCAGCTCAAAACAGTAATTCCACTAATGCATTAGGAATTTCATTTAGTACTGGTAGTTGGAGTATGCCTACTGATGGAAAAAGATGGATCTTTTTGAAGCATTAAAAAGTAATCAAAGGTTAAAAAAAATGGCTGAAGTGAGATTAAAAAGCAGAATGCATTGTGAGGTTGTTTGGATTCTGACATGAAAATAGAGTAATGGAATATTAAAAATAAATGGATACCCTGAGTAAATAATCAGGATTGGTAGAATAAATTATTTCCATTCCTGTCATTTGTGGTTAATAACTCTGAACCTAGGGGAATCATTCTTTTTCTTGAAATGTTTTCCTATGACAGTCCTCAAACCCTTGACTGTTCTCTCAGGTATCAATGATTAGTGTCTCCTCCGTGGCTCCTGAGATTTCTGATGGTGAATATCCAATTAGACATAGTTAGTGACACATTTATATTTTTCCATCTGTTTGTAATGAGATTTACGAAGTCTGAAATACAACAAAGGAACTTTTCCAGAATCTTTACAATAACCCATGATTCCCAGAAAGGCAATATTCCTAACTGAAAGGTTCACATTTAATGCAGGATTGAAATTTATGAATGAGATCATATTATGGTTTTATTTTTTTGTTGTTATGTTGTTCTAGATCTTGTGCATCTTATAATACTATAATAAAATCCCTGTACTTGGATGGATAGTTATCTTTTGGGGGCATTTTTGTCAGTCAGTCATGTTCATAATGCCATAGCTTCTCAGGAGGCACGAATTCTATAATTAAATAATATCAAGTAATGCAATTTTCATTTCCTCTTATAGAAGTACTATTGTATACTTGTGTACGTGTGCGTACATATAGAAATGTATACATACACACAAAAAACCCACACACGCACATATATTTCCTCCCACTTCAAAAAGCAAAAGTATCTAGTGCAAAACTAGTGACTCTTCAAGGCCACAGTAATCTCTAATGACAGTTTAAAGGTTTTGTGTATGCTAGTAAGACTATTTCTTCGTCATTAAAATTGCCAGATCATTGACTGTCTGTAATGAGATTTACTAAGTCTGAGATACAGCAAAGGCATTTTTCCAGGTTCTTTACAGTAACCCAGTATTCTCAAAAAGGCAATGTCCCAGACTGAAGGGCTCACATTTAATGCAGGACTGAAATTTAGACTATTTGCCATTCTCCTATCTTCATAAAAATTAATAGTAGAATCCTCTTGATCCACATTTTATTCTTAATTCCTGTTCATTAAATAACAAGATGGTTGAATATATTCAGTTTGTTCCTTCTGTTTTTTAATTTATGGTTTTTGAGTAAAAGCTATAGGAATATGTGATTATGAGATCTCAACATTATTAAGATTGATAAATCTTAATATTAAAATGTTAGGAGCTATGATTTTAAAAACTCTGCCATTCTGTTTTAAGGGATATGGTCACCTTACAGTTTCTTAAAGAGACAGTTTTGATCCTGTGAGCTGTCTAAAAGTGTTATATAAAGGAGATGAGCCCATTTTTGTCTCACTATCCCAGAGATAGGCTAACTAAATCTCCCAAGATTCTAGGCCCCAATGAATTTAGAATATTTCTTCTCTATTGTCTTTGGATTAAGCTCCCAAGTGTAGTGTTCCTCCCACTATTAGGTGTCAAAGACTAGTGTCCCAGTTCCATTTAATCACTTAACATAAATTAACTTTTACAGAGGGATATTTACTTTAAAGATAAAGCAATAAAAGAGCACAAATGTGTCTCCCCACCCTGGGGTACACACTCTCCTCTATCCCATTTTAGTCTCTGGAGGGAGTCATCTCGATCACCTGGGTTAAGTCCTGAAGGTTATTTCCAAAGGTCACTTCTTGCTTCTCAGGACTTTAATGCTGTGCTAATTAAAACAAAAAACAAAACCAAAAAATCCAGGTGCTGGGATTCACAGATACTCCCTTGACCTTTCAAGACATATAAGGCAAGAGTTTACAATCCATTCACCTAGAATGGAAAAAAGAAATGACAAGGCCAATTACTGAGAGATGTTTAATGGCCTTTGTGAGGAGGACCCAAACCTCCTCATTTTACGTCTTTGTCTCTCAGCTGAGTCTCTCATAGCTAGTCCTTTTTTAATGCCTGTGCATCAAAAAGTCCCCTATTATCTTCATAATAAGACTACTAGAACCAAATATAGAATGACTATGCATTCTATAGTGCAAGGCCGTTAAGGTATTACATCAAGACTCTTCTAGAAGAAGGCTCCCCAGCTTCTCTAGTTGGGAGGTCAGAGGTACTCTTTTCTCTTTACCAGCATGCTTCTCTGTCATCTTGATTCATTTTCTCTGCTTTTTTTTCTTTGTTTTTGTATCTTCACTTCCAAACCCAGTGCCTGGTATCCACAAGCCCTTAATAAACACTTGCTGATTGACTGATTATTTTGTTTTCCCGCTTCAGACCTCCATTAAATAGTAAGCTAGAAGTCAGGCTAGGAAGATAATCACTGTGACTCATCATCTGGTCATCAGAGTTTACATTAGCAGATATTCTGTTGATTCTTGTTAATTAGCTCCATCTTTCCTTTTTTTAAAAAAATTATTATTGCTATTTTTTGCTTCTACATCACTTTTGTTTCCAAATGTGTCCCTCTCCTTTTCCTTACCCAGAGAGCCATCCCTTGATAGTAAGTTGCTTTGTGACCCTTCTCTCCTGGAGCTGGGCTAGTGCTTACCCCTTGAAGTTCCTGAGGTACACTCAGTGTTGCAGGTGTGGGGAACTTGCAGCCTTGAGGTCACATGTGACCCTCTAAGTCCTCAAGTGTGGCCCTTTGACAGAATCCAGTCAGAGTGCTCCACTTGAGGATCTAGAGGTGGTCCAGACCATATATGGCCTAGAGGCCTCAGGATCCCCACTCTGATTAGGTCATCTCTTTTCTAATGCTATTGGCTTACATTCCACACTGATAGTTTTTCTTAGTGTTAAGTGACCACTTAATAATAATCTTCAGTTTCCATTTAATCACTTAACCTTAATTAGCTTTTACACTAAAGCAAATTTACTTCAAACATACAGGAAGAAAAAAAGTACATATTTTTCTCATGTATTTTAAAGAGCATGCTCTCCCCTATCCTGCCTCACTCTCAGTGTGGGCTCAGACTTAGTTTCTATATGGGATTATTTCTACAAATTTCATACTTAAATGTTAGCATTGCTGGGGTACCATTCATTGTTTCAGCTACTACCTCGATACCTCCCAAAGGCCATTTTTAAAGATCCCCGCTTGATCTTGGAAGCATCAGTGCAGAGCTGTTTCCAAGATTGGAATCTCCAGTTCTTTCATTTATCGTTGGGAAAATTTCATCATTCTGAAAGATCAGCTTAGCCTTGGCACTCAGGCTTCCTCACTGCTCTATGCCCCTCTGATTGGAGGGGAAAGCCACACACATCAGAGCCTCCCCTTAAAGAGGGCTCTTAGGACAACTGTCTTCATTTCTCACCTGGCTGCTCTACTCTGGGACTTCTCCACCATGCCCCAGATAGCTCCTCATTAGGAAAGCCTCATCAGACA
This sequence comes from Notamacropus eugenii, assembly GCF_028372415.1. Classification (NCBI taxonomy): domain Eukaryota; kingdom Metazoa; phylum Chordata; class Mammalia; order Diprotodontia; family Macropodidae; genus Notamacropus; species Notamacropus eugenii. The sequence continues at coordinate 256,556,529 of NC_092873.1, read as the reverse complement.
AGGGTCACTGAATGCCAAATTTAGGGAAACTGAAGTAGGCTAGAGTGTAGCTCTAGAAAGAGCAATATGAAACGGGTCAAGAAAGGGAAACTGGGTCCAGACTGTAAAGGCCTTTAATTGACAATCTAAAGGTTTTATATTTTATCTTTTTCTTATATGAAGCTTGTTGATGAAGGATGAAACAAATGACCTGAAGATAGAGACACCTAGAGTAACTGACAGATTATCTAGTGCAGTCCTGGATTTCAGATCACTTCTGTATCAAACCTCTACATTTAGGCTTACCTGACCTACTTTGAATCTTGTCTCAGACACTGAGTCTGTTAGCCTCAGTTTCCTCCTCTGTGAAATGAGGGTGAAAATAGCAACTACCTGACAGAGTTGTTACTAAGGATCCAAAGAAATTATGAACTTAAAACACTTTGTCAACCTGAAAGCCCTTTATGTCAGCTGTTATTATTACTGTTATGTATGCTTGTATTATTTAAAGGGGATGGGGTTTTCTCAACTTAAAGAGGAGCCTCAAGCGTCTCCCCATTCTATTTCACAGCCAAAATGATTTACTTAAAGCATAGTTCTACCTAGGTAGTGGTCTTCTGTTACCTCCAAGATCAAATACATAGTTTCCTGAAATTGAAAGCTCTTCATATTCTGAGGCCTTCCTACCTTACCAATTTCCTTACACTTTATTATCCTCCATGCATGCTACAGCTACACCAGCCCTATAGGCTGTTCTTTATAGCTGATATCCCATCTCTTCTCTCTGTCTTTTGCCCTGATGCCCCTGTCCACCCCCAACCTGCCGTTTCTCTGCTTTCTATCCTTGGCTACCTTCAAAACACAGGTCAAATGCCACCTTCTTTAGGAGTTTTTTCCCACTTCCATTAGTTACCATTGCCTTTACTTCTGACTTTACTTTCCATCTACCATGTATGTATTTAGTGATTTACATATTGTTTCACATATTGGAAAGAGATTTCTTTAATTGGTGGAGACCGTTTTTTGCTTTTCTTTGTAGTCCTAGGTCTTAATTTCTGGCAAATAATAACACAAATCATTCATATTAGTTAATTTGGCTAGTTTTATGTTATTAAAACACCTTCATGTATGTATAAGTTACTTTATAAACTGAGAAACTTGTTAGTTTCTCAGGAATTTCCTTAATTATAGAGTCTCTGAATTATAACAGTATGGTTATAACAGTTTACTTTTTGCAATAATGACCAACACTAGTGTGTTATTTCTAAAATAATAAACTTAAAGCACCAATTATAAGCACATGAGCAAATCAAAGCATTTCCTGAGAAGCACTTTATGAAGAGTATAAGGAATAAAGTAAAACTTAAAAAATATATAGTACCCTGCCATCAGTCTGATTTTCCCTTTTGAAACAATCTTCTACTTTTTTCCCATTTTAGGATAGACAAGATTAGTTAAATATCTTTTTTTCTAGGAAATTGAAGTGCAGGAAATGATTATTTGAATGATGGAAAAGCAGGTGCTTTCACTGTTTCCTATGAAATAAAATCCTAGCTATTGTTGAGTTTTTAATATACTCTTGACTTAATTTCAGTTGTTCCTTTAAACTTTTGCCCTTTCATATTCAAATATCTTCAACTCTTGATGTATTATAGCTACCTAGCATTCATTCTTTTGCTTTTGATAACACCTAAAAATGTAGATGAACTTAGTTTGATCTGTGTAAAAAACTGTGTAAGGAAAATGTTTGCTTTTAAGACCAAAAAAGTTTTGGTGAGTCATTTATTTCAATCTTAATTAGTACATAATAGATTTTTTTGTTTAAATGTAGTGCAATTGCATTATATGTGTGTTTACATGAATGTTTCCTTCATCCCTGCCCCACATAATTAGATAGGCTTTCTCATTGCCAAGGCAAACTCCTTTGCATGCACAAGTAATCCCATTCTACCATCTCTAGTGTGGGGTGGAAATTTTTACGAATATGTTTGCCCATTTGCTCTTGCTTTACTTCTAAAGTAAATATTCTTTTGTAAAAACCTAATCCTGTAATAAATGGGTAAGTAGAACTGGGATGTTAGGACCCTGAAAATCAGGAGCAACGATTCAGTGGGATTTTGAGCTTATTGCAGAGATGAGAGATCCAGAGAACCCTTGTGCAAAGCTGAAATATTTCCTGGCCTTCAAGCAGAAGGGACCCGATCGTGTATATTGTTATCAAGGCAACCCAAAGGAGAAAGTTGCTGCCCAGAACAGGGGGCCATTTTAAATTTATATCTCATGGGTTGCCATGGTCAGAACTTAGATAAGAGGCCAATTGACTGACATTAATCTGCTCTTTACTAAGTAGGCTTCTTTTCAGTTTTGGATTGTCACTAGGACATTACTCAGAGCCTTTCCTGAATGGTAAAACCTCCTAGAGGTCATAATCTACTCCTACAGCTTTCATAAACAGAACCTGAGTTCTGTACCAAGATTAGTCACTGGAGTAAGACTGTGGAGGAAAACTGTCCTTAAAGATTTGCATTTCTTGAGTCTCTTCTTACCTTTGGAGAGAGGGAAGTTAAAAAGCCAGCCAGCAGTGGTATCACATAATTAAAATTTTGCCTGCAATCATTAGGCCTAAGGATTAATTTAAAGTGAAGTGGGATTGGGATCATAGTACTAGGGATTGAAAAAAAAAATACCTTGGGTTGGTAAATTCCAAATTTACATGGCTATTTTGTGGTATAGAAGATGCTACTCTTCAATAGGTCAGGAAGGGGGATAGGATGCTATCATATTCTCTGGTTTTATCAAGAGTTCTGGTGTCCTTGAAAGACCTAGGGAAACATTAGTGTAAAATATGTTAGAAAGTGTAGGTACCCCTCTATCACTTGGGGTCATCAGTTGAAATCTGGTTGACCACTTTCCAGAAAGGCTATAAACTGCCTTTCTGCTCAGGTATGGGTTAGAGTCCTTGAACTCTGAGTTCACTTTCAACAGAGTTTCTGCGAGTGTGTAACACAATGTATGTATATAATTTGGTCTAATTGTACTTCCACTTTGAGAAATTTAGAATCTTCTTATGCTATATCTTGTGAAATGGCAATAATATAATTTACATTGCTTAAATATCTCAAGGTCATGGTTGGAATTCAGTTCAAGTCAGAGAGTTGTGATATAAATATAATATTTGACATTTCAACATATCTCTATTTAGATGTTTATTCCCGTTTGAATATAGTGTGTCATTATCATGCTATTGCACTTTTATATATATAATTTTTGTCAAAGTAACTACTACTAATGATCATTTATTTTTATATATAATACCAAGCTACCATTATAAACCAGTTATACCACATAATTATATGATATTGAAGATTTTAAATTATTAATAAGCTAGGATTACATTTTAACGTAAATGAGATAAACACTCTTAAAGGATTGCTAGTGCAGATTTACCAAAAATTTGCTTAGAGAGATTTAAATAGATGGCTTAGAAATGCAAGGTAAAATTTCACTGCTAATGGATACTCTGCCTAAAATGTTATTTAGGTCAGATGTGGAAATTTGTTAGTAATCTCAGTAAATTCTCCCTTGGGCTCTTGGGAGCACAAGCTTGAATGACCATAGCTGGAAAGCAATGATTGGGAGAGGGCCTAGGCAACAAATATAAGGAACACATTGTGAAGTAGGATGGAAACAAATCATTGAACCCTTCTATAGCAGGAAGTTTATATAGATCCTACCTTTAGCCTGTACCTTCAATCCTTTTTCAGATGGTAACATTTATCCATCATACAATTTACACATCTACTGTTGTAAATTTTAAAAAGTGTGCTACATTACATTAAAATTGACTGTGCTCTACTTCATGTATAGGAGGATACTGAACAGATCACATCATACAAGTAATAGGTACTTTTTATGAGTGGAAGTATTTGTGAATAATCCCACAGTGGACCCCCTAATTCTGCTCTCTTCCAAGAGAGCCATAACAGGTTAATAATTGGATCATTGTATTTGACTCAGGTGTATAAATGTGTATTAATGAGAAATCTAGTGTAATGCTCCATCAATGGAATAAGAATGGATTGGAAGGAGAGGAAATATTTCCTGACTCCTAGTGCTTTGGCTGCAGGCTGATAAATAGTGCGGTTTTGAATCAATTTCAGCATTGATCTGAAAGATAATCCTCTTCATGACAACCACGTCCTGGGGTTTTTACTGTCAGATATAAGAATGAATGGCAGGTTCTAAATAAAAAAGGAGAGCAAAAAGAAAGCAAACTGAAGAAAAGGGGTCGTTCTTTGCTTGTCATATGTAAGGTAATGCAGAGAAGGTGATTTTCCTCCCCTCTGGGAGAGGCAGAGGGGAAACTCTGCATCAAAATTGTATTTATTTTCTTAATTGCTAAAGCTACATTCCAAAATTTAGCAATCAATCTTATTTATTGTTGTATGCAGGAAATTAAAAATATACAGTGTACAATAATTTAAGTGACTGTGCAAAGGCTCTATAGTGCCTTTGTAATCAATATTGTATATTTTATGCTAGCCTGGTCATGTAAGGCAAATGGAGAGGAAGAGACAGCTGTGGGGAAAAAACAGTTATTTGACTTGGAAAAGCTTTATTTTGCGAAGCCTGGGAAACATAAAGATTGTCCAAAAAGAGCCTGAGAGAATATGCAGGAGACTTGGTTCTGGGAAGGCCCTTTAAAACATTGTTATATGATTTTCCTTTGGATAGCAATTAAGATAAATTTACTGTTTTGTGTGATAGTTAAAAAAAAAAAAGATTAGTGTGATTTCTAAATAGAAAGGATGACACTAGATAGATCATTGAAAGAAGAAAGGCTTCATTGATCTTGAAGTAAAGCTGCTCGACCTCCAACATCTTTCAAGTTTCAAGTGAACCTGTGGTCATGAAGTTACAGTCTCAGGTGTAGATACATCTCTGACATTGCTTGACCTCAGAAGTGTGTGTGTGTGTGTGTGTGTGTGTGTGTGTGTGTGTGTGTGTGTGTGTGTGTATCTACCTTATCTTATTGGTTGTAAAACTGGAAGGGACCTTCCATTTTAGAGATGAGGAGAGGGAGTACTGGAGTAGTTAACTGAGTTTTTGAAGGTTCCATTCAGGTAGTCAAGTGCCATAATCAGGATATGAATACACATCTCTTGACATTTGATCCAGTGCTCTTTGCTCTACATCATGTTGCCTTGTGTCTTTTTGGCATGAAAAATGGTTTTTTAAAAAAAAACCAACTTCTTTTTTCTTTTTTCACCTGAGCGGTACAATTCTTTGGGATAAAGGAATAAATAGTTGTCTGATTGTTCTCTGAACTTTCACATATTAGTCTTTCTGTGGAAGCTGACAGCTTTATTGTTTTCATTATCCCAATAAAGATATTTTTCATTAATGTGATGACTTTTCCCATCATTTGAGGAAACAGGGTAGGATTTGACATACTGATGGCATGCACCTCGGCATTTATTAAATGTTTGTATACCTGAAAAACAGGAAGATGCTTTGGGAAAATTGGGGTCCTCTCCTCCCATAACATTTTACGTTCTAATTTAAAATTCATTAGACTCAACTCCCTTCCTTTTGAATTAACTCAAAAAAGGGATAGATAGAGAAAGAAGCATTTCTGCTTAAGGCTTGAATTAATTAGTAAATGTAACTGGATTGTTTTCATACCAGGTGAAGTTCATGGAGAAAGACAAGACTGTTGCTACCAACTTTAGTCATGTCTATCCAACTTGAATCACAATAAGTAGGGAAGAAATATTTGCGACGCACTGTGCTGAGCACTTTACAAATATTATTTCATTTGATCTTCAGAATAACTTTGTGAGGTAGATGCTACTATCATCCCCAGTTTACAGCTGAGAAAAATGAGGCAAATAGAAGTTCAGTGACTTACCTAGGGTTACACAGCTAGTAAGTATCTGAGTCTGGATTTCCTGCCTCCAGGGCCAGTAGTCTCTTACCCAGCAGTGGTCTACAGGGTTTAGCAAACTTCTTGCTCACCATAAGTACAATCCAGTCAAGAGAATCTCCCCATTGAGTAGAGCAGAGGTTCTTTATGTAATACTTTGTTTGGCATGTAATCTCCCAAGATTTCTGCTGGAGCAAATAAGCTGTATTTCAGCTGTGATAAAAACTCACTCATGTCTTCCAATGGGCTGCCAAGACACAGTGCAAATGACTCAAAAATAAACAAATGGATTCAACCTATAGTTTTTACACTGACTATACGATATTTGTGATAGCTAATTTTAAAGAGAAATGCTTGACAGACTAGTGAAAAGCTTGGGAGATAAAAGCACAGTTCCACAAATGTACCATGGAGTTGTCTCTTTTGCCACAGCCGTTGTACGTAACTTTGTTGGATTAAATGAAACCAAAGTGTGAAAATTGCTCTGTTCATTGGTATATAAACTTCTGTGGTCAGAATTTATTCTCAGTAGGCATTATACAGTGTTGCTTTGGCCTGTTACTTAGCTCTTAGAAAAGCTCAAATCTTTAGCTTATCCCTGTATATTTATATTGTCTACAGAGAGCCGTAATGGTACAGTAGATGAAGTAGTGAAGCTAGGAGTCCCACAAATCTAGTCCTGCCTTTGACACAGAATCACAGATTTTGGTATTGAAGGGCTCTCATCAGTTATCTAGTTCAATCCATATCTTCAAAGATTCTTCACTATATCATACTAAATAAAAGGTGTTCCAGATTCTTCTCCAAGAAGAGAGGAACACACCATCTCTTATGGCAGACTGTTGCACTAATGGATGGTTCTAATGGTTGTTAGACTAAATTTGTCTTTCTGAGACTTATATCTTGTACTCCTGATTCTGCCCACAGTGGGAAAAGAGAACAAGTCTGTTTATTCTTTCAAAAGACACTCTTTTATATACTTGAGTGGGGCTATCATGTTTCCCAGATCGGAGGTGGGGAACCTGCAGCCTGGAGGCCACATAGGGCCCTCAAAATCCTCAAGTGCAGCCCTTTGACTGAATCCAAATTTTACAGAACAAATCCCCTTATAAAAGGATTTGTTCTGTCAAAAGGCCGTACCTGAGAAACTAGAAGGCCACATGTGCCCTCTAGGCTACAGGTTCCCCACCCCTGCCCTTGAACCATTTCTTCTCCAGACTAAACATATTCATTTCATTAATTGAACCTTTTTTTGATAGGAACTTAAGTTCCTCCACCATCTTGTTTGCCTTCCTCAGGAAACTCTCTAGTATATTAGTGTCCATCTTTGTTTAAACTCTGGGACCCAGAGCTGGATACAGTATTACATATAAAGTTGGACAAGAAAGAATGCAGAGGGATTATTATTTACTTATGGCTGGAAGTCATGCTTTTCTTACTAGAACCCAATATCTCTTTAGTTTTTAAATTGCCATATCAACTCATGTTGAGCTTTCAGTCTACTAACAACTGTCTTTTTCCCCATCAGATTGCCGTCTAACCAGTCTCCCCCATCTTGTACTTGTGAAAGTGATTTTTTGGGGGGTACCTATAAGTAAGGCTTTACATTCAATGTTATCTCAGTACTCTAGTTGAGGACTTGGCAAACTATGACCCATAGGCCAAATCTAGCTTGGTTTTTTTTATGGACCATTTATTAAGAAAGATTTTTATATTTTAAAATATAATGAAACTTCATTTTAAATTGTAAAAACAATTCTTAGCTCACAGGGGGCACATAATGGCAGTCAATGGCCTGGATTTGGCCATATTTTTCTGACTACTAATCTGTAAAAATGTTTTTTGACCAAAGACTTATGATGGAAAATGCTATCCGTATCCAGAAAACAAACTTTGAAGTCTGAATGCAAACCAAAGCATACTACTTCTTATGTTTTTTCCTTTTGTTCTGATTCTTCTTTCACAACGTGACTAATGGGAAAATATGATTATATATGTATAACATACATGACATTACATGCCATCTTGGGGAGGGAAAAGGGAAAAAAGGGAGAAAAATTTAGAACTCAAAAGTTTATAAAAGTGAATATGGAAAATGAAAATTAAATGTTTTTTAAAAAGATGTTTTTGGATCCTGACTCCATTAGGTATCCCTCCCAGCTTAGTGGCATTTGAAAATTTGCTGAGCTTCCCATTGATACCTTTATCTAAGTTGTTGGTAAAACTGGCCAAGCACAGATCTCTTGGGTACTCCATTGAAGACTCCGTGCCATAATCAAAGCATTAACAAGCACTCCACAGTGTCATCCAGCCAGTGCATCTAAATGTATTATCTTGTAGTTTGCATCTCTCCATCTTTTCCACAAGAATAGATTGAAATTTTTTTTTTCAAAAGCTTTGCTAAAATTTGCTAAAAGAGGCAAGCTCTTACTATACTATTCCCTTCATTTGTTAATTTGGTAATAACCCTGTAAAAAAAAGGAATTCAGGTTAGACTTTAATGATCTGTCCTTGATAAAGGAATGTTTGCTCTTTATAATTAGTGTATTTCTTTCCAGATGTTTATCTACCATCCCTGTAATAATCCATTCTGGAATTTTCCCAGGAATCAAAGTTAAGCTTCCTGACCTATAATTTGCAACTTCTCTTTACTTCCCTTTAAAAAGCAAACAAAAATAAAACAAAAACAAATAAACCTCAGGACATTTTCCCATCCCCAGTTTTGTGGTATCTCTCCTGTTTTTCACAGTCTTTCACATGTTCCTGACAATGACTTAGCAAACCCATCTGATGGTTCTTTCAGAACTGGATGATATGCTTTACCTTCTCCAAGTGATGTTACTTCATGGAGGGCATCAAAATACTCCTTAATTATTGTAAATATCAGCTGCCTTTTAGCCCGTTTTTTTTCAGTTATCTCTAGTGTAATGGTCGATATTCTCTTTGGCAGAGAAACCAGAAGCAAAGTAAGACTTCAGCATCTCTCTGTTGTGAAATATCACTGTCTCATCCATCTTAAATAAAGGCTCTGTCCCTTTTTAGCTCTTCCCTTCTTTGAAATTCTTTCTTTGTGGTTCTTAGTTTTCCTTGCCAGCCTGAGCTTGAATATTCTTCCGACTTTTTATTGGATTTGTGCCATCATTTTTTTATTCATTATCTTTTGTCTGGCCTTGCATTATTCTCCTTTGTGTATTATATTAAGCCTCCATATAGAAAGAGATATTTTGCTTGGATTCTCAGTATTGCTTATTATTTTGTTTCACTCTCTGTGCATTATGTGTTTAGTATTTCTGCCTTTTTAGATTTATTTAATATTTCTCATATCCTAGCACAGTAATGTCAAAATCAAATAGAAATGGGTCCCTGTGGACCACAGGTTAGTTTAGAAAACTACAAATTAACATTATCTCTGCTTCATTGTATTTTTGTTTATCTGTTTAAACATTTTCCAATTCTATTTTAATCTAATTCCTGCCATAGTTGGGAGTTTTGCAGCTCTCATGTTGCCTGTGGACCTGTGTCTAACCCCTCTGCTCTATCACATGATCTGGTTTTATGAGAGTAACTGTAGTGCTGAGAAATAGGCAAAGTCTTTATTGTTCCCATGCAGAAGATCTCATTAGTTATTTAGCTCTAAATTTTCAGTTTGTTCACTTCTATATTTTCCTTTTTTATCAGTCTCTTAGATTTCTCTAACTTTGAGAGGAATATTTACTTCTTATATAATTGTTGAATTACTATATATGCTGTTCAGTGATTCAGTTAACTTTTCCTTTTTGAATCTTGCCTGTTCCTATTGATTGTCAATAGAAAGGGATCAGAGAATAAAGTGTATTATGTAGTGAAGTTTTTTGATTCCTTGTGTTGACTATACAGTGGGAATTCAACCACAGCCACTATGCCACAAGGACAATTCAGAAAAAAATCTTAGTCTCCTAAAAGGCCAAGTCATAATGGAATTCTGTCCTGACGGGAGATAGTATTCAAGGATAACAGTACTATACCTGAGTATAACAGGCAGAGACTGTAAGAGCACAAGATCTAGGGACCTACTCAAAGAAGGTTCAGAATATGGGAGTGTGAGAAGAGTTTTTTATAGGCCTGTCCCAGACTCATTATTTGTGAATTTCATAGGGAAGTTGTACTTATATTCTGACCACTTTAAACCCTAAGGCCTTTCTTTATAACATAACTGATGTTATATTTCTAAAGGTTATTGCTCTCAGTTTGTATACACTGGCAGTTATGGCTCAGTGATTATCCATTCAACATAGATATAATCTGTGCTTGAAATACAAAACAGAATGTTGTCCTGTTCAGGGCTCTGGGTAAAACATGTGGTAGTATGATGAAGGCTAATATTTTGTACTACAGAGTTAGGAAGGGAAAGAAAAGAAAAAGAGCTGTCTTCATTATTTATACAGTTTTAATCATTTGATATTTGAAGGTACTTTATGTAACCTTGTTTGATTTCAGAGCTACCTGCACTGAATAGAAAGAGAACTTTTTGCTCAGTTTTAAAACAAATCAGTAATGCATCTAACTGAAGTGTCAGCATTAATATAATCTTTCCAACTGATCTCACTTCTCACTTTTGAAGGATATGCAAAAGTAATTTCTTTTTGCCCCAGGAGATTGCAGGATGATTTGCCATGTTTCATGAGTTTACTAAACAGTGTAATCAATTAGAAGATTAAAAACAATAGACATAAAATTTGGTTTTTATTAGCTGCTCTGCTATTATTGTATTGATTTTTGGCAAAGTTTTTGATTGACAGAATAGAACATCTAACCTTGTTGAGCTTGAAAAACACAGCATAGATTTATTTCAGGTAAAGCTACAGAGAGGTGGAAAAGTAGAAAGAGCGTTGAGTCTGGAGCTTGTCTTATAAACTGAGGAAGACTTGAATTCAAATCTAGCCTCAGACACTTACTAACTGTATGTCCTTAGGAAAGTCAGTTGACTTCTGTTTGCCTCAGTAGCCTCAAATGTAAAATGAGGATTATAACAGGGTTGTTGTGAGAATTAAATGAGGTAATCTTTGTAAAGTGCTTAGCCTAGTGTCTGACAGGGAGTTGATGCTACGTAGGTGTTTATTCCTTTCTGTTCCCCTTTTTGCCTCAGTTTCCTTGTCTGTACAGAGAGCTGAAGATTGTTGTTGCTGTTGTGGGTGGACAGGTGGTGCAGTGAATAGGACAAGGGTCCTGGAGTCAGGAAGACTCATCTTTGTGAGTTCAAGTGTAGCCTCAGGCTCTTAATAACTTTGTGACGCTGAGCAAGTCAGGTAACTCTGTTCTGCTTCAGCTCTTCATGTAAAAAATGAACTGGAGAAGGAAATAGTTAACTGCTCCATTATCTTTGCCAAGAAGACCCCAGATGGGGTCACGAGGAACAAACACCACAATACCCCGCTGGCCCAGGGTTATTGGTCTTGTACCTTTTTATGAAACCAGCTACTTTTTTTTTTAGCCTGCAGGACTTTGATTATCTTATTGATAACTAGACATTAATATGATGTACCATGTGTTTGGTTAGCTCTTTGGGTTCAGGGTTCTGCCTCTTCTGATTCTTAATTACCTTTTCTCTTTCTTCAGGGTTTGGCTACTCTTCTTCCCACTGTGGCTGCACGCTCTAGACTAGAGTATTGGCCCACATCACTCTTCTGAGTAGGACTTCAAACAGATTAAAATGTCATTTGAAAATATTCAAGAAAATAATAAAAATGCAGAAAATTATAGTTAATATTGATATGTGGTTTTCTAAGTCAGCAAGTGGCCTGAAGGTATATTTATGTACAGTTTAGTGCCGCTTATTTTCTATTTGAGCTTTATCTACCACTACCCTAAACCGCAAATGTATTTTTCTAAGGTTTATTCACCTGGGAAAAGAAAATGCTGACATTTAGAAATAAGACTCAAAAGCTATTAAAAGTGGTACCTGAACTTCCATTAAGCTATTATTTCTTGCACTTAACTATGCCCCTGAGATGCTCTTTAGATTATGAACACAATTATATATCATCAGATAATTTCATGTCCCCCCAAAGTTTCTGTACTAGAATACCTTTTGCTGGAGATTAGTACACGTGGATTCTCTGGCTTGAAGCATTTTTTTCCCCCAGAATCCCAATCTTATTCTCAGAGAAGATCTCTGGAGACAGATTTTTGGGTTGTTTCCAAAATTCTATTTAGTCACTAAATATTGGCCTTTCCCTATCCTCCAATCAAGAGAAAAACAAGGCTATTCAAATAGATGAAAACAATGTTTTTACACCTCAAAAATCAGAATTCATTCCACACACAATTTATCCCTAAAGTTCATTACATTTTTGTCAGATATGTAAAACGTCCTTGCAGTATGAACATTGGCATTGCTATTAATGATCCAGCCTATTTGGAATCTTTTGTATCACTCATTAGCAAAAACTGCATATGTGTGATTACTTGTACATGTCAAAAAAAGCTAAATTTATATATTTTTTTCTTAGTTGAGCATCTCTCAGTGGGAATGTTTTCTGAAACTTGCAGAATTCTAGGGGATAAATCTGATGAATCTTTTACTTTGCTAAATTAGGAACTAAAAATGGCATGTTGATAGAAGCCATCTAATTAAAACAACAACATAGCTATGTATGAATAGCCTACTTAAGAAATCTTAAACTGCATTTAACATCTTAAACTGCATTTAACCATTGTAGTAGGCAGTTTTTTTCAGTATAGCAAATACATAAATGTTTAATTATTTTTTTACTTTTATATGAAACAATTCTGAACTATTTATATTAATGTATTATTGTCATTTGCATATCTGGATGGATTATCTGTCATGTATTTTTTTTTTTGTCTCAGACTTACTTTCTGTATGTACCTTAATTACTCCCACCTATATAATTCTTTCTCACTTGATAACTGGCATTCACCCCCATTATCCAGATAATTATGGCAACCAATTTTTAATATAATTCTAATAATAATAGTAGTAATTAGGAAGAAGAAACTGGAGGCATACAGGGCATCTCAGTGCTTAATAAAAATTGTCTGGGAATGTTCTATATCATTTGGAATTGTAATTGCTGATGTACTCATCCATTAGCTTAGATAATCAAATGTTGGCTTCATGTGAATTTAATATGTGAAATTAAAAACATCATTATAAGCTCTTTATTATCTATTAATATATGGAATTTGTAGACAAAGCATTTTATGGTGATCAAACCTAGTATCACACAATTGTCATTAACTTAAAGTGTTATGATATAAAAACATGATATTAATTAGACCCAGATAATAGATTCCTCCTTATAAATGATTTTGTTTTTACTACGGAAACAACAATTGTGGCCCAAAGAATTAAAATTTAGCTATTTTTAGAGTAGATAGATACTCTAGACGCACAAAGGAAAACTGAGTATGAGACAATGGAGGGTTTGTTGAAGACTAATCAGTTCTGTCAGGGAAAAAAGAAAACATCAGAGAAACATGCTCTAGACGTTGTAAGTAAATAATTACATAGGAGATGCAATATAAGGGAAGAGTACTGAAACTGGAGTAAGTGAGGCCTGGGTTTGAATTTATCCTCAATATGTCTTGGTTATGTGACCATGAGCAAGTCACTTAACTTGTCTGGCTTTTAGTTTTCCTATTTGTAAAATGTAGTTAACAGCTGTTGCCTAATAGGATTACTATGAGAATTTAAATGAAATCTTCCATATATAATATTGGTAAACTAATAAAAAATGATTGCAGGATCACCTGTGATTTCATTGGTGTATAGACTTACTAGTTAGGAAATTCCTTCTACCAATGTAAATTGGCACATGCTCTGAAATTTATAGTTTCAATGGCTTTCCTAGGGTGATAGAATCAGTGTGTCCAAAACTAGATTTAAACTCAGATTCCAAAGTCTTTATCTGTTATGCCGTGAAACAAACCATAAAATACAGTGTATAATTGCTATCATTATTGCTGATATTATTAAAGTAAGGTACTCAGAAAATTCACTCTTCAAGGTATGGTGGAGAGGGCAAGGGAGAATCAGTTTGAACCACTTGAACTTTACAGTCAGTCAGTTAATAAAGATTTATCAAGACTCTATCACATTCTGAGTAATGAACATGCAGAAAGAAGGCAAAGTTCTTGCCCACAAAGAGATCACAACTCCAAAGAGGCTGGGGTGGGGTGGTGGTAAGGGGTAACAAACAAATATGTACAAACAATCTATACACAGGATAAATAGAAAATAATTAACAGACAGAAGTCACTAGAATTAAGAGGGATTGGAAAAGGCTTCCTTTACAGGTGCCATTAAATTATTTTGTAATTGGTAGATTCATAGGAATTTAAAGTTATTTTTATTTTCTGTTGTACCAAAATAGCAGATGGAATTAAAGTAAAAACACTAATCAATGCTAATTTTATGTTTTTTCCCCAATGAAGAAAAAAATGGTACATTTTTTCTGGCTGTTGAGTTGGTGAATTATTAGTGGAGAGAATCTCAATCCAGCATGGTAATTTTAAGAGAATACTCTGTGGTAAGATTATAAAAATTATTATATGTTGACCAAGAACAAAAATTAAAATATAAAGAAGTAACAAATACCAACTTATGGCTGAATATGAACAAAGATACTCTATAATTATATACAAGTGAATGAATTAATTTTATTGCTGATTATTCCCATGAAAGACTTCTCACGGGAATCAGATTCTGGTTTGGTCAATTTGGATGATGAAATCAAGACAGTGCACATTATCTTTGCATGTGACCTTCATTGTAGACCTGCTTGCTATCAGAAGTTCAATTCACCATGATCTTTTCAAGTTAGGGAAATTACCTGCATAATGGATGTTCTGATCCATGGTCAGCCATCTCTTAGAGTCAGGGTACCGAAGTAGACTAGGAAATTTCTTTTACTGGCAATTTCTTATAATACTACAGCTTTTTAAAAATATGTGAAACTATATATTCATATTACACCTCATAGTGGATAGGTTTTTTTTGGATTATATTATGTTCAAATATCTGCCCAAAATAAATACAGCATTTTTCTGTCAGCTGGTGTTTACCTATTTAGATATTTAAATGGTGTTTACCTATTAAGACCACAGATCCATTGCACTCATTTAATATGTATTTTCTGTGGTATTTTCTGAAATGGGATTTTAAGTTCATTTAGTTTTAAAGTCATAGCTTCTAAGCTATATCAAAGGTGATCATAGATCATGGAAACTACATTCAGATCTGGAAGAGCTCTTAGAGACAATTTAGTCCAACCTTCTGATTGAGGGCCAGAGAAGGTTAAATGACATGCCCAGGGTCACTCATTTAAATGACTAAGGCAGAATAAATTCCATCAGTTTATTCAGTTTCTGTAAAGTATCACTGGCATTTGTCATTTTCTATGTTAAACACAGTTGCTGTGTAGAGATGCAGTCTAACTAGGGTACTAGGAAGCAGTTTTCCCTCAAGTGTGGTTTACATAACTTCAGAGAAGTGGGAAAGGTAGCTTTCAGGATGTTGCTTTATGTTTATATCTCATAACATGAGAGTGAAGAACAAAGGTTTTCTCTTTCTCTCAGTCCTTCCCCTTCCCTTATAGTGCTTTAAAGGACATCAAACTGAGTAGTAACTGGATACAGTTCTAAACTATAAATATCATAGCTTTCCTCCTTTCAGGACTAGTAGAGATCTGTCATTCTTTGTTACTATATTTTAAAGTTATTTTCTGCTATGTAACTTATTAAGATTGAATATTTCCTTTCAGAGGGATAGATGAGGTCAAGCCACTAATTTTGGAATACCAATATCATTCCATTCAAATACTTACCCTAGACCACTAATAGTGTTGGCTCTAAGTGTGTGGGTTTTTTTTTATGATAAAAGTTGATAAGTAAACAACATTGATATTGATTGGATATGTTCATGCCACCTCTACTTAAGAGGAGTAGCTGTTCTTCTACAGAGAATTATTTAATTTACTCCAGTGATTAGGAAGTTGTTGGTGTATCTTTCTCCCGGATGCATAGGTCTGAAACATCTATATCTTACTTTTTTGAAGGAACTATAGCAGAGGAATTATTTGCCTCTAGCTGAAGTTATGGTAAATATAAACAAGGAAAATATATTTTCAATAACCATCACTTCCCTTTTTAACAAGCATGGATCATTTACAAAACTCTTAAAAATTTTGGTACTTTTTTTGTCAACATACTTTTTAAACTACTTTAACATTTACGAGTCATTGAATGACTTCTGGATAAATGTAGGATTAATAAAATGAACTTATAATTATTCAATTTCAGATTTATCTTCTGAAGCTGTAAGATGTAGAGAAGTAAAAGGAGCTAAGGGTCTAGATTGTTTTAAAAGCCAAAAGAAGATACTTTTAAAAAATCAATTCTGCCATTTTAGAACACAATCCTTTAGTGATCTTTTTTCTTTTGGCTGGCTGCTGAACTGTCCAAAGCAGTGATTTCATGATTTTTTTCTTGGTATAGGACTTATTTGCCTATTTCCATCAATCCTCACCAGTAGACTTCCTAAGGAGATGAAATGCGTACATCATTTACAAATGAGTAGATTTCACTCAAATATGCATATGCAGCAGAACAATCATCAAGTCTTGAATGATGCCCCTGTTATATAGGAAATCCTCTGGTTTCACAGCTTCACGTTTTCAGATACCTCTACCTCCAGTTCCTCTACCCATGGCCTTGCCACACTCATTGCTTTCACCAGCCTATATATTTTAAAGGCAATGGAACTTTGCACAACCAGGCCTAATCCACAGTCATTTTGTGGAGGATGAGAGTGAGTGTTGTAGTTGTTATACTTGTAAACCCCAGTGATTGATCAAACACGAATGAGAAAATAGCAAGGATTGCATGTCATATTTTTTTCAATGTCATGTTATAGTTATATGTTAAATTATATTAATATGGTATTTATATATTGTTATTTTAATTAAGGACACTCAAGATTATTATTCTGTGTTTATACAGATTTCATGTGTCTTCAGTCAGTTAGTAATACATCTCTAGTTTGTGGTCTTCTATATTTTGGAAAGCAGCTCTTAGTTTCTTTGGATGGTATCTGTCTTTTCTGTATCTAACAGAAGACTAAGGAGCACCTAAGAAGCTGCTAAAAGATGTTTTTCATGGAAGTTATAGGGGCATTTCAGTGATATTTTAGGTAGTTGGATTAGGTTTTTATTCACTTCATAGATTAATCACAGATGATTGTAATGAAGAGGTATGGAATGGTCAAAGTATTTGGGTGGAGGGAAATTTGGCAGCTTGTGACAAAGGACAGAGTGCAGGCTTGAGAATTAGGATGGCCTAAGTTCAAATCTTGCCTCAGACACTTACTGCTTCTGTGATTTTAGACAAGTCACACAAATTCTCTCAGCCTCAGTTTCCTATCTGTAAAATGAAGCTAATAATCCCATATATTTCATAAAGTTGATCTTTCAAATGGGATCAAATGATCTGATGCTAACACAGTGCTTTACAAACTGTAAAGGACCAAATAAATACTAATTTTTGCTATAAAGGCTTGGCAAAACTATAGTTTTAGTGAAAAGGAGAAACAGAAGAGGTACCAAGATGTGCCATAAAGGTAAAGAAGTTTTCTATTCATAAAAGATGAAGTGGTAAGGGATAAGTTATGTACAAAAATTGAAAATATTCTAACATATTTGTGTTCAGAAGGACATGAAGAGTCAAGTTCAGCACTTAAAAAAATGTGGCTGCCATTGACTGGTTTTCACCCACTATCATCCTGGAATGTGAACTCTTGTCATTGTTACATTCCTTCCAGTGCCATCACATTTTCCTGCTGTGTTTTGTCATTGAATGAATCTGAAAGACTGTGGGTCAGAGAGTGACTAATTGTGACTTTCTCTCTGGAACCTGTACCTGATTAGAATTCAGTTTCATTTGGCTCTTACTACTAAAGTGAGCCCATAGAACATGTTCACTCTACACTTGCTATGTAATCATTAAAATTTTAAAGCATGAATGCAGAACTGTTTAAAAACTACTATTAGTTTAATTTAATTAAAGTTTAATTTAAATCTGTAACACTTTCCAAGAGCCTAAAGCAAAAAAAAAAGTAGAGTTAAAACTCTAAAGAAAGTATTTTTTAAGTGAAAGCTTTATTTTCCCCAAAAATCCTTACTAACAATGTTAAATCATTTCTTTTTTAACTGATGCATAATAGTGAGAGCAGGTTTTGTAGGATCTGAAATGAACCTTGTAAAAGAATCATTCAAAGAAATTGTTTGACTCATAGAAAAATAAGAGTTCTAAACGTTATTTTTTCCCATTCAAATTTATTTAAATATGTCTTTTGTCTAAATTTTTCCTCTCAGGCCTGTTTGGGTTAAATTTATTGAAGAGTCCTGAGAGGTACACTCTTCTGGGATATCAAACTATCTCCAGGGACCTTAAAAAATAGCAAAGTCTACTTTCGGGTCTGGCTTCATTTCAGATATTCTGAGCTACTCAGAGAGGCATCATTCAAACCACTGGGGCTATTCCAGAAGTATCTTAAACCTTGGAACCTAGAAGCACCTGATTGCTAGGCTAAGAGGTCTTTGGTTTATGTTGACTTACGAGGAGCCAAATGTTCTCTAATTTCAAAATTTTATAAAATAACAATTGGGGCATTTGTTTAAAACCTGGAGTGCGCTTAAGAAGCAATTTAACGCTGATAGCTGTTTACTAAAGCCCTGTGGATTACCATGTAATGAGATATTACACATAAAATGTTTTTTAATAAACTTTAAAGCAGTTTCAAAAGCAGATCATAAACTTTAGAGACAGTTTGTGGCTCAGTGGATAGAGTGCTTGACCTGGAATCAGGAAGACTAATTTAAATTAGTCTCAGACACTTACCTGTGTGACCTCAGGCAAGCCACTTAGAAGCTGTCTGTCTCAAGTTTCCTCCTCTGTAAAATAGGGATAAGAGCACCTACCTTCCAGGGTTATGAGGATCAAATGAGAAAATAATTATAAAGTATTTAGTGCAGTGCCTGGCATGTACAATATGCTATATAAATGTTGGCTATTATTGTATTAGCCATGTGACCTTGGGCAAATCACTTAGCTCTCTATTTGCCTCAGTTTTCTCAAATGTAAAATGGGGGTGATAATGGCACCTACTTTATAGGGTCATTGTAAGTCTCAAATGAGATAATATTTATAAAAGCACTTAGCACAACACCCAGCAAAAAGTCCTTGTTAGGACTGTAGAAATGCTTATTTCTTTCCCATCACCTTTTCTTTGCTTCCCCTAAAAAACACTATGCAAATGCTTATTATTAGTGACTATTATATTTCTGTCTTTCTTGCACCATTTCTATTCTAACAACGATATTCTTGCAGACTTTTCTAAAACTCCAGTCATTGTTATATTACTTAGGAAGTGCCATATCTTTTCATGGTATGTTTCTTTGCTTTCTTCTTTCTTCATTCAGGTCAGAGCCACATGTTTCCAACAGCATGGTTTTGCAAAAGAAACTGATTTCAGTTGTTATCCCATTCAGGACCAAACTTGAAGAAGATTCAAATAGAAAGTGGCAAGAGAGTCTGCAAAATCAATGGATGCTGTGAAATGTGTTGTTACTAACCAGTAGTTTTCACCTGCTTGATATACTTTCTAGACATTGAACAGAGGTGAATGACTGCAAATAGATTAAAGTTGGCAGAAAGCTGGAATTTTAAGATCATTACTTTCTCTTTTCATTTAGTAGCTTGATTAGTATGTATTTTTAAACTTTACTGAAAATATTCATTCTTTGAAGTTAGAAATATCTTAATGGCATATTTATATATTTTCCTTCCCACTTAAAAAGAAAGAGATTTTAAATACATCTAGTTCTAGCTTCTATGAGAATTTATCAAGTCAGGGACAAGATACAATGTCAAGTATTTACCTGACTTTTCATTGTCACAACCTTTACTTCTTATTAAATGGATATACTTCATAATTCATGACCAACATGAAAATATTCTACATTGTTACAAATTTTTAAAGAAATCAATTATGAAAGCTGAAATTCAATCAGTTTTTTAGAATACTATACTTACTATTATATATGTTTTGGTAATTTCTATATACGAGATGATAGTAGATAGCATAATAATTGTTCAGTCATTTTAGTTGTGTCTGACAATTTGTAACCCCATTTGGTGTTCTCTTGGCAAAGATACTGGAGTGGTTTACCATTTCCTTCTCTAGCTCATTTTACAGGTTAGGAAACTGATGCTAATAGAGTTCAGTGACTTGCCAGGGTCACACAGCTTGCCAAGTGTCTGAGGCCAGATTTGAACTCATGAAGTTCAGTCTAACTGACTTTAGGCAAGCACTGTATCTGGTGTACCATGGAGCTGCTCAGCATAATAGTCTTTTAAGGCTTACAGTATATTTTATATGGATTATCTCATTTGATCCTAATAATAACCCAGCATAGGTTGTATTACTATCCCCATATTATAGATGGGGAACTGAGGCTGAAAAAGGCTAAATGAGTTGCTTAGTGTCACACAGCTATTAAGTATCTGAAGTCACCTTTGAACTGAGGTGTTCCTAACTGCAAGTCCACTGGGCTACCTAGTCCCAAGACCATAGAAGTTTAGAGCTGGATGAAATCTTAGAAATTATCTAGAAATTAGAAATCATGTTGTAAATGAGAAAACTGTGGTACAGAACTTAGGGCTTACTTGTCCAAATTCACATCACGAGTAAAGGGTAACTGCAGGCCTAGAACCTATACCATAGTGATGGTATAATGCATTGTGGAATTATTGAAGAGCCATAAATGGCATCCTAGATTATTTTGAATTCATTATGTTAAATATGCAAAAATTAAACTTAATATTTAGACCTAAATTGACATTTTAAACCATCTCAAAAAAATAGAAACTAATACATTTACATTTTAGCTTTTAGCTGGGAAAATGATTTTTTAAAGTGCATAGCTCACCACTAATATGTACTTTTATTTCATTTTGTTCTAGCTAGAGAATGTCGTATTGGTATTTTTTATTTTCTCTTTTGTTACTTTTAACATATTGATTATTTTTGTGCTATTACACTTTAAAATGGATTGTTAAAAGTTGTATAGGACTATTGTCATTAACTTGATTAATATATATATTTATATGAACATAAATATATATATGTGTGTGCATGTATGTATGTGTGTATGTATGTGTGTACTTATAGAAGAGCCACAATGAAACTCATGAAAAATGAATATGAATGTTCTTCCTAACGTATTTATTTAGAAAAATTATTTCATATTTCTGCATCTATCATGTAAAGTTATTTTAGTGTCACATTATTGAGAAAGTTATTTAAAGAAAAACATAATGTAACATTCAAGATAATGAGCCACAAATATTCAGTTGGCATTTTTACTGTATGACATGGTAAGTGTAAACCCAAGTTAAATATCTTTTTATTCGCCATTTGTTAATTAAAGCACTACAACTGGTCAGTAGTTTTTGTATGATTAATAAAGAAATGTTATCTCCCAAAAAAGGCTATTGTAATTATTAAATGAAAGAGTAAATGTGGAAGCATTTTAAAAATTAAATACAAATTGATAAAAATTTAATTAGGGTCTCTTATTTAGAACCCCATGCTTGAATTTGGGGAACATACCAAATTTAGATGAGCCCTGATCAATTCTCTTGTAGTTCCTTCAATATGTAGGTATTGATAGAAGTATTACGCAGTAGTATTATTGTGTTAGAAGTTCAAGGATATATAATTTTCTTAGTGCCAATACTTTCTACTGACACAGAATGCAACTTTTCCATACCTTAGTAGACAGTTTTTGGAAGTGGCTTTGGTCAAAAGAATTAGTTATCCTGTGACCAACCTCATGATGAGCCTGTGCAACCTTGGCTGGGCTAATCCTTGGAAACAGGCATATGATTCATCAAATAGCTTTATTGTTTTTGTTCACAATATTAACTTTTATATAGTCACATTTAGTTGTTGCTGTTGCTGGGTAGGTTACACCTGTGTGTGAAAAAACTTGGATCTCAATATGTATCGTGTAATATTAGGGTAATAAATAATATTAAACACTTGAGGAAGATGTCACTCCTCTAAATTAGAAAACAATCCAATTTCCTTTTGAGTAAAATATAAGATTTTATATCTTTATAAATATATTATTTATATAATATGTAACATAATTATATATAACAGTTATATGTAATATAATAAATACATAGTATATATTTTATATAAATATAAGATTTTATTTATTTTTTGCAAAATATAAGATCTAAGGCTTCAGTCTTTGTGTGTTCTAATGTGTTCTCTAATCTTACTCCTACTTCTCAATTAGACCCTAGGCTAATATTTTCCCATTAAGTGTGATGGGAACACCTAAAATTAAATTAAACGCATAATTACAAGATTGATACAAGAATAGCACTTTGGCCTTATTTTCACTGAAAATGTCCAGGTACTAGATTATCAGTAAGATCTCTGGTTTGTTCACTGAAATTCAACAAAAAATTTGCAGAATAAAAACAACATTGAAAGATAAACAATTTTTAAAGATGTAACAACTCTGATCAGCTTAACAACTGAACATACTTCCAGGGGACTTGTGATGAAACAGGTTGCCCACTTTCTAACAGAGAGGTGATGAACTCAGGGTACAGACTGAGATATATTTTTTGAACATGGCCAATATGGGAATTTGTTGGCTGTGCATATATATAATCTCTGCATATATTTAATAGAAAATAAAAAGAAAATAAAAAAGCAATAAAATTCAATATGCCTTTATTAAGTATCTACTGTTTGTATGGTTTGTGCTTGATGCTGATGTTGCAAAGACAAAAATAGATTGTCCTCAAGGAAGTTACATTATTTTTAGTAGACATAGGATGTGTGCAAATGAACAAATACATAATAATTTAAGAAGGGCAGAAGAGCTCCAACAGTAGGGGAGAGAGAAATCAGCAAATGTTCTGAACCTTGAAGGAAGAGGATTCTGTTATGAATAGCAAGTACATTCCAAGCATGAGGGTTAGCTTGTGGAAATATATGGAGCCAAGAAAAACAATTAGGAGGAATATGAGAAAGGGCTTGAAATGCCTCTATCTCAATTTTCCTGGAATTCCTGAGGTAATTGATACTCATCAGTATCATAGAAGTCCTGCACAGATTCCAGACTAAAAAATAGTTTTCCTGTTGATAGATCAAGTTTTCAAATGTTGCTTCTTTAAGATGTCATTTTACTGGTTACATTGAGTCCCACAACAATGCAAAATCACCATAACTCTGAGAAAGAGATTGGTCTTAACAATCTCCACTGGAAAAATAAAATGCATGAAAGTATGTATTATACAAGCTTAATGTGAAACTGGAAGGCAATATATTTCTATATCTCATATAAATATTATAGATATGCAGTGAATGTGTCAAAAATGGGTAGAGAAAGATTAAATTGAATAATATTTAGAAAATCTTATAGTACTTTCACAATCTCAAGCTTTCCATCTTTGTGTGCTATACCATCACATAGACTGTCTCTCATGACTGGAATGCACTACCTCTTAACCTAAGCATCCTATAACTCCTAGCTTCCTTCAGTTCATGTCCCTTTTCTTATGGAAAATTTCCCTTAATTCCCCTTATTTGTTGGTGCTCCCTCTTTCCTCCTCAAATTGTTATGTATATACTTGTCTGTCAAGAAGGATGATGTTTAAATAGGTTGTATAGGCTTGGTGTCATTGAGCCAAAACCTATAAGGAGAATAAATCCTTTCATCATCCCCAGAGCCTAACCTAATAGAATGGTGACTGTTCATCTTTTTTTTGCATTTGAAGAATGTTCAATATGTTCATTTATTGATAGCATGCTCAGATATTCCTTTCTCTCCCCATTTTTCCTCCTCCCAAAATCTTATTTTCTCAAACTATTGGTCTGTCAATTCCAACATGTTTTGTTAAACTTCTAGAAGGGATAGTTTTT
Organism: Notamacropus eugenii; assembly: GCF_028372415.1. Classification (NCBI taxonomy): domain Eukaryota; kingdom Metazoa; phylum Chordata; class Mammalia; order Diprotodontia; family Macropodidae; genus Notamacropus; species Notamacropus eugenii. The sequence continues at coordinate 256,532,617 of NC_092873.1, read as the reverse complement.
CTCCACTTCCTTACTACTTATGAACTTATCTAAACCTCTTATACTCTGGCTTTGGTCATCATATCGGGTGACCTTTTCCCAAGCATTCATACTCCTGGATTTATACAACCTCTGTTGGCTACTGTCTCTTGTTACTCTCTCTTCTCTTGATTTACACATTATTATCTGCTTTTTAAAACTATTCATTCCTCTGACTTGAAAGCAAAGAATCTCTATTAGAATGTTGTCAGTTACCTAACCCAGTTCCATCTCCCTCTGTCTTCTCAACTATAAACTTTGCTTCATACTTAACTGAAAAAAATTGAAAGGTCATTTGCGAAGAGCTCTAGCTTTTCTCCTATCCCTCATCTCATATCACTTAGATTCCTTCTGGTGCTATCTTGTCCTCACCAGGTGATCTTTCTCCTTGCCAAGTCAAACTTTTCTACCTGCACAAGTGATCCTCATGCCATCTCCTTTTCTCCATCATATCCCATTTTAATTCCTCTATGATCTCCATCCTTTCGCTAATCTTGAATTTTGCTCTCTCTTCTGCTTGTTTTCCTGTTACCTACGAACATTCCCATGTCTCACCTCTCTTCAGAAAACCTTCTATAGCCATGTTCCCTTTCATGGGTAAATTCATTGAGAAGGTCATTTATAAAAGATGCTTCTGTGTCTTTCTCTTCACTCTCTTTTTGATACTCTCATCTTTCTTGAACTCTCTGCAGCTTTTAACATTGTCACTCACTCTCTTGTTGATACTTTTTTCTGTCTAGGTTTTACCAACACCAATCTCTCCTGGTTTTCTTCTTATCTGTCTGACCACCCCTTCTTTCTATTTTGCTGAATCTTCATGTGAGCTAACTGTGCTGGTACCCCCAGGTCCTGGCCTGGATCCCCTTCCCTTCTCCTATACTATTTTTACTTGGTCATCTCACCGGCTCATGGTCTCAGCTATCATCTCTATAAAGACTTTCAGAATTACTTGTTCAGCTCCAACCTCTCTACTAACACTCAGTCTTACATCCCCAACAGGCTATTAGATACCCAGAACTGGATGTCCCATGGACAGCTTATTATGGTCTGAAATTGAACTCCTTGTCTTTCACCCAAAATTTCTTCTCTCTTCCTAATTTCCCTGTTATAGTTGATAGTACCATCCTTTTTCTAGTGATCCAGGCTTACAGTTTTTGTCTTTGCCGTCTTTCTCTCACCCCTGCATATCCAATCAATTTTGAAGTCCTTCTTCTATATTCTCTCCTTTGATACTGTCCCAACCCTGGAGCAAGCCCTCTTCACCTCATTTCTGGACTATTGAAAGAGCATGCTGTTTGGTTTCCCTGCCTGAAACACCTCCTCACCCCAGTCCATCTTCCACTGAGCTATCAATTGATCTTCCTAAAGTATATCTCTGACTACATCATTCTTCCCCTACTCAGCAAACTTCCATCAATCCCTATTGCATCTAGTTTTAAATATAAAAATCATCTCTTTAGATTTTAAAATCCTTTACACCTCCTACTACCTTTCCATTCTTCTTATATCTTCCTCCAAGTATTCTGTGATCCAGTAGCATTGGCCTCTTTGTCGTTCCTTTAACAGAATACTCTTATCTCCCAACTCCAAGCATTTTCACTGGCTGTTGTTCTTGCTTGGAAAATTCTCTCTCTCTCTCTCTCTCTCTCTCTCTCTCTCTCTCTCTCTCTCTCTCTCTCTCTCTCTCACACACACACACAGACATATACAGACACACACATGTACACATGTGAATAGATAGTTACTTGCATATTATCTTTCCCAAATAGACATTAGGCTATGAACCCCTTAAAAGGAAGTACTCCCCCACCCTTTATTTAACTCAGTGCTTGGCATGTAGTAGCTGCCAATTGTAATTGATTGATTGATAAAATTATTCTGTTTGACAGTGGATCTGTTGCTTTATCTCTCTGAGCCTCACTTTCCTCATCTGGAAAATGTGAGGTTTGGAGATCATTTCTAAGATCTCACCCTTGTCTAAGTGGTACATTTAATGCTATTTCTTAAGAATTTGTTCATGTATATTGACTTAACTTTCACTGTTGCCATCATTATGTATCATTTTTTTCTCTCAGTTTTTCTTCATCTTCATCACATCATACAAGTTTTCCTGTTTTCTTCTGAAATCTTCATCTTTATCATTCCTTAAAGTGCAGTGATATTCCATTACTTTCTTTACGCTATTAACTTCTAAACCATTTATCAGGCACATATTTTTCAACTTTTTAATTATCACGATGTTACTATGAATATTTTTACATATAAAAAGTCCTGCATTGCTGTCAAAAATCTTATGGGAATATTTTTTTCCAAGAGTAAGATAGCTGGATCAAAGGACAATTTATTAACTTTGCTTATAAATTTCAAAAAGTGTTCCAAATTGGTTGAACCAATTAACAGTTCCACTCACAGTGAACTGGTGTGCCTCTCTTTCTATATCATTAGTTTTACCACTTAAGTTATCCATTTTGTTGGTATATAATGATGTATAATAATTTCTGAAAATGTATGTCGTCTCCTTTAACTGCAATTTTTTTTCCCAATTTTTTTGGCAATTCGACATTTTCTCTCTCGTATCAGGCAGCTAGGTGGTCCAATGGATAGAGTGTGAGGCCTGGAGTCAGGAAGATTCATCTTCCTGAGTTCAAATGTGATCTGAGACGCATACTAACTGTGTTACCCTGGGCAGAGTCACTTAGCACTGTTTGCCTCAGTTCCTCATCTGTAAAACTGTAGAATGAAATGTCAAAACCACACAGTATCTTTGGCAAGAAGACCCCAAATGGGATCATGGAGAGTTGAACACAACTCAGAAATGACTGAACGGCTCTCCTGTATGCTCTCTCCTTGTTTCCTCTCTTTTCCTCACTTTCTCTTCTCTCTTTCCTTCTTCTATTTTCCTTCCCTCGCCTCCTCTCCTCCTTTAATTTTGTACTGTCCTTTTCTCCTTTCCCTTCTTCTCCTCAATTCCTTTCCTCCCTTTGTCTCTTCTTTTATCCTCTCCTCTCCTCTTTTTTTCTTTCCCTTCCTCTTCTCATCTCCTTTCCTCTCCGCTCCTGTCCCTCTTCCTCATTCACTTTTCTTTTCTGCCTTTCATCATATGAGCTTGTGCCTAAAATATTTTATTGATTTTATAGTTTTATTTATTTGGCATGTCTGCCTCTTAGAATTATTCATATTTTTGTTATTCCAGAACCCAAGCTTGGTTTTTGTACAGGTGCCCCACACCCCTGAAAAATAAGCATTCTCCATAAGATTCCCGTTCAATAATTGACAATGATTTATTATATCTAGTTTTAAAATTAAATTCCACAAGCACTTATAATGTGCCTAATATTTGTCAGATGTTGTGAGAGCCATTGTTGAAACAGACAAAAATAAAACAGGATACAGTCAAAAATGTAAGTCTCTTCCCTAAAGCTTACATTGTACTATATTAAAACTACACATATGCAAATTTTTTAAAAAGTAGATACAAAATAAACAAGTAGGGATTTGGAAGGAAGAACTAACAGTTGGAATAATTAGAAAGGGCCCCTTATAGGAATGTGATCTACTACTGTTACTACTACTAATATTGCTACTGTTGCTTCTACTATTACTACTGTAGCTAGATGGCTAGTAGTAGTACTACTACAAGTTAGCTCTCTGGGTACCATATAGGAGAATTTTAAGGTTTGAACAGCACTTTACAAATATCGCATTTCATCCTCACAATGACCTTCAGTATTAAGTATTATTATTATGACCATGGAACCATGGCAATCAATGGTTAAATGACTTGCCCAAGGTCACACAGTTAATTTGTAACCTCTCACTAAGCTGTTGGTTTGGAAACCCCTCCCCTCTTTTAAACATAGAACAGAAACAGACATCCCTACTGGGCCCTTATGTCTTCTAAGGCTGACTGTTTTCTCTTGCCTAGATTACTGGGACTAGGTGGACTCATGAATTCCACTTTACTGAGAGACACAGGAATCTTGAATTGCAATCAAGATTAAGAGACAACAACAGATGATGGGGTAACTGGTCTCAGTATCTCTCTGTCGCTGTAGTTTTTTCAGATCTTTAAAAAAAGCAGAGAGTATAAAGCCCAGATTTAAGTGAGGCAGGAATCTGCCTAAAAAAGGAGGAAATAGAACCTGAAGCTGGAATTATAGTCCTCTGCTGTTTGTTTCTTTGTTTTCCTGTGGAATTCATTATAATGATTTATTTTCTTTTTGCTCTCTTTGTTTTTGCCATTTGACTAGGCACTCATCTTGATGTTTTGCAGTAGTAAAAGGGGTGAGGATGGATGGACTGAGGGTGGATAGACTCTACTTCTAACTTGTTTCAAGTCCCTCCATTTCTTATAATCTCTGTAGTCCTCATGTTAGTGAAAATAGAACAGGAATTCAATACTTTCTTCTCTCCTTTCATTCCTTCCTTCTCTTCCTCTCTCCCTTCTTCCTTTCTTCTTTCCTTTGGTATACTTCCACCTCTTTCAAGACAGATACTTTATGAAATGGCATTTAAAACATTAGTATTTTAATTTTCCCTAGTTACATTAAAAACCCCACAATTTTAACATTCATTTTTAGAACTTTGAGTTCTAAATTCTCTCTTTTCCTCCCTCTTCATCCTCCTTCACTGAAAAGGCAAGCAACTCGATATAGGGTATAGATATATAGTCATGCAAAACATTTCCATAATAGTCATGTTGTAAAAGAAAACAGACAAAAAACCTCAAGAAAAATAAAGAAATTAAAAAAAATACACTTCCATCTGTATTCAGGCCCCATCAGTTCTTTCTCTGGAAATGAATAGCATTTTTCATCATAAGTCCTTCAGAGTTGCCTTGGATCATTATATTGTTGAGAATAGCTAAGTCATTCACAGCTAATCATCTTACAGTATTGCTGTTACTTTGTTCACAGTACATCTTACTTTCCATCGGCTCAAGCAAGTCTTTCCAGGTTTTTCTGGGATCATTCTACGCATCATTTCTTATAGCACAGTGATATTTCATTATAATCACATGCCACGATTTGTTCAGCCATTTCCAAATTGATGGGCGTACCTTCAATTTTCAGTTCTTTGCTCCCAGAAAAGAATTGTTATAAATATTTTTATACACATAGGCCCTTTTCCTTTTTGTTTTGTATCTCTTTTGGGATACAATCCTAGCAGTATTATTGCAAGGTCAAAGGATATGCATGGTTTTATAACCTTTGGGCATAGTTCCAAATTGCTCTACAGAATGGTTGAATCAGTTCACAATTTCAGCAACAGTACATTAATGTCTCATTTTTCTCATATCCCCTCCACTATTTGTCATTTTCCTTTTCTATCCTATTAGCCCATCTAATAGGTATGAGGTATTACCTAAGAACTGTTTTAATATGCATTTGCATTAATTTATTAATATATTAATTTAAATAATTAATTTATTAATAAATTGCATTAATTTAAAATGCCTTTAATTTGCATTTAATTTAATTTGCATCAATAGTGACTTAGAGCATTTTTATATTTCTGGAGATAGTTTTGATTACTTCATCTGAAAACTGTTCATATCTTTTGGTCATATATCATTTGGGGAAAGCCTCTTATTTTTATAAATTTGACTCAGTTCTTTATATGTTTGAGAATTCAAGCTTTTAAGAGAGAAACTTGGTTCAAATTTTTTTCCCAGTTACTATTGCTAAATGTATTCCCCTTCATCCTATCCCCCCATTTATTTTTTCTCTCTCCTTTCACCTTGTCCCCCTTCAAAAATGTTTTGCTTCTGATTACCCCCTCTTCCAATCTGCCCTCCCTTCTATCACACCCTCTTCTTTTATCCCCTCCCCTCCTACTTTCTTGTAGGGTAAGAAATTGCTATATCCGATTGAGTTTATGTCATTCCCTTTTTTAGCCAATTATGATGAAAGTAAAGTTCACTTCCTCCCTCCCACCTCCCTCTTCTCTCCCTCCACTTCAGAAGCTTTTTCCTGCCTCTTTTATGTGAGATGGAATACCCTGTTCTACCTCTTCCTTTCCCTTTCTCACAGTAGATTCTTCTCTTACATCTTACTTTTATTCTTTTAGATATCATCTCTTTATGTTCAACTTGTGTTGAACCTGTGTCCTTTGTCTGTATATACTCCTTCTATCTGCCCAAGTCCTCTGATCCTTTAACAGAGGAGGTAGTAAATTTTGTGTTATCCTGACTGTGGCTCCACAATACTTGAATTGTTTCTTTCTGGCTGCTTATGATATTTCTCCTTCACCTGGAAGCTCTGGAATTTGGCCATAATATTCCCAGGAGTTTTCATTTGGGGATCTTTTTGGGAGTTGATTGTTGGATTCTTTCAATTTCTATTTTACACTTTGGTTCTAGAATGTCAGGACAGTGAACATCATCTTAAAGGATGATGTCAAAGCTCTTTTTTTGATTATGACTTTCAGATAGTCTCATAATTTTAAAATTATCTCTCCTGGATCTGTTTTCCAGGTCAGTTGTTTTTCCAATGAGATATTTCACATTGTCTACTATTTTTTCATTCTTTTGATTTTGTTTTATAATTTCTTGATTTCTTATAAAATCATTAGTTTACATTTGCTCATTTCTAATTTTTAAGGAATTATTTTCTTCAGTGATCTTTTATACCTTCTTTTACATTTGGCCAGTTCTACTTTTTAAGGAACTTTTTTCTTCAGTGAATTTTTGTGCCTCTTTTTCCATTTGGACAATTCTGCTTTTTAAGGCATTGTTGTCCTCATTGGCTTTTTGGACCTCTTTTACCATCTGGCCTAGTCTTTTTTAAGGTGATATTTTCTTCTATACCAAGTTGTTGACTTGTTTTTCATTATTTTCTTCTATCACTCTCATTTGTCTTCCCAATTTTTTTGTCTACCTCTCTTACTTGATTTTCAAATCCTTTTTTAGCTTTCCATGGCCTGAGATGAATTTATATTTTTCTTAGAGGCTTTGGATGTAGCATCTTTGACTCTACTGTCTTCTGAGTGTGTGTTTTGATCTTATTTGTCACCATAAAAGTTTTCTATAGCCAGGATTGTTTTTTTTCCTGTTGTTTACTCATTTTCACAGCCTGTAACTTGACTTTTATGTCATTATTGAAGTAGGGCTCTGCTTCCAGAGTGGAGATTGCACTGTCCCAAGTTTCAGGAGTTTTGTGTACCTATTTTCAGAGATACTTCTAGGAACATGTAAGTTTTCAGGGGTTTTTTCATTTTTTAAAAAGGGAGGAGGTGAGAAGGAAAAAGTGAAGCTTACTCTCATCATAATTGCATCAGGAAGGAATAAAATGCACACTCAATTTGGTATGAAAACCTATCTTACAATACAGGAAAGTAGGGGAGGAGGGAATAAATAGGGTGGGGGGATGATGGAAGGGAGGGCAAATGGGAAGAGGAAGCAATTAGAAGTAAACACTTTTGGGCAAGGACAAGGTCAAAAGAGAAAATAGAAGAAATGGGAGGCAGGATAGGATGGAGGGAAATATAGTTAGTCTTACACAACATGACTATTATGGAAGTCATTTGCAAGACTACACATATATAGCCTGTATTAAATTGTTTGCCTTCTCAGTGGGGATAGGTGGGGAGGGAAGAAGGAAGAGAAGTTGGAACTCAAAGTTTTAGAAACAAATGTTGAATATTGTTCTTGTATGCAACTGGGAAATAAGAAATACAGGTAATGGGGTATAGAAATTTATTTTGCCCTACAGGCCAAAAGAAAAGATGGGGATAAGGGAATGGAGGTATGTTAGAAGGGAGGGCAGATTGGTAGTAGGGGTAATCAGAATGCTCAGTGTTTTGGGGTGGGGAGAGAGAAGAGATCAGGAGAAAATTTGGAACTCAAAATTTTGTGGAAATGAATGTTGACAACTCTCTCATCCTGGTGTCAACTTCCTGTTGTTTTTCCTTTCCTGTCAACTTCCAGTTTGTCTTGGGCTGGAAAATTATTTCACTCTTGTTTTGTTTTTTTTTTGGTTTTGACACTCTAGAATTTGTTTAGAGTCATTAAAGAATATTTGGTGGGATTTGGAGGGAGAGCTCAGTTGAGTCCCTGTCTTTACTCTGTCTTCTCAGCTCCATCTCATAGTGACATTTTAAAAAAAAAGATTTCAATAACTAGATTTTTGAAAAAAAAATTGCATATTGTCTGTTTTTCCTTTTTTGTTATTGAAGTAATTACAGTCTATTTTGTTTTTCCTTGTTATATTTTATCACTTCATTACCCAAAATTGAGGCATCTATAAACACAAAATATATTCTCCTCAAATCTCAAAGAATATGTTATTTATCCAAAAATCTGCAGTTGAGTAAAGGGAATATAAATTGGATTAGAGTTACAAGCAAAACAGGTAAAAAGCCAGCAAGTATTTAACTCCCTTCTAGCAGCAGCATTGAAGAAAAAGTACTAAGCACTCAATAGGCAGTAAAGTAGCAATTTCTAATAATTCCAGGGTAGGTAGGTGATATATTTTTTTTAGTATGTGGGGGTTTAATTTTTTTCTTTAAGTTTTATTGGATAATTTGCTTAATTGGCATCTATTTCAATTTGAATAGTGGAAGCCCTTAATTGTTCTCACAGAGAGTTTATGGGTCTTGAAGCATGCAGTGAGGGATAACTCTTTAGAATTGTTACCCTCTGGGGGGAGGGAAGACATAAACAGAGGGATTCTGAGTGATAGAGCGTTACTAAAACAACACATCAATCTTTGGAATAATTGTTGAATGTGGTAGTGAAATGCATTTATGCTATTTTCGTGAAACTCATGGTAATATACTTGTCCTTCCACCAGTAGTCTGGGATTCTTGATCCTGGAAAGTGTGTTCTGCTAATACAGATGTCTTGAAAACAAAAGAAAGACAAGTGAAGTATATAAGCCATTGAAAAAGTAAACCAAACAAAACAAAATTCCTTGTTGTAGTTTTATATTTATGTAGCCTTATCTTTTCTCCTATAGGCCTGACTTGAGGCACTAAAGCTGACTCCCTGACATATTCAATAGGCACATTATTTGTGGCCATTTTCATTGCACGTAGATAGGATGGTGTGTATGTTACAAAATAAAAAGTTCTTTTATATTTATTTTTTTCTTGCAGTGGAGTTTAATATGTTCCATTTTATAAGAACATTATCATATTCAGAGCTGACATTCATATGGCACTTTCACCTTCGCAAAACACTCTCTGTATATTATTTCATTTGAGATTCACTATAACTTTATTTTTACATGTGAGGAAATAGAAGCAGGAAAGATGAAAAATTGTAAATGGAGACCCATGTAATATCATGGGCAGGATTTCAACTTAACTCTTTCTGACTCTAAATCTAACATTCTATCCATTCTACAATTCTTAATAAATGATACTTTTTTGAAAATCTACCAGGTGCCTGATGCTATGTGAATTACTTTAGTAGATACAAATGAATAAGATAAACAGAAAGCATTTAGCCATGTTGCTTGGAATCCACTCTTACATGAACCTAGACTTTTAAGTCCTATAATTGTGATCTTAAACTAGTTTAGTATAAACTAAAACATATTTTAAAAGTTGCTCTTTTAAAAATATATTTTTCTTCATGACTGATACCTTTCCATGCCCAAGTCTTTTAATCATGGCAGTAAGCGGTCCCTTGAGAATTTAAAAGTAGAATTTATTTACAGGATATTAGACATACAAATGACAATGGAAACAGAATTTTTGTTTTATTTACAAGATATCAGTTCCTATGCCTTCTCATTTAAAAAGATTTAATTTTTTTTAATTTTGAAAGTAGTATGTTTTTAGAAATGTTTTTTTTTACCAATGTTGATATCTATAAAGTGTTTTAGAGTTTATAGAAAGTCAATACTTCATAAATACAAGACAGTCTTATATTGTGCATATACCTGTTCAATTTGGCTTCAGTTATTTTATTGATTTTGTTTTTCAAGGATTGATGCACAAATGTATAAAGTGCTTAATAATATCAGGAAGACTTACATTCAATTTCTCTTTCTAGATCAAGAATTCTAAGACTATTTAAATTAATTTGTCTGTAATGGGTTGAATTTTGAAAGAAAGAACTGACAGTTTAAATCTAGCTTTTCAGTTACACCTCAGTGTTGAAAAGGTCATCAGATGGGAGCAAATGCCAGTGCACTAATTTTTAGTGTGTGCAGAGAGATATCTGTTCCAAGGCTGCATTGGGTGTGTCTGACTTTCATTGACTTCCTCACAAATGAATTCCAAATGTGGCCCAAATGAAAATGTTATGAATTGTTTGATATAACCTACAATCCTACTGAAGAAAAAAGGTTTAAAATTTGTGCACAGTAGGTTGGTTGCTTTTCTGATAGATAAAGATTAGGATTGTTATTTTACATGAAATTACTTAATAGAATCAAGTTTTGTCGTCCTTTTCTTTATTGCATCATGACACCAGTAGGCTGGGGATTCATTCTCCGTTTTCAGTATTTCATTAATTGACTGGTAATTACCTTGAATATTTTACTACTCAACATAAGTTAAATAATCTTTTAAAATCTCTACTCATAAGTAAATCCACTTTATGACTTTATTCATCTTTATTGCCCTCTACTTAGCCTTTTAAATTTCAGATATTCCCTATCCTTTTGAGGAAAAAGAAATCAAATTTATATTAATCTGTTCTCTTTTTAATATATCTAACCTCATTAGCCTCTGTGGCTTCTACTACAGTTAGCAAAGACACCTTTGCTCTTACCCTTGTTGGATTTCTCTTTTTCTGGAAAAATGTGTTTGTCTTTTAATTCATCATTGTACTTGTAAGGTCAGTATTATTCATGCCAGTATGAACATTTCTACTGAATTTTTTTTCACCACTCAGCAAGTATTTATTAAATCCCTACTATGTGTTCAGGACACCAACTTAGGTAATACGTGCCTGTCTCTCAGTTTTTTGTCTCCAGGGTGGAAGAAACAGTGGTGATACTGATGAGAACATGAGTTCATTCAAAAAAAGTATTTATTAAGCATTAGCTTTACATATGATGTTAATGTGGTTCCAGATTGACTTCAGGCTCATTGGATTTAGGTCTTCCTGGGATAGATTCTTTTGATGATTTTCACCATTTAAAAACTTTTACATGAAAATATATATCTCATATTGTAAGTTCCCAGAAACCCAAGACTTATTGAATCATCATTGATCTAAAGCTGAAAGAGATTTCACATGTGATCTAATAAAAGGTCCTCATTTTTTAGATGAGAAAGCTACATCCTGGGAACACAAGTAGTGAGCATCAGAATTTGGAATCGAATCAGAAATTGGAGTTTAACCCAGGTCTTCTGACTCCAGAGTCCTTTATCTTTCCTTTGTATGAATTTAGTACAATATCTAATGAATAATTTAAAATTTTTGATTTCCCCTCAACAATCCTGTGGAGGAAAGGGAGTGGGAAATAGGATTAGTCTAGCAGAGTATGGGATAGAAGTGTTTATGTTGCCAGAAAACTAGTTGCTCCGTCTTGGATACCCTTTACCTTTCTTTGTAACTCCTCCCTGGAAGTTAATTAGCTTATTTCAGAGGTTTGATTCCCTTAGATAACATCTCCATTCCATAGCTTACTTTAATGGAATAATTTCTCCTTAATGCCCACATTCTGTCCCTCATACAGGAGCATTCCAGATGGTCAGAGAGCATAGCTGAAGGGGGCAGTAAAATTAACTGAGGTATCTTTCTCCTTTCTACAAAAGTGGGATGGATCATGAGATCTGGATTCAGAGGTTTTGAAAATATCAAAAATCCATAAGATTTTTTTTCTCTTATACTCCTGATCTACCCATTGCGATAGGATTTAAGAGATTCAAACTGAGGGTCTTTCACATTCATTTGTATATCTTGCCTTCATTGGGTTCCATTTTCTGACCTCCCCTTCACAACAATGAAGTGCAAAGATCAAAAACAACTGTGCTGAAATAAATCTTTATCCAAGATGCCACTGAGGCTAATTAAAACAGAAAATGTAAGTAACTTTAAAGAAAAGGAAAATTTTCAATTCAGCATCTACCCTCTCAGCCACAAAATGAGTCGGAAGTAAGCCAAACCCTTCACTATATGCCTAAATCCTCCCTCAGAGGAGGGAAGGAGGAAGAAATCCTCCTCTGATCATACACACCTCTAGCTCAAGCCTGAGACTTGGTCTGACCAGAGTGGGCAAAAATGGGGGCAGATACCCAGGATGAAGCCCAACCTGTTTATATGGGAAGTCTCCCCTCTGCCTGCCCCTATTTCTAGTTTACTCTCCATTCCACCTCCTTGTTCTCATTAGTCAGATTCTCAATCCTATCTCATCCCCAGTTTGATTGGGTGCCTCCTAGCTCCTTGCACACTTCTCATTCTTCTTGGATGGATTCATGCCATTTTTCAGTTAAAGGAAAGAGTACACTATCTTTTTCCCAGGGCAGTGAAGCTACAGCAGACAGGTGCCAAAGTCCTTTTCTCTACTCATTGAGAAATAACCTTCAGTCCATACTCTATCACTTTATTTTAGATTTAAAAAGTTAAGGCTTTGAGATGTCAAGTCCCTTACCTATATGATCACAAAGTTAATATGTATCTCAGGCAGGATTTAAACACAGGTCTCCTAAGTCCTAATCTAGCCCTTTGCCTACCTAAACATATCATGGTTTCATTAGTGCATGCTTTTTATTATGGGAACATTTAAAATGCTAGCCATTTACTGTTATACATAGAACTAGTTATTTTATTCTGTTTTTAATCTAAATACTGTGAAAAAATGTACAAATATTTATTAAATTTTGTAGTTCATAGATTGTGAGTTGATGAGACTGTTTTCTGTAGTGAGTAAAATGCTAAACTCTCAATCAAAAGCTTTATATTCTTTCCTGTCCAATGACATAGGTTGAATTGTGTTCTATTATGGAATTTGATAACCATTTTCTATCATTTGATTATCTTGAAATTTCTGTTTATACCTTTCCTGTTAATTCCTATTGCCATTACCACCCAAGTCTGACCATCATTGTAGTAACAGTAGATAGAGAATTGAGTCTCTGAAGTCAGAAGACCTGGGTTCAAATCCTACCTTCAACACTAACAGTCAAGTTCATACTTGAATTTGACTGATTTAGTCTCTCTCTCTAAAATGAAGTAGGTAGACTAGCTTCAGAATTTCATGCTAACTTGAGATGAATCATACTTAACTTCTTGTCATGGGATTCTGCAGTTGTCTCCTAGCTGTCTAGTTTTCCTCTGCTTTTTTCCCATCACCAAAAACATCTTGCACACTCCTGTCAAATTCATTTTTCTGTAATTCCATTTCATTCATTCCAACTTCAGGGACCTATTTGCGACCTCTCCAATTTTTCCATGTTGTCCCAGGAAGCTTGTTGTTGGGAAAATCTCATCACCTGGTTACATTCCATCAGCCTTGGTATTGGAGGATGGAACTGTAAACTCTGGAACCTCCATTTAAGAAGGAAGCCCAGATCAGAACATCTGATTTCTCTCCTGGCTACACTATATTTGGGACTTCTCTGACATTTTTGATCTGCATCCCCCTTTTCATCTTCCTTTTGTATGTGTTCTTCCTTCATTATAAAGTCCTTAAGGGTAGAGACTGGCTTTCTTTTTATATGTTTATATTCCCAGCACATGGTCTGTCACATAGTAAGCATTTGATAAGTATTTATTGACTGACTAATAACTTCCTGCTGTTTGGCATATTCAGTCCAAAATTTTCAGCCCAGCTTTTAAGATTTTTTTTGTTATCTGACCTCACCATACTTATCACTATTATTTTACAATATCATATATTCTCCGCAGCAGATAGACTATACTCCCACAGGCATGAAAGATTCACTCTTCCCTCCATTCCTTTGCTTATGCCATTTCCTTTTCCTAGAATACTTTTCTGAGCTCCTGTCATTATATTAGGTTTAAAGTCCCAGAAGACAAAGAAGGTATCTTTGACTTCTTAGTGTGCTCCTAATACATAGAACATTACTAACTACTTAGTAAAATGTGTCCTAATACCCATTGAAGAAATACTTGTTGGTTGGTTTAAAGTTTTTAAAACTGTACCTTTATAAACCTGGGTTGCACTATATAATGAGATTCTTTATCTGAGGCAGCCTAAGAGAAATACTTCATTAAATGGAGAGGATATTGATGCTTTAGTTTTTATCTACATTTAAAACAATCCTACACATAGTTATTAAATACATATTATGGGCCCCTTTGAGATACAGATACCCTATCACATTGCTTTATATGATCTAGGCACTTAATAAATGTTTCTTGAGATGAAATGACTTAAAATAAGTAAAAGTCAAAATCATTGTCTTCAAGGAACTCACAATCTTGTTGAGGAAATAAAGTGTCTGTGCATGAAACAATGTGAAAATCAGTCAATAAACGTTTATTAGTTCTTTGCTATATATCAGACAGTGTGCTAAGCATTGTGGATCCTGGCAACTAAGTGGTGCAGTAGACATAGCAGTGGGCCAGAAGTCAGGAAGACCTGATTTCACATGTAGCCTCAGACACTTACTAGCTGTGTGACAGCTTCACTATACTCTGCTCTCATTAGATCTCATCTGCAGTATTGTCTTCACTTGTGGTCACCAAAGTTTAAGGAGGACATTGATAATCTGGAATAAATAGACTTGATATGTTGAAAAGTTTAAAGGTGAGCCATGTTGGTAAAGGGCTTTTTTTGTTTTTCAGTCATGGGCAAGTCTTTGTGACCTCATTTGGAGTTTTCTTGACTGAGATACTGGAGTGGTTTGACATTTCCTTCTCCAGCTCATTTTACAAATGAGGAAACTGAGGCAAATAGGGTGACATGACTTGCCCAGGATCATACATTAATAAGTGTCTGAGGTTACATGCTGAACCCATGAAGATGAGTCTTTTAGTTTATCTTATATGATTATTGGTCAAAAGAATTGGGGATATTTAGCTTGGAGATAAAGATTGCAGGGTTAGGGAGGATCATGATATCAATGTTGTCTTCAGGGATTTGAAGATGTGTGGATAGGTATCAGATTTGTTCTATTTATCCCCAGATGGCAAAATTAGGAGTGATGTGTGAAAGATGAAAGGCAACAGTTTGAGCTTATTTTGAGGGAGGAAAACAATTACCACCACAAATGCTTCCTAAAAATTAGAATTCTCCTAAAGTGGAGTAGGCTGCTTTTGGAGATGATGAGTTCCCTTTCTTTAGAGATTTTCAGTGATGCAGATGAGAATGAGGATGATGATGATTGATGGTGATAATGGTGATGATGGTGGTGATGATGATAATGATAGCTGTTTGAAGTTTGCAAAGTACTGTACAGATTTTTTTTATTATTAAAACCACCCTAGAAGATAGTTGCTATTATGATATCCCCATTTTACAGATGGGAAATCTGAGAAAGGTCAAGTAACTTGCCCAGGTTCACCTAGCTAGGAAATATCTGAGGCATGATTTGAATTCATGTCTTCCCAAATTCATGTCCAGGGCTGTTATCCACTATGCCTCTTACAAGCAGAAGGTACATGACCACTTGTCAGATACTTTAGAGATTATTTTCCTGTAGGAGTTGGACTAGATAGCTGCTAAGGCCCTTTCCAATTTGCAGATTCTTTGTCTCTGTAAATAAATGCACCAGGATGCTTTAAATCTCATGATTTCTGAATTTTGAACTAGACTTAAATTTTTGGTATTTTAAGTTCACTTTAGTAAAAATTTATTTTCCTTTTTTCTAAGAAAAAATAGGTCAAAATCAGACTTAAATGACTTTTTGGAAATAAAATAGCTCTTAGAAATTTTGCATTTTGATGAGATGAGTTTAAATGAGCCAAATGCAATCAAATGAACGGCCCTTAAAATATATTATGTGTGAAAAATCAAATCAAGAATGCTTTGAGCATAACATTTCAGGCTTTAGTATATTGAAACCATTTGAAAAATATTCTCAATGATGAACAAATAGAGTATGTGATCAGGTTTTATAATTCACAGTACTGCCTCCCTCAGTGTTTTTAAAAATCTTACTCTATGTAGATATTTATTTGATTATTTTCAAGATATGAAATCAACTAATATTAACTCCTGATTTTATACCTCATACTGTGAAGCTGACTTGTTTTAATGATGGCAAATCTGTGATGACAGAAGCTTTCAATGGGCTCAAAAATCCTGTTACTATTACCCTTAATATAGTGCTTCTGCAATGAATAGCCTCTTCTCCTGCTGGAGGAAATGATTAAATAAGATAAGAGTTTGTGTTTATCTATGAGATTTAGGTTGTACTTCTGTAGTTATTTTCATTTTCTTGAGTAGAACAGCTGGTGAATTCCAAAGAATAGTATGGAAAGAATAGGAATTTCAGAGACCAAACCCAGAGAATCCAAGAGTGGAGTATTCTGCATCCTCAAGAAAAAGTTGAACAGAATGTCCAGGGCATAGAAGAAATGAGGTGTTTAGGACTCAGGGTTGTGTTCAGCAGAATTGGATTGAAAGAGTTAGGAGATTGAATATGGTTGTAGCTGCTTGACTGACCGTAAAAATAAAAATGGAGCACTGAGGCAGAGTTTAAGGTTGAGTTGAGTGGAATAATGCAGATGGACAGTGTTGGTCCTGAGAAATCCATATGTTCAAGAGTTTAAGGTAGAGCCAGCTGTGGGTTCTGAGACACATGTGGAGGCAGAGGGACTAGAGAAGGGAAAGGAGAGAGAAACATGGATATTAGGCTAAGGGTAGCCAGTGTTGGACCAAGCTAATGGTGAAATAATAGTCTTCACAATGGGATTTGATGTCTTTAAAGACAGATGTAGATAGTTAAAATATTCTAATGACAATATTGCATATGGCAGACCACCAAGTCACAAAACTAGTTCCTGGTGAACACCTACTGCAGGTTTAAGGTCATCCATGGGACCTCACTCCTAAAGCCAAGCTCCCAAGCTCTCTTCTCTCTGATGTGTTTATCTTTAAGAGTTAGCCAGGCAGTGAGTGAAATGGTCTAGCATCTCCCTTATAATCTGAAGTGTGCTTTCCCACAAATACATACATCATCAGTGGAAGGAGTCTACAGACATATAGAAGACAAAGAGATTTAAACAAGGCAAGCACAACTCACAGCTCCCACATTTCTGAACCACTGATTTCTTCTATTAAAATCATTATACTACTCATGCCAGGCCTGACTTCCACTGATTTTTTTTTAGTCTTGGATAGTCATTGCTCCACCTAACATTGGTCTCATGCTCTGATGGACCGATCTTCTGGTTTACACTTTACTGATAATATAAACCACACAATTAAAATAGTCTGACCATTAAAGAATAAAATTCTAAGTTTACTAATAAATATTTTAAAAGGTTTGAATTAGATTAAAATCAACTAAACAAACATTTATTGAGTTCTAACTGTGAACAGAGGAAGTTATGGAATAGTAGATAAAGAATTGATGTTAAAACCTGCAAGACCTGAATTCAAATTCTGCCTTTAACTCATACTGGGTGTATGACCTTGGGCATGTCATGTCATGTAATCACTCACTACTCTAGGCAACTACCTAAAACTTTAAGTTATTGAGAAGGAGCTGACCTGCATTGCTAAGAGACACTTCCATTTCTGAGAGATCTTTGTCAAATACATCGCAGCTATAATCCCTTATCCTAACTGTTTGTAGGGCACTCTTCTGGGCACTGGATTTATAAAACCAAAGGTGAAATCTATCCTGCCCTCAAAGAGCTTAATAAAGTCCCTTCTTCCTCTATGAAGCAATGAAAAATATGTGAACCTTTAAAATTAAATAATTCATTAAAACAAAGAAAATAAAAAGGGCACAGTATTTAAACTGTGAGAAAGGCGTGATGTATATTTGTGTAGGTAACACTAGGGATCTTTTTCACGTTACTTACTATTTAGTCAGCATAATTACTGACTAAACACAGACACATTTCAGAATAAAAACAAACAATTTTTCTTGCTCCTTTGATTTTATGGGATTCAGAAATCTTTTTTCTCCTTTCTATTAAATCTAGAGTATTTCTCCTTAGGAAACAGCTGCCCCCTCCCATTTTTGTATTTAGCTAAAGACAGTCTGAAAGGAATCCTTTAGTACTGTAAATGCTATTGAAAGTTGAACACTTCTTTTCTTCTGAAGATACACTAATCACTTCACATGATGATAGAGTCCTTGGTTTTTTGTCAGAGTTAAAGATATGTCTGTCTGCATAATGGCCATCAGTGTAGTAATTTGGAGGCTTTGACAAGTGTGCCATTCTATTGTCATCATTTTGTAGACAGCAGTACTGAAGCAGGGAGAGTTAAGTGGTTTGTCCAGGATCACTCAGCAAATTAGTGGCAAGGCTGAGTTTAAAATCATAACTGCCCATGTAGGCCTCATTTGTTGTCAGCCATAGTTTTCTTCTTATAGATGATGATATAACTTCATATCCACCGTAGTATATGAAGGAGTACAGTAAAAATTTTTTCTCATTTGATCACCATGGCTGATGCAGAGGGATGGAGTCATTCTATCTAAAAAAAACCAACAGTTTTTTTTCAGATAACTGAGACTATAGCTCTTTTACAATAGCTGCTAATACCTTTGGAGATGCTTCAGTGCAGGGAGTTTGTTTGGTTTTTTTTTGTTTTTGTTTTTGCTTTTTTTTGCTTTCCCTACTTTTTCCTCCACCTAAGATAGATAGACAGATGATACACACACACACACACACACACACACACACACACACACACACATACACACACACACACATTCTCCTACCTAAGAACACACTGGATCATTAGATTATAAAGCTCTACTTTGCCTCTTCATTACTGGCATTCTTCTGCGCTTTTGTAGTGTTTGATATTGATTCTTTGGTGGCACACTTTTATCATTCTTTTGCTTATTTCCATTCATGTGACTAATAGTCACTTCAAGTTTATCACACCTAAATAGAAATTCTGTATCTTCCTTCCCAAATACCTTCTTTGCATTACCAGCATTACCATTATTCCAGTTATTGTTGTTCAGTCTTGTCTGTCTCTTGGTGACCCCACTGACTACAGTAGTCTAGGCCTTTCTGTCCTCCACTATCTGCCAAAGTCTGCCCAATCTCATATTCATTGCTTCTATGACACTCTCTTTCCATCTCATCCTCTGCTGTCCCATTCTTTTGCCTCCAATCTTTCCCAACGCCAGTCTTTTCCAATGAGTCCTTTCTTCTCATTACATGGCCAATGTATTTAAGCTTCAGTTTCAGTATTTTTCCTTCCAATAAGTATTCTGAATTAATTTCTTTGTGTATTGACTGATTTGACCTTTTTTTTTTTTTTTTCTAAGGGACTCTCAAAAGTCTTCCCTAGCACCTTCATTTGAAAGTATCAATTCTGTGGTGCTCAGCTTTCCTTATTACCAGGCTCATTAGAGTCATCATTGGTTCCTCATTCTGCTTTGCTCCAGTCAGTTCTCTAATTCTTCCTTCACTCTTATTTCTCCTGTTGCATCTTTTCTCTTTTAATTGATAAGAGCCTAGTTCAGATTTTAATTACCTCATGCAAGGTAGCACTCTTACTGGTTCCCATGCTTCTCCATCATTCGCTAATGTGAAATTACTCTTTATTAAACACTCCTTTTATCTTTTAGATGCTTGCTTAAAAATCTTCACTACATACTTATTGCCTAAATAAACCCAAACTCCTAATTCTGATATTGATTCACATTCAGAGTCTGGCTCTAACCTAGCCCCCCAACCTAACTTCCCACTTTTCCGTAACTCAGACAAATCTAGCCAACCTGACCCATATGCTTTCCTCCAAACAATACTTTGCTGTTTGTTACAATTGTAACTTCACTTCTGCTTTTCTCTGCTTACTATCCAACATACCCTTGTCCTAAAAGGGCCCACAGTCTCCCAGTGCATCCTGGGTCATCTCCAGTCATCCTGAGGAATGTCAGGTCTCTGGATTCAGATGGGTCTGGAGGAGAAATGAGGCTGGTGACTTGCACTCCCTCACTCAAAACAAAGTCAAGTGCAAGTCATGTCATCATTTCTCTGATGGCTTGGTCTTCTTTGGCAACAAAGGACAAACACAATCCAACATCCCCGTACAAAATCTCCCCATCCTTTCAATCCCAGCCTCTTAACAAAACCTTCCCTGATCACTTGGACTGGAAGTTATCATTGCCTCTTCTGAACTCCTGGGATTCGCATAATCTTTATTCCTCATGCAGCACATTATATGCTTGATTGTATTATAATTATTTGTGTATAATTTATTATCACTACATATAAATTACTAGCTCATTTAAGGCAGATATTATATATTCTAGTCCTTGGTAGCTACAAAAGCCAACACATTATCATGTGCATAGTAGATTGCCAGTAAATATTTGCTGAATAAATACATTACCTACCAGTTAGTGTGAATGTGAACTCTATTCATGTAAATAAGGTGGAAATATACAACACAGAGATTTAAACATTGTAAATATTAATCATGAGTGTTGTTTAGTACCATAGATCTTTCTTTAATTGTTATCTCACTACACTAAAGTCATCATTTATAAATACATCCATTTCAGACATATTGTAAAGGGGAAATTCTTGTTTAATTTGGAAGTCAGCAATCAGTTAACAGCACTTATTAAGTGCTTGCTATGTACCAAGCACTGTGCTAAGCTCTGGGAATATGAATAACAGGTTCACAGTCCCTGTATTCAGGAAACATATTCTGTGAAGAATATGAATATTCATGTGAAGACAACATGCATTCAAGCATGTACATCTAGAATTTGTTCAGAGTAGATCACCACAGTAGCTATTCAGTATTTATGATTTGTGTATGTGCTTGGTTTGTGTTTACTCCTAGAAATATCTTATAAACTTTAATGATTCAGTGCCAATCCTTAGAGCATAAAAATATCTGTCTTCAAATCACTAAGGAAGTAGAAAAAGTCCATTATTAAATAGCAGCCCGCTTTAAATAAACAGTGAGATAAAAATGAACTGGAAACCTCTGGATGCCTCTAGAAACCACTTAAAAGGTTTTGCTATTAAGCTTCATCACAGTTCCATCTTTCATCATTAACTTATATAAAATACAATAATACCTACTAAACATTCCTTTGTAAGCAAGTGAGAAGGTAGGAACTTTGAAATTTTATTGAATATATTTCTTTAATGACCATAGTGGTTTGCTGAACCATTTTTCCCATTTTAGCTCTATAAGACCAATCTGCATCCAGTCCAGGTAATATTGTGATCCACTACGGTCAGCACTGTTTTATTTATAGATGATTAACTTATATTCGTGCTTTCAGCTAGGACTTGACCAGTGACCAAAGTGCTAGCTCCCAATGATGGTGCTGAACTATCCTCTAAACATGCCTTGAATGGTCATTGGATAATCATACTCACAGGGTTTACCCCAGATCTCAGTGTACCTTCTCCCTTTACCCTTCCCTTCTGGTTTCCCTTCCATTAGACCTGCAGTTCTTAAGCTATAAGGGTTCATTCATAACTTTGGTGGTCCAAGGCCCAAATGACAACATAGCTCTAGACCTCACTTCTACTTTTAATTACAAAAGCATCTTACCAAAATGGTTTGAAAGGCTTTCACTTTTGAGGAAAGATTGAGACCACAGTAAGGGGGAGGGGCAGAAAGAGGCTTTTAATAGTTACTTCTAGGCATTAGAAAAGAAATTACTATTAGAAAAGTGAGAACTATTGGAGAATTGTTTGTGACTCACCCAGAAGACCCTTCTCAGCTGCTGCTAACCTCCATATTGTGCTTTGCAAAAGAATATATGTCATTGGGACAGTCAGGGTCTAATGCGGACCCCATGCAATTATGATGCAAAATTTCTTTTCTCCCCAAGGACTGAAGAGGTGCTCCACTAGTGAATTTATAATTGTGCACAATTCCACGGTCACTTTTCCTTCTGGCAAACACTGACTACTTTGGCTGGAGAATGTGTATTTGATTTTTTTATATCATGATGTCTTAACAGCAAATAATAACTACCCTAGAAAGGCTGAAATAGGATTAGATGAAGGCAGTTTCTTTCTTGGTCATCATTTTGATTTCAGCAGCAGTAATGTGCTTAAATTATATAGTAGAAAGACTGCCATGCTAAGAGTCAAGAGACCTGATTGTAGGCCACTAACCAGCTGTCTAATTAGCTATATGATCCTACACGTCGCAGTTACTCTGGGTATATATTTTTCCTGCATGAAAATTAAAGTATTAGACTTGGTGATTTCCCAATAACTTTACAGGGTGCAACAATCTGTGATTTAATGAGCATTACTGATATTATGAACTCAGAAGTAGGGTGGTCCAAGTGCTGCCTTTTCCAGTTCATCAGGTCACTGAGGAAGGTAGGTAGTACAGTGGTTTGAGAGCTTCTTTTAGCGAGGAAGACCTGAGTTCAAAATCTGCCTTTTACACTTATGGAGATAGTAATAGCCCTTTTGCTCACAGGGTTTTTGTGAAGATCAAATGAATTAACACATAAAATGCTTTGGAAATTTGTAGTGCTTTATTGGTGTTAACTACATTAGCTATACCAGTTGCTGTCTAGAATTGTCAAAGAATCTATGTAATGGTTTCCAGACTTTTTTTATTTCAATCTCCTATAAGTAAGAATTGTAAACACTTTTTCTCATTATATGTAAATTTTATTGGAGAAATTGTGTATTGTATATATTGTATAATATATTGCATGTATTATAAAGCATATACACATTATAAAAAAACTAGAAGTCAAAATGAATGAGGTAAAGTTAAAATAATGTTTAAAGTTTTAAATTTTATTTTAAATTGATCTTGAGATTGGCTATGCTTCATTATTGGTGAAGTATTTTTCATTATTCGATTAATTGGTTTCATTATTCACCCATGTAGAGATAGGTGACTCAGTAGATAGAGTGTTGGACCTGAAGTCCGGAAGACCTGAGTTCACATCTAGCCTCAGACACTCACTAGCTATGTGACCTTGGGTAGGTCACTTAATCAGTTTCATCATATGTAAAATGAGCTGGAGAAAGAAATGACTAATCACTTCAGTATATTTGCCAAGAAAAACCCCAGATGAGGTCATGAAAAGTTAGACACAACTGAATGACTGGACATCAACAAATGCTTCATTATTTAAAAAAAAAAGTCCTGGTGTTCTGTGACCAGGGGAACAGGAAAGATTTATAAACAGTTAATTGTTTATTAGTAATTATTCTCTTAAAATTTATGATTGTGTCTAAATAAACAGTTGAATTTCTTTATTTTAGTTATTTTTTAAATTTAAAATTTCATAATAGAGCAAAGAAATAATAGAGCAAATTCAATGAATATAGCATAGGTTATAATTCTCTTTATGTAGATATTCAGCATGCATCATTCATAATCAAGCAAAAGTTAATTATCTCTAATTCCAACTCAGCAGAAAGTTTCCAGTATAAACATGTTTTTTATCACTGTGAATATGATGTCATACATCATGGTATAACTGTGAAATTATACCTTAATTTCCTATTCATTTTTTGATATTTTAAGTGTGATTTTGGAGGAGTTTGAGGAAGAATAAGTAAGCTGTGAAGGTCTTTAAATGTCAGATAGAAAAACTTTTTTTTTTTCCTATAGGTAATAAAGAGCCACTGGAGTTTATTGAGACAAGAGGTGGTGACAGTGACGTGATTGGACCTGATATTTAAGAAAATTAATTTGGTACGTGTGTAGAGAAAGAGTTGAGGCCAGGAAGACCAATTATGAGGCCACTGAAACAGTCCATGTGAATATCAGTGAGAGCCTGGATTAGATTGATGGTTATATGAGTAGAAAGAAAAGATGTGAGAGGTGTGGTAGAATCAAAATGGCAGCTACACAGATGTGAGGTATGAGAGACATTGAAGAGTCCAGAATGATCCTGAGGTTGTGAGCCTGAGCTAAAAGGATGAGTACATTCTTAGTAAAAATGAAGAGTAGAAATAGAGTGGGTTTTAGTGGAAAGATAAGGTAATGAGGTTTGCAGTGCAGATCATGACTTGTCCTCGCCTGCTCAGACTGTGCAGTTGTGCTCTCCTACCCCAAATACAAAAGAATTAGAGGTGAGTTCACCAGCTACAACCGTGGAGTAGAGCTTATTTATCTTGCAAGATGATCTGATGAGCAGCTAATAGATATACTTGGAGGAAAAGGGTAGAAAATCCCATTGGCACCTGTACAGCTGCTGTTATGAGTACCCAGGTCAGGATTAGTAAATGTCTTCCCAGAAGGGGAGGCTCCCAGATGGAGAAAGAGGAAGATTGAGAACTTGAAACAGTGAGTGAGATAGAATAGGGACGTTGAGTATTAAGCTGTAATGGGTGATAGGTAAGTTTGGTGTAGGAGACCAGCTGCTATAGGGAGAGTGAATTGAACACATTCCCTCTGGGGACATTTCATGGTTCTGCAGGGGACTTCATCCCTCACTTTTTGGAGAACACTATTCTAGGTAATATTTCTACCTAAATGCCATATGTATTATTTCTTTTTATGAAGTTAGATGCTATATTTTCCTTTAATTATCTTTCGCTCTTTACCTGAAATAGCTTTAAGTATTCCATTCATCATAATGGAACATTGAGTTTGGAGCCTAATTATACTGTTTCCACTAATGACTGTAGTAAGAGAAACATCCTGCTAATTTGGTTGATAAGTGTGTCTGTTCCTTCCTGACAATAAATTAATTGGTAATGAAATATGAATAAATAGAAATAAAGATTTGCTAACATTTCAGGTACTAATGATGTTAACTTCACATTCTCCCTCTGAGGTTGGTTCAGTTTATTTTATCCTAAGTCACCATTAGACTAAATGAAGTCATGATGATCATAGCGATTTCCCCAAACCAAGCATACTAGGAGTTATCTGAACAAGACAAAATTAAGTTTTACTAATTATGGAAGCCCAAGGCAAATTGATGAAATCCCTTTACTCATTAATACATACATTTGTTTATTTATTTTTAAGCACTTAATGTCTGTTGCATGGAGAGGTGCAATAATATTGTATCTTAAAAAGGAGGTGTCCAGACTACCCAGGCTGGACCTCTGGACCTTGTAGAATCCTGATTGAATTACCTCTGGTCAGTTTTGAAAGCTCAAGAACTTAGTTTTATCAATTCATCTAGAGTTTATAAGTCTCTGGTATATTAATTCACAATAAGCAAAATTATAAAGCTCTGACTTTCCAACCAAGACTCCACTTTATTAATTTATAAATAAACATACCTTTCCAGTAGGGCAGCTAGGTGGCACAGTGGATAGTACACCAGGCTAGCAATCAGGAAGACTCATTTTCCTGTTTAAATCTGGCCTTAGACACTTACTAAATGTGTGATTCTGGGCAAGTTTCTTAATCCTGTTTGCCTGCATGAGCTGAAGAAGGAAATGGCCAAGAACTACATTATCTTTGTCAAGAAAATCCCAAATGAGGTCACAAAGGGTTGGACACAACTGAAAAATGACCCAACAACAGAACCTTTCCAATGAATAGCATGTACTCAAGCAGGTGTTTTGCATTTGTCAGTCTATACTTTATTTAATACTTAATGATATTTTCCTATCATAATCCTCTTCCACTATTTTTTACCTCTGAGAGGATTCTTATGACCTGCCTGTTCCTTTTAGTTTTCTAGTCATCCAAACTTTCAAACCTGTGAGTCAGTCCTCACTGGTTGCTTTTGCTTATTCATCCTCATGTTCAGTCAATTAGCAGCCCCAGTCCATTGTTCCTTAAGGGCTTGCTGAGAACAGAAGTAAAGGAATTTATTAGTGAAATATTCATAGGGGAAAAAAATGGGATGATTGACCATGAAATGAGGGCAAGGGAAAACAAGTAGACAGTCAAATGCTGAATTGGTATTCTTGAAATGTTGGGAAAAAATAATGAAGACCTTTGATGACATGTGGAGAATATCTAGGAGGATATGGTCAATAGTTGTTCAAGGTGGATAGACATGGATAGATTGTGAGGATTTACATTGTTAGAGGGGACATGCAGATAATTGAGATCATGGATGCATTTGAATCTTTGAAAGAATTCCTTCATGTTCTCTTTATTCCTCTGGCCACCATCTTAGTTGAGACCCTCATCACTTTACTTCTAAATCATTACAACTGATTTCTTATGCATATTCTTACCTCTACGCGCTTCCACTGAAGAATCCATCTTGAATGCCATATGTATCTTCTAACTGAATATGGCTTACATCACGATTCTCTTAGAATCAGAAACCTTCAGTGGTTCCCTGTTATCCAAGGAAATAGTTCAAGATGAAGCTGTCTTTAATAGAGACTTTGCTGCTCTGGAATCTTTGTATAGCAGTTTGTTCAAATATATATTATACTTACCAATACATGGGAAGTTGTAATCTCCGTGAGAGACTAATAAACTTTTGCACCTCTCTTGCTAGGAAAAAGCATAGATATAGGGCATGTGATTTCATTGTGATAGGGGATTCCCAAATGAGGAAACTCTCTGTGCAATGCAGGCCCACACCTTCTCTGCAAATTGTAGTCTTAAAAAGTTACTCAGGACACTTAAGTTGAAGTGATTTGCCCAGGGGTTATACATCTAGTCCAGAGGCAGGATTTGAATTCAGGTCTTCCTTGTTTTGAGTGGCTCTTTATCCATTATAGGCCTCTACCTCTCATGCTAATAGAGGTTTAATTAATGTTTGAATTGAATTGACTTCAATGAAGGCTCTCAATAATCTGTCTCCAAATTTTTAACTCCTGCTAATCCCCAATATGAACTCTTTTAGCCTAGCAGGGGAAATTCACTATTCCCCAAACACCTTGCTCCTTCATGTTTTTATTCATGTCATCTCCATCTCCCTGGAATGCCATTCTCACCTCTTTTGGTCTATACAAATTGCAACAGAGAACAGCAATAAATCAGTCATCAAATCTTGACTGAATATTTTTTTTCAGAAATGTTTCAAGCCCAGATCAGATTGATTTTAGGTATTAGTCAACTTCCTGGTTCTGTCCAAATGCCAGATTCCTCCTATTGGGAAATGAACTTACTATGAATGTAATTAACATTTACTTTGACGTTGACCACTGGCATGCATTGCTAAATCTTCAAAAAAATATATCATTCTCTGTGATTCTCACATCTTTCCCCACTGCCCATAGTTACAAATATCTGATCACTCTGTATCTTTTGTTTGTGGAATTTGTTAGCTTTCCATTCTGTCGTTATTAGTATGATGAGGGTGGTGTTATGTGGGTAATGTTTTGTTTTTTCCTATACAGGATATCTATGACCAAAAGGGTCTCTCTAGATGTGAATCTCAGGAAGTCAAGAATAGACATCTCTAGCATCTCCTCCCCTCATCCTCTTCCAAGAGAGATTCTGGTTCCAGCCAGGAGGGGAAGATGGAGATTGGGAACAGAGGTTAGCCTTATTATAGAATTATATCTGTTCACCAGAAGAAGTAGCCTTTAGGTTCAAATTATACTCTCAATCACTATTCCTTAATGGGTGTGATGGCAATTAAAATAGGATCTTTTGCTGTTTTTGTTTTAGTATAATGAAGTACCTCTGATTGAATCTAACCTTTATCAATCAAGAGTCTTAACAAGGAGTAAAGTGTAGAAACAAGAGTTTATTTAACTAGATCTTTCCCACCCATTGATGGGCCTGCCCATTGTGGGAAGCTGGATTAGGGGAGTTGTTTTGTAGGAGGGTACCAAGTACCTTTTGTTTTTTCTGTTGAGGCACTTGGTCAAAGGATTTTGATGCCATCTGGCTCTAAAAAAGGTATAAATAATCTGAGGATGAAGTTTTAGTTTGGGGCTTAGTTTTTGGTAAGAATGTTTGAGTGCCACATAAGGACTTTGGGAAGCCACTAAAGAGCCCCCTGGCTTTGAGAACCCAGAAGTTGTGCTTCCCTTTCTGGTAACTATGGTCAGACAGTTGGAGTCCAACTGTCTGTCGAATTCAGGCAGAAGAAGTCATGTCTGCTGATATTTGATTTCTCCATATTTTCTTTGAAGTTCAGTGTGCTGTCCCCCCTGAACTAACTGAATGATGTACGTACTTGGTTAAAGGAATGATATATGTGCTTGATTTTAAAGTGATTGTTAAGCCCTCAAAAGGTGCCTTTCTTTTTATGAATGCAGGTCTAAGAACCTGTGATAGCAGGCCCCCCTGTGCATATTGGGGTGCTTACTACTACAATGGGAATAGGTGAGTTCCAAGCTTTATATTCAGGGCTTGAATCCCTTCCTACCAAATGCCAGCTGCACAAACATGCATAAATCAATCTTAAATTTTTATTAAGAAGTTATTGTATTCCAGGCACTATCCTAAGCACTAGGGATACAAAAAGAGGCAAAAACCAGCTCCTGTTCACAGTGAAGAAAGAATCCCATAAATTGACCCATTGAGCCAAGGTTTACATAAGAAAATGAAGGCTAAATTAGATGATCCCATCATTTCTCTTAGAGCTTTTTCCTGAGATATTACTGTTATAATAATTTCATCCCTTAGAAATAATAAACAACAGAAATGTAATTAAGTTCTCTAGTGTATTTCCTAAAGGAGTTCTTCATTAGAATATCATCACAAAGAAAAATTCCCACAGAGTCTCTTAATCTTAAACTAAAGGACCTAAAAGTTCATCTCTTTTCCTAAATCAATCAAGTAATCAATAAGCATTTACTAAAGACCTGCTATATGCCAGGCACAAAGCTAGGCAGAGATGATAAAAATACTAAGAATTAAATAATCACTACTGTTAACAGATTAGATTCTAATCTGAGGAGATAAATGCATATATGATTATATACATGATAAGTAGAAAAGCTAAGGTGGGAGAGAGGGCACTGGCATCTGGGGGTTCAGGAAAAGAGTCATGTAGGAAGTTTTTGAGCTGTTTATTGAAGGAGAAGAATTCTCTGAGGTAGTATTGAAAAGGCAGTGTATTCTAGCCTTGAGAAAAGGCACAAAAATGGGAGAAAGGTACCCTGTGGGAACAATAGAGAGAAAAGCGGGTTGGTTGGATCACTGAGTATGGGAGGAGAGCAGTGTATAATGAAATGAAGAACCATCTTCTAAGTTGAACCATTGACTTTTTTCTTGACTCCTCAGTAAGAACTAGGGGAGTGAGATATTGAACCAAATTACCAATTTTGAAATACCAGGTTTCAGAATTTCATTTGCTATAAAATTACCTCTTCTTGGAAATATCACTATTGTTTTTCAATTTTTTAAAATTTGGAGATTTTATTATTAGCCTGGTTCATGTTATAACTGAGCTTAAAATAGCATTGAAAATACCTTAATACATCACAGGAAGAATGTTCTATTTCTTTCAAGGGTCATTGACATTTATAGTTACCTGACCCCATAGGGATTGGTGAAATCCACATAATGAATATCTACAAAAGAAATGGAGCATTACTAAATGTCATTGGTGTCTAGAGGTATAAATGAGATTATACACTTAGCTATGGTTATGGTTCATGGGATAATGTTTAGGTCTAATTTTTTTTTTATATTTGATGTCAGGATAGAATATTCTCCCCAGGCAGATTGTCAGGGACCTAAAGTAAGATACGGTGTTACCTCCTGTGGCCTTTTGTTTTGGAACTCTCTAATGCACACATTATATACTCTTGTATATTATCTATTTGTGTTGGTGTGTTACATAGTTATGAAGCATGGAAAACAACAGTATCTGAAGAATTTTTAGCATTTTGTTGCATGGCATGGCAGCAAAGCATGAGATTACAGAAAGAACATGTAACAAGGAACTTGATAATTTTATTCCTGGCTCTGTCACTAATTAGCTATGTGTCTTAGAGATATCACTTAACTTCTCAGGGACCTGGATTCAACATAAAACAGATATGATATTATCTCCTTTACCTAACTTGTAAGATTGCTAAAAAGGGGGAACCAATGAAATGACAGATGGTTAAGTAATTTATAAAAAAAAAACTTGTATGTTGCAATTTGAAGGTCACTATGCTAATTGTTTTTTTAAGTGTGCTTGTTTTGTTAGGAAAGCTCACTGCATAGCACATTCACTATGGAGAACTGTTATTTAAAATCTTCTTTATTTCTTTTGTATTTGGCTTAAATCAGAGAAGACATCACTTAGTTTCTTTTTATCTGTTTTCCCCTATTGTTTGGGCACAAAATTTTCTCCTAATGATGTATGTCAAAAATATAATAGGCAAAAATCATCAAACCAAAAAACTGTCTGATTGAACTTCAGCATATGGAAAATTTCAGCAAATGCTATCTATTGGAAGTTTTGATTGGCATATGTTTGGCATTTATCATATTATGACACATGAAGCACTGAGCAGTAATCTAAGAACAAGCCCCCTGATACAAACAAGAATGGAAAATGTCATATCATTAACCCAGTGCAGTAAACGCTGACAAAAATGTATGAATAATGCAAACGTTGACATGCTAGAGAGAAAAAAAAACAGTACCAAGGGAAAAGTGATGTTTCCCTGATCAGTGCCTGGGTAGTTATTACTGTTTGACACTTACAACCACTATATTTCAATTAGTCAGACATTTTGCTCCTGTTTGCTGAAACGGGACATCAGATTATTAGTGGAAATGGAATGTACTTAAAATGGCCACATTCGGATTTGTCTGAATTGTCTTTCCAGCCCAAGAATGTCATTAATAGTCTCTATTTGATTAGGTTTAGTTTTGGAAAAGTTCTTCCTTTCGCTAAGGCATCCAGGGAGTATCTAAGGATGTGTATAGCTACAGAGATGTATATACACACACATATAAAATGTACATCATGCAGATATGTACACATATTTGCATATGTGTATACACATGTGCATATATACAAATGCAATATGTATACATGTAGGGTTATAGTTTTATATATATATGCATATATGTGTGTATATGTGTATATATATATATATGTATATGTATGTGTATATATATAGTTATAGTTATTTACGCATATATGGTTAGCTCTCTTTTTTGTTGTTTAAAACCTTAGTCTTGTAACGTGATGGACCAAAAAATGTAGACAAGAATACTTTGACTCTTCATTTTATTTAGATATCTAACTTTACATAAAGATTTTGCTGAAAGGGGTATTATACTTCCCTAAATCTTTATACTCTCAATATAACTTATGCTAATTGGAATTGTGGATAGACTGTTGACCTGGAATCAGGAAAATCTGAGTTCAAACAAGGATTCAGATACTTACTGTGTGACCCTGAACAAGTCATTTAACCTCTGTCTACCTCAGTTTTTTCTGTAACACAGTGGAGATAATAATAGCACTTATCTCCCAGGTTATTTTAAAGATCAAATGAGATAGTATTTGTAAAGTGCTTTACAAAGTATTATTTAACTATTGTTATTATCATTATTATTATCACTACTACTAAAATAATAATAATAATTTCTTCCTTTTATTTTCTCATTTTGAGGCAGAAATGCAATTTTTTTCAGCAAAATTTTTCACTGGTAAAATATTAAATAACAGCTTTGAATACCTAAAATTTTGAGTAGAACAGATAGGCATTAAAAATAAATTCTTTTATTGTCCTATTAGTTTTATTCTTTATAACTTTCCCTTTCATTTTCCCTAACTTTAATTTTTAAAAGATTATAAGTAAGTGTTAATGTACTTAATTCCTCTTACTAAACCTTAAGGTTGAGGCTTTGGTAGGGCATTGTGGATGATGCCACAGCTGCGCATGATGAGGTAAATTTAGCATCTCACTTCTATTTATGGTAAAAAGTAATACACATACCAAATGTGAGTTTCAAGGGCCTGACTCTGGGTCAGAGAGGAAATGTTTAATGCTACCAGATCTTTAGCAAAATTTCAAGTAGAATGACCTCCTACCTTCCTTTCTTCTTTCTTACTCTCACCTGATGGGTTCATATTACCATCATGGTGACTTCTAGCCACATGTCCGAAGATTTCCTACTTAATAATCTCAACAAAACCTATCCTTTGGGTGGGATTTCCATTTTGCTCAAAACATACCCCATTCATATAGTATCATTGCTAAGAATCTTATAAGTTAGCAACTCAATCAGTAGCCTATCAGCCTATTATATAATAAAGATGGAAAGTGAAAATGCATTTATTAAGTACCTACTACATGCCAGACATTGTGCTAAGCCTAACAAATGTTGTCTCATTTGATGTAGCAAATTATGTACTGAAAGTCTGGATGTGTTGTGATGTCTTAGGTACCATGAGAATATATAAACTAATACTTTTTGTTATGAGGGTAAAATTCAGTAATGTATATAAAACTTCAGTGTACTAAGCAAATGTCAATTTGTTATCATCATCCTTATTTTATACCTAAGAAGCATTGGAAATATCGAAGTACCAAAGAATTTATAAAATGAAAGGCAACAGAAAGAAAACAGTAAATAAAAGCTATGGTGCACAAACATAATTTTAAAGGAATACTAAAATTTAATATTTTGCTATTAAAACTCAATTATTAACTTTTTGAGCTTGAATTTTTGAGGGTACGAAAACTGGCCATGGTAGGTGAAATGCCATGGTTAATACAGCATTTAAAAATTCTTTAAAGGGATGGTGTGTTGTGGATTCCTAAACTACATAATTTAAAGCTCAAATATGAACGTCTTTTGAAATCTCTCTTATTAATAGTTTCTAAGATCAAAAAATATACACTTAGACATGTCTAGATATAGTATATGGAGACAAGCAAAGGGATAGGCCAAGGCTTAAAATAATTTTAGGCAGCAAAGGACAAAATGTTTTGTGGCTACATTGAGAACAATAAGACTACAAAGTATAGTATAAGATGACTAATTATAGAGCTGGGCAAGTAAACAATGGATGACACTACAAGAACTGAGGTTTTAATACCTACTTTGCTTCAGTTGTCATAAAATGTCTGTGATTTCACACGGGGCTCTTGTGGTCTGTTCCACTCTATAATCATGACAAATGCTGTCGCCAGTTAAATCACACCCACTGCACACCCTCTCTACCTGCTGCCCCCTTCAAACTGCTCTGTGTAAACCTACTTATTCTGTTCTTTTAGAATTGTTTGGGTCACTGTCCTGTTTGTTTTCAAGGTGCTTATTTTGTATGTCTCTGTGTGTGTGTGTGTGTGTGTGTGTGTGTGTGTGTGTGCGCGCGCAGGATTTTTTTTGGGGGGGGGTGCAAATGTCACACTGGGAAGAATACTTTTATAGTCAAAGATTGGTTTTTCATCATTTGGGTCAGTCGTGTCCAACTCCTCTTGACCCCATTTGGGGTTTTCTTGGCAAAGATACTGGAGTGGTCTGCCATTTCCTTCTTCAGCTCATTTTATATATGAGAAAACTGAAGCAAACAGCTTTAATGACTAGCCCAGGGTCATACAGCTAGATAGTGTCTGAGACTGGATTTGGACTCATGAAGATGAGTCTCCCTGACTCCAGGTCTAATACTCTGTTCCATCTAGCTGCTCTTTTCAGTGGAGCTGGGTTCAAATCCAGCTTCTGCTGCTTACAGCTTGGACAACTATGGACAAGTTATTTAACCTCCCTGTAACCCAGTTTCTTTATCATTAAAATGGCATGGTTGGACATGGTGGCCACTGAAGTCCCTTCCAGCTCAGGATGTATGATTATGAGTCCCTGATCCAATTCTGCAGTCCTTTGATGATGTCCTAGTCAGCTGATGGTGTATTGGATAGGGCCTTGGGCCTGGCCACCTACTAGCTCTGTGACCCTGGGCAAGTCACTTAAACCACTGTTTGCCTCAGTTTCCTCAGTGGTAAAAGGAAGTTCATAATAGCACCTACCACCCAAGGTTGTAATGAAGATCCTATGAGATAATATTTGTAAAACACATACCACAGTGCCAGACATATTTGCTAGCATTTTTATAAATGACTTAGATGAAGACAGATTTGCTTATTTTCCAAAATTAGGAAGAATTTCTGCCATGAATAATGATAGAATAAAGACAGGAAACCATCTTAACAGGCTGCACTACTGTACCAGTGTAACAAGATGAAACTTAACATAGATGAATATACATTCCTGAATTTCAATCAAAAAATCCCCAATTTCACAAGTATAGAATAGGGAGTCTGAATTGGCAGTGATGGTTCCTATGTAAAAACTTCTGGGGCTTATAACTGATCTCAAGCTCTTCGTGAACTGACATTATGATACTATAATTTTTAAAAAAAGCCAATATAATTTAGGTTTCATTAATAAAAAATATAATCTTTCAATCAAAAGCTAGCTAATCAGAAAATTTACACTTCATGAAATATTTATTTTTTCAGTTCAGAATGCATTGTTTTTCATTGTCATAACAGGAGCAGTGAACTAAATATTCACAGCTAATCGGATTGCAGAATGATGCATTTTATCTTGTCGTTTTCCCAAATTTTTATTTCATTTCTGATTTTACACTGTAATAATTTCCTGATTTTACACTGTAATAAATTCCTGATTACCCCTGTATCCCTTCAGAACACATAGAACAACACCTTACAACAAACAAAAACAGTTAAGCAAAATCAATCGATTTAGTAACCTTATCTGTCCATGCATGTAAATTCCTACAGTTACTTTCCCTACCTCTCTACAGAGAGGATGAAAGTGTCTTTTATCTTCTGTTGTCCTGTTCCAAGATTATTCTGTGTAGTAGAGTTCAGAATTCACCTGCCTGACATGGTTGTTGTTGCTGCAGACTATTGCAGGCATTGTATTCAGTAATATTCCTGGTCTTATTTGTTTCACTCTCTCAATTAGCACATCAACAATTCAGTCATCTCAAATTACATTCTGTCAGTTCATCAGCTGAGTATGGAGGGGTGGAACTAAATTCTCTCTCCTTAAAATCATCTTCCCATTAAATCTCTAAATAACTCATATTCATATGTTTAGCACTCTTATTGAATTTATATTCATACACCAAAGGATATCAGTGGAAATTTGTGCAAGAGATTTCAATTAAGGAATTTGAGTTCAATTAAGGGAGAAGCTTTCCCACAGTATGACCTGTGCCCATATGGAATAGACTGAGTTACAAATCATTCACCTCACTGTCACTGCCAGTATTTGAGTTAAAGGTGGATGTCAGTTTTCAAGGATTTTGTTCAGGGAGTTTGTGCATTAGATAGCATGTTAGGCAAATGATGTCTAAGTTCTCTTTCAGTTCTGTGCATTGTTGTTTCAGGTTGCCTCACTGAAATTCTTTTCTAAATTCTGAAATCAAGCAGAGAAATTACCATTTTATTTAAATTATTTATATATGTATATATGTGATGCACAAATAGGCTATACATAATATATAAAACATATATAAAGTGTGTATGTCTGTATATGTTTCTATATGTATATGTACATAATATAGATAAAATTTCAGAGAACCAGCATCCTAGAACTTGATATTTCACTATGATCTTGTCCCTGTAATTGCCAGTAGATGCAGAATATAGCTTTCTGCACTGAGTATAACTCTGTTCCTCTAATAGGCTGTATATTCTATCTAAACTTTATTTTAGATTTTGCTTTTCTACCCCACTGCCTAAATACTCTGAATATCGTGTTTATAATAAACATATTTTTGACAAATTGAACTGAGTTTGAACTCTCAAGGATAATCATTTATAAATAGGAAGATATTTTACAGTCATTACCACTGTACTGGAAGCATTCCACTTTTCCTTTGGTCAAATCTCTCCTGGGGTTGCTATCAGAAAAACTTAGTTAAATTCAAATATCTTTAATGATTTCTATCTTTAGAGAGAATCAGTATGTGAAACAGGTGGTTATATCTATAAAATTTCTAGCATTTTACTGTATTTTTTCTTTCAGTATTTTTATTTGATTTTTATGTAGCATGATATTATCAATACTTTGTCAGTGAATCATTAAAGCATTTTAAATTATGAGATTTTAGCAGATATGCTTTAATTTTAATGTTGACTTTTTGCCCTTTTAAAATTATCCTCCACTTTCTCATCTGCTTTTTTTCCTGCTATGCACAATATGTCTTGCCAAGGAAATACATTTCTGTTTTAGGCATCACCATCTTATAGAAATAGCTCTTAACTGAGAAAAAGAAAAATCAGTTCTAATCCCAATTTTGCCATTTAATTATTACTGTGACTTTAGAAATCCATATCACCTCCTGAACTGGGAGTAGTAACGGTGCCCGTTGTACCTGACTACTACTACTACTAA
Source organism: Notamacropus eugenii (assembly GCF_028372415.1). Lineage (NCBI taxonomy): Eukaryota > Metazoa > Chordata > Mammalia > Diprotodontia > Macropodidae > Notamacropus > Notamacropus eugenii. The sequence goes on along the minus strand of NC_092873.1, from coordinate 256,496,375 downwards.
TAGCTAGAATTTACACAATGCTTTAAGGTTTGCAAAGTACATAACAAAGAGTATCTTATTCTGTCCTCACAACAACTCTGGGACTTATACGCTATTATTATACCCTTCTACAAATGAATTGCTCTAAGCATTAAATATAGTAATAAATGTGAAAATGCTTTGAAAATCACGAAACTTTTTTCAGGCAGTCTTCAACTTGTGGCAATACAGCATCCAATGAGTTATATTTGCAACATTCAGGCAATTATACCTCTTAGTTATCAGGTAAATGGTACATATATAGTACTTTCATCAGACTATTTGCTTCCTGATGCATTTTGTGTATTTTGTGTATGACTCCCATCAAAGAGTAAAAGGTTCCAGTGTCCTGGGAATAAATTAATGTATGTGTCTGTATGCAAGTCTGAGTGTATTCATTAAGGGATTCTGAAATAATTCCAAAAGAATAAATGTAGCAGTGTTTTCAGCAAAGGAGTTGCTTTGAAGGGCAATACTCATTTGAATATATAGATTGTGGTACTTTTGTGTAAAAATTGATCATTACTTTGTAGTCACCCCTTGTATTTGGTATTGAAGAACAGGAAACTGAAGGAAACAGCAGTGCTCTAGAATTAGGTCACAATTTTTCTCTTACTGGACAATGTGTGCAGGTCTTGTGGTAGAGATGGAAAGATTTTCGATTTTGTGCATTGAGGCCCCAAAAGTGCAGTAGGCCTTTCAGTTTAGCTATCATATCAAAGCTTTGAGGCTTTTCAGCCTTAGGAATTAACAGTGTGGTGAGAGATCACATGATGAATGTGATTTTATGCATTTTAAGGTAGATATGGCTTGCATAACAGAAAAGAACAAAAATCTTTTATTGAGGTGGCAGCTCAACCAAATGGAAAAGATCTCCAATTTTAATTGTAGACACTGTGATGTCATTTATTTATTGTTTATGCATTATCCTCCACTTTCTTGCCAAAAGTATTTTATGTAACAATTATTTTTTAATGCCTGAACTTTCTATGAGAATATTTATAGTAAGAAAAAGAAGGAAGAAAATTAGATGTGCTAGGACCAGTTTCCTGAAAAGCCATCAGTTCTCTGATTCCTCACAACTTTTCAAAGTAGCCCTTTTAAATTTTATAACCTAGATGAAGAATTCCTTTACTTTCTGATTTGTTACAATAAAAATAAAGTAGATGTTATAAAGAAATGAGATCCATCCTTAGCTCCCTTATAAATTCATACCATCTGATTATAATTCTGTAGCCAAATATTGTCATTTACCAGGACAGGACTTTAGCATTTGGCTCTCAGTCTCCCTCTTCATCTCAATCCATCCTTGGTAGCATTAATAGTATATATAATTGATGATCCTTCAAAACTGTAGTCTCTTATCTTATCAGTATTAACAGCTTCCATGAACTCTATGTCTACAACTGAGCCATGGAGTTGGATCAAACCTTAGAACTCACCATTACCTGAAATTACCCCGGTTCAAAGATCTTGGCCAGCTAAGTCACAAAAATTCAGTCATCTTTGATTTTTCCTTCTCTTCCATCGCATGCCTCCTTCTTCCCTACACATACACTTAGTTGTCTATTCATGTCGATTATACTTCCAAAATGCTTCTTAAATCTATTATTTCTCTCCACTTATGCTGCCACTGACTTAGTTCATTCCTTCTCTCTTGAATCACTGTAACAGCCTTAGAACTGACCCTCATCGTCAGTAGACAATAGCTAAAATTTATTAAGCTTCCATTATGTGCTAGGCACAGTGCTAAATGCTGGGGATGCAAATTTTAAGAGACCCAGTCAGTTCCTGCCTTCAAGGAACTTAAAATGTAATGGGAAAAGAATTTACAAAAGGAAGTGAAGGGAGAGGGGGCACGAGAGGGCACCATGATGTTCAAGGATTCAAAACCCAGTAGAGCAGCCGATGGAAAATGAAGGCAAATGGCCCCAATCTCTCTCCATCTACTGTTGTCTCTAGCAAAATTGCCAAATTATTTTCCTAGGGTGAAGTTCTGACAGTATCAGTTTTCTGCTAAAAAACCCTCAGTGAATTCTCTGTTGTCTTCAAAACAAAACACAAAAACATCCTTGCTTTACATTTAAGAACTTCCACATGCTGGCTTCCACCTACCTTTCAAATATGTTTGTTTTACTCTCTGGCATCTATCTATTCTGGGAATCATCCAAAGAGTTCATTCTGTGTTCTTCTGCCTCTGTTTATTCAATTTGGTTTTTCTTCATACTCCTTGTAATCCTTTTCTTTCAAGGCCCAGATGAGAAGCTACTAGTTCTGCAAGATCTTCCCTGGATTTCTCAATTTTTATAATTTATGACATAAATTATAATAAATTATGAATTTAAAATTATAATTTATTTTGATAATCTCATTTGGCTTCATATTATTGTAGCATACTTATTTGTATATGTATAGAATATTGCCTGTTGGGACTACTTTTCATCATTGTAAACACTGCATCTTCCATAAAAGATAAGTGTTCACTCCAATTTTTTAATTGGTTACTGTGTAGTTGATTTGTGAGCACTTTATAAAACTTTGTATAATAACTCTGGAGCTACTTAACCCCCTCCCACCTAACGCTGACTTGACTCCAGAAATTGACTACTATATCTCTCCTCCAAATTCTAGGTGTAGCCTTGAGGGATAAGGGTGACTTTCTCAGAACTCCCTAATGGTATGCTTCGCCCATTGATTAATAGTTATTACTTGGGTGAAGTGGACAGTTAGTTTTTTTGAAAGGTATTTGTTGTTGTGTTTGTCCTTTATTTTCAAAGATGACCATAACATCAGAGAAATGATGACATGACTTGCACTTGATTTTGTTTTGAATGAGGGAGAGCTGTGCAAGGTCACCAACCTCACATTCTCCTCCTGAGCCATCTGGGTCCAGGATAACTGGAGACAGCCCAGGATGCAATGGGAGGCCTTAGCCTAAGCTAAGGCCTTTTCAATCACTCACTTAAAGTGAGGTAATTCCCATTCAGTGAATAGACCTCTTTAAAAAGTAGTCTAGTACTCTATTAAAAGTAGTCTTTTAATAGAAAAGAAAAAAAATAGAAAAATCATGCTGGGAGGGGTAGGAGCCTCAGGGTTGTTGTTACTATTGACATTCATTCTAAGCCAGGAGAGTCCAGAATAGCCACTGAGTGGAAGTTGGGCAGGGACCATTCTTGTTCTTTTGGAGAGAAGGAGGAAAGGGAGAGGGCTAGGTTGAGAAGAGAGGATGAGCTGAGTTATCCAGCTGGCTGGGACCAATGGGGGTGAAGGAGGAAACTGAGAGAAGGTTACTTGGCAAATAACAATTTGTGTGGGGGAGGGAGAAACTTTTCCGAAAATTTTGCTTAGAAGCTCAGAATTTAACCTTTATATCCCAGGAGTAACATGTTTATTTGGAGGGGGGAACAACACCTTAAATGTCTTGCTATCCTTTCTTGAGCAGAGAACCAAGTGAGCACTAGCAGGGAAATAATGGTCTACATTAAAATGGTAATTTCGTTAAAACTACAGTGAGTTCAGCAAAATTCACTAAAAAAGAAATAATCTTTTCCATTAACTCTGTATTTGTATAGTTTTAAAAGATTAAGGGAAAAGACAAAAAAGCAAGAGTAATAGCCTTTGTCAAATTTGCAAAAGTATTATAGAATCTTACGACAACCTAGGGGTATTCTTGGCCATCTTCCTGCCTCTGGGTGGAAAGCTTCTTCACAGAGATGAATATCTTAGATATTTACTAAAGTGCTATAGTTAGAACAGTTGTTATAAAGCATTCCCCTCTCCAAAGTCTATGACACACTCTCCCACTGTTGTATACAGAATTCAGTAGAAAATGGGCTCAAATTCAGGTATGTATGGTAAAAGTACTAAGCTCCCACTAGTCCTCTTTGCTGAAGGTGTAAGTTGTAAAGATATCCCCTTATTTATGGTTTCACGCTTCTGCTAGGTTTCTTGTAGAACTTTGAATCTGGCTTCTTATTACATCTAGTCTGTACTCAGCTCTGTAAACAGACAGGGCCAACAGCTTTTGCTGTCCAAAAAATACCTGAGGATACTGATGAAATAAAATACAGATTTTCCAAAGTTCATGAGTATCCTCAGGCCCAGAGTAGATGAAGTGCTAGACAGAGGTTAAAGGCAAGATGTTTTCTGCTTGTTTTCCAACCTACCAAGACATCAAGTGATTCTTTCTCAGGGGCTTGGTTGGACAGTCTGCAACCTAAGCTGCCAGGGTCTTGAAACCTCTAATTACAAACTAGGCATGCCCATACATTTTGACTGAATTGCCTAAATACTTATTTATCCATATATCTAAATTTCTAGATGAGAATAACAAAATTCTGTTTTTCAGGTTAGGATTGCTCTTTTTCTCAGAGGAAAATGATATGTTTTATATGACAAAGTAATCCCTGTAATTCTCTTTCCTTTATTAAAAAAAAAAAAACAAAACAACAGCAATTACAAACATAGGCATGTCCATTTCCCTCAGCCAAACTGAACAGACTTCCTGTTGCACCTACTTAAAATTCCCAGGCTGGTCACACCTAGTTTATCCCTCTTAAATCTATAAATTCATTGGAGATATGTTCTTACCTGATAAAGGCATTAAACCCAAGTAGAGGGTATGATTGATAAATTGGTACATTTAACTCTAAACTTTGCATATAGTTGATCAAATCTGGTATTTTTCATCGTTGCTATAAATCCTTGTTAGGCCCTATTTTTTAAAACAGACTCAACTCTTATCCTCCCAATTTATTGTCTCTTCCAGTAATGTACTTTGCTTTCAGTTTTAGGATCATCTATACAAATCTAAGATTTTATTGTTCTTATGATAGAAACTAATGGAAAAACAAAATTCATGTAATAGAAATTTGTTTATTTAAAACAAAAGCTTTGTGGTCAAGTCTCTTCTAAGAAAGGAATTCCTAAACTATTTCTTGGACTTTGCTCTCTGTTCATTTTGAATTTGCCTTCTATAGGAATACCTTTTTGTTTGAGGCATTGTCAAATGCCATTGGATATGGCTTAGCTGTAGAATTCTGCTACCAAAACCCTGGATTTTTTTCCAGGTGGTTATAAGCATGTGGTTCATGGTCAGTGAGAAGTATGAGTCAAAGAAGTTTGAGGCCTAGAATTTAAGCATAAAGCTTAGGAGCCTTTTCTTTGGTTTTTGTTTCTGATTTAAGTCCAGGATTTGCATGCTATTAATCTGTTGTTGGAATTATTTGTTTTTTCATGAAGACAAAAATAATGAAAGTAGAGGAGAAAATTGACCTGGAGAGTTTTAAACCAGAAATCATTTTTGGCAATGGGAAAAGTGAAATATAATTAAGGTGTCAGTTACACGAACATCTATGAAATGTTTTTGGCTGAATTGCCTAAATACTTATTTACCCATATGTCTAGATTTCTGGATGAGAATAACAGAATCCTGTTTTTCAAGTTATAATTGCTCTTTTTCTCAGAGGAAAATGATGTGTTTTATATGACAAAGTAAGCCCTGTAATTCTGTTTCCTTTATTTAAAAAATATATCATGTGTAAGAACAACGAATATAAATTAAAATTGAAACATGCTCCACAGACACAATTTTAAGCAATTGGCCACTGCATTAAAATGTTCCAGGGTTTCTGTTTTACTGATGTTTCTGTTTAGAATTAAGCCAATCCATCTTCATATTTCCTCTTCTGCACTATTCTAATTGTGTTGGCAGTTCGCCACACTTAGGTCTAGGCAGTAATCACTTGGCATTGAGGATATTTTGCCTTTCTAATTTGAATGACGGAACAAATCCCGTTTTTAAAATTGTTGTCATGTGTTTTTTATCAGTAAATAACACCCATTTTGCTGGGCCATGTGTACATCCGGATAGACAGCTCTGTCTTTTTAATGTTCATGCTCTGTTGTTGAGGAGGAGTGACTAAAAACAGTCACCACTTCATCTGCAGGAGTTGTGAAGGTCCTTCACATTGAGAACCATTCTTGTTGAAATCCAACCCAGTTCTGCTTCCCCTTCTGTGCATCCCCTTCTACAAGATAGTAAGGCACAGGTGGTATAAGTGAACAGGTCTCCTAGAACATAAGCTAACATGGCCCACACATTGTCATTTTTATAGCAATACCTCTAGATTTAATTTTGTTAGCTAAAATGAAATGCTCAAATGTAGACAATGCAAATGACTGTTGCTTCCATGGGTGATTTGTCTCTTGTATGCCTGTGGATTTGGGTGAATGTCCAATGATCATTCATATAAAGTTCTACTACCATATATTAAAAATCTAATTCAAGCTCACTGCTTCAAGATTACAGTGACCAAACTTTGTCTCAAAGAAAATATATGTGAACGCTCCTCTATTTGATTCCTTGCAGAGAGGAACAAATATGAGTATAGAATACTGTCTATATCAGACTTTGTGATATATTAGTTTCCTGAATGTTTTCCCCTCTTTTTACTTCTTTGTTATATAGGTTTTCTAGGGTTGAAGGGCAGGAGACACTAGGAAATGTAGTTCATTTTTAAAAAGAAGATAGTGATAAAAGTTTATTAAATATAAAAATAGCTAACATTTCAGTAGCACTCACTATATGCCAGCTGCTTATCAAGTATTGTCTCATTTGATCCCCATAAGAACAACACTAGGAGGGAAGTGCTATTTTTATCTTCATTTTAAAGAAGAGGAAATGAGACAGAGGTTAAATGACTTGCCTAGAGTGTCACACCTAGTAAGTATTTGAGGTTAAATTTGAATTCAGGTCTTCCTGACTCCAGGCCTGGCACTCTATACACTGTTGTCACCGAATTCTCCCAATATTTAAGACTGTAAGAGTGAATTGAAGGGTCAATCTCTTATTTTATACATGATTTTCTCAACAGTTTTTGCTTGTTGGACTCTTGACTTCCCGTGATATGTTTGCCTTTTAGTAAGTGGTTTGTGAGAAACATAATCGGAAAATGTTGGATTGAACTAGAGTTAACAAACATGAGGTCGATGGGAGCAAAAGGCAAGAGCTGAAGTTTCCAGAAGTAGAATTCTCTCCCTCCTCCCACCTGTTAGCATCCTGGCCAGACTTTAAACGTTGTTTCCTTCATGAAGCCTACCCCAATCCCCTTACCCAAGGGTGACTTTCCCTTTCCTTTCGACAGTGTAGCTCTTTGGTCTTTATATATGACTCTTATATTTTTTCCTGCATTATACTTGCTTTATAATTATTTGTGTCTTTTTCTTATTTTCAGGTAAGATTATACTTTGAGGAAAAGGACTCTTCCTTTTCATGCCACTATTTAAAATATTTGGGTGTATGTATTTATAAGTGTTTAACAAATATTTGTCAAGTGAATAAATGACTTTCTAGGTAGAAATAAAATAATTGGGGATAAATCAAAGTCCTATATTTACTGTTACTATTCTACTTCTCCAGGTTGTAAGTTAATATTGTATCTTTTGTAATTGTAGAATAATTTTAGTTCAATGAATAGTTTTTATTTTAAATTTATTCAGCTATTGGGTAAACTCTGCCAAAGACTTTGCTTTATAAGGTTATCTCATCCAGGACTTCCACAAAATCAGTATGGTTAAGTGATTAAAAGAGCTGATAGGCAACTTTCTTGATTATTTAATCTTTTAAAAGATAGAAATGTTCATAAGATTTAATCTTCAAAAATGTGGTAAAGAGAAATGATAATGCATAATAATATATAGAAAACACATTTGAAATTCCTTTATTATTTGTGAGAATAACCTTAAATTGTGTTTATTTCTCTATGTGTATATACACATAAAATGGAATTTAACGTATGAGTGTCTGTATATACATACATACAAGTCTTAATTTCCATGTAACACCCACCAAACTGACATATATATAGATATGTATGTAGATATGTGCATGTATGCTATGAAGGTGTGTATATGCACATATCTAGAGCTTAGGTATGTCTATGTGCATGTATGTGTATATGCATGTGATATTATATATATATATTTGCATACATGCCAATGTAATGGGTATGTTGTGTATATATATACATACCAGTTTAATGGGTGTTAGTTGGAACCTAAGACATTTTAATTTTTAATATGAATAGTGATTTGGAGCATTTTTTATATAATTGGTTTTATTTTTCTTTTGAAAATTTCTTCTTTTTAAAATAAATGACTTTACATATCCTTTGATCATTTATTTATTATAGAATGGCTCTGTTTCTTATATATTTGCATCAATTTCTTAGATATATTTAATTTCTAGATTTAGAGAAATTAGCTCTAAGGAGGTTTTTCCTAGTTAACTGCTTTCCTTCTAATTCTATATATCTTGATTTTGCTCAGTCCCCTCATTTTACCAAGATCTAGAGGAACTGAGTAGCTTACTGTATCACCAAGGCAATATTTACAGCACTGAGGGCGACTATGAATATGCTGGCATAGTTCTGAATTGCAAAGTATAACAGACTCTCCATGTGAAAGGCAGAAGAAAAACATTTATTCAGACACCAGAAAGCCAAATTTCTCATAGTAACCAGGAAGTCAATACACATTAGCACTGCAGGAGACAAAACCATTCCCAAGTCTCCCCCTCAACCCCCACCCCACCCCTGCTGGGGCCTTCCCACAAACACTCAGGAGCTTAGCTCTGCTTCCCTGTGTCCTTTCCTCCCTCTGTCCTAACTGTTTTCACCGTCTTCCTCACAGTTCTGCTCCACCCTTCCTGTTCCACCCTTCAGCAAGCTCCTCACACTGCATGTGATTTAGGCTTCCATGGGATTTAAGCAAATTACACCAGCCTATTAATGAATGGGAAAGATCTTCCCATTTAAATTACCATTATACTTACTAAAGGTCAAACAGATATTTAATGACAAAGATACTATTTGAACCCAGGCTGTCTGACTCCCAGTGCAGTGGTTTTCATTCTTATTGGCCCATACTGCTTTTTTTTTTTTTATTTTAACCAGAAAATCACTAGATAAGATTAAGTAAACTTATTGTATGATGGATGAGAAATATTTCTTCTGGTAATCCACTAAAAAGGAAATACCCTGATTTTTTTTTCCCCATACGTGAATGTTTTCTTAGCCTTCATTACATTCTAAATAACAATAACCAAAAAAATCTATCTCATCAATTACTTCCAAGTTGATTGTTATGAAACTGACAGTTACTTTAATTATTAACATCTAAGTCAAAGTACTGACTCTGAACTTGAGTCAAAGATAATTGAAGAAATATTTCACTTTATAAAAATTCTATATATGACCAATCGTTTTCATTGGTGATACCTGAAGAACTGTAAGTTACATTGGAATTTTTCTACCTAGCCAGCATGTTATTTTATCAACACCATTTAGAAATGGTATTAAATATCAAATGGCAAGGCAGATTCAACAATCATAAAGTTATGGAATAAATTAATTTTATTAGCATTAAAACAATGCTTCCATATATTTCTATTAAGATGAATAGTTATAGGGAATTGCTGATGAATAGTAAAAAAAAAAAAAAATCCAGAGGACAACCTTTCTATGCATAAAGCATATATAAGAATATTGGCATTGTATTTCCTCTCATGACTAGTCACATACTCTGAAGAACAGACTATTTTAAAATCAATTCTGCAGTAAAATTTTTGTTGAAACAATCGTGTTCCTTTACTGTAGGACATGGTTAGAATGAATGCAAAATAATATTAACATGACTGGACACAAGGAACGTTACTAAGTAGCTCTAACAAGAGATATGATTAGAATAGTTTCCAGATACAACATTGCTGTGTGTGGAGTAACCATAGACTATGATAACTGACAACAGTGATAGTACTGGTAATGTTTGTAAAAGGAATGTGAAAGGATTTTACCGATCCTAATTTCCTATCTGTTATTTACTTGTTGACTTTAGTCATTTCTAATTTCTAGTTCTACTTCCTGAAGGGTGTAAGCTGTCTACTTAATTTTATTTATGTAGTACTTTGCTCAATTAAATGCTTAATAAATGCTTCTTATTGATGGTGATAGATAATCAATAAAGAAGCTTAGAATACAAAGGCATTGGAATACAGAGACCATATGTTATTCAAGGCACACATTTTGCTATGTCTTTAATAGGAGATTAAAAATTGCTTTTGCAAAATTTTATTTTCTCTTCAAGAGTATACATGCTTTTGAAAATATTTGGAATGCCTAGTGTGTTCAAGGATGTGTGCTAAGTGGTATAGAAGATAAAAAGATAAAGAAAATAAGCCATACCCTCAAAGATCTTGAGCTCAAGTAGAAGAGGTAAGAGGACACAAATTACAGTAAAAGGCAGAATGCAATATATATAGCAAAGGAGATATAAAAGAGTATTGTGGGACTACAGAGAAGGGAGATCACTTCTAGTGAACAGGATGGGGGAAAGGGTAAGAGCATTACTGAAGGCTTTATGAAAAATGTGAACTCAACCTAGGCCTTGAAGGATTAATAGGGTTTTCAATAGGTAGACCTTATAGGAAAGAAATTTCAGGAAAAAGTCCAGAATGAGCAAATGAATGAAAGTATTAAACCTGAGTAATTGTGACTGGGGAAATGACAACAATTCAGTTCAACTTGGATATTGTAGGATACCTGCTTGGTGATGTTTTATAACAAGACAAAGACTAATTAAATTTGTTGATCTATTCTATACAATAAACCTTACATTTTTCTACAACTTAGAAAAAAGAAACTTTCATCATGCAATATGTTCTACTGTAATTGTAATTACTCTCTTTATATGACTTGGCACTGAGTTCAAAAGATTTTAACATTCTTTAATTTTTTCATCATGAATTTACATTTTGTATTAAGCATTGTATATTAAACACACCATTGATGAACTGTTCATACAAGGTATTAAAGTGTATTTATCTCTATTACTTGGATAAAATTCTTAGTTTTTGTTACATGCGGCATAGTACCAGACTGTACTGCAATATTACATCTCTGTTTGGTAGGTTGGATAATTCTGGAGCAGTTCTGCATCTTGATATCTTTAATATTTATCAAAGTTGTCATTCCCTCATTGGGGAAAAGCCTTGTAGGATCGTTGGAAGTAAAAAAATCCCCAAAATGTTTTTGAGTGAATGCTTTGCAGCCTGATGAAGATTGCTTACGTTTTACAGGCTAACTCATCTTCTGAGAGCAGTTTTGGCATATATCTTTGGCATACTGAATGAAAAAGTGAATTTCATCAGGAAAAAGCACTCTTGGGCACTCCTTGGACTGTTTTGTTCCTGAAAAGTGCTTTTTTATTCATGGTAACAAATAGTTTTTGTAGTTATTGTGGTCATTGTTGTCCTTGTGTTTTGCTGGACTTCCAGCTTTAAGAAGCCTCCACCTTAGGTAGAGCAACTGGTAACAACCCACCCAGCTGTCAGGTCCTTATGGATTTCTTTGCTTTCTCAGGATTAATTAGGCTGATTTGTTGCAATGATTTGTCTGTTGTTTACTGCTGGGTGTTTTGTTTTGTTTTTCCTTTTTAGCTACACTTTCCTTTGTATCTTGATCATACTGACTGTTTCATTGTGGCCTTTAATAAACTTTAAAATTACTGAATTCCCTACAGCATTTACTGCAATATCCTTAACAGTAATCTGAATATTCTGTTTAATGGCTGCAACTTTTGCATATTTGTTCGGAATAACATCCATTCTTTCACCATATAATTAAAAACAACAAAGGAAAGCAATAAAACATATATATGGCATAAAATTCAGCCTTCATGTGAGAAAGAACTTATTAAAGGTGGGGAAACCAACTCATTTCAGTTTCAAAATAACTCATTACCTTTAGATTTTTGCATTGAGGAGTCTATACAATTTTTAGGGGCCATGGCATGCTTTAATTTGACTAAAGGAGAAATCTACTGGCTCTCTAGGTATCAGAAACCACTATAGAATTTATAGACTTATAGGGAGGGATTCTTTATACAGAATCCAAGAACTTGAAAAAAAAAGAAGATAATTATATTTCAGTATAATTGGTTTCCTTTCTAATGTTATATATTTCATCTTAAACACTTAAAAACATTATTATTCTGATCATGACTCCAGGATCCCAGGAAGTTAAGTATCTAAGGTTATACAATCAATTTGCAACAGAGCCAATACTGGATCCCAGGTCCTTTTGACTCCACAGATGATTGGCCTACTACTATGGCTTGCAGAATATTATTAATTAATTTTGTTAAAACACTTAAAATTAAGCTATGCAGATTACAAAGAGTTATAATGAGTTCGTGATATATGCATATTGAAAGAAGAGCTGTTACATACTATTTCCTAGTGCTGTTACTTAGAAAATGATCAAATCAGTATTTGATTTGGTAATATACTGCAAACTCTCCAAGACTTTCCACATCACATTGACATAATCAGTGTTGAAAGTGTAGTAGTAGCTAATGAGCATCTCAAGCCATAGAATACTGGTTAGTTTTTCAAAATTCGAGAACTCCTATTTCCAAGATGTACCTATTTTTCTTCTGTTTTTTAAAAAGAATTTAAAATAATGATTACCAAATGTTGCCTCTGGTAGCAAGACAGTAATTTTGACTTCTAGGTTTACATTGTCCCCAAGGAAAGAAACATAAATTGTTTCAGTTGAGTTCAACTCTGGTACTAGAGACTGTTTTCTTTGCTATTCTTATAAAGCAACACATATTTAGTTCTCATATGAATAGGAGGCTTTATTGAATCTACTTGATAGTCCCAGTCATTGCTTACAATTGAGAGGGATTAGGAAAGGCTTCCTTTAATAGACGGGATTTTAGTTATAACTTGAAGGAATTCAGGGAAGCCAGTAGGTAGAGTTAAGGATGTAGAGCATTCCGGAAACTGGGTATAGCCAGAGAAAATGACAGGAAGAAAAGCAGTGGTACATATTGTATGTGGAATAGTCAAGTTCTTATGTTGCGTGAGATGTTAGAAGCATGACTAAACCCATCAACTATGGTCCTAGAAGAGTAAAAATTCAATACATGTGTATGTTTTTATGTATGTGAATTGTAAGTTTTTCCTTAATACCTGAAATTCCTTAATAAAAAAGGAAAAACAGCTGGCTAGGGATGATTGCTTGGTACAGTGAAAAGAAGGTAGGTTCAAATCCCACTTTGATATTTATTGTTGTTATTTTTTAGCCATTTTAGTGAGGTCTGACTCTTCATCACCTCATTTGGGATTTTTTCCCCCAGATATTGGAGTGGTTTGCTATTTCCTTCACCAGCTGTGATGATAATAAAAATAGGATCTTTTACTGTTTTTGTTTTAGTATAATCAAGTACCTCTGACTGGACCTTGCCTTTATCAATCAAGAGTCTTTCCAAAGGGTAAAGTACAGAAACAAGAGTTTCTTTAACTAGAAACAGTGTATGTGTTTGTATTGTTAATTATTTTAATGTGATTAAAGATCTTTCCCACTCGTTGACGGGCCCACCCATTGTGGGAAGCTTGATTAGGGGAGTTGTTTTCTAGAAGGATCCCAAGTTCCTTTTATTTTTTTCTGTTGAAGCATTGGGTAAAAGTTGTGATGCCATCTGGCTCTAAAAAAGGTATAAATACTCTGAGGGTGAGGTTTTACTTTGGGACTATTTGTGTAATAAGGTTTGAGTGCCAGAAGAGGACTCTGGGAAGTTGCGAAGGAGCCCCTGGGCTTTTAGAACCCAGATGTTCTTGTTCTCTCACTGGTGACTGGTCAGACAGCTGTACCTGTCTGTTTAATTATGGTCAGGCAGAGGAAGCAATGTGTATTGATTATTTCAGGGCTTACTGACTGGAAGTGTTTGTTTGGCCACATGAGGACTCAGGAAACCTCCTAAGGAGCCCCCTGGCTTTGAAAACCGAGATGTTGTGCTTCCCTCTCTGGTAACTGTGATCAGGCAGTTGGGGTCCAATTGTCTGCTGAATTTAGGCAGAGGAAGCCATGTCTGTTGATCTTTAATTTCTCTGTATTTTCTTTGAAGGTTGAGGTGCTAACTCCCTGAACTAACTGAATGATATATATGCTTGGTTAAAGGAATAATACATGTGCCTGATTAAACTGATTGTTAACGCCTTTATGCAGATCTAAGAACCTGTGATAGATGGGCCTCCTGTGTATGATGGAGTGTTTACTGATACACCAACTCATTTTACGTATGAGGAAACTGAGGCAAACAGGGTGAAGTGATTTGCCCAGGTTCACACAGTAAGTATCTGAGGCCAGAGTTAAACTCAGGAAGATCAGTCTTCTTGACACAAGCCTGATGCTCTATCCACTGCACCACACAGATGTCTCTGATGTTTAGTACCTGGGTAACAATGGGCAAGTCACTTATTCTCTCTCAGTCTCAATTTCCTAAACTGTCAAGTTACAGAGTTGTGCTAAATGGCATCTAAGGTGTCTTTCAATTCTAAATCTATCATCCTGTGATCCATGCTAAAACCAAGCTAATCCATGATACTTTATGAGGCATCTTGTCACTATGGTGTGCCAGATTAAGAGTCAAGGACCATCTCCTGAATCCAACCTTGGATACTTAGTAGTTATATGAACTTTGAACTCAGCTGAGATCCTTACTTTCTTCATTTATAAAACTGAGATAGTACCTCATGTACTACTTCCTTCACAAGGTGTTGTTAGAAAAGTGTTTGGGAAATCTAGAAATACTTTATAAATGGATATGATGATGATAGTACCTATTGACAGACTAGAATGAGATTATTATATGTGAGTAATCAATTATAGCCTTTCTGATATCCATAGAGAGACAAAAGGTGGGGCAGAGCCAAAATGGCATAGTAAAAGCAGAGACTTCTAGAGCCCTTCCCCCAAACACAGCCAAATGCCTGTAAAATGACTCTAAACAAATTTTGGAGCTGCAGAACCCACAGAATGGCGGAGTGAAGCAAATCTCAAGCCCAAGACATCCTGGAAGGTCTACCTGAAGCAACTATAATGTGTGCTGGGAGCAGAGCATGGAGCAGAGCATAGTCCAGAGTGGGCCACACAGGCACAGATGGAGTCTGAGCAACTATGGCAATTTCCAGACTTCATGACCCCAAAACACTGAGGACAAACTTGAAGTTCAGTGGAAAAAACCTGTCTAACCTGTATGAGAGAGTAGAATGGTCCAGTCCCAGGGCAACAGAGGGGGTTAGAGGAGCCCTAGGCAGCCTCAGCAGGGGCAGCTGCTGTTTTTAGAGCTCTAGGCCCATGGATTGTGGGAGGTATAGAGCGTCTAATCGTACACCCCCCCACTCCCACTGGAAGCAGAAACTACCTTGAAAAAAACTCAAAAGTCAAGTAAATGGCTGAGGAAATGAGCAAAAGCTGGAAAAAGAATTAGACTATAGAATCTTACTTTGGTGACAAAGAAGACCAAAACATACAAATAGAAGACAACAAACTCAAAGTTCCTCCATCCAAAGCCTCCAAGAAAAATATGAATTGGTCTCAGGCTATGGAAGATCTCAAAGTGATTTTGAAAATCAAATAAAGGAAGTAGAGGAAATATTGGGAAGAGAAATGAGAGTGATGCAAGAAAATCATGAAAAATAAGTCAACTGCTTGTGAAAGGGACCCCAAAATACTTCAGAAAATAGTACCTTAAAAAACAGACTAACCCAAATATCACAAGGGGTCTGAAAAGCCAATGAGGAGAAGAATGCCTTAAAAAAGCAGAATTTGCCAGATGGAAAAAGAGGTCCAAAAGCTCACTGAAAAAAATAATTCCTTAAACTTTAGAATGGAACAGATGGGAAGCTAATGACTTTATGAAAAATCAAGAACTTATAAAACAAAACCAAAGGAATGAAAAAGTAGCAGACAGTGTGAAACATCTCATTGGAAAAACAATTGACCTGGAAAATAGATTCAGGATAGTCAAAAAAAGAGCATAGACATCATCTTTCAAGAAATTATCAAGGAAAACTGCCTTGATATTCTAGAACCAGAGGGTAACATAGATATTGAAAAAATCCACTGATTGCCTCCTGAAAGAAATCCCAAAAGAAAACTCCTAGGAATCCTAGCCAAATTCCAGAGCTCCCAGGTCAAGGAGAAAATATTACAAGCAGCCAGAAAGAAACAATTCAAGTATTGTGGAAACACAATCAGGATAGTATTAGATCTGGTAGCTTCTACCTTAAAGGATTGAAGGGCTTATATGATATTCCAGAGATCAAAGGAGCTAAGATTAAAACCAAGAATAACCTATCCAGCTAAACTGAGTATCATACTTTAGGGGAAAAATTGGTCATTCAATGAAATAGAGGACTTTCAATCATTCTTGATGAGAAGACCAGAGCAGAAATTTTGATTTTCAGACACAAGAATCAAGACAAGCATGAAAAGGTAAACAGGAAAGAGAAATCATAAGGGACTTACTAAAGTTGAAATGTTTACATTCCTACATGGAAAGTTAATACTTGCAACTCTTGAGACTTTTCTCAGTATTAGGGTAGTTGGAGGGATTATATATATATATATTATATGTAATATATATATTATATGTAAATATATTATTTGTATATAGATTATATTATATTATATATATTATATGTGTATATATATTATTATATATACATATGTAAGGAATATATTGAGAGGAGAAGAAAGGGAGAAATAGAATGGGGTGAATTATTTCTCACATAAAAGAGACAAGAAAAAGGTTTTTCAGTGGAGGGAGAGAGCGTGGAGGTGAGAAGAAAACAGTGAACCTTACTCTCATCTGATTTGGCTTAAGGAGGCAATAACATGCATACAAAATTTGGTATGAAAAAATATCTTACACTGCAGGAAAGTAGGAGAGAAGTGTTAAACATGGGTGGGGGGATGATACAAAGAAGGTCAAATGGGAGGAGAGGGTAATTAGAAGTAAACACTTTTGAGGAAGGACAGAGTTGAAAGAGAATAGAATAAATGGGGGGGAAGGATGGAGGAAAATATAGTTAGTCTTTCACAGCATGACAGTTAAGGAAGTGTTTTGTATGACTACACATGTATAACCTATATTGAATTGTTTGCCTTCTCAGTGGAGGTGAGTAGGGAGGGAGAAAGGGCTCAAAGTTTCAAAAACAAATGTTAAAAATTGTTTGTACATACAACTGGGAAATAAGACATACAGTGAATTTGGTTTAGAAATCTATCTTGCCCTTCAGGAAAGTAGAGGGAATGGGAATAAGAGAAGGGGGGGTATGATAAAAAGGAGGACAGATTGGAGAAAGGGATAATCAGAATATATGCTGTCCTGGAGTAGGTGGAAGGGAGAGATGTGGAGAAAATTTGGAACTCAAAATCTTGTGGATGTGAATGTTGAAAACTAAAAATTAATTACAAAAAAAAAAAGAGACAAAAGAGTTCTAGGTAACTAGGCTTAAGAAATGTATATAGGCTATCCCAATAGCTTCAGTAGTATACATACCACAAACTTACAAAAAAATTCCCTTAAAAGTTTAATTATTTTTATTTCTTTAATCATCTTTTGGTTCGGGGCATTTTCAATAATGAAATTTTAATAATCCATTGCACTCTATCATTATTCATTGTGTGTGTGACTGGTTCTAAATGACTGACATTTTCTCATACCAGTAGATTAGTAAAGGAGGTCCTTTTGCTTGACCACCTCTGTCATCTGATCTATCTTGATTGGACTTTTTTGGGGGTAATGTCAAAATTCTTGTGTGTTGATCAAAATTTTGTTCTTTGAATGATCTTAAGGCTGGGATTACAAATGTAATCCTTTCTGATGCTTAGCAGCAACTGAACAAAAGTTTTTACAAAGTTTGAGAGTTAGCAAGCATGAAATATAGACATATGTATATGTAGCAAACATTAGTTACATAGAATTTTAATGAGAAAGATCAGCGTGTTTACAATTTAAATCATTAACCTGCAAAAAATTTTTATTAAGTAACAAAGAATCTGCTCCCTGAAATTTAAAAATGATAATATAGTTGTACCCTAGGAGCAGTTGTAGCCATGGGTGCTTTTGTAAAGATAGCTGGGGGTTTGAAAACCAAGCGGTAAAAAAAATGTGCTAAGTGCTACAAAGTGTTTACTTTTCCAGCATTTTTCAAGTTTCCTAAACAAAAATTTACGAACCTTGAAATTTAAAGAAAATTCCTTTTGTTACTCCTTTTCAGCTGTTGAGTGCTGCCTTTTCTTAAACTGGGCATCAAATTTATTTTTACATTTAAGAAAATTACTCTGTTGTTATGGAAAACCCATATTTTCTTTTTGACAGCATTATCATTGCTGTTCAGCAAATCATTCTCTTCTTTAGTGAAGAAATTTCTTTAGGATTTTCTTTTGTGTCCCTTATTTTTCCACTTCTAATACAAAGGTATTTTTTCTTTTCATTTATTCATGCTATTATTTATTTAGCAAAGTGAGGTTATCTAATGCTTTTATGGATTCATTCATATGTAAATGTGAGTGGAAATTATTAGTATGGATTTATAAGCAAACAGTAAGATAATCATTGGGCTCATTTCTTTTTCTACCTCTTCATACTCAACTGACTATTAAATATGTAATTATTAACACCTTGCTAAAGTCTAACATAAATTTGTGCCTGTTATTTTACACTTTTTCTGTCTGTTCCTTTAAGTTTTCCATTTTGATGGCAACCTCAAACCTATGGAAAAACTAGAAAAAAAAACTAAGAAATGAAGCCCTCCTTATTCACCATTTCCAGTTTTTGTACATTGACTAGAATGAGGTTCAGTTACTGTTTTCTGAGAAATATGCATCAATTGTTTCTGTTTCCTTCTTTTAATATATTATGCCATAAATCTTACCACATGGTTCCTATTCTGCACTTTTTAAAGCAGTCTTTAAATTTACATATAAAAGACTTTCGTGGGGAAAATGTTTGTTGACTTCTCAGCTAAGGTCATAATGAGTGAAATGAAAATATGGATTCTGTGCCTACTAACAGTTCTAAATCAATACTTTTTATAATCCAGAGGTATTGTGTCTTGGTTTTGTTCTTTCTTTCCTTTGCTAAGGATAGATGGGATAATACCATCCTGTATCTCAAATATTACTTATTAAGACTTCGAAAACCTTCAGACTTAATTTGTACATGTTTTAGCTTCATTTCCTCAGGCACAGAAGTTATATCTATACATGCAATCAGTTCAACTATTTTGATCAAATTTACTAATATTACTCATTTTGAGAACTGATTTGTAATAACTGGACTGACTGAATCATTCAGTTATAAGAAGTTAAAATTGTGAAGTCATTTGTGCTTGTTAACACTGCGTTTTTCTGAACTGATGCTTTCATTTGAATACTCAGAAATCCAGTGACCTGGAAAGTAATGTTTGTGTGTGTACACATATATATGTAAATTTATATGCGTGTATACATGCATGTGCACACATGCACACATACATTATATCCTAGTGGTAATCATAGATTTAGGGAACGAAGCGTCCTTCAAATAATCTAGTCCAGCTCCTTGTTTTACATATTGAGAAACTGAGTTTCAGGGAATATAAGTGACTCATTCATAGTCACACAGATAACAAATAAGAGAATCACATTTTTAAACCAGGTCCTCTGACTCCAAGTCTATTGCTATTCCTATTGCATTATGTTAATTGTAGTGTCTCAAAAAAACTTCAAATTTACCCTAGGGAGCTTTGGAACAGCTCTGTGTATGGAGTCCAGAGGACTCAGGAAATCTCAGTTCTAGTCTGCAATTGATTAGCGGTCACTTAAAATATTTAAGCCTTAGTTTCCTCATCTGCAAACTGGACATGATAATTATTTGCTTCAAAGGTAGGTTATAATGAGAAAATGAGATAGTGTACACTAAATTAGTAATAGGTGACAAAGTACTATATAAATAACGCTTTTATGTTATTAGTTTCATGTCATGTAAATTATATTCACAAATATATATATATATTCATTTAATGACATATATTCATTCTATAATTAGAGCATATTATCAAATGATGGATTGTAATAGGGGAGTGATCTGACTTGCTATTAAAGATATTCTCTACATAACCCACCATATCTACATTCGTAATACACCTTTTTGGACATAAAGGACAGAATTCATTGACCATATTATCTGTTTGTAAACAGATGGCTTACAAAGTATGGTACTTTTCTTTAAACATATATTTAAGTTAAAATTTGAAACAATATATTCATATTCATATTTGGTTTGAAACAATATATTCATATTTGGTTTGTCCCCTGACTATGAAATCTTTCTTTGCTATGAATGACTTAAGATACAAATAATGTTTGCTATCTCCCTCCAACCACCCACATCATAGCTGTACAACTTAGAAGACACTGTAAGTTCCATAGTGGTTGAAATGATTTATCCACAGTAATACAGATGTGCCTGAGGCTTCATTCACACTCTGGTGCTTCTGACTCCAAGCCTAGAATTTTATCCCCTATAAAGTCTACTTCCTTTTGGAGTTAGCATGATTGTCAGAGTATTGGTCTAATTTTTTTTTTTTTGCTCAACCCAATTTATTACTCTGTCAAATTATTTTTCATATGACAAAATTAGCTAATGTGTCTGGATTTATATTTTCATATTTCTAAAATGGATGTACTCACATACCAGATGTAATATATTCTAGATTTCTATAGAAAAAAGACTTGTGGTAGAAAAGCCCTGCTACTCAGCATTATTATATGATGCAGTTATGTTTCTTTTCTACTACTTACTCAAGTTTTCAATCAAGGATAGTAGTAGTCAATGCCATAGTGAACTTTTACCCTTTCAGCCAAAAACCAAAATTTATAAAGAGAAAGTCAGTAGGTCTAAACATTGAAAAGTCATGTCATTTGTGCTATGTTAATTTGACCTTTGTATCATCCTTCTTTGGTTAGCTAAACAGAAGCAAGTAGATTCTTACTCCAAGCACTTGTGAAGTGCAAAAGCTTGTTAATGTTTCATTTTGAATTTGGTTATTATTTTATTCCTATGGAAAGTTGAAGCTTAAAGAAGGCTGTTTCTTCCTAGCACTTTTTGAACTAATATTTTCCCTGTAGTTTCATTTCACCATGTCATACTTTGAAAATGGCCAATCTTTCAACGCACTTGAAAGGGTGAAGCTAAGAATTATTAGTTCAGTGCAATTTATCAACAGTGTACACTATAATATACTTTTTATTGCTTAAGTCAACAACATCTGAAAATCTAATTTGCTATAAGTGTATTTCTTGAATGGTGCTGATTCCCTGGAGATTTCTTTTTTCTTTATCATATCTATCAAGGCCTGTTGATCTCTAGGGAGAACTATTTTCTGTTTTTGTCTATCTTATATGATACATATTCACAACCAGAATTTAGTTTTACGCTTTGAATAATTTCCCATTTAATACTACAAACAGAGTTTGTTCATGGTGTGAGATATTTTAAAGTTTAATATTGCCTTCCAAAACCTGTTTTCCATTTTACTGTAGCACTATTAGCTATATTAAAGCTTTTTTTTTAATAAGGAGTTTCTGTTTCTTCTCTTTGTTATTTCCTACCCATATACCTTTTAAACATATGCTACATTGTGTCACACAGACAATTATAAATAAAATATTGGACTCCTTTCTGAGGCAGCTAGGTAGTGGAGTGTGTAGATTGATGGACCTGGAGTCAAGGAGACCTGAGTTCAAATTTCACCTTGGATATTTATCAGGACAAAGAATCAAGAGGACAGGGATTTCAGAACTATGAAGATATTTTGCACCTTTGTTGCCTTGACATTTTCTTTGAGAAAAGAATGAGTAGTTCCTGGACATTGTGAACACAAATAACATCACAGACAATGAAATCGGTTATGTTTTGATGGACAGGAAAAGATTTATTATTGATGTGGTAGTTCTCCCATAACTGGCTGTATGTGTATAGTTAGGCTGTGAACTTGTCAAGGCAAAGATCAGAATTAGTAAAAAGGCAAGAACAAATAATGTGTGGCATACAATTCAATCATGAACCATTAAATAGTTAAGTAGGAAGGAAAAAGTGGAAACCTATAAGAGAAATAACCTCAACATCATTTATTCTTTTAATTTATTTTTATTTTTGTCACATTTAAATTTATTTATTTTAGTTTTAAACATTTACTTCCATGAAATTTTGAGTTCTAAATTTTCTCCCCATCACTCCCCTCTCTTTACCATAAAATGGCATACATTGTTTACCCCTTCCCCCAATCTGCTCTCCCTTCTATCACCTCCTCTTCCCCTTCCATTTTGTTGAAGGGTAAGCTAGATTTCTATACCCCATTGCCTGTATAGCTTATTTCCCAATAGCATGTAAAAGTAATTTTTAATATTCACATTTTTAAAACTTTGAGTTCTAAATTCTCTTCTTTCCACCTTCCCCACCCACCCTCATTGAGAGGGCAAGCAATTTGGGTTGTACATGTGTAGTCATGCAAAATACTTCTATAATGGTCATGTTGTGAAAGACTAACTATACTTCCCTCCATCCTATCCCACACCCCATTTATTCTATTCTCTCTTTTCACCCTGTCCCTCCTCAAAAATATTTACTTCTGATTACCCCTCCCCCAATCTACTCTCCCTTCTATTACCCCCATCTTATCCCCTTCCCCCTACTTTCCTGTAGGGTAAGATAGATTTCTATACCCAATTGAGTGTGTATGTTATTCCTTTCTTAAGCCAGATATGATGAGAATAAGATTCACTCATTCTCTCTCACCTTCCCCCTCTTCCCCTGCACTGTAAAAGCTTTTTCTTGCCTCTTCTATGTGAGATAATTTACCCCATTCTACCTGTCCCTTTCTCCTCCCAGTACATTTCTCTCTCACTCCTTAATTTTATTTTTTTTTATTCAACTCACTCTGTGCCCTCTGTCTATATATATATATATATATATATATATATATATATATATATATATTCCCTCCAACTACTCCAATATTGAGAAAGGTCTCATGAGTTACAAATATCATCTTTCCCTGTAGTAATGTAAACAGTTTAATTATCATAAGTCCCTTATGATTTCTCTTTCCTGTTTGCCTTTTCATGCTTCTCTTCATTTGAAAGTCAGTTTTACTATTTAGTTCTAGCTTCTCAAGAATGCATTAAATTACTCTACATCATTGAATATTAATTTTCCCCCTCATTGATTGTACTTGGTTTTGCTAAGTAGGTGATTCCTGGTTTTAATCCTATCTCCTTTGGCTTCTGGAATATCATTTTCCAAGCTTTCTGATTCCTTAATGTAGAAGCTGCTAAATCTTGTGTTATCTTGACTGTGTTTCCACAGTACCTGAATTGTTTCTTTCCAGATGCTTGTAATATTTTCTCCTTGACCTTGAAACATGGCTATAATATTCCTGGGAGTTTCCATTTTGGGGTCTCTTTTAGGAGGTGATTGGTGGATTCTTTCAATATCGATTTTACTCTCTGGTTCTAGAATATCAGGGCAATTTTCCTTGATGATTTCTTGAAAGATAATGTCTAGGCTATTTTTTATCATGGCTTTCAGGTAATCCAATCATTTTTATATTATCTCTCCTGGATCTGTTTTCTAGATCAATTGTTTTTCCAATTAGATAATTCACAGTCTTCTATTTTTTTCATTCTTTTCATTTTATTTCATAATTTCTTGATTTTTCATAAAGTCATTAGCTTCCATTTGCTCTATTCTAAGTTTTAAGTAATACTTTTCTTCAATGAGCTTTTGTACCTCCTTTATCCATTTGGCCAATCCTGATTTTTAAGGTATTCTTCTCCTCACTGGCTTTTTGGACCTCTTTTGCCATTTGATCTAGCCTATTTTTGAGGGGTTTATTTTCTTCAGTATTTTTTTATCTTCTTTAGCAAGCTTCAACATAAATTATTCTAATAGACACAGAAATGTAACCATTGTAAATTTATTACTAAAGCCAAAAGAACCCCAAAAGTGTCTTAATTATTTTTTTACTAGTTTGGCAAGCAGAGATGGCAGTCAAGAAGAACACCATCTTTGATTATAGACTTGTTTGTGAAATCTTTCAAAGAAGAATGATGAGCATCAGGTAGTATTGTCTCAGAAGACAGGGAGAAATCCTCAAAGGTAAAAGCTAAAGGTAGGGAAGAGATCCAACTAAGTAAAATCATCCCAAGGTCATTTAAAGAATGGAATGGGCCAACCTATAGAGAAAACAATGGCAAGATCTATAAATAATACCATAACAAACTCTTTTCACTGTCAGGGAAAGTGAAACTATTATACTTTGATTCTGCCATCACAGTTCTGGATGTGCTTATGGGAAGGTAGAAATGACTCTAAAATGAACCAAAAATGGGAATAGCAAATGGAATGCATTAAGTGCTAATAATAGGGATCAGTGCTGGGGGAAAAAGAACTATGATAAGGGAACTAAGTAATAGATCTACGCAAGGTTTCTGAAGGAGGGGAGGATACCAAAAATGTAGGAAAATTTAGACCCTTATTGATACTGGAAAAAAACATCCAGGAAATCATCAGCAATTACTGATTCACTTGTCCTGTACTCCTGCCTATATAAAATTTTATGTAGATCATCTATAAATGAATTGAAGGCATTGTAGTCTTTCAAAATTATTTTTCCTTTTATCATGTTTTACAAAGTATTTTCCTGGCTCCTCTTACTTTACTTTCCCTCAGTTCCTACAAGATTTTCTCCTTTTCTCTGAAACAATTTGTTTCCTGTTGGTACAATAATATTCCATTTCATTCTCATCCCATAATTTGTGTAGTCATATTCTAATAGATGGACATTCTCTTAATGTTAAGTTTTTGCTATTAGGTAAATAGCTCCTATAAATATTTTTTGTACATATGAATCCTTTTCCTCTCTCTTTGATTTTTTTGGGGAATGTGTATCTAGTAGTGATATAGCTAGATAAAAAGATCTTGATACTTAATCATTTGAGAGATATGATTCAAAAGTGCTTTCAAGAATGTCTGGATTAATTTATAGCTACTGTGTAGTTTTATCTAGTGGAAAGTATGTATTTCAAGACTGTAATTTTAAGGAGTAATTGTTAAGAGAAGTACCTTTTTCACTCCAAATTACTTTTATAGACTTATTTTATAAGTATTATAAATATGACATATTTATAAATATATATTATATTATATATAAATAATATATATAATATGTATGATATGATTTATATCTGATATATAAAGAATATCACTCACTATTCTAGTCAAAACATATTTGTTTTACAATCTTGCCTTATAGTCTGCTATCCCCATATATTTGGATGGGTCAGGTGCCATGTTGGAAACTAACTCTTTCCACATGTAAACTTTTGAAGTATTTTTCTTTATTTGAGGCCAAATTCAGGTGCCCTGTCCTCCATGAAATCTAATTTGCTCTTCTCAGCTTAAAATGGCACCCTCAAAAAACTTTCACTTTTTCTTTGCTTCTATTACATTTTACTTTATGGAACAGTGGAGTTGCACTTACCTGGAAATTAGATTCTAAATTCTACATATAAATAAAAAAAGTCCTTTGAATATGATAGCTTTGATGACTTTCTCATCTGAAGGCTATCTCTCTCTTTGTGATGGAAGATTGGAATAGCATGAAGAGGTTAAGTCTTGTGCAATGTATTGCCATAAGTAAGCACACATTTACTGTTTTTGTTTTCCAATAATAAATTTGATACCATTTTCAGTCCTTACTAATGATTTTTACCACTTTTTATTATTTAGAAATTCTTTTACTTTTACAATTTGACTAGAATGTTACATAAAAAAGAAAATTCCTCCCCCATGGCTCAGTAGACACAGTGGTGAGAAAGATGAGCCAAGTAAAACATCAAATTGTGTGAATATTTTCTTTCCAAAGCTGATAGTTGAAACAAAAAAGCAGTCTCCAAATTTTTATCCTGATGTACCAAGAAAGAAAGTAGCATACTATTTCCTTTGACATGAGGAGAACCTGTTTTTCCAGTTCCTAGAATGGGCATCCCCCTCCATATCACCATCTCCAACAAAGGCTATGGAGGTGACAGTTTTGTCCTTGGTGTGGATATGAATAGCATTATAAATAAGCCCAGTGATCTGTTCTAGGGGAAAAGGTGTTAAGAAAAAGAAAAGTTCAGGGACCAGTGGTATAGAAAGCCCTGTGAGAATACTCACAGGTTGAGTTCCAGAGTGGGAACCCAACACGGTGGATTTGGCTCAGCTTAGCAATGGGTGTGACAAGTAGGGAAGGAATAGCCAAGCGGATGATAGGCCATTGCAACCATAGTTTTAGGTGAGTGAGCGTGTTCACTTGAATTCTTCTAAGTTATGTGCACCATTATGTGACATTTGTTGCTGTTCATTCATTCCAGTTATATCTGATTCTTGTTGACCTCTTTTGGAATTTTTGTTGCAAAGATACTAGAGAGGTTTGTCATTTCTTTCTCTAGCTCATTTGACATGTAAGGAAACTGAGGCAAATATAATTAAGTGACTTTTTCAGGGTCAGTATCAAAGACCAGTAAGTATCAAAGACCAGATTTGTACTCAGAAAGGCAAGTCTTCCTGACTCCCATGCTCTACCTTGTGCCCTATGATATGACATTATTATATACTTGTTGTGTAGTGCTGCTACTACCCATCCCCAGACATTTAAATACAAGGTCCTTGAAGGCAAGGATGCTATTCTTTTAATATGAAATTTTTTTTAACACCTAGAACAATCTCTTATGTATAGTGTATGCTTAACAGATGGTCCAAAGTATGACTTTTTTAGGATAATAAAGATGTGAGCATATTTTTAGGCTAAGGGCAAGGTGCCAATAAAGAGGTTGAGACCAAAGATTCATGAGAGAAGGAAACATCAGTGGAGCAGGGTTATGGAGGAGAAAGTAGTTACTTGCGTCCCAAGTACAGATGAAAGGGTTTGTCTCAACTAGTAGCATTACTTCTCTTAAAACTGAATGGAAGGAAAAATGATGGCAAAAATGTTGAGAGGTCTTCTGGGCCAAGTCTACTTCAGGCCAGTCTAGTTATTCAGGCTCAAGATTAGAATGCAAAAAAAGGACTCAGATGTCATAAAATACAATTTTAAAAATCATTATTAGTGATAGTGGATAAAAAGTATACAATTCCTAAATTTAAAAAAAATACTAATTCAGATAAAATGGCTATTCCTTTACTCTTATGTATTACTATGACAACTGGAGACTCTAAGAAAGGGAAAACCTCTGATGCCAACTTTCCCTGGGCTGGGCTTTCTCTGACTCAAGTGGAAGGGAAAAACAGCCAATGATCATCCAAGTATAGTTTCCTGGTAACCTCAAAGAGAAATAACCTTGGACTATATAAAATAGGTGCTGCTCCTGTCACAGGTTTTAGAGTAATAAAGGGATGTTTTCATTCTGAAGAGTCCAAATATTCTCAGTAATGGCCAAAATTATTTCATTGGTTTAGAGACAAGGAGTGGAGATGCTTTTGAGAACTTGAGGAGATTGTGGGAAATGAGATAGTGAATGAACCAGTAAGATCGCTTGCAACACTGAGTGCCATTAAAGTTATACAGAACACATTATTCCAGAATTACTTCATTATTTTTTATGGCAGCTTTTAGCAGCCAGAATAGGAACAAGGGAAGCAGGGGGTAAGAATTACCCAGGTCAAGGATTATTAGGGAGAGATTGTCTTGAGACAAGAATGTCTCAAGACAGAATGTAAAGGAGATAGAGAACTCAGGCTTGGAGAACTAATTATTAAAATGGATAACTTCTAGGTAGGGGTGTACTGGTATATGTTTAACAACCGGCTTTCCAAAAACAGGAGACAAACTTTTAGGTGCATTCTACTAATTAGCAGTTTCTTCATCAGTTTCATAAGCCTAATCATTCAGCAAAACAATAAACCAAGACTTAGTTTGTAGCATTTGCAAATTTCCAGGGTACAAATTTGCTCATGCTGAAAATTTACTAATTGTCTGTTACCAGTTTCTTTCCCCTCAGCTACCTGAGTAAGGAGGAAAATGAATTCAGAATCCCATTTCTAAACTGCAAGAATTGGAAGTAATCAAGAGACCCAGTGTGATAATGAAGGCAAATAACAAGTATAGTATCAGTAGGAAAGTGGGAGAGATTGAAGGATGTCAAAGAGGGAATTTCAGTTCGCAAGAACTTAGAGCAATTCAAGTAATAGTGAAGTATAAGGTGTGTCTGCGGTGGAAAAAGATTAGATCTGGGTTTAACACAGTGTCTGATACATGATAAGTACCTAATAAATAAATCCTGGCTCTGCTAAGTGCTGCCTGTCACCCTCCCTAAACTTCAATTTCTGCATCCCAGTTCCTTCTTTCAGAAAGAGTTGATGTCTGAGATTCCTTCTAGCACTAATCTTTGAATATGGGAGGTGTCTAAGGCATGGCAGAAATATAAGTCTTATGGGTTAAGCAATTTATGGAACTATGAAGCAAGGTGTGCATTGGGAGGTTCATCAAGGTGTATATTGACGTCTCTGAGGATGAAGAAAAGAGAATGGATGATGAAAAAGACAGGAGAAGACTCTGAGCCACAGGACATATTTTCAATTTAATATTTTTATATATAACTTATATGTCTATATAACTTTGGGGCATTTGGAAAAATAAAAAAATAAGTACTATAAAACATAATAACTGTATAATTCAAAGAGAACTTGTTTTCTGAGAAATGTTATTATGACCCATTATCCTGAGATCCCCAAAACTCATAAGATCTCTTGACATTCCTGGGAACTGCTCTCAAGAG
The DNA here is from genome assembly GCF_028372415.1 of Notamacropus eugenii. Classification (NCBI taxonomy): domain Eukaryota; kingdom Metazoa; phylum Chordata; class Mammalia; order Diprotodontia; family Macropodidae; genus Notamacropus; species Notamacropus eugenii. Next base: position 256,467,642 of record NC_092873.1, on the reverse strand, counting down.
GCTTATTTTCTTTCTTTGGCTCATTGTCCCCTACCTAGAATTACTCCAGGAAATCTAATATTTTCTGAGCTAGGCTTTCCTAAATGTCAATGAAGGGAGCCTCCTCGCTTCTGTTCAATCATTCAAATTTCACTTTCAGAAAATGCACAAGATGCAAAAGATTCACAGGAGCCTAGTTAGAGAAATTCATATACCACTCCATAGTATCATCATTTCTCCTTGATGAGAACTAGATTTAGAATTACTGTCAAGACAATACTTTAACATTTTCCTGAGTCCCTCTTTCCTTCTGTCATACATAGGTCTCTGAGATTAATAGTTAGACTCCTTTGGAAGATAAGCATATATACAGGTAGGATTCAAGCCACTCTATAACAATTTATCCCTGATACTAGGTAAGAACATATCTGAATCTGTTCATCAAAACGCCTTAGATCAAATGTGAAAAGTCTTTGAAAGTAGTTGGATGAATTAAAATATATCATACAGAAAGTCTATTCTAGTAGGCTGGTAAACTTGGTCATGTTTCCAGAGATCATTCATTAACAAGCAAATTGAGACTAGAGAAGAATTCTGGAAATTGGAACATGTGACTTTGCAGCATACCTTTGAAAAGGAAAAAGTAGGACCAGGCAGTGGCAGAGAAGGGAGATATCAAGGAATGTCACTAACACGTGTTTCAGAGTAGAACACTGGGTGAAGTCCTAAAAAATTAAAAATAAATTTAAAAAATTGGCCCTTTCTCTACTTTTTCATTCCTTTCTCAAACATTCTGCCTCATCCATAAAGAAACCATTGATTAATTAGATATAAATATAAATTTAAAGTTAAATAGAGAACCCTGTCTTTTTCTGAATGTTAGGAATTTTCCTCAGACTAAAATTAGAATATGTCATGTAAAATGAAATTCTTAATGGGAAAGAGAAGAGAACTACATGGACATTAGACACCATTCACTCTGTCTGTCTGTCTATCTGTCACACACACACACACACACATATACACACACACACATATACAAGCACACACACCTACCACAGTTGTTATAATAGCTATATTATATGGGCTGCATGCTGCATTAAATCTCTCTCAAGAAGGGGTGTGTGTGTGTGTGTGTGTGTGTGTGTGTGTGTGTGTGTGTGTGTGTGTGTGTGTGTGTGTGTGTGTGTAACCCTTTTGGTAATCTAGGGAATTTTATCGACCCCTTCTCGTATTGTTTGTTGTCTGCAATTCATAATTTAAAGAAATTATAAGTTTCAGTTGGAAGTGTCTGGAAAATAAATTGTTTTTTTTTTCCCATCCAAGTTAATGGATTTCCTGAAATTTATCCATGAACTCCTTTTGGATTCATAAATCCCAAGTTAATGGCCCTTCTTGAATCTCTAGTAGTCAGATTCTTAAGTCAAATTCTCAAGAAATCTTAAAACTGGGAAATTTTCATTTGGAATTTCCTTGAAGCAATCCTCCAAAACTAATCTTGTATAGGAAATCTCTTTTCCTTAGCTTTTAGAAGGGTACCTCCTGGGTTCCTTCTGCCTATGGAATTCAAAATCCTGCACTATCCACACAACAATTTGAGTTTCAAACATTGCCATGAACAGCTTCCATGGGTTTAATGGGTCAGGTCCTTCTAGAAGAACTGGATCATTGCCTTAGTTGCTCTCATGTCTTTAGCTTGGAAGTCCACTATCAGATATCATATCTCTAATCAGAAAAAGAAACAGCTAAAAGGTGGTCAGGATCTTGAGCTTCAAAAACTCCTCTTTTAGGACATTTGCACAAGGACATACAGGGCACCACATGTTTCTGCTTCCTGTCTTCATTCCCTACTACTTGTGAGTAGAAATTGTGCAAGAAGGATCAAGGTTGACCCCAGAATGTTCCCACAATGAAGGTTCGCTTTGCTGTGCACTCATCGGTCCAGCTGATAGTCTTGAGTCCCAGCCAATCAATCATCTGAAATTCCCTGTGTCCTATTAGCAAGATACCTGTGGGTAGGAGCACCCTACATGGGGAGATACCTCAGAAGCCCCTTAACAAAGGACCATGTCTTGTACAGCAAGTTGATGGGAAAATCTACTTAGGACCTTTTTATTAATCTTGCCCCTCCCCCCACTTACATTAAAAGAAAATTTCAGTGTGCTGTCTAAAGATTATTTTGGTTTCATGATAAGATCTTAACTCAGAAACAAAGCTTTGCTAAGCCTTCTCTATAAGTCACCCACAGCTCTGCATGGCTTTCCCCTTCCTGTTGAGCAAATGAATTGTGTGCAGCTAAGACAATGAATCAGCTTGTTCTGACATCACAGAAAAATTCACATAAAAGTGAAAGCAGTTCCACATAGGAGAATTATTGATGAATGCACCCCAAGGCGTATTGTTCATCACTAAACCAAGGTCCACGTGTTATATTTTACAAAATTCACAAGCTATTATTACAATGGCAAGTCAATACTAAACCCCTCAATTCTTTGCCTACCTTACTCAGACCACTGGATTAAGAATTCCTAAATTTCATAAAGGTTTATGATCCCAAAAGGATAAACTTCCTCCTTTAGAAAACCATAGCTTTAATTTGCTTATTTGTTAGAAACAATATTTTTTATTAAATACTTTTGAATTCATTAAGAAATACAGTGCATAGATTAAGAAAGCTGCCATGGAACATACATATAGCATAGAAATATTTATTGAAGGTACATGTAACACTAGGAAAAATACAGTTCTGGAGAAAGAGGGTTTAAATCCTGCTTGTGAGGCATGTGTGAGTCTGGGCGTATCACTAAACTTTCTGGTTACCTCATCTGCAAAATGAAGGAGTTAATATATGGCCTCTGAGATGTCTTCCAGATACATAGTGGAACTGCTTGTAGACTGGGAGCTTCCTGAGAGCAGGAACTGCCTTTCACTATATGCTCAGTTTTTTGCACATTGTCTTCTATGTAATGATGCTTGATAAATGCTAATTAACTCTTATTTGTATGTATGTTTCTAACATCTCTGAAGGTTAATAACCCCTTTCTACCCTTACATCCCTCACAAAGTTAAGAACCTTTGTCCTTTTATGAATTCTCCATAGAGGATTTTCTGTTAGTAGACTGTCCATGTCTTAGGGTATCACAGACCATTGACTTGCTCATTCTTGTAAATCAGCAATATTCTTTTTTCACTAGTTTATATGTGTCCTTTATTCCTTGATTATATCTTTTATTCAGCTTCTCACAGGTCATAGTTGAATAATGAAATATGTAAGGTCGAAAGTGACAGACTTTCAAAAAACTTTAATTGGATTGAAAACTGAGCAATTAGTAGTTTGTTTTTTTTTTCTCAGTACAAGTGTTTATGGAGAACTAGACCTGTGATTTCATTGCTAAAATGAATTCTTACTGAGAAAACGACATATACTGGTGCAGATTGGTGCTTGCTCTGTCATCTATAATCTTAGGGAGTTGCCTGAGGACACTAAGAGAACTATTAGTATTTTTATATTTCTGAGTCACAAAAATCATCTAACAGATATGTTAAGCAGATTTTTCTGGTCTTTGAAGGACTCGGCAGTTGTAAATTGGATACTGGAGGAGGTTACATTAACTATGGTTAGCTACTAAGTTATTATAGCATAGCAAATTTTCTGTTATCTATATTACATTGAATGTAGCTTTGAATTTTAACTGATGGTGATACTCATTCCATCTCATTACTTGCTTTGGCCATTCAGTCATAAGCTTCTTGAGGATAGGTATTGTCTTTAGCCTTTTTTTTAATCCCCATTGCTTAGCACAGTACCTGGAACATTGTAAATACTTACTAAATGTTAATTGACTGATTGATTCTTTTTGCCCTTTTTTTCATCCTTTTTACCCTTTTATCTAAACTGTCACTCCGTCCTTATCAGTGCTTCCCTTTGATTTCTGTTCCTTAAGGTCATTGCCTTAAAATAGACCTTCAGTGAAGCTCATATACACAACTATAACAAAGCCCTAATCTCCCTTTTGCCTTCCTTTCTCCATTCCATGCTGTTCTGAGTTAATCTTTAACCACATCAATCTTAATATATTACTTTCACCACATTCTAGCATGGCTACACATTCCCTATAAGAAGTCTGATTTCCTCACTGTTTCATACCAAGTTCTACATTATCCAACCCCTTCTCCTTAGCTATTAAACCATAATCATACAATTAAAATTTGTGAAATTATTTTAGAGATTATCTAGTCCAACACCCTCATTTTGCAGATGATGAAACTTGAAGCCCATGAGATTAATTTGTCCAAAATAACACAGATAATTGGCAATAGGACTGAGATTCAAAGAAGTCTACTGACTCCAAATCCAGTGCTCTTTCCACTGCTACATGCTACTTCTAATCATTCATCAAATACGAGTGAGTGCTTAGTAAGTGCAAGGCATCCACCAACCAAAAAGGTCACACTTCAGTTTCATGCAACAAACATTTATTGAATTACAGGTTTCACAATCTCTGTCACATTTGCTGGTTAGCAGGATGAACTTTGCAATGTCTGCTGCCTTAAAATCTTTGTCATTGCTGTTTACCACACTTAGAATGCTCCATTCTCTCCTATAATGTAAATCACAACAATCATTCAGGTCTGCCTCACACTTGATTTCCCCCTTCCCCATACTAGCTCAGATCTTAGTTGCCCAGTCTCTCCTTTGAACTCCGATAACATTTAATTATATGATCTGTCTACATAAGAATTACTGTCAAATTGAAAACTGAAAGAAATACTATTTTTTATGATTATTTGTTTATTCCACATCAAAAAAGAACAATTTTATAAGAATTTCAAGTGTCATTTGCTTCCTTTGAACACTTTTCATCCAAGTGTACATCTCCACATTTTTTCTTTAATCATTTCCTAATCATAGTTATAGGCATCAGAATGCTCAGTGTTCAGGAGTCTTTGGGAAGATGATAATTTTCAATTCTGTTGAATTTTCTTTTAAAGACATTTGTAAAACTTATCAAATTCCAGAAATCAATCCCTTTTGTATACAGTTGAAGTAGTAACGATGCATCTTTTATTCTGCCACATATATATGTGGCAGACTTATATTTTTGTTCTATGCTAATCTCCACGTAGATATGATGTTGTTGATCAGTTTTTTCAGTTGTGTCTGGCTCTTCGTGAACCTGTTCGGGTTTTCTTGTAGAAGATACTGGAGTGGTTTGCCATTTCCTGCTCCATCTCATTTCATAGATGAAAAACTGAGGCAAACAGGGTTAAATGACTTGCCCAGAGTCACATAGTATGTAAGTGTCTAAGACCAGATTTGTACTGAGAAAGATGAACCCTTCTATCTTCAGGTCTAGCATTTGAGGTCCAACATTTCAAGATTCACTGCATTACCTAGCTCATGATACAAAGAACCAAAGGGAAAAAGAAGCTATTTTCTCTTTGCTGGAAGTAGCTTTTACATTGCTGCCTCCTCCTTTTCCTGTTATGTATCTGACTATTCTTTTTTGTTTGTTTGTTTCCTGTGCTATGCCTCTGATAACACATTTCATCTCCTGACTCCAGGCATTTTCACTGACTGTCTCCTAGGTCTGTAATGCCCTCCCTCTTTATCTCTGCTTCCTTGCCTCCCTGTTCTCCCTCACATCTCGGATAAAATCTCACTTCTACAGGAAACCTTTCTCAATTCTCTTAATTCCTGTGCCTTCCCTCTGTTGATTATTTCCTATTTGCCTCATATGTAGTTTGTTTGTATATGGTTGTTTACATGTTGTTTGCATGCTCTCCTTGAGAGCAGGGATTGTCATTTTCTTTTTGCCATATTTCCAGCAATTAGCACAGTGCCTAACACTTAGTACATACTTAATACATGTCTTCTGTGACTTACTGACCCACTACCAATATCATATTTTTATTTTGCCATATATAATTATTGGAATATTACTATTTTTTATTTTGCTGTTATGCTGTTATTCACTGAAATTTTATTTTAAGTAAGCTAAACCTTTTCTAGCTTTCTTTTATTAATCCAGACAAGTAAACTAGCATGAGGATGTGATGGATGACTTAGGCTACTCTTTTTATGATATGTTAGCATGCGTTTCCTGCTTGCCTAAGGGTAAAAGAATGAAAGAAAAACATGCTACTTTAATTTAATTTTAGTTGTTTAATAAGGCTACTTAGTAAGCCAATTTTTTCAAGTCCATTTCATTCACTATGGATCAGATATGGACTAATAGCTATTACTTTGTTTACTCTTGGCTAATATCTTCAACATAAAATTGTAATTGGACATAAAAAATACCTTAGCTTCCTAGCACATAATTATTCTTCTTCAAATAAACCTATCAGATGGAGGATGTAGGTATGATCTAGGGATTAGAAGAAGTTTTTACAGCTAATCTTGCTGAAATGTTCCTTTATTGACTTATAGTTTAAAAGTCTACACTCTCTCGTGATCATAAAAGAATGAATTTTTTTTGTTGTTTACTCTGAATTTAATAAATACTTTTCATGAGTAGCTCTATACATAATGTAGAAAGAAAGAGTTATACATGAAACTTCATCTGTGTTACAAACAACTTGCATTTCTTTTTGAGTACATAATAAAGTGGACATAGTACTGTTCTCTTTGGTTCATTTAAAAATTATTCAGTAAGACTCTCTTCCTTTTTTTTTTCTTTAAAACAATTTTTTATGGCAACTCTATCTCTAACTTCCCTATGTTGTTGAAAATATTTGGCTCTTTCTGCACCTTCAGTACATCACCTCCTATTAGGAGTTTAGTAGTACAAATTCATCATGATTCCTCTTGAATCATAATTGTTTATTGTGTTAGTCAGACTTAAGTCTTTGAGAGTTTTTCTTTTCTTTTCCTTTTTGTTTGCTTTTAGAGTTTATCATTGATTTTTTCCAATTTAACAAGCATTTTTTTCTCTCTCTTCCTCTTCCCCCTTCCCCACTGTAATTGAACAAAGGAAAAAGAAGACCCACAAAACAAATATGTGTAGTGATGCAAAATAAATTTCTTCAATGGCTACATCTAAAAATGTATGTTCAACATACATTTTGTATGATGCACAAATGTATGTTTTTCAGAGATGGACTTGAATAGAGGGCTTCCTTTCATATATCATAGTGTCATGGATTTCAAGCTAAAAGGAGCATTAGAATTCTGCTAATTCAATCCAGTCATTTTTTGCGTTAGAAGAAACTGAGATTCAAATCCCTTCTAGCTCTTTATCTGTGGTCTTATACTCTGAGAGGGAGACTTCCATTCAAGTCCTCCTTTGATATGTTTCATACCATTGGTCTGATTCAAGGGTTCTTTTTTTTTTAAATTAACATTCATTTTTTTTAAATTTTGAGTTCCAAATTCGGTCCCTCAGTCCTGCCCACCCTCACCTACCTAGAAGGCAATCAATATTAATAATCTATGTGAAATCATCCAAAATATTTCTGTATAAGCTTTTTTATCACAAAAGTAAGAAAAATAATGAAAAATATGAATTCACTATGCACTTAGAATTTGTTGGTTTTCTCTTTTTTCATAATCAGCCCTTTGGAATTGTCTTAGATCCTTGTCTTAATCAGAGTAGCTGTCTTTCACAATCAGTCATCATAATATTGTTATTACTGTGTACAATGCTCTGGTTCTTCTCACTTCACTTTGTATCAGTTGATATGTCTTCCCAGGTTTTTCTAAAACCATCCCGCTCATCATTTCTTTTAGCATAATGGTATTGTATCTCAATAATATACCACAACTTGTTCAGCTGTTCCCCAATTGGTGAACATCCCCTCAGTGTCTTAATTTTGTGTTACCACAAAGAGATGCAATAAAATATTTTTGTATGGAGGTCCTTTTTCTTTTTAAAAAATCTCTTTGGGGTACAGATGTGGTACTGGAATTGCTGAGTCAAAAGGAATGAACAGTTTTATAGCTCTTTGGTCATAGTTCTAAATTGCTTTCAAAATGTTGGGACCATTTCATAGTGTGTCATTTCATAATAGTGCCTTTAATATATCTAGAAAATCTTAAAATCTATCCAAACATAAGGTATCCTCTTTTAGGTCTGAAAAAACTGTAAGGCATCATGTATGGCCCCAGAAATGAATTATATGACTTGTTTAGAGTTCAGCTCAACTAAGTTTGGAGAAGCACATCACTAAGTTAACTATGTGATACATTTTTTCAGCCATAGCAACTGATCCAACAATCTTATTTAGGTGTATAGGATTTGAAATCAGTATCAGCAGAGAGAGTATATTCAGTAATGACACCACAGATGTTTGACATATTGAAGCAAGAAAGGGTTCCATTCCATGATGAATTCCAGTTCTATCGACTAAGATGGTTTGGTTTACAGACATTGAAATTCAAATGTAGCCATTACAAGACAAAATAAAAGATGACCATGAGACTATCACGCTTGTATTCTTAATTCTTTTCAAACTGCAGAAAATTTGATGCAAGTTCCAGTAGTTTGAGGAAATGTGATGAGTTTAATGAATTGTTTTTCATCTATGAAATGACTATAGATGGAAATGGAAATAATAAATGGAAGATGTAAGTGATAGTGACAGTTCTGATGGAAATGATGGTGTGATGCCAGAAATGAAATAAATTTCATATTTAAATTATAAAATTATGGCAACATTCATTAAACCTTTCTGAAATGGAGCTGAATATTGTGAAACTGAAAAAAAAATTAATCATGAATTTGTTCTAGATTTTTCTTTCTCAACCTGGGATGAATGTTTACATCATGAGCCACAAATACTAGTTTTTTAGGTATTCTGAAGTTGGGAGCAATTTAGATCAATCATATTTCAAGCTCATTTGTAAAATGTTTATTCTGTTTGAGCTCTTTTAAAAAAATTTGCTTAGCTAAAGCCATTGGATCAGAATGATTCCAATGTTCTTAATTTTCCTTTTTTAACTTAGAGACTTGAACATTTTTTCCCTTGGATATTTTCTGAATTAAAATTTTAAGTGAAGAAATTGAAGAAGTAATTTATCAGAAACAGTATATACAGAAGAACAAATTTGTGAAAGAGGCAGAAAATATTCTAAATTTATAGGAAGAATATAGATGCAGTGGTTCAAATTTCTGTGTGTTTGGCCAGAGACTATGCATTTGCTTAGAGTACATTTATGTTCAAGGAAAGAGAGAGAGAGAGAGAGAGATTTGCATATTATGTAGAGGAAGCTAGATGGCAATGTGGATAGAGTGTTGGGCTTGGAGACAGGGAGACCTGGGTTTAATTAGTGCCTCACACACTTATTAGATGTGTGACCCTGGGCAAGTCACTTCATTACTGTCTGCCTCAGTTTCCTCATCTATAAATTGAGGATAATAATAACACCTAGCTCCCAGGGTTGTATGAAGAAAATGAAATAATATTTATAAAGTGTTTCACAAACTTTAAAGTTCTATATAAATACTATTATTGTAACTATCATTGTCATCATCATTGTTGTTGTTACCATTAATAGTAATATTCAAATTCTATTTGCAAAATCAAATATTTTTGTAAGGCATTTTGACATTCCCTATAAATTCTGCCCCACCCAATTAGAATTGGTTCTCCGCCTTCTTTTATTCTCTCATAATACATTACATAATATAATATAATACTTTCTAATGTATATGAACTATCTCATCCTTCCATCTATGCAATAATGTTCATGAGAAGACACTTGGTAATATTTCATCTTTTTACCCCCATTCCATACTTAGTATAAATATTTTGAATGTAGTAGGTTTAATAAAAGTCCTGTTGAGCTTAATTTCTTTAGAAGAAAGTCACAAAATATTTTATATTTCATAAGGAAGAAATAGTGGATAAATAGCAGGAGGTAAGGAAAATTACCTAGGATAGATTTATGAGGTGGGAGGGAAGGAATGGACAGAAGAATTGATTCTCTGAGATGAAAGGAAGCAGTGTTGTAACTGGGCAGTTAAATGGCACCGTGGATAAAGTGGAGCCTGGAGTCAAGAAGGCTCATCTTCTTGAGTTCAAATCTGGCCTCAGACACTTACTAGCTATGTGACCCTGGGCAAATCACTTAAACCTGTTTGCCTCAGTTTCCTCATCTATAAAAAGAGTTGGAGAAGGAAATGGAAAACCACTCCACTGTCTTCAGGTCAAGAAAACCCCCAATGTGGTCATGAAGACTCAGACATGGCTGAAATGGCTGAACAACAGATGTTGTAACATGAGGAATTGAAATTATCAGAGGATTATGGACTCTAGAGTTGTAAGGGACCTTGGGAAGGAAGGAAACAATTATTTATTAGGTGCCATGCGCAAGGTACTGTGTTAAGCACTTTACAAATATTATGTTATTTGATCCTCACAACAACCCAGAAAGATGAGTCTATTATTATTTCCATTTACAGTTGAATAAAACAAAACAAAGAGAAATTAAATGTGCCTAGGGTCACACAGCTGAGGTCACATTTGAGCTCGGATCTTTTTGTCTCCAGGTCTTGCACTTTATCCACTCCACCATCTACCTTAGAAATCATGTAAACTAGTTTCCTTTTCAACAGGTGAAAAAAATTGATGCCAGAACAGCAAATGACTCACCTAGGTTCACATGGGTAGTAAATTGCAGTGCTGGGATTTTACCCTAGATCTTCTGGCTCCATTTTTCTGTGTTGCTTACCCCTACACCACACTGTTACCTCAAAATGCCATTGGTATTACTAGCAATGATCACTCTAGAATAAGCAAATGCATATGTCATAGTTAAGCTGCTGTTATTTTGTTCATGTAGATTGATTCCTGGTAATACTTAAAAGTGATTTTGGTGGAGCTATGATTTTTTTTTAAAATAATCTATGAGTCCAGGATCTTAAAGATGGACCAATTTTGAAGCATAGTGAGGTGTAGGGTATAAGTGAAGTGGTAAAGATATGATAGAAGAACATTTCAGTGAAGATAAAAAATGAGGGAAATTAAAGTGATTTCACAGTGGAAGTATACTGTAGACTCTCCAGACAGAGAGAATTGGATAATCCTTTCTTATCAACAGATTACGAAAACACAGAAGCAAGATATGTTATAGTGATGAAGTGTTCTGGTGTCTTGCTTGTAGTGAACACTCAATAAGTATTTATGAATTTACTATCCAGATGTCTGCTTGAAATTTTCTTCTGCTAATGATAGAGCATTTAATAAATTCTTTAATTACTTTGCTAACAATTGTATTTCTTTGAAGATAGGATGATGAGGGGAGTGACTTATTTGTATTTAATTCTGATGACCTTGGAAGAACCAGCTGATAAAAAGGAAAAGGACAGGAAACTTTGAAGGTAGTGTTTTCTGAGAGTTCGTTATGTCAAGGGAAAAGAATTCTGGGTATAGTTTGACATATATCCTAAGCTTTAGGAAAGTAGATTTTTAAAGGTTGAAATAAAGTTTGATTTCATGGCCAGAGATACTAAGGAGAACCTGACTCAAGAGGATTAGGGGACTCTCAAAAATGAAGTTCTGACAATGTAATTACAAATGACACTAATCATGAAGAAAAGTCCAATAAAACTGCAAACAGACCTCTCCAATGACCTCTTATTAAGAAGGATATATGCATAATATGGAAGATGGGGCATATAACTAAAAGCAGATACAAAAAATGTAGCACAGACTTATAGCTTTATGGGAATAATGTCAGAAAGTCTAAAGTTTTGCATAAGCTGGAGTTATGACAAATGTGTAGGATAATAAAAATGCCAGATATTTAAAACAAGAAATAAGGAGACAGACTCACAGCATGAGGAAGAGTACTGTATTCTTTTGGGGGATGGGGCAAGGCAATTGGGGTTAAGTGACTTTCTCAGGATCACACAACTGGCAGGTGTCAGTTTTTCCTGACTCCAGGGTTGGTACTCTAACCACTGAGCAACCTAGCTGCCCCCAGAGTACTGTATTAATGAAGCACAGAACTTCCCAACTCCTTTCTTATTTGTTTTCGTTATCAAGGGAAAGGAGAATAATACTCCACCCCCTCTCAAGAAAAAATAAAGATAATTTAAAAGGTATTGAAACATAGAATTGCTAAGGCATTAGAAAGAAATCATTTGGCTACTTTAAATAAAATCTCCTAGATCAGGTCAATTACTATAAGAAGCATAACAGAGTATATAAGAAAGAATCGGACATAAGACTTGCTCTCCAGGTGTCATCACACATGGCAGATTTTTATTATAATATAGGATTAGATGCAATGTCAAAATATGTCACTGTGTTGTGTTTTTGTTTTGTCTGAACCTATGGTTTCATGGGTATTAGGAAATCCCTATACACTGTAATTCCGTATACTGAAATAGCTCAGAAACTACCATGTAACTATAGTCTTAGTCAATTGCTTGAAGACATTGAAAGGTTAATAAGATTGCCCAGGTTCACACAACCAGTTATGTAAGAAGCAGGTCTACAACCCTTATCTTTCTAGCATTCTATGTATTCAACCACATTGTCTCTCTAACATAAATGATATAGATAATTTAGGTTGTAGGATTCCAAAGGAGTCAGAAACTATGGTTGTTAGGAATTGTCAGAGAAGATGTCTACTTGGAAGAACGAGTCCTTTAAAAATGAATAATAATGGGCGCAGAGGTGCTCCTGGCTGAACATTGAGTGGGTAAGGTTGGAAGCTAGATAGAGAATAGACTTAAAATATCAAGCTGAGATGGAACTTTTCCTGTAAGTGAGCGATTCTTTACCCCTTTTGGTGTCATGAACCCCTCTGGCAAGCTGACAAAACCTATGTACCCTTTCTCAGAATAGTGTTTCCAAATGCATAAAATAAAATATTAGCATCAAAGGAAGCCAATTGTATTGTGAAAAGACATTATTTTTCTTTGATTCAAGTTCACATGTGAAGAGTATTCATGCATCTCAGGTTAAGGACAGTTGAAGGTTTTTGAGGAGAAGAGTGAAAAGTTTAAAGGGTGTTTTAGGAAGGTCATTCTGATCATGGTGTGTGTTGGCTGCCAACACGAAATGAAATCACATTAATTCTTAAGAACTTTCTCTTGCATGGGGTGGGGTGGGGAGGAGGATGAGCAATATCTACTTGGAGAAACAGATACAGTTAGCTGAGAAGAAAGAAAGTACTAATAACTATGGGTTAAGGCTAGAGGAGCTGGAGATTTCTGAGGAAACATGTGACCTGAGCCCTGGAGGAAGAAAAGGCTTCTAAGGGGAAGACATGAGGAAGCAGTACCTTCTAGACCAGGGGTGGGGAACCTGTGGTGCTCTAAGTCCTCAAGTTCAACTGCTTGACAGGTAAACACATAGGTAACACTGACTACACCAGTTGTTAGGAGACACAGGAGAGTTGTTCTAACAGGTGTTCAAGCACAGATTCACTCTTGCTCCAGGCAAGTTTATTCTAGTCCATTCTCACAAGGGGTTACTGATAATGGGAGCACCCACTCCTACAGCATTCCCTAATCACCTTTCTCACAGGGGCCAGGGAGAAGGAGAGGGCAGCTACCCCTACATCTTGATAGGATTAGTTGAGACAGATACAGCATTCCAGCTTGTGCATTTCCCTAAATCTCCCTCCCAAGTTTCAATGGGGGCCAATTGAGGCAGCTACATACATCCCTGTCTGCATTACCCAAATCCCAAATCCCCACTTACTAACCACTGCCGCTTGACTTGTAGGGCAACAGACAAAGAAAACATTTTGCCCACATTAAGCTCACAGGTTAACTATAGCTGTATCATCATTCAGCACAGCCATAGTAAATATTACACTATGTCATCCCCATATCTCACTGTGCGGTTATGGTAGGAATTATTTATAACCAGGGTCCTGGGAAATGTTGTCTAGGATCCTTGAAACTATGCCCTAAAATGAATAACAAAATCCTCCTTACCTTTCAGTCAGGACCTAGACGTCACATATGGCCAGCAGGTTCCAAACCCACCCCTGTTCTAGGCACTGGAGTTAGGCTGGAGTCTTGTCGACAGTTAATGGGATCTAAATTATAGTGGCAGTAGAAAGAAAGGTCAGGTATGAGAGTTATAGATATGACTGGATCACTAATTGGTTATGAGAGGTCAGTGAGAGAAATAATTCTCCATTTCTGAGTCTGTTTGACTGGGAAGGGAGAAAGGGAGGTTGTCCTAATTTTGATGCCTCTGATCTAATAGAAATAAAGAAGTTGCATTTCAGATGAAAATAAAATTAGAATATGTAAACAGAAATTCTGATTTCTATAATGAATATGTTATTACCATTAAAAATCTTCTTGTATATGTGTGGATACAAAAGGAAGGTTACCGTTTTTTAATTTTACAGATGTGACTTTTTGTGTCACAAACATCTCCAAAGTTTTCCACAAATCCCTGAAACTGATGGTGCCTTGTCAAAACATACCTTTACAGGCACCAAATTAGCACCCCATTTCAGTAATTAGTATATTTAGTGTCCAAGTATCATGATATCATGGAAGTATGTTAATAGAAATCACATTTTATGTAAATAATGAAACAGAAATGAAAATCCTTTTCACATCATTGTTCTTTCTTTTGAGCAAAGGTTGTTCTGACTAACAGCAATGCCTTTAACATTACTATTATAAACTCGTAGTGTCAAGTAAAGCTACTTGGATATAGGTCATTAAAGGAAAACAATCACCCCTACCCCACTTCCCACATAATCATTACAGTTTATTATATATACTTTGGGGGCAGCTAGGTGATGCTGTGGATAGAGTGCTGGGCCTGGAATCAGGAAGACTCCTCTTTCTGAATTCAAATCTGAGCTTAGACACTTATTGGTTGTATGACACTGGGCAGGTTGCTTAACCTTGTTTGCCTCAGCTTCCTCATCTGTAAAACTAGGTGGAGAAGGAAATGGCCAACCACTCCACTATCTTTGCCAAGAAAACCCCATATGGGGTCATGAAGAGTTGGAAATGAGCAAAACAAGTGAATGTGACAACATACACAGTTTTGGTGGGATGGCACTGAAAACATTCTTGTGTTATATGCTTTTGCAGAATGTCACTGTATCACAGGGTAGGAAAGTTAGGAAGAAAGTCTAATTAAAATTAGATCTCAAATTCTTCCTCTGGGGAACAACCTATAAATGAATTCTTCTGACCCTCAAAACCAAACCTAAATTGTTACTGATTGAAATTTCAGGGCTGTTTCCTAGCCCTCTGATTGCCTTCCTCGGGCTCTCATTTCCCCACTTTGCATTATTTTCGATAATCCTTCATCTGGGATGACAATATTTTCCACAATTTTCAATTAATTTTTAAAAAATGAATATGCAATCAGATGGCTTTCTGATTAAGTGAAAATCAGTGCTTTTGTGGCGAGGTGGCATTGAACAAAACAAATGCCTTGACACTATCATTTGTCATTTAAGCAGGGTTGGGGCTCTCTGTAGCATTTCCCCTATAGCTGCCCCTCTTGAGCTTACATTTCATATTTGAGAAATAAATTGGGAGCATTAAGCTCATGCTGCGTTTGATTTAGTTTTCCTTTTGACTAAAAAATGGAAGCTCATCTCAGCAAGATTGAGAGTAAAGTGCTGTGAGAAGCACATTTGAAGCAACCCAGAGAGAGGCCTGAATGAGAGAAGAGCTGCTACTCTTGATGAAGCTCTATTTATTTAAAAGGTTATTTTGAGATCTTATTTTATCTTTTGGTTTTTAGAAATTATTCCTTTTCTATTTACATATTTAGGAGGACCTTATTATATTTATTTTGTTGCACAGTGTTTTCCTTTTACATTCAACTTAAGTGTAAAAAAAATAATTATACTTCACCTGTATCTCTGAGCATACTAATGAGAAAGCAAAGGCTATGTATCTTATTAGTCATTACACTGACAATCTACTCCCTAAAAATTTTAAGTATAAGTAAAAGTACTTGTTTTATGCAGATTTTTTGTTCATTTCTAATTTGTAGGTTCAAATATTATTAAGTGAAATATTTTCCTAATTAAATTAACTTTATCTCAAAATTAGTTGCTTTTTTATTTAATGCAACTTTGTGAACACTTCTTTCCTGTATTCTCAGCAATGCCCCTGTGTTGTTCCTGGTAGGTTTCCTTCTCAGTGGTTTGAGTTGTAGTTCAACTTTTCTGAATTATCGTTAGTTTATGTATTTATCATAAGATTCCTTAAACATATACAAGTGCCTAGTATACGCAAAACATTGTGTTGGCTGTTTGGAGAGATAAAAACATCAGTCATTTGTTCTCTTCCATCAAGAAGATTAATGCATTCCTAAAGGTAAATTAGATATACATAGAATTACTGTAATAAAGCTTGTTAAGTACACGAGAGGTACTGAGCGATATGGAAGTTTTGAAAAGGGAAAGTTGGTTGTTGACAGGAAAAATCATTGAATACTTTGCAGGGTTAAGTGATACTTGCTTCTTGATTTTTAATAGGTGAAGATGGGGGATAAGCAAAGATCAAATGTATTCCAGGCATAAGCAATGCAATGGATTTTTTAAATAATATTTTTTAAAAGCCCAGGTTGTATCTGTGAAGTGTTGTGTAGTCCAGTTTGAAATATAGTCTTTGTGAAAAGGAATTGTTCTATATAAGATGGCAAAATTAGGTTGGAACCAAATTATGGAAGACATAGAACAGTAATGAGCATTGTGGAAACACTGAATTATTTAACCAATAAAGTGATGGGTTCAAAGCAATGAATTAAGAAAATTAATCTAGCAGCAATGTGTCATATAAATAAGATAGCTTCTCTCCTGGTGGGGAGAGACTAAAAGGAACATTAGATTGGTGGCATAGGAGAAATAGTCTTCTATCAGTATTTCTGGGACAGAGTTAACCTACATTCCACCTTAAGTTAAAAAACATATCTGAATACTTCAATGGGTCTTTGATTTTGTTGATTTGGGTAATCTACTCCAACAGAATATATAATAACACACCCATGCCTTCTCATTGCATAAGACTCTCATCTACAATTTCCCCATAAATCTTTTACAAAGAATCCATTTAATACCCTAGGGGCAGTGGTGTTTTACTCGACCTCGAGTTGAAACAGAGCCGAAAGTAGCCACGACTGTGGCCATAAGTTCAGGCTCACTGGTAGGAGCCAAAGCATTTCCCAGAGAGTTTGATCCTTACGGCAGAGGGAGCTGGAGTAAGGGCAGGCTTTGAAAGAGGGATGTGGTAAATTCTAGAGATGACGGAGGAAGGTGATTACACTTTGTGCTGCTGGTGGACAATGAAGCAAGTTGCTTTATTGGTGGTTACCTCACAGAAGAAGTGTGACACCCAGATGAGCACACTAAGGCAAAAACCCCACTTTTGTAGTGCTACTTATGGTCTTCTAATAGAATACATGAATTTAGTTATGGTTTTCTGTTTGAGTACCAATAAAATGGGAGTTGTCCCTTTGTTGTCCTTTGTTTTGGTAACATGGTTGACATCTCACTTTCTAACCAAATGTCTCTTTGATCACATATTTCCATTGGTATTATGCTGTGGTTTATTTACATCTACTATGTATCTTTTTTTTGACTTTTGGGTGAAATGAAACTTTAATTCTTTGGAGAACTGGAATTTGTACCATGCCATGATTAATAACCATATAGCATCAATATAGATTTATATTTTAAAAGAGATTTTACTGATGTGATATAGTTATTTCTGTTGTGTGTTGTATAGTTATTTTATTGATGTTGTATGATATATATTTTCACATTGCCTGCCTGTCTGTCTTTCTCTCTCTCTCTCTCTCTCTCTCTCTCTCTCTCTCTCTCTCTCTCTCTCTCTCTCTCTCTCTCTCTCTCACACACACACACACACACACACACACACACACACACACACACACACACACATAACAACTAAGGGATGCAATGGATAGAGAAATGAAATCAGAAAGACCAAAGTTCACATCCTGCTTCAGATACTACCTGCATGAATTTGGTTAAATCACTTAACCTCTGCCCCATTTTACTCATAATAATGACTAACATTTATATAGAGTCTAATATGTCCCAAATACTATGCTGATGACTTTAGAATTATTATTTCTTTTGAGCCTCATGAGAGGTAGGTGCTATTATCTCCATTTTGCAGATAAGACAACTGAGCAAAATAGAAGTGACTTGCCCAGGCAGGTTTACACTACTAGTAAGTGTCTGAGACCAGTTTGAATGCAAGTTTTTCTGACTTGAAGTCCTTCAGGATCCCTATAATGTCACACGTTTCATCTTCCATTGTTTTACGATTATTGTGTCCATTTGGATTGAGCTAGTTATTGTACACATTGTTTTCCTGGCTCTGCATGCTTTACTTTGTGTCAGCTCAGGTATATTCTTCTCATGTTTTTTTGTATTGCTCTTGTTAATAATTTCTTAGAGGATATAGCACCATTACATTACATTTATGTGCTTCCATTTATTTAGTAATTCCTAAACTAATGGGTCTCTACTTTTTTTTGGTCCTTTATAACAAAAAAAAAGTACTGCTCTAAATGTTCCAGTGTATATCCTACCTTTCTTTTTGTCAGTGATTTCTTTGGAGTATAAGACTTGTAAGACGATCACTGCGTCATTTTAGCCACTTTGAACAATCCCAGATTGTTTTTCAGAATGGTTATGCTAATCTATAGCTTCACCAAAAATAGTATGTGCTTCTTTTCCCATAACTCCACCAACATTTATTGTTCTCATCTCTTGTCAGCTTTGTGTGAGGTAAACCCTCAGGATTGTTTTTATTTTAATTTGTTTTATTATTAATAATGGGACATTCTATAGAATGAATGCCAGTAATTTGAAATTTTTTTCTGTGTAAAACTGTCATGCCATTTGACATCTTCCCTATTGGGGAAAGACTTCTGGACTATAGATCATTGTTAATGAATTACTATTAATTAAAGACTGAATCTGATGGGAACAGAGTAATATAATCTCAGAGTGATCTTGAGTTTAACATTTTTCACAAAAGTTTTGAACTTAAAATAGGCATGGCTTAATCAAATTCCTGTACTCATAATTTATTTTCATATCAACAACATTCACACTCAGGAAAACTTGGAAAGTAATGGGAAATGGTACAAAACATTCTTAGCAAAAAGATGCTGGAAAGAAAGTGATGATGGTGACTTTCTCATTCTTCTGTTTTGATTTGTCACATATTGCTGTGCTCTATAGATTCACTGAAGGATCCTAATCCATTTACACACCTCCTATGATACTTAGCATATTGACATGCACTGAACATTTTTCCCCACTTCCTTTTTTTTTGCTGTTTCACGAACACAGCATAAATATAAGGTAGTAACACTTAAAATAAATCTCCTTAAAGCCAATATTGCATTTAGATGAACCTTTTTGAAATGGGGCACCATCATTTTCTGCGTAGCCTTTCTTGTGTAACTTTATAATGTTGCTACTTTTAGAACTGAAATATTTTTTTGCACATTACAATTTCCTAGAAGTAATAACTATGACTGTTACTGAATAGTGTATCTTAAAATGTATATAGCACTTCGGAAGCCAAAAACATTTGAAGGATAGATCTTGCTATTCTATTTAACATTATCACATGATGATAATCAATGATGTCTACATTAATCCACATTTCCATAAGATGTCTTCATTATACCGTACATTTTCTTGCTGTGCCTGTAGGATTCATAGATTTCAAGTGTTCTAAAAATAAGATTGCATTACGTTTTCGTATCTCTATTTTGAAATAGAAAATGTTGACATTTTTCCTGAAGAGATGTATATACAATTAATCAGTCAACAAGCCTTTTAAAGTTCTTATTATATGCCAAGAAATAAATGATATGACTAAAGTCTACATTTAAAGTTCACATTAAGCAACTAGTCTTTATAATAAATTTGCATCCTTTTTATAATTAAATTATCTTCATTTAAGGGTTTGTCATTATTAGCACTTCAAGGCTATGATACCTGTGCTAGTTCAGTACATTAATATCTGGGTTAATTTCATTCACAGGATTAGCTTGTTCAGGTTGAATTGACCCACATTTCAAACTTTAGCTATAACATAAATATACTCTTGCTATATTGTATAGCCCTCATTCATCTTAGCTTTGAATTCAATTCCAAAATTCATTTGACACAGTCATACCTTTTTGATTTCTCAATTAAAATTCCATCTTATGCAAGAAGATTTTCACAATCTCTCTTAATACTTACTAGAGGGAAGAGCCCTTCCTCTGTTGATTATCTCCAGTTTTTCTTGTATATATCTTAACTGTGCGGCATGTTTTCATTTTGTCTCCCTTCATTAGACTATGAGCAGAAATTATTTTTTTCCTTTCTTTGTCTCCCTAGTGCACAGTGTCAAGCACAGTTTTTCACAAATACTAAGCATGTAATAAATGTTTGTTGATTTGACTTATGTTAAATATTAAATATCAGGCTTTCATGTGTCTATGTAAAAAAGAGTTAAAAAGCAAAGGTTCTAAGTGCAGGTCTTTATATCTTGTATATATACATACTATTTCCTAATGCATATAGGTTGATTTAGGATCCTTACATGCACTTACATATTCACATATATACATATGCTTAGTCTCAACCAACCATGCTTGTTTCACCGCTTAAAAATCAAAACCCTGACCTCAGAAGTAATAAGGCACCTATATGCCAGAAATATATACAAGAAGCAACTGCTAAATCTTATTATGTTATTTTGAAATAAACAGTGGAAACAAAATTATCAAGTTATACAAAAGAATACTAGCTTCCAGTGCAGAAAAAAATAAAAAAGATTGCAGTGTTAAATTAGACAAACAAAATGGAGCACTTGTGGAGTAGAAAAATATTAAAATATGAAATTATTATTACATCACTCTATATGGAAAATGCCCAAGGCTCAAAACCATTAAAAAGTCTTTGACTGTGGAGAATAGCATAGCGGTTGAACCGGTTATAGGTAGAAGATTTCTTAGGACTCTGTCTTATTAGGGGATAATTTTTCTCAAGTTTCAGAAAAGTCATTGCTCATGAGGAAAAATTTAAAAATAAACAGAATGAGAGAGGGCACTTAGTACTGAACAACAACCAGAAAAAGTTATTCAGATAGACCATTATAGATGTTTGAAGTGCGAAAAGACAGCAAGGAATTTAAGAAGACCTCTGTCGAACACGATGGCCACAGTTCCTCCTGCCTTTTGTAAAGTCCATAGAGTGGTTGACTTGAAGAGATGTCTTCTCCTCTTTGACTTGAAGTCTTAAAATTTCTAATCCTTAGGATGATATTCCTCCTTGCCCAGCCCACTCCCAGAATTTCTTCCTCTTGAGTGAGGAGTCCCTGATATTTCTTTCAGAATCAGGGAGCCATGGTTACTAAATAAGGTGGGATGTGTATTTCTGTTGTCCAGAGTTCAAAGTTAGAACAGATCTTCTCAGAGAAGCAATGCTGTGAATGGTGTTTTGGTTTCTTTGACATTGGGTTGTTTATGTTATACTCTAAGTACAGTATCCATTAAGTAGGTTTGGGAGGTAGTGGTGGATTGCCTGGGAATCTAAATAAAACCTATAGCATAATTTCTATGGGAGAATGAATCCCAAATTCTAAAAATGTGAATTTTAAAACATAACCAATGTAGGAATTTATTTTGTTTGATTGTGAGTATTTGTTATGAGATTTTTTTTTTCTGCTTCTCTTTTTTTCTCCCATGGTGGGAGGAGGTGAGATGGAGATAAAAGAGGCTTTTGTGAATTAAAATATAAAGATTTATTTAAATTCATTTATTTGTTGACCACTTAGAGGGAAGTGTTAAGAATATTGCAAAAACATCTTTATTGAGCTCAGATCACTGAGACTGGACAAAAACTATATCCCTAGTTAGTGAAAGAATGTGTAGACAAGATTGTGGATGAGATTACTCATTAGTATTTATCTTTGAAAAATTGTAGAGAACACGAGAGGTGCCATAGGAGGTAAATTAATTAATTTTCAAAAGTATTAGGAAATAAATTCTTCAACTATAGTTTGGTATAAATTATAATATAAATTTGATGAATATTACTGGCATGTATATGTGTATATGAAAAGTTAAACAAGTCGTTAGTGATCACTTTAAGTGATTGTAAGTTCATCAAGAACAGTTTATGTGAGGGACAAGTTCTTGGTCTGACCTTAGTCTCAAAAACATGTGATATAACTTCTAAACTATGCCACTACTGTAGATAAAGGGAAATGTAAGATCTAAGTGAGGGAGCTCCTGAATTCCAGCTTTCTGGAGGGATATTTGAGGTGTCTGATTGATAGCTACCTAGTTGAAGGAGCAGGGATGTGCTGGGCACCATTATTTGAGAATCTAGCTTTCCTAGTGAGAGATGGATTTCAGGTGTGTAGATCTAGCTTCTAGGTTTGCCTCCACCAGAATCCCTGCATTCAAGAATTTCAGAATTCATTCCTCTTGATGTTCTCATGGCTGCACCAGCAGCCCCTGAGGGGAAAGGGCCCCTACCTCCACAAGAATAGCTGGGGCCCAGAGCACGTTCCCCCAAACTCCCTGCTGGGTCTCTGCCAGCAACTGCACCCCAACAGAGAGTGTATCATCTCTGGAATGGGTCTAGCTTGTGAGAAGAGGAAGACCAGTAGAGAAAGCCACAAAGTTGTGGGCCAGAGGCAAGCCCCATCACCTTCTCAAATTGGAGCTCAAAATTGATGGTGTTGGCACTAGACCCTACAGGACAATGGCTGCTGCCCAGCTAGAGACTGAACTATCCCCTGAGGTCTCCATGATGCCAATTTCAAAATATCAAGGATCCTGAGTCGTTCCAAGTCCCCCCTAACATCAGGAACCTGAAGTGACTCTTCCAATCTAGGCCAGGAGTCCTGACCCCTATATGGGCTGGCTTCCATGGATCAGTCCTACATAACCTTGAACAGACTTTGACTATGGCTTTCTCCCCTGGTTAGCCCTTTCCAGATGCGTGCTGTCCCCAGGATGGCTGATGGTAAGCACAGGGTTGGCATGGGGCCCTACAGGACAAGACCTGCTGCCCATCGAGAACCTGAACTGTCCCCTGAAGTTACCATGATGCTAGTTTCAAAATAACAAGCATCCTGAGTCATTCTAAGTCTGCCCTAACATCAGGAACCTAAGATGACTCTTCCAATCTAGTGCAGGAGTCCTGACCCCAGTCTTGGCTGGCGTCTGTGGGCCAGTCCTACATAACCTTGAACAGACTTTGACCAGGGCCTTCTTCCCTGATTAGCCCTTTCCAAATGCTTGCTGTACCCAGGATGGATGATGGTAAGCACGGGGCCCTACAGGACAATGGCTTCTGCCCAGCCTGGCTCTGGGCTGTCCCCTAAAATCCCCGTGATGCCAGTTTCAAAGTAGATGAACCCTGGATTGTTTCAAGTCCCCTCTAACATCAGTAACCTAAAGTGACTCTTCCCATCTAGGGCAGGAGTCCTGACCCCAATATGGGCTGACATCCATGGACCAGCCCTTCATTACCTTGAACAGACTTTGACCAGGGCCTTCTTCCCTGGTTAACCCTTTCCAGAGACCTGCTGTCCCCAGGATGGCTGATGGTAAGCACGAGGCCCTGTAAGACAAGACCTACTGCCCATTCAGAACCTGAACTGTCCCTTGATGTCTCCATGATGTCAGTTTCAAAGTACATAATACTATATTGTGCCTCACCCTCCAGTTTGAGTTGGAACATGGAAGCTTACCTCCTTTCCTGTGGCTGCTTTCACAGCCCAACTCCTTATATCTCCTATGAACCCTCTGAAAATGGAAGATGCAAATAAAGGATTCTTCTCTCAGGAAAAAAAAAAGAATTTCAGAATTCATCTTTCTATCAGGAAAGATGGACCCTGAAAGTAAAGAAGTAATAAGATGGTTGGGGAAACTTTGCCCTTTCCTGTCACCCTGAGAATCCTAAGACTTGTGGAGGGAGGAATTCTGTCTGGAGAGCTATTCACCTAGGGAAGGATCCCCCTAGTTTCCTAGGAGACAAAGAAAGCTAGTGAATTTTATGTTGCAAAACATAATTGCTCAACAGGAGCAGTAGGCATGGCCATAAGATGGGGACTTCAGTGTACCTGGGAAAGATGTGACTGAGAATGCTGTGTGATCAGCCTAGAAGCAGGGTTCTGCTGACACGATGAATGATGCAATGCTTGGTACCTATTGTCCAAGCTCTACAAGAGAAACTCAACTATGTATTTATGGAGACCTTGGCAAAATGAGGAACCTGTGTTCTTCCCTCTTCTTGCCTTTAGACAGTCTGTTCCTCCTGATTGGATTGATCTGTCTGCCCCTCCATCTCTTGGGATCTCTAGTTCTCTTTTAAGCTCAGCTATGTGAGCCCACAGTGTGCTTTTGGTGA
The DNA here is from genome assembly GCF_028372415.1 of Notamacropus eugenii. Lineage (NCBI taxonomy): Eukaryota > Metazoa > Chordata > Mammalia > Diprotodontia > Macropodidae > Notamacropus > Notamacropus eugenii. The sequence continues at coordinate 256,443,305 of NC_092873.1, read as the reverse complement.
CTGCATTTACTATGAGGTTATTAGTGCTTTCAAGTTACTTTTTATGTACTTTCTATATATTTCGTATTCATTTATCTGGAGAGGGGCTGTATCCTTCCAGTAGATTTAATTTAAGCCCCTGAGAAAAGATACTTTTATTTTTGCCTTTGTGTCCTCAGTAGATTAGGAGAATGTTGTAGATATAGCATTGACAGAATTCCTCATGTTTTATTTATAGTTAAGATGAAGAAATAAGGACAACATAATAGTTTCTAGATGACTTTGGAACTAGTTGAATGGGAAGACCCAGAGGACTCATTAATTCATCCATGTCAGTATGTAAGGAAGTCTTTGATGGAGACTGCCCTTAGCCTTGTCATGTTCAGTTTTTTTTTTTAAGTCAGGTTTAGATAGCATAGTTATCAAATTGACAGATGACACAAAGCATGGATAACATGTTGGATGACAGAGATGGGAACCAAAAATATGTCAGCAGGCTAAGATGATGTACTGAACCAAATAGAATAAACTTTCAGAAATAATTAGGTTTAAAAAATTCAGCTGCACAGGGATAAAGTGAGGGATGAATGACTAGACAATAGTCTCCATGAAAATAACCTGAGAGTGGAACTTTGTGGGAAAGAGTCAAGATGGCAGAGCAGAGAAAGTAATCACCTAAGCTCTCTCACATTATCCTCCAAACAGCTTTAAAATAAGACCTCAATTCTGAAGTGTTAGAGCCAAAAAAGGCCACAGTGAGATTCTTCCAACCTATGACAACTTAAGAGATCAACAGGAAAGATCTGTGGCACAAGAGTAGAGAGTGATATGAAAGCTACATGGATGAATGACCAATACTAGTACTAGATTGTGATGATAGAAGCAGCAGCAGCTTTGGAAGTTCTTAAGGCAGAGACAGTAAGAGGACCTAACAACTGGTCAAAAAGAGATGACACGGGACCCTTATGCTAGCACCAGATGGAAGACCAAATGCTATTTACAAATGCATTGACTATACCTACTTCTTGGTCATAGTTCAAGGATAGAGACAAGTACTTTCAGTCACTGGGGAGCAGAAACCCTTAGGAACAGTATCTCTTTTGGTCACAGGTGATCAAGTGCCCTGATGAACAGTATTACTTCCTGTCTGAAGGCATAAAGGACTCTGGGAAACAGTATTAGCTGCAGTCCCAAGGGATTAGAGACGCTTCCTGGGTAAAAACTAAAGTACAGATCAGGAGAGAATTGACCATACCTCTTCACAGAGCAAATCGCTTTGGAAGCACTAAAAACTTCCAAACCTCAAGAACTACCTCTGAAAACAGGACTATGGAAAAAACCTGAAGCTTGAGACAATGCCCCTCCCCCCATTGATAGAACCCAATTTTAACATAAATTTCAAAGTCAAGAAATACAGTAGAAAGTGAGGAAACAACAAACGAGCTTCACCATAAAAAGGTACTGTGGTGACAGGAAAGATCAAGGCACAAACTCAGAAGAAGACAATAAAGTCAAACAGATGCAAGCAAAAGCATCAAAGGAAGAAAGACGTGAATTGAATACAAGTCCAACAAGAATTCTTAGAAGAGCTAAAAATTTAGTTTCAAAATCAAATAAGATTAGCTAGGTGAAAAGTTAAAGAAATGAAAGCAAAGGAAGAGAATTATGAAAATACGACTAACAGGATGCATCAAAATACTGAATAAAATAATACCTTAAAATAGATTTGGTTGGGGAGGTGGTGGGAGTACAAAAACTCATGGAAAAAAATCATTGCTTTAAAATTTAGATTTGAGGAAACAGAAACAAATGACTCCATAAAACTTCAAGAAACAATAAAACAAAATGAGAAGAATGAAAAAAAAAGTAGAATAAAATGCAAAATATGTCATAAGAAAAAAAAAGTGACCTGGAAAATAGATCAAGAAAAGATAATTTAAGAACAATTGGACTACCTGAAAGCCAAGGTCAAAGAAAGAGCCAAGATATCATAGTTCAAGAAATTATCAAATCCTCCAAATCCTAGAACCAAAGGGTAAAATAGAAATAGAAAAAATCTACCAATCACCATCCAAAATGAAAACTCCTAGGAATTTTACAGCAAAGTTTCAGAGTTTCTAGGTCATAGAGAAAATACTTCAAGCAGCCAGTGGAATAGATAATGTACATAATACACAATAGTAAATGACCGCAGTAATCTAGTGTTTGGTCCCAAAGATCCAAGCTTTTGGGACAAGAACTTACTGTTTGACAATAAGCAACTGGGTAGAAACTACCAACATCTCATAGCATATACTAACATAAAATCAAAATGGTTAAATGATTTAGACATAAAGGGTGATATCAAAAATAAATTGGGGCATCATGAAAAAATGTACCTGTCAGATATATGGCTGAGGAAACAGTTTATATAACCAAACAAGAGAGAGAAAGTATAACCTGAAGTAAAATTGATAATTTTGATACATGAAATTAAAACACTTGCACAAACAAAGCTAATGCAACCAAAATTTAAAGGAAAATGAGAAACTGGGAAAAATTTTACAGTAATTTTCTCTGATAATGGCTTGATTTTCAATTATATAGGGAACTGAACCAAATTTATAAGAATAAGAGCCATTCCTTAGTTGACAACTGATCAAAGGATCTGAAAAGGAAGTTTTCAGAAGAAACCAATGCTATCAATAGTCACGAGAAAAAGTGTTCTAAATCCCTACTGATTAGAGAAATTCAAATTAAACAACTCAGAGGTACCACCTCATGTCTATCAGATTGCCTAATATGACAGAAAAGAAAAATAACAAGTGCTGTACGGGATGTCAAAAATTGGGATACTAATGTACTATTGGTAGAGTTATGAACTAGTTCAACTATTCTGGAGAGCAATTTGAAACTTGTGTAAAGTGCCATAAAACAGTGCATATCCTTTGACATAGCAATATTACTACTAGGACTGTATTCTAGAGATCAAATAAAAAAGGATCTATTTGTACAAAAATATTAATATCAGCTCTTTTGTGGTGGAAAAGAACAGGAAATTGAGGGGATGCCCATCAATTGGAGAATGCCTGAACAAGGGATGGTATATGATTGTGATGGAATACTAATGTTCTATAAGAAATGAACAGAATGGTTTCAGAAAAACCTGGGAAAATTTATGTGAACTGACAAAAAGTGAAGTGAGCAGAACCAGGGGAACATTGTTGGTAGTAACAGAAATATTGTAAGGATGATTAACTATGAAAGATTTAATTACTTTTATCGAGAGAGATTCAAGACAATTCCATAGTACCTGTAATGAAAAATGCTGTCCACTTCCAAAGAGCAAACTGATGAACTCTGAATGTAGATTGAAGCAGGCCTTTTTTTACTTTATTTTTCTCATTTTATTTTTCTCTGTGTTTTTTTTTGAAACATGACTAATATGGAAATAAGTTTAGCATAACTTCACATGTATGATCAATATCAAACTTTCAAAAAGCAGGGAGATGTCAGAGGCAGGGAGAGAATTTAGTGTTCAATTTTTTAAAAATGAGGTTTAAAAATTTTTACATGTAATTATAAAATGATCAATGAAGTAAATAAAAATGTTTTTAAAATAATCTGGAGTTTTATTGTATTGCAGAATCAGCATGAGAAAGAAGTATCACATAGCTATATAAAATCTTAATGCAAACTCTAGCTTAGAATTGCAGAAGAATGTCTAGACCTAATGAAGTGGTAGTTTTGGCTTATTTTTAATTTAAACCACATCAACGTATTGTATTTAATTCTGGATGTCAGATTTTAGGAAGGATATGAGGAAGGTAGGATGAGTGCAGAAGAGGATGACCTGTTCTCGGGGAACTTAAAGCCATGTGGTTTGAGGGTTAGTTGAAAGAATATGACTTGATTATGCCAGATGAGAGTAGACTTAGTGGTTTCCTTGTACAGTCAAATAGAAGATTTGGACATGTTTTGCTTGGCCCTAAAGGACAAAAGTAGAATCAATGAAGGGCAAAGAGACAGGCTTAAGTTTGATGTAATGAAAGCTTTTATCAAAAGGATAGCTATCCAAGATTGTTATGGGTTATGTTGAGTCAAAAAAATCTTTCCCTGGTGTTCTTTTGGTGGCGGTTTTAATGACTGTTTGTTGGGGATGCCTGGAAGTGATTTCTACTTCGTGTGTGTTGGGGTAGATGACTGCTCAGAGATCCCTTTCAACAATAGGTAACTATGCAAGATTTTCAAAATTATATTTCAGTTATCAGCTGTTTTCATCAATGAACCTCAAAATAATTAGATCATTTACTTATGTTTTGAATAAATAAAATGATGATTTGTCCAACTTACACTGTTAAATTTTAGCTAATATATGTTGGATTATTATTACTATAAAAATGCCCCTTAAAATTTTCTTGGAAGGTATAAAAGCCTTCCCTGGCTGTCCCATATTCTCTGGTGTAACTGCATTCTGCCTTTTTTGTATTTGTTGCATGTCAAATGAGGTGCTGCACATGATGGAATTATACGCCAAATGTGAATTGGTAATTCTGGTTTTTTTTTCATCAAACCAAGAGGATTTGTTCAATCAGTAGCAAAAATGTAGTTGTTTGCCAAAGAAGTTCTCACCTGAGGTGAGGAATTGCCCTTCATATTAAAAATAGCTTAATGATTTACACCATTTTTATTAAAAATAAATAAATAGATAGCTCAGGGTAATAAAACAACTAATGACCATTTTATTCAGCAGTGTCTGTATAAAATACTACCCTGGGGATGGTAAACTTTCATCCAATGTGATCTAAAGCTTTTGCCATCTCAGTAATTTTTTCTATCAAGGGTATAATATTTTACTATTGTTAGCCTGGAAATGATTTCTTATTTATAATAATTTGAAAAACACATACACACATACATACTTTGAAAAGTTATAAAATATGTATTATTTACCTGAGAAAATGACCTAAGATAAACATGTTTTTAAGATCAATAAAATTCATGAGGTATACATTTGTCAAATTCAATTTGTATTCATTATTCAGATTCAGGGAGCGAAAAGTATACAAGGCAATATGCAATAAAAAAGTCCAAATATGTAGAAATAGATATAAGACTACTCAGTGGAAGCCAACAAATATAAGTGGTGTAGTTCTGACGTACATTAAATTAAAAAACCCACTAATGGTGAATGTTTGTGGATTTCAAAGAAGTAAAACTGCTAACGGTGAGACAAGATCTTTACTTTTCATATCATAGCCATAATATGTTTATAGTAGGAATGGAGACCATTTGTGAAAAACCCGTGAATTTTTAAAAAGGGACTAGATGAACATTTATTTTGTAATTTTTAAAATATTTTATTAAGATGTATTTTCAAAAGTATCCTACTAAGAATTAACGACTAATACCTAAAAATACTAAAATCTAGAGGTCAGAGGTATTTATTCTTCTTCTTTCATGCATATTATAACCTATAGTAGTAGAAATTTGGCATTTTCTCATTTGTGTATCCAACATGTTACCCGGTAATCTGTAAAGAGAGATACCAGAAAGTTGTAGATTTATTGATTCAGAGTTATAATATCATGGGATTTGGAACTTTAGAGATCTTTTGCCTCTTCATTTTAAAAATAAGGAAAGTATAACTTAGTTTGAGTTATACATGTCAAAGAACACATTCAAGGTGATTTTGAGGATTTTTCATGTGAAAATATTAAAGATCAACTTGTGTGCCACAGAAGAAAATGTAATGGAACCCATTATTATCTCCCTATTTCCCTGAATCAGGGTAAGAATTTGGTTCCTATTTTCATTCAGCTCAATTCCTAATTTTAAATAGAGTGTTCTTGCAATAGTGAGGGAGGGAGACTCAAAATTAGAATTATATGCAGTTTAATTTTTGCTTCTCTGAAAGAATCAGGAAATGGTTGGACTTGTAGAGGGTTAAATCCCATGGTGTTTTCAATGATACACAGTGAGGTGAAGGCAGAACTGGCATTAAAATTAGATGTTTAAAAACCTTAATCCTGGTTGGGGATATTAGTTAGTCATTTTATAATAATATTAAATGAATTTAATATTTTCCTAATGATTAGATCTGGGCAGCTAGCTGGTACAGTGAACAGAATGCTAGACCTGGAGTCAGAAAGACCTGAGTTCAAATCCAAACTCAGATACTTACTAGCTGTTTCATCTTAGGCAAATTACTTAACCTGTTTGCCTCAATTTACTCATATGTAGAAAAAAGAGCTGGATAAGGAAATGGCAAACCACTCCAATATCTTTGCCAAGAAAACCCTAATGAGGTCACTGAGTTATGTACCACTGAAAAAAGACTAACAATCAGATCTGTCAGATAGTGAAATGGGTTTCCTCAAGAAGTGGTTGATTTCTCCTTGTAAGTCTTCAAGCAGAGGCTAGAATGATGGCCATTTGTGCATTATGTGTCGTGTATGCATTATGTATAACATATGCATAGTGCATTATGGTGTCCATTTCTTTTGTGTATGACTTAGACCAGATGGTCACTGCAGTCCCTTCAGATCTCAAGTTCCATGAGTCTATAAAATATTTTTCCATCTCTTAGCTTAGTTCATTCTTACAGGTAGAGGAAGTGTTGCTGTACCTATTTGATATATGTGGGAAATGAAGCATAGAAAATAAATTCTTTTGTTTAATGCCACACAGCTCAGAAGCTTAGCTATCAGTACAACTTGGATCATGCTACCTATATCTGTGGTACATAAAATATTTACTGGAAAGCTACATTTTTGACTACCATCATCTACATCCGAGGATAAAAGTAGTAATAGTTATAGTACTTTGGAGTGAAAGAATAATTTCCCTTTACAGGAATACTAAAAAGATATAATTGCTGTCATGATAATTCATATTAATGCTCGATCTTTGTAGACAATCAAGAAGAAATGGGCATATCTTAGCATTTTAACAATCTGAGTTCTTTACATAACCTGCATTTATTCTTGGTGTTGATTTAAATATTTTGTCTGATTCATGTTTGGCATTAAACATTTTTTGTCTAGGAACAAAAGTTGAATACTAAATATCTTTGAGACACTGATTAATTTTTTGACATCATAAAACAGAATGTGAAGTTACTTAACCTCAGGACCACCAAATCAAACTCCACTGGCAATTACAAAAACAAAAATGATTTTTTGTTGCTTTTTGGAAAGACTCTGCCAAGGCAAAGGAATGACTTTTGTAACTTGGCATAGTGCTATGTGTAGACACTCATCAAGTGATCATCACAATGTTTTTGATTAACATGACGAAGAGGAATTGATTAATTCACTAGAAATTTAATGGTCCTACAGAATGAGAGAGGAAGAAGGAGAGGGAAGAGGAGAGAGAGAGAGAGAGAGAGAGAGAGAGAGAGAGAGAGAGAGAGAGAGAGAGAGAGAGAGAGAGAGAGAGGATCTTAGAAGTTATCCAATTCAACCCTATCATTTTACAGAAGAGGAAAAGAAAGCTCATCAGATTTAAGTGACTTGAAATGAGACAGGTGGAAATCAGAGGCAGAATTTAAACTTCCCTAAACTTTAGGTTTTTCATTTGTAAACAGAATAATTATACTTACACTACTTGCCTCATATTATTTCTGTATACCATGAGATAATGTGTAAATTTTTAAGGCTAAAGCCTTATGCAAAATCTAAGTTCCTTATCTTACATATTAAGAAATTAAGATTGAGAGAAGGGACAGAACTTGCATGATAATCTAGGAAATAAGACTGAGAAGGACTAGGTACACCAACAGGGATAGTGGGCAAGCATGATATTACATACACACATAAAACAGGGAGGACAGAGGAGGGAGGATTGAACAATGCCAAAAGTTGCAGAAGAGTCAAGAAGGATGAGGACTGAGAAAAGGCCATTGAATTTAGCACTGGGAGATCATTAATAACTGTGAAAAGAGAAGTTTCCGTTAAGTACTTGGGTAGGGAGCTAGACTGCAAAAAACTGAGAAATAAATCAAGGGGAGTTGGAGGAAACTATTGTAAACAGTTTTGTGCAGGAGAAAAGTAATAGAATGACAGCTTGTTGAGATGGTTGGACTAAGTGAAGGTTTCTTAAGCCTGGAAGAACTGAGCATGTTTGTGGACAATAAGAGAGAGGTCAGTGGATGAAGATAGTTAAGTGGACCAGTGGATAGAGTTCTGGGTCTAGAATCAGTAGAATCTGAGTTCAAATTCAGCCTTTGACAATAACTACCTGTGTGATCCTGGGCAAGTCACTTAACCTCTGTGAACATAAATTTCCTCAGCCATAAAATTTGTTGTTGTTGTTTAGTCATTTTCAGTCATTTCTACTTCTACATGACCACTTTTGGGGTTTTCTTGGCAGAGATACTATAGTGGTTTGCCATTTCCTTCTCCAGATCATCTTAAAGATGAGGAAACTGAGGCAGACAGGGTTAAGGGACTTGCCCAGAGTCACCCAGCTAGTAAGTGCCTGAGGCTCGATTTGTACTCAGGAAGAGAAGTCTTTATAATATCATTCCTTATCTATCCACTGTGCCACCCTGCTGCCATTAAGTATGAAATAGGGATCATCATTTTAGAGTATTAAGTATAGATTCATCTCCCTGTGTTGTGAGTCTTAATTGAGAAAACATTCATAAAAATCACAGCACCATGCCCAGCACATAGTAGGTGCTTTTAAATGTCCTTCCAGTAGAGACTAAAAATGAGAGAGTGGGCATGATTGAGGAGTCTAGGCTATATATGAAGCAAAAGGGAATAAGATCAAGGGTACAGAGTTTATTCTGAGTAAGGAGAAAAGCCTTCTTCTTCCTCTGAGATAAACAACATGGAATGGTGAAAATTGTCCTGGCTTTGGAATCATAAGACCTTGGATTCACGTCTTGGCTCTGGCACTTGGTAGCATATGACCTGGCAAAAGACATTTAACTTCTCAGCCTTACCTTTCTTATTTGTAAAAGGAAGAGGGTTGGAATAGATGACCTTTTATGCCCCTCCCAGCTCTAAATCTATTCTTCCTTGAAATAAGAGCATAGTGGGAGATGTTGAGGAATGTAAGATACAAAGGTGCAGAAAAGTGGAGCTCCTCACAGACGATTTAATTTAGGCAGTAAAATGTGAGATAAGAGTAGAGAGTGAGTGAGAGAGGAGTAGATGGTATGGTTAGTCAATCAATCAGTAAGCATTTATTAATCCCTTACTATATTCCGGGCACTCTGCTAAGGACTATTGATACAAAGACAAAAGTCAAATAGCTCCTGCCCTCAAGGAGCTTATATTCTATTCTGATATTCTTATATTATAGATCTTGAGGAGACAAAAGAAAGTTTGGAAAAGATGCTGTAGAGAATACCAAAGGAATTAAACAAGGAAAAGCAAAAGAATCATCAGTTGAAAGTAGGTAACAAATTTGTATGGGCCCAGTAAGCATGTTTGTGAGTCTACTTTGGGTTATAAATAGAAAAGGTAGGATGGTTAGGATCCTATCTGTTGGGGTTTAGACAGTGATTTAGATAGATTCCATCAACTGGAAAAGGGGACAAGAGGTTAAAGGATAGAACACAGTATAAAATTGAATGGGTTAGCTAGCCAAGATTTTGAAGTTGTCAAAAGGCAGACAAGGTGATAGACTAGGAAATCAAAGAAAAGCAGAGTGAAGGGTGGTTGAAATGATGAGAAAGATAGGTTTAGGTGGGATCAGAAATATTGAAAGATGGAAAGACAAGAGGTTGAACATGGAATACTTCTTAGTCTTTCATGAGCTCAAGAGTATGTCTGTCCTTTTATGTAGCTATATTACAGTGAGGAGAGTTGTGGGAATTGAAGGGGTTGATGAACTGGGAGGTCTGACTTTTTGAGGGGATGTCAACATATATATTGATGACCCAAGTACAAGAGTAGGGTTTGATCTGTGAACCAGATACTGAATTATTTGTGAAAGGGAAGAGAATAGTCTGTGTTCTGGTACATTATTGCTCCCAGGATATAGATTAGATGATGAATCTTGATGGAATGTAACTAAAAGGATAACTTACTGAGGGATTGTGAAAGATAGAAGATCTGGAAGTGCTAATGAGGAGGATTGCTATTCCTCTTCCTGTCCAGTTATGAGAGGAGCATTCGCTAGTAGAGACTGACTGAAGAGGTAATGTCTTGAGGAACGGGAAGGTGATTTCAGTGACTACAACAATATGGAAGGATACAAAGGAGGCAGAGGTCTAACATAAAGACAGTTTGCTATCAAAGCACTTTTCTTGTAACATCCCTGTGAAGTAGGTGATATGAATATTATTATCTCCAATGGTTTATCTATAACCATAAGGGACAGTGTCAAACTGTCAAGTTATCAACAGGAATAGATTCTATAGATAGTATCTATAACACAGAAGGATAGTGTCAAAATCATCCCAGGCTACTCTGTTTCTTTCTAAGAGAGTTAGCTTGGAGTAGGACTTATTCCTCTAGTCTCCTCTTTGATCTCCCCTCCCCAACCCTGTCTTTTTGAAGGAGGGAAACCTTTAGGCGCTAACTAGGATTCCACAACATGCTCTGTCTAGGGAGCAAAGATAACCCTAGACTCCATTTTGATGTTCTCAGCCTATTATATGATTTATCAAGTTTGTTAGTAAAAGTAAAATCAAATAAATATTGATTAGATCTGCCTCCCAGGTGGCATTTTTAATCATCAGATCAGAATGTGAAGACTCAGCAATTTATGCTTGGTGGACTAACTACCTAACCACATCTATATTGCGCCTCTCCTGCTGCCCACTGGAATAGAGCCATATCCACAAGATAACTGAGAATAAACTCTTTATCTAAAGGAATCAATGTAAGAGGCTTTGGGGGGAATACCATCACAACAGTTAAAAAAAGCAACAAAGTAAAAGGAGAGTGGTAGAGAGTGACCCACCACCACTACCAAAACTGCCAAGTTAAGCATATAATATTTTCTTGGCCAGGAATCAGAAGATTCCACTTGCCAGAATTCTCAATAAGGATCCAGACATGGCATGGCATGATCACACCAGTCTCTAGCACTTAAAGGTATGCTACATTCCAGTTAGGTGAATAAGAGAAGTTAAATAACTTTCCCAAAGTCAATTAGCTAGGTAATGTTGGTGTTGCCACTTTGACATTACAAAAATAATACTAGAGTATATGTGGTATACTCAAGTGTATTTACAATTCTCTATGTAAACTCTCAGTTTCAGCTCTTGAGGACCTATTTGCAGTTTCCTAGGTTGAATTTTCTATTTTCCTATTTATTTTAGTGACCCTCTTCTACCCTGTCTATATACTCTGACTACACCTGTGGCTATGTCCTTCTAAGTTTAAACTCTTGGATACTGACCACTGACTTTTAAATACTAACATTCCCTGATCCTATACCTGATGCTTGCCCTGGGCCTCCGACTTCTGGCCACAGTCATTTTACTCAAAACCTAAGTTTTCTCCAGTTTGATTTCATGTTCTATTTTCTGACTTTGGTTTCAACCTGAGGATTTATTTCTACCTATACAAACTAGACCTCCAACTGGAATTTCTAACCTAAAATTAGAAATTTCTTTCCTGCAGCTCTCATAATGTGAAAGGTTCATCAGCTAGCCCATGTGGAAGCTTGAGCTTGAAAAGAAGTATTTTGATTCATTTTGAGTATTTTGTCAATATGATAGATTTCTTTAGATGGAAAAGGAAGAAACAGTGGGACTGCTAGACTATGTCCAACATGCAATTAGATAAACTCATCATTTTAAGGGCAAAATTAATTGATTTCATAATTTTTTTCACATTCAGTTTTTTTCTACTATTGTGTGCATTACATCTTAGATTACCCATGGAACATTCAAACGATTTTGTGAATTTAAAGTAATTCTCTTTGTCAATCAATATTAAAGGCATTTTAGTCAATACATTCTGTACTTTATTTTAATTTTGTTTTAGAACAAATGATACATATGATATCACCAGTATTTTTGTATTTGGATCATATCTTCTCTAAGACTTTCTACTTTAGTACTCAAATATTTGGAAGGAAGCTCAATGAAGGGAAAAGAGCATTGGATTTTAGAGGCAGAATACCTGGATTTTAATCCCAATTTTGACAATTATTATTTGTGCTAAGTACCAGAGATACAAAGAAAGGCAAAAGGCCACCCCTCCTTTCAAAGAGCTTATGGTATGACCTTTCTTAGTCCATCATCTAGAAAAAAGAGAGGTTTCACTTAGAAACTTCTAAGAGCTTTTACAGCTCTAAAAAAAAGTCTGATTCTGTGATCATTGTTTCCCTGAAATTTGATACATTAAAATCTTGACTTTGAGGGAAATTATTCATTTTTGATAAAACCTTGCTGTTTCAGATTCTTAATGGAAATGTTATGAGAGCCAAGAAGTACCGTGATGAAATTGTAATTAATTCTACTAAATTTTGCTGTGGACTCATTGACTGTCTTCTTTTCTCCTTTTGGAGAGCTACATTTTGGTGATGTTCTACCGCATCTCAAGAGGTATTGCTCATCAACTCAGAGTCTTTGAAATACCTAACAAAGATGTTTGTTTGATTTGAGCAACATGCAGTGCATTTTAAATTCAGTATCAGTGATCTATTTAAGCTTTTACTTAGCAGATAAAATAGTGCATTTTCTGATCTGTTCCCCATTTAACATCCTTTCTAGAAAGGATGTCTGTTGTTTTATTATACCATTTTCTCTTGTGCTGCCATCAAGAGAACCTCGTAGAATAGTGAGGTTCAAACAAGATGAAAGCACGTTTATACAAGTTATCTAAGAAAAAAAAGATTGTGTACATTTTGACTTTCTTCAGAAAGATGTCTCAGATGAACTAAATAATGCTTTAGTTTTTCAGTGGTGTCCAATTATTCTTGAACCCATTAGGGATTTCCTTGACAAAGATACTGGAGTGGCTTGCCATTTCCTCCTCTAACTCATTTTATAGATGAGGAAACTGAGGCAAACAGAGTTAAATGACTTGCGTAGGGCCACACAGCTAGTGGGTGTCTGAGGTTAGATTTGAATTCAGGAAGATGAGTCTTACTAACTCCAGGTCCACAACTCTATTCACTATGCTACCTGACTGCCCCATCATAGCCCCAATAATGCTGTTAACCCAAAACTTGATTTTATTTTCCCTAGTGTAGTTTGGAAGCCCGACAAGATGTCCTACAACATTTAATTTTACAAGAATGCTGATCCAGGTCCTTTCTTACTTAGGGCCAGTAATCACTTTAAAACTGACAATAACTGTTTATTTTGGGGGGAGGAGTCAAGGCAATTGGTATTAAGTGACTTGCCCAAAGTCATACAGTTAGTAAGTGTGAAGTGTCTGAAGGCAGATTTGAACTCAGGTCCTTCTGACTCCAGGGCTTGTGCTCTATTCATTATGCCACTTATCTTCCCTAATGAACTGTATTTAGACAGTTCTTTTAGGTTAAAAAAGATACTAACCATAACTGTCAAGGTTTGTGGAGAAGCTCTATTTCCGGATTAGTTAATCTTGTATTACAGTAAAACATCATTAATTAGGATGCCCCTAAATCAGAATTTATGATTATTCGGATGAGATGGGACTGTAGCTTATCTTTGAGCAGTTTGTAAAAAATAAAGTTTTCCAACCCAAAGAAAAATGAAAACATTGTTACAAAAGATTTTTAGTTGATTTCACAAGGAAAAAAGTTGAAAACATTTTAAAAGCACTTTTTTATATGTAGTCAGCTATAAATATTTTACTTTCTGATTAATGCAATGAACCCTCTCTTTGTCAAAATGGAGTGTATCTATGTGGCTGCTCTGATAAAGTAAGCAGTGTTGAATACTGGAAAGATACTGAACTTAGAATCAGAAGCCTACCTGAATTTGAATCCCATGTCTGAATCCCACTTAATTCAGAGCCTTCGTCTTTTCCTGAGAAATGGAGATAATTGTAGCAGTACTGCCCATCTTCCAAATTTCATGTCTCCTCAAGACTTTCAACATGCCTCTTCAGCCAACCCTAGCTACTGAGGACCTGATATCATGCTTCACTGGAAAAATTGAGGTCACTCCCAGTTCTCCCTTTCTCCTCATCTCAATGTTGCTCAGACAACTTCACCTACTGTATGGTCCTTTAGTCCTGTCATGTATGAAGAGATGATCCTTCTTTTTGAAAAAACCATCACCAATACCTTCTTCTCTTCAGATCTCATCTTCTTTTTCAGATTGTAACCTCTATCACTCCTGCTCCAGGACTAATTTTCAATCTCTCCCTATTTCCAAGCTCCTCCTGTACTGCCTACAAATTCCCATGCATCTCTAAGAAAAACCAAAAACCTAACTTGATTCTCAGTTCTCCTTTAGCCATCATCTTTTATTTCTGTTTTCCATCTTGGATAAGCTACTTGAAAAAACCATGTGCCCTAAGTGCCAATGCTTCCTTTCCTTTTGCAGTCTTCTTAATCCTGTGCAATCTGGCTTATGATCTCTTGTTAAGCTAAAGTTGTCCCCTCCAAAGTCACCAATATCTCTTAGTTGCCAAATCTAATAGTCATTTCTTGACCCTCATCTTTCTTGACCTCTCTACAGTCTTTGACACAACTGATCCCCTTCTTTTCCTGAAATCTTTCCTCTCCAGGTTTTGTTTTCCCTTGATTCTCCTCCTACCTATGTGACTGCCTTTTCTCATCCTCCTTTGCTGGATGTTCATGCCACTCCTATTAACTTTGGGTATTCCCAAAGGTTCTGTCGTAAAAGCTCTTCCTCTTTCTCTCAATTCTATCTCACTTGGTGATCTCATCAGTTTCTGTGAATTCAGTCTTTATCTCTATGTAGAAGACTTATATGATAAATATTCTAACTTTAATAATATATAATTTAATATATGAATGTGCATATCCCTAATTTTGAACATCTTGAACTAAATGTTTTGTAGGCATCTCAAACTCAACATGTCTAAAACAGAATTAGTCATCTTTTGCCCCAAGCCCTCCCTTCTTTTCAATATTACTATTACTGTAAAGAGCAGTACCATTCTCTGTCAGTCTCACTCATGCTCCATATCTAGTTCATTGCCAGATCTCATCATTTCTAGAATCACAACATCTATCTTATATTCCTTTTTAATTATCAGCCAGTCATCATCCTAGTTTAAGCCCTCATCACAACTCACCTGAATTAATTCAGTGGCCTTCTGACTAGTCTTTTGCCCTATCTTTCCCTTCTCTATTACCTCTGCAAAACTGCCAAGGTGATTTTTCCAAAGCATGGGTCTTCCCATGTCATCTTCCCCAACCCTGCCTTCTTACTGAGCTATAGCAACTCCCTATTAATGAAGAATTAAATATGAACTCATTTAGCATTTACAGATCTTCACAACCTTTCCCTTTCTTATCTTTCTAGTCTTACACTTAATGTTTTCTTTGTACTCTGTCACTCAGCCATACTGGCCTAACTGTTGTATCTGGAATGATTCTCCATGATTTTACCCTGTCTTGATGACACCTGGACTGTCTGTCTCTTAGTTCTCATGGCTTTCTTTAATATTCAGCTCAAATTCCTCCTCTGAAGAAAGCCTTTCCCATATCCCATATATGTTAACGCCCTCCCTTGATACATTGTTTTCTATGTACTCTGAGTAGGACAAGTATTATCCCTCACATACATGAAAATCCTTCAAGGGCCTGAAGACAAGACATCCCTAAGATTGTTCTTCTCTAGGCTAATAACCCACCAGTACTTTCCACCAATCCTCATATGGCAAGATTGTTATTTTTCTCACTCTCCTGATCACCTTTTTCTTTATGCTCTGTAGTTTGTCAATCTGCATCCGAATGTTTCTTGACTAGGGCAAAATATAGTGGAACTATAAAACCTTTCTTCTGGGCCTTCTTTTTTGTAATGCAGCCTCTGATCACAAAGGCTCTTCTTGGCCAACATGGCATGTCACTGACTTATTGGTGAACACAAGGTCTGCTAAAATGCAGAGATTATTTTCTCCATAAACTATTATTTAGTTCCTTAAAAGTTATTTTTAGTTAAAAGTTACTTTTATCCCAAATGCAAGGCTTTATATGTATATTTATTACAGTTCATTGTCTTTCATTCATTCATTCAAAAAACATTTAAGTGCCTACAAAATGCCAGGTACTCTGCCAAATACTAGGAATATAACCCTCCACCCAAAAAAACCACATTTCCTACCCTTAAGGAACTTAAATTCTTTTTTAGATAATCATATAAGTAAATATGAAATACATACCAACTAGATATGTGATAATTCCTGGGAGCACTAGCAACTGTGGAAAATGGGAAATGCTTTTTGATTTAATCTGAGCTTTGAAGGGAGCAAGGAGTTTTAGGAGGGTAGAGGTAATGAAAGTGCAAATTCCAGCCATGTTCAGCCTATCCTTCTAGCCTCTTGAAATCTTTTTGAGTTCTGCCATACATCTTAACCAGTCCACCTATATTTGTTTCATCTGAAAAGCTTGTAAATAATTCATCTGAACCTTTATTGAATTCACTGATGTAGTTTTTGAACAGCAAGAAGATATGGCACACTGCTAGAAAACTTTCCTAGTTGTCATAAAACTACTTTGGGGTCCAACCAGTTCCAAATGCTCCTAACTATACTGTCATCTAGATCATTGTCCTCAAGAATAGTGTGATTGTTTATTTTCATCAGATATTTTACTATCATCTAGGTAAACCATGTCTCTGATATTCCCCTGATCTTTTGATCTAGTTAGTCAAAAAGCAAATAAATTAATATGGAATTTCATTCTCCATGATCCATCACCTATCCCTGCAAATGACATATCCACTAGTTCTTTCATTACTTTGGAATTTCATTTATTTGATTGTGATAATCTGGGGCAGCTCATGATCTTTACTTTCATTACATCCCATATGGGACAGCTAAATGGATGACACAGTGAATAGAGCACAGGACTTGAATTCAGGAACACAAGAATTCAAATCCTTCCTCAAATATTTATTAGTAGTGTGATCCTGGGTAAGTCACTTAACTTGCCTCAGTGTTATTTTCCCTGTTTTTAAGAAGAGGAATAACAATAATACCTGTCTTAGAAGGCTATTGTGAAGAACAAATAAAATAAAAATGTATATTTTTGCAAGCCTTAAAGTACACTATAAATGCAAGCTATCATCATAATTACTCCTTATTGATTGTTTCAACTCATTTTAAACTATTCTATATTGTTTTCTCCAACTCAAAAATTATTATCATTATCAGAGAAACTCTAATACTCCAATGATCTCGTTTGTGTGAATATTTCCTCTAAAATGCAAACCACAATCCATGCTGCTGCTCCTGGGTGACTCTTGTTTATGTCTTCCTATCAGTTTTCTATAGGACATCTAGCATACATCCTGAGTGCTTTCCTCAAGTTCTCTTGTTAGAACAGAGGTTTCCATTGTCTGTCTCTTACCATCTCTGTGTGACTAGCCAATCTTCTTTTTTGATCATATGTTTTTATGATAACCTTTCCATAACTTCTCCCTTATGATTTCTTGGTCATGATACCCACCATGCATCTCCTTGATGCCCTCTGAGTGATCCTCACCTCTATTTTTTTCAAAAACCATGCTATTATCACTAGAATAATACTGGGACAAGAAGGAGCCTTTGTCTCAGAGAAAAACTCAAAGTCATCAAAATTCCTTTGTAATTTCCCAAAGAAAATCTAGCCCAGTGTCTTCCTCCTCTTCAATTATGACCTCAACTCATTGTCTATTTGTAGTGTCTGTTCAAGATCTTATATTGTCTCTATACTTTTAATATCGGTATTATTCATGATATTGAATGGTTGAAGATCATGGAAAATAATCTTTGAAGAATTAAACTTGACTCCGAGGACAATAGTGAGTATCATAGGTAGACAGGCAGACAGAGATGATAGGCATATATGCATATATATTCTTATATACAGATTGAAAGACAGACAGACAGATGGATAGGTATCCTATTGGGTAAGCTACATAGACAGTCAATTCAATTGTAATACTTAACTTGGATTATAGATATTCAAGTTAGAGTTGTGTAGTATTTTATATTTAGAATATTTAGGCCAAAATCTTTTCAATGATTATGGATCTCATTTAAGAGACTCTGCATTGCTTCAGTGTTTGATGGAGTCATACCAGTGCCATCTGCAAACAGGAGCATCTGGAGTGTATCACTATTTACAAAGAATTGCTGTTCAACTTGGACCCTGCCCTGATCCTTTCCATGAAGCAGTGAAAACCTTTGGCAAGCACAGGCCCTCTTTTTGATTTCTTGCTCAGTACTAATGATCAAAGGGCCACCACTCAAAGTTCTCTTTGTTGTTATATGTTTCAAGAAACCTTGTACAGTTTTCATATACATGGATGAGAAGAGTAAGGGAATAAGCATGTATTTGTCACCATTTCAGTCTTGTCAGTCATACCTGATTCTTCATCACCTCCTTTGGGGTTTTCTTGGCAGTTGTTTGTTATTTCTTTCTCCAGTTCATATTATAGATGAGGAGCTAAGCAAACACGGTGACTAGCCAGGAGTCATACATCCATTAAATGTCTGAGGCCTTATTTAAACTCAGGCCTTCCTGACTCTAGACCCAGCACTCTATTCACTGTGCTACCTAACTGACCATTTATTTTAAGCATTTATGAAGCATCATATGCCAGGCATTGTTCTAAGTACTTTACAAATATTATCTCAGCTGATCTTCACAAAAATCCTGGGAGGTGGTGCTATTATTATCCCCATTTTAAAGATGAAGAAACTGAGATAGAGTTTAAGTGTTTTGCCCAGGATCAAATAACTATTAGTGTCTGAGGCTGGATTTGAGCTCAGGTCTTCCTAATTTCTAATTTATTTGCTATCACAAATCAAGTGCTTTTTTGTAGTTAGCAAATCATAAACATAGTGGGGTCTTTCAGTTGATTTGTTGTTTATTTTGATATATTATTTGTAACAACTTGCTTGGCGTTTTTTGGTTTGTATGTTTTTCCAAATAAAAGGTGCTGTAAATGAATGTGTAAACTATTCCCACATGCAGTTTTAGTATATGAGAAAATATACATATGTCTTGATAGTTATTGGTGTTTGACAGATTGACTTCTTGAGGAGTAATAATAAGGTCTGATATTTAGTAGCTTTTCTTCCTTTAGGTCCCTTAAATATTGATACTTCAACAACATTAAAATTGTGTGGTTTCCATTCGGATCCTCCTCTGTGTAAACTTAAGCTACTTCTCATATATTTTGTTTGCCTTGTTGTCATTTCTAGTCTTCCATAAACCATTCTGGAACTGTGATGTTAATGTCCAAATATTGTGACTCTACTATTCAGGATAGTGAAAAGATTTTATTATAAAATAAATTTTTGTAAATTATTTATATACTTCTTTGTTGTCCTCCTTCCAGTATCTTTCACAAGTGCTACCACTATGACTTTATTAAGGTGATTCTTTCACCAAGATTTCTTTAAATAGTTTTATTCACTTCGTTGTTTCAAAGTCGCTTATGAGGTAGTAGTCTTCTACATAAGATTTTACAATTGAGTTTGTATTCTAAAACAGCATTACTCTTAGTTACACTGTTTCTCTTCTTGGTAAGTAAGTCAACTGTTTGCTAAGAACTTGTTACAGATCTTTTGATATTCATGTTATGATAACTGATTTAAATTTGTTAACTTACATAATTTTTATAATCAATAATAATATCCTTTCCCCCATCTATTTCCCATTTATCTATTTCTTCTATTTCCTTTTTTTTATCTTTTGTCTATTTCTTCTATTTCTCATTTAAATAGATCAGGTTGGAGTTGTTTTATAAGCATGCCGTATATTTTTTGCAGTGTTATATTTCTTTTTACCTTATAGATTTGCTGTAAAATATTAGTGGTTTGAGTGTTTATGGAAGACTAATTTAAGAATAACTCATATCAGAGATTGTTTCTTAGCTGTCAAAATATAATTGGTCTTATTTTTGGTACTTGAAATGCTTGAAGTAGAAGTTGGATAACCTCTTATTAGAGATGGTATATCAAGTATTCCTTTCATGTTTGGGTAAGAGCAGATGACTGCTGAAATCCTTTCCAGCTCTCACATTCTACTCTCACAAAGTTTTTTTGTGGTTCACTGGAGACAAATACAGAGGAGGGAAGAGAGTAAAAAGATTGGTAAGGGGTGAAAACCTACAATATGAGGTGAATTAAATTCAGTCAAAAACAATATATTAAACACCCACAATATATATATGGCAATCTGCTGAGTGCTGAGCAAAAGGCAAAGATAAAACATCCCTTAACCTCAAGAAGCTTATAGTTTGCTTAGGAGAAATAATGTATTCAGAGAAATCACTGTAAAATATTAAATATAATGTTATTAGAGAAGGCACTAAAAGTTGGAAGATCAGGACAGGTATCATGTAGAAGATAATAGCACTTGAAAGAAGAAAGAGGTGAAAACAAGGAGGGAGGAAAATCAAACATGGGAGACAATCTGGGCAAAGGCAGAGAAAAAGGAAGAATGAGAATTCAGGGATCTAAACAAACTCAGGAACCCAGAAAGTCAGGAGACTTGGTGCTTCCCATTAGAATATGGTCACTGAACATTTAGAAACAAGGTGGTAAAAATCATGTAGCTAGGTCCAAGAAGAAACTGATGCCACAGAAAGACGGATATGCTCCATTAAGACCAAAGACCATGAGCCAGAGTAACATTTGGATGGTATTATTATGTGATTATAGTATTGGGGTGGTCAAAGCTGCCTTTTAAGTCATTGATACCAGCATTGAGAAGGGATAAAGTTATAGGAAATGGCTGTTAGTAATAAGGGAGGCTGGAGTATGACCTGAGTTCAGTTTAAATAATAAAGAAGTCTGCCTGGATTCAAAGGCTATTCCATGGTAGCAGATGGAATTGTATATATCAGGAATAACAAGAAGGTATTTTGACTAGAACACTAAGTGCATGAGAGAGTCATTTGAAATCAGCCTGGAATAGTAGACCAGAACCACATTGTGAAGGATTTTAAATGCCAGAAAGAGGAATTGGTATGTTATCCCATTCAATTCAATTCAGTAAATCTTTATTATATTTCTGCCATGTGCCAGACATTATGGTAGGTATTTCTGGTACATAAAGAAGAAACAACAGGGAGCCATAGGAGTTTCTTGAATATAGTTTTTTTTTTTTTAACATGAATTTATCTGCTTCTCATTTTAAACAGTATCCCCATGTGGAGCTGCAAACAAAACATATAGGGCCCACTCAGCTAACAAGTCATTATCTTCTGCAGGAGGAGTATAAAAAGAATCCAAATTCTTAAAGTTGCTATTTGTTCTTCCCCTGCAATTAACATCGAGACATATTTAATCTTTAGTTGTACTAGAAACTTTATGCAAAAATGACTTTCATATGTTTATTTCTTCATCCACTTCCAGATTCTGAGTAACTTTAATAACTTCAATATAGGATTTGAAGGAAAAGCACGAATATGCAGATCGTATAACAGGTGCTGAAGGAGATGAGTTCAGGCCATGATTTAGCCAATAAACCAAATATTTTAAAGTATACAATAAAATATTTCACCAATTCAACTATCATTTGATATATATTTCTAGTATTCATGCTGAGACATGACTTTTTTCCCCACAGAAAGTAGCTTTAAAATGTTAAATGTATATAGCTCAGGTGCCACTGCCTAAAGGAGGCTTTTCTTGCTTCTAACCAGTTGTTAATGCTTTCTATCTTTTGGAATTACTTTTATTATTTAGAATATATTTGTATTTAATTGTCTGTGTGTATGTTGTGTCTTCTCTTCCCCTCCCTACACCAGTATGATGGAAGTTTCTTGAAGGCATGGACCTAGTTTTGGCTTTTTATTAATTCATATCTTTGCACCTAGTTCCATGCCTTACACAAGTATGATTGGGATTATAAATCCCAGTTGGTTTTTTTTCAAGTCGTGTCAGAATGAGCAGCTTTATCTATTTCCAGATGGCAGTTATGTATTTTTAAATGGAAAATTAAAGTTAACTTAGTAAGAAAATATACATCTTATTTTTATGTAATTTTTCAAATAATCTCATTGGTTAGTTGTGTAAAGATCCAAATACAGGTATCTCAGAATTCACTGAGACTTTTGAAACACTGTTTTGTGTGTGTGTGCGGTGTGTGTGTGTGTGTGTGTGTGTGTGTGTGTGTGTGTGTGTGAGAGAGAGAGAGAGAGAGAGAGAGAGAGAGAGAGAGAAAGAAAGAGAGAGAAAGAAAGAGAGATTATTATTTGCAAGGCATTTTTGCCAATTTTATGTAAAATAAAGATGACATGAAATAAATACTAAGCGAGGTCACCCAATAACAAACCAATTCTGTTGTTGCCTGCTCTATGTTTCTAAAAGAGAATGCATCAACACATAAATCAAAGAACAGTAAGCATGAAACATTACTTTTTTAGATGAATGGAGGTCATTGTGCCTTCCCCAAAAATGAAAAACTGACAATCTGCAACCTAACTGTAACACTATTGTTTGATATAGTGAAAGTTGATCTTATGCCCTTTGTATGGAGGTTTAATGAAGTGCCAAAGTGCCTTGTAATGAAGCAGTTTTATCAATAAAACATTCCAACTGGATGGATCCTAAGGGGACACATTACACAAAGACATCAAGGTAGCTGTCACTTTAGATGTAGCTTTAAAAATACAACAAATAAGACTGATATCCATACTTTGCTAGAATCCTAATATCTGTTAATAACGTAGATAGAGTATAACAGATTTATATTAGGCATTTATTTCTACTGAAGGTTATATTAAATTTAAAAGAATCTGAAATTATGAGTACATTGGGGTATCGTTTCCTTTTTTTCTGTACTTGAGTAATATTGTTAATTTTTGTCTCTTTGTAAGTAGTGCACTGTGAGGGGCACTCTGGACCTGGGCCCCCTGAGAGGACAGGAGACGCCAGAGAGTCTGGACCTGCTGACGTGGCTTTGCCACGGTGGCACTGGGGCGGCTCTACTGGGCTGGGCTCCGCCCTCAGGGAGGAACTGGGGAGGGGCTTACCCAGAATAGGAGGGCGAGTTCTGGGGGATATAAGGCACAACACGGAAGGGGACGGGGGACTTCTGGCTGACTATCATGTAATAAAGGTGCTCTTATCCACCTCCGGAGTTCTGCCTGGTAATTTCTCCCCCCGACCCCCAAGGGGGGAGCCGGGGACGTCCGAAGACCTGTGGGCAGGGTAAGCTGATGCGGTGGTCGGGGTCCCGCCCCTGACAGTGCACGAAGTGTTTTGTGTCATTTTTGACAGTGATAAAGAGTCAATATCATATCCAGTTGCTTTAGTAGACCTATTTTTGTCCTAGAATCTATGTCCCTATTATGTAAAAGCTATCACCAAGAATATAGAAGTTGCTCGTGCAAACGTGTACAAATTTACTTGTCTGTAATCAGATTCTCCTACAATTTATCATTTTAATTTAGGCTATGCTGAAAAAAATTCTAATGGGACCCTAACCCGCTTGATTAAGAGCCTGAACCACGCAAAAATGCTTCAAGAAAATAACTTCATTTGTGGTTTCCTTGAATTTTGTAAATGTATATGAAGTAAAATCTTAATTAACTGGAACTCAGCAAACTACAGGCTTAATTAACTATTTTCTCTGCACACTATTATTAGAATAAAATTAGCTGATACAAGAAAGTTATTTAAAAAGGCAATCTTCATCCTGTGTCCTGAAATGACAAGAGATTTATTTCAATCTATACATTGTATATTAGTAAAGCATTACAGTCAAACTGATGTTTATCCCATCATTCCTGCTATTCTTCCCCCTGTCTAGTTGTGGATTATCTGGAAGAAAGAGGGGAGTTAGGGAGTAGGTAAAAATAAATGCATATCATGATCAAATGGCAGTTTTGTATTTCCAGGCTCGACATCTCTACAGTACACCTATAGCTCTATCAACTTATTTGGCTGATTACCCATGAATGAATTCATTCTATCGCCCATCAACTATATATTGATCACTGGTTTTAGACACTCTCGTTGTTGCTGTGTTCATCCTTTGTTTTTGAAGAAGACTGTGACATCAGAGAAATGATGACATGACTTGCACTTGACTTTGTTTTGAGTGAGAGGGAGCTGTGCAAGGGCACCAACCTCACTTTTTCTTCCTGAGCCATCTGGGTCCAGTGACCAGATATTTATCAGGATGACTGGAGATGGCCCAGGATGCAATGGGAGACCTTGGACTAATCAGGCTGGCCTTTTCAGGTACTCACTTAGAGGAGGTAATGTCCGTTGAGTGAATAGGCCTCTTTAAGAAGTAGTCAGGGAATGGCTCTTTTAATGAGCAAAAGAAGAAAAAATAATTAAATCAACCTGGGAGGGAACAGACACTGTTACTATTGATAATCACGCTAAACTCTGTGTGTGTGTGTGTGTGTGTGTGTGTGTGTGTTTGTTTGTGTGTGTGCTCGTTCGTCCTTCATTGTTAAAGAAGACCATGCCATCAGAAAAATAATGACATGGCTTGCACTTAACTTTGTTTTGTGTGAGGGAGGGCTGTGCAGGTCACTAGCCTCACTTCTCCAGAGCCATCTGAATCCAGTGACCAGATATTCATCGGGATGACTGGAGATGACCCAGGCTGAGGCAGTTAGGGTTAAGTGACTTGCCCAAGGTCACACAGCTAGTGATTGTCAGGTGTCTGATGTGTGATTTGAACTCAGGTTCTCCTGACTCTGGCACTGGTGCTCTATCCACTGTACCACCTAGCTGCCTTAATCACTCTAAGCTAGTCATTAAGTGGAGCTTGAGTAGGGACCCACTGTTGTCCAGTCTATGGGCTTCAGAGTGCAGTGGGTTTAAGATTTTGGGAATGACAAGGAAAGAAGAAAGGAAGAAAGGAAGGAGGGAAGGAAGCAAGGAAAGGGGGAAAGGAAGGAAGGAAAAAAATGCACCTACCCAGCAAATCCCAAAGGAAGGGGAAGGAGAGACAGAAGGGAAAGTATGAGCTGGGTTACCCAGATAACTGGGTCCCCACTTACCTGGAAAGGCCAGCCTAAGTAGGCCAAGGTCTTCCATTGCATCTGGACCATCTCCAGTCATCCTGATAAATATCTGGTCACTGGACCCAGATGGCTCAGGAGGAGAAAGTGAAGTTGGTGATCCTGCACAGCCTTCCCTCCTCAAAACAAAGTCAAGTGCAAGTCATGTCATCATTTCTCTAGACACTCTAGGAGGTGGGGGGAAAGGGTAAAATATGGCCTCTATCCATAAGGACCTTACAATCTCATTGGGGAATAAAGATTGAAGGATCTAAAACAATAGCAAATAGCACATGAAAACATAACCATGGGTGGTGAATTACATGGTACTGCACTTTAAATGCTCTAGAATTTCAGAAAAGGATGAAAGGGTTGGAGCAATCAACAAAGAGTGGGTATGGGTTGAATTAAATAACATTTTGAATTAAGTGACAGCCTGAATTTAATGCTGTGATTGAGTACAGTTTAGGACCTTACCCAAACCTTGATGCATAGGTAGGGTTAGAGCAGCATTGTGTAATCAGAGTCAAAACACCTGGGTAGGTCCCAGCTCTGCCATCTTCTCCCCATATAACTTCAATGCTGTTTATCTTTGGTTTGATTGCATTCACTTTGTGAGTGTCTAGACCTCACCCTCATGATTTGTAAAAATGGTAGCACTGGACATTGTAAGTTTCCTTCCAGCTCTAACATCCCACAATTCTTTGATATTGTGAGATCTTAAAATGTAAATGAAGCATTGTGTTTGCTGTATTGTATTCTCTTAAGGTAAAAAAGTAGACTAATGCCATTTTGGAAGATTTTTACCACTGTGTACTAAAATAATTTTTTTCTTGTTAATGCAGAATTAAACATGACGCTTAATTAATGTACCTCCTTTACCCCAAAGCATTTTATTTCCTTGAAATTTTGTTGAAAACCATCAAATCTCTGTAACAAAATCCCATTTTCCATGAAATACACATTTTCTTTTGATGTATACTCTCTGGGTACCGTTTTAGTGTTATTGTTCCTCAGCTTACCATGTTGGTGTTGGAGTATGAATTAACTACTTACCTGTCTTGGAAGCCTCTCTTCAGTAGGAATATTAAGTATTCTTGACTTGTATAGGGTCTGTATTAGAGTCAGAGCTATATTAGTTCTCTGGCAGGGGAAACTTTACAATGGAGTGAACGTTGGGGTAGAATTGACTTGACTTGCAAACATTTCTAACAAACTTTACTCTTCCATAATTAGCCAGCCCTCTATTTCCACTGGCACCTACTTAGATCATCTAGTAGGTCTAGATAATAATTATTTGTCCTTCCTATGTGCCCTGAGACATACCTTCTTTCTATTGTGCTACCTTTTTCTTAGAAATTGATAATGAAATCAATATTTTCCTTGCTTCTTTAGAGGATTTGATAGTCTGTTGAGCTGTGCCCCCCTCCCCCATTAGTTGCCTAGGTGGAAATTCCCTTCCATGGCCACCACTCTCCTACTCACCCCGACCTTTGAATTCATACACTTGTTCCACTTAATGTTACTATTTCATTGTGCCCCTTGGAATCTTATTCTTTTATTTAACAAACTGCCCTTTACATAAGACACATTCTCTTCTCCCAGAAGTTATGTACATATGTACAAATTATTTTCAAGCTCAAAAAAAAAAAACTTTACAAGAATATAATGGTAGGAGGAGATACAAATAAATAGCTTTTGTTCTGAAAAAAGATCTATCAGTTTGTAGACTATGAACTAAAAATGAGTCAACAGTGTGATGTGTCAACTTAAAAAAAGCTAATGTTGTATTAAAAGAGATATAACTTCCAGGAATAGGAAGGTGATCATTGCTTTGTACTGTGCCCTTGTCTTTCTTATCCAGAGTATTGTGCTCAGCTCTGGGGGCCACAGTTCAAACAAAATGTTGATGAGTTGAAAAGTGTCCAGAGGAGAGCAAACAGGATAATGAATAAGGTTGTGCCTGCAATGTGCTGCATGTTTATAGGTTGAAGGAGTTGGACAATTTTAACCTAGATAAAGAAATAAAATACTTAGGGGCACCTTGATAGCTGACTTTATTTAAAAACTTGTCATGTGAAAAGATGAAGCTCCCTCAGTTTTGCCCAGAGAACAGAAGTAAGAGTGATATATAGAAATTACGGAGAGGTTAATTTATAACTGGCATCAGGGTGAGCTTCCTAACAACTAGAACTCTGCAGAATTGGAATGGGTTACCTCTGAGGTGGTGAGTTATACCTCCTTGGAGGCTTCTAGGCAGAGAGTGGATAAACCGTTGTTGGGTATGTAATGCTAGGGATTCCTCGGTGTCATATGTCTTGGCTGCTGAAGTTGCCACTAATTTCCATATTCTGTGATTCTGTGATATTTTATAATTTTCTGTGTGCCTGTTACAATGTAAGAGCCTTACGAAAGGGCTGTATTGTTTTTTTTTTTAATTTATAGCCACAGTGAAAATTGCTTATTACTCTCAGTTGGACTCAGTAGTTGGAGAAGAAAAAGCAGAAATGTAAATGACAGGCTTTGCAGCAGCTTTTGTAACAATTCTTCCTACCACTCCTAGAACTTTAATAATGTCATCACTGTGAGCAGCTGATTTTGTAAATGGAAGCACACTGATGGAGGCCCAAGAACTAAAGTAAAATCTCATCATGTATTCTTCATGAGTAGGGTAAAGATGATGGCTGGGACCCAGCTGAATTCTCCAAGCATTCCCTTCCCGACAACTTTAAAATAATGATTCAAATCCAATTTGGAGTGGCAGAGGCAACAAAAGGTTAGAGGGAGACATTTTTTGTGTCATAAGACAACTTAGGAGGTCTGCAGGAGTAGTCTGTACTACTGGAATGGGCACTGACCTGGAGTATGGCAAGAATACAGTGGTGGGCCTTGGAGGCAGTAGTAACAGCTTTAGGAGCTTTCAGTCCAGAGATTCTAAGGGGATCAGATAACTGGTCAAAGAGAGATTATAGAGGAGCCTTGGCTGGCACTGGGCACAGCTAGCACTGATTGGTAACTCTGTTGCTCATAGACAGTTGTGGGTCATAGGTCCATGGCAAGAGGAGGTTGGTCACAAGGGAGCAGGGACCCTTGTAGCAGTTTCAGGGCAAACAGGAGTACTAGAACTTGCAGGTGCATGGGATAATGGCCAGAGCACAGACCAGGAGAACAGTGACCACACCTCTCCCTGGATCACACAACCTTGAAAACACTAGATGTCCAGAACTAGCCCTGAAAACAGTATCATAAAAAATCCTGAAGCTTTGTAGAGTATCCCTGCACCCCAAGGTGAACAGAGCCCAACTCTAACATAAAATTCAAAGTGAAGAAATAATCTAGGAAAATGAGCTAACCACAAAAAAGAACTTGACCATAAAAACTTACTACTGTGGCAAGGAAGGTCAAGATATAAACACAGAAGACAATGATGTGAAGACAGCTATAAGCAAAGCCTCAAAGAAAAAATGTTATTGGACATTTGGTTATTGGTCAGTAAAATTTCATGGAAGAATTAAAGAAAGCAATAAAAATGGTAGAAGAAAAATGGGAAAATAAATGAGAGTGATGCAAGGCAATTATGAAAAGAGAATTTAGTAAAAGAGCAAAAGAAAAAAATAAGGAAGAAAATAATATGTTAAAGAACACAACTGAACTAATAGTAAAAGAGACACAAAAATTCACTGGAGAAAAGAACTCCTTAAAAAACAATATTGGCCAATTTATTTAAAAAGCTACAAAAGCTCAGTGAATAAAAATATTCCTTAGAAATTGGAATTGAGCAAGTGGAGGCTAATTACAACATGAGACTTCAAGAAATAATAAAGTCAGGAGAGTGAAAAAAACAATAGAAGAGAATGTGAAATGCCCCGTTGGGAAAACAAGTGACATGGAAAACAGATCTAGGAGAGATAATTTAAGAATTATTAGACTAATTGAAAGACATGATAAAAAAGAGCCTAGACATCACATTTAAATAAATTATACAGGACAAATTCCCCCTAAATCTTAGATCCAGAGGATATCCTAAAAATTGTAGAAAGAATCTATTAATCAGCTCTTGAAAGAGATCCCAAAATGAAAAATTCCAGGAATATTATAACCAAATTCCATACCTTCCAAGTCAAGGAAAAAATATTGAAAGGAACTAGGAAAAAAATTCAAATAGCCACAGTCAGTATGATACAAGATTTCTTAGCTTCTATGTTAAAGGAGCAGAAGGTTTGGAATATCATATTGTGGAGGGCAAAGGATCTAGGATTACAACCAAGAGTCACCTACTCAGCAAAACTGAGTATAATCCTTCAGGCAAAAGTTGTATATTTAAGAAAATAGAGGACTTCCAAGAATTTCTGATGAAAAGACCAGAGCTAAATAGAAAATTTGACATTCAAACAGAAGACTCAAGAGAAGCATAAAAAAGTAAACATGAAAGAATAATCATAAGTGACTCAATGGAGTTAAACTGTTTAAATTTCTATATTGTACATGTAGATGATACATGTAACTCCTAAGAGCTTTATCATTATCAGAGTAGTTAAAATTAGTCTGCAAAGACAGAGGATATATGTGTGAGCTGATTGTGTTGGGAGGGTCACCAAAAAAAATGTGGACATGAGAAAAAGGGAGAAGGGGCAAGGGAGATAGAGAATGAGACAAATTTTCTCATACAAATGTGCAAGGAAAAGCTTTTTTAGTGAAGGGGAAAACAAGTGGCAGACCATGCTTGAACCTCACTGTCATTGTAATTGGTTCAAAGAGGGAAGAATATGTATACACACTCAAATGGGTATAAAAAGTATTTTTGAAGAAGTCTCCGACTTCTCTATAATTTGTTTTGGCTCATACTCTAACTCAGAGAAACCATGAAGGCTTCTGAATTTGTTTTCTTTCTATCTCTCTCCTAGAGTGTATTCAGTTCTCCTTATCCCTTAGCCCACAAGCAGCTAGCCCAATGAGCTCTTGAGCATTTGATATTGTGTGTGTATGTGTGTATTACAAAGCATAAACAAGCAAAATAAAACATAGGCAAAAACAACTTTAGAAGAAGAAAAAGATTTGCATCTAGGCATAGTTAATTACGATGCCTTTTAATTAACAAGTTTCTGCCTCCCTTCGGTAAAGGATTAATTCCTCTTGTGATAGAAATAAAACTTACAACATCAGTAGGAAAAGTTGTAGTACTGTGGGTAGAACTGGAGTTCCCACTAGACAACAGGGCATTGTTCTGCTTACCTGCTTGCTTCAGAGGGATTTTTTCAGGTTTTTTCAGGTTCTGGTTGCATCCACTGATTAACAAAAAATTCATAGAAATTACTAGATAATGATAACAGCTAGGAAGCTATTGGATATAGTGCTGGACTGGGAATCAGAAAAATCCAAGTCTGGATTCTGCTGTAGTCATCTAGTAGATGTATGATTCTGAGCAAATCACTTATCTGGAATATATCTCCACTTCTTATTCCATAGAGTGGGAATAATAATAGCACATACTTCCCAGGGTTTGTTTTGGAGATAAAATGAGATAATATATGTAAAGAGCTTTATAGATAAATTTATACAAACCTATAGGTTAGGGGTTATTGTTATTATTACATTAAAAAGAGAACAATTAGAATATGTCTTCATAAGTTTTTAGAAGAATTAGAAGGAAGTACTATGACAACAACAGGGGAAAGAGTGCTGAATTTCAAGTCAGAAGATATGAATTCAAAAATCAGTTCTACCAGTTACCACACTGGGACTTTGGTCAGGTCTTTTAACTTTTCTAGATCTTATTTTTTCTTCTCTGCAAAATTCCAGCATTGGGCTGGATGAATTTGTAGACCTCTTATACTTCTAAGTCTATAATCTTATTATGAGACTGATCCTAAGGAAATGTTAATTGTTTTAATTGGTTGTTATTGCCTTTGTTATTTTTATAGATTAGGTTATTGCTTATTGATTGATTAATCAGAGTTTGGATGACTGCATACTCTTGGTACCCCTTGCACTTCATTGGAAAGCTGAAATTGCCACCTCTCTCTCCCCTGCACGTATTCTTTTGAACTGTGGATTCAAATGGAAGCATTGTCACAAAGGTCAGAACACTGGGCCCAGTCAGGATTTGAATCTGACCGTAGATACTTATTAGGTGGTTGATCCCATTTACCTTTTCAGAACCTTAGTTTATCATTTGCAAAATGGGAATAATGATTCCTATGTCAAAGTTTTTGTGAAGATCGGTAAACTAGTGTCAACCTTAAAGCACCATGGAGGTGTAAACTGTTACTCTCTCTTCTTCGCCTTCATATTGCACAAACAGGGACATGCAATGAGTAGTGACTTCTTTCTTATTCTCTCTGATACACTGTATCAGAAAGCAGGTCATCACCAACTGGAGTTCCCAGGTAATATTTTATTTATGCCCCTAGGACCCAGAAAACACCTGTGTACAGTGTATGAAGTTGAAGAGCTTTAGGAGATACGCAGCTGAGATTGCTGACATCACAACCCTTTTTGAAACAACTGAATGATGTGGAATTAAAAAGGAGGGACGCGGTACTTAACTGATTTTATTCTGGTGATGTATTGACTTATAAGAAAATGAGAGAGTACAATTTAAGGACTCAAGATAGTAAGAAAGGGTCATAGAGTTTAGAGGAGATAGGCTGAAGGGAAGGGATTAAGGTTGACAACTATGTGTGGGGAGGGAGAAGAGGAAAAGAGAGAGGCGTGGAGATAACAGGAAGGTATAGCAGTGTTCTTAGTGGGGCTCAGGAAAAGAGAAATACAAGCTCACATAATAAAAAGGAGCTGTGAGATCTAAGATGCCAAAAGGGGTCCTGAGTAGAAAGAAAATTGAAAATCATTTGCTCATGACTAGAACTAAGGACTGGGAATTGAGAAAAGTAATTCAGGGTTTGCTGTTTCAAACACACTTGTTAGACCTTTGAAAATTGAGACCTATTTCACACGGCAGGTTACAATGTAGGTCAAATAAATGGTTTTGCTTATAAATATGAAATAAAGAACCTTGATTTTTCAGCGATGAATTTAAAAGTGACCTTATCCAAGCCTATCAATCTTTTATCTTATATTTTGGTTTTGTCCAAAATGGTGGCAGTTAGAAAAAGAAGCTTCTAATATCTTGGACTAAATTTCTTTTCTAATGTTTGCTTTAGTATACTTTGGAAAATAAATACCCATCTCATAGCTGAAAAGCAGCTTAGGTATCTGACTTTCTGCCTTATTTTACAGTTGTTTGGAAGTTGGACAATGGAAGAGTGAAAATGTATGGTGTCATCAGTGATTGCATGCATATATGTTGGCTAGGTCTCCTGTGTAACATCTCCAGACTTTGGAGCATTTCAGTAAATTATAGTTGAATTCATTCAGTAAACTTTTATTAAGTCCCTGCTATGGACAAGGCACTGAACTGAATCCTAAAGATGCAGAGATAGATAGGAGAGTTCCTGTAGTTTATTTTCTTCTGGAGGTGAGAGGGAATATGTACCAAACACTTCAATTCTATGATTCTATCAACAGGGGAATAGAAGATGGATGTGGATCAGGAAAAGGTTTGTGTGAGGTGGCACCTAGGCTGAACCTTGAAAACAGGTTGAGATAAAAGTGAAAAGCAAGGGCATTCCGTGCTGGGAGATATTGAATAAAAAGACCTGGAATTTGGAGATGAAAAGTTGAGTTAGGGGAACAGCTAAGGGTTCAATTTGGGTTGAACAGAAAGTTTGTGAGGTTGGGAAAAGTTTGGAAAGGCAGGTTGAAGCTAGATTGTGAAAGGCTGAGGGGCATATATTTTTAGCCTTAAGACAATGAAGAACAGCTGAAGATTTTTTGAGAAGAGGACTGATATAATCAGAACTGTGTCTTAGCCATCTGGAAAAATGGAATGAAGAAAGGAGAAATTAAAACCAGGAAGATTTGGTTAGGAGTGCACTGTAATATTCCAGGTGAGAAGTGATGAGGAACTTGGGTAGTGGATTTGTAAGTAGGGAGAAAAGGTGAATATGAGAGATAATGGTGAAAGTATAATTAACAGAAATCACCTACTAATTAGATAATTAGGTGGAGGTGAAAGAGAAACAAGAGTCAGTATATCTCCAAGGTTATGAATTTGGATGACTACATGGTTTGAGGGTGACTAGATGGTTGGGTGACTACATGGATGTTGACTAGACAGTTTCTGGAATATGGATACATCCAGTTTCCTGAATTTAAGCTAAATATTGTACTGTACTTTTGACCATGATTCACCTGACATATAAAGTTTTCAATTTAGATCATAGGAGCAAAAATAATATTCATTAATTTAACAAAGTAAAAAAGAAACTGAAACACAAGGCAAAAAAAGATGGCCCTGTGGGTACCTAAGATGGGAAGTAGTAGGGCTTACATGTCAGGTATGACCTGTCTGGCTTGTTTGCCTACATTGTTGGTACTTGCCTATGAATAATTTAAATTTCCTGAGAGCAGCAAGAGATGGAATTGTAAATTAAGAATATATTCAAAATAAGTGACTTGAGTTGCAGTAATCCAAGCCAGAGACAATGAGGGTCCAGTAAAATGAAGGTGCGAGGAATGGAAATCAGCATGGACGTGAGAGATGTTGAGGAGGAACTTAACTTGGCAAGTTACTGGATGGGGATGAGCGAGAATGAAGAGTATCTGGGATGACCCTGTGGCGGCAAAACTGGGTGACTAGGAGAATGGAAGCACACTATGTAAAAATAGGGACATCAGAAGTATTGTTGGTTTCAAGGAATGATAATGGGTTATTTTGGACCTAGTTGTTTTGTACATAAATGGAAGCTCATTCTAGGGAAGCTGTTGAGATTGCTAAAATAGAAAATGCAAGGTCACCTCTTATAATAAGGGATTATTGAGTACAGTTTCCAAAATTATCATTATATAAACCCTATTAAAGTAGTTGAAGCTGTACAAGTAGGTGGCATGGGGATATGTTTTCATCAGAGATAGTGTTCTCCAAAATGTAAATTCTATAATACAATTATTCTTGGAGAGCTGTGTGTTTTGTTTTGTACATTATTATCAATCTCTATTGTCCCATGAAAAAACCTAACTGGTTTAAAAAATTCAGAATCAGGTAGGCTATAGTAACAAGAAGTGTGAAACTCTGTGCACAGTTGGGCATTCTCAGCTTTGTGAACTGAACAAGGAGGGCAAGCTTTAACAGGTGATAGTAACCCAGGAGTCTGCTGTTTCTGAAAACTAATTACTGTAATCCCCTTTCTACAGAAATGGACAAAGTGGGAATTACATTGTATTTTTTTTTAGAAAAAATATCTCTCAAAATATTTAACCCCTCTTATTTAAAAATAAATGCTAACATCAGTTTCTTTTCCTCTCTTTCCTCCCCCATAATAAATCTTGACAGTCTATACTAGAAAATGGAAATGTAAGCAACTACTGTCTAGGAACACCAATTTATATCCTTTCTAAAGTAGAGCCTATATTCTCTAAACAAAATTGACCACCTGAAATGATGCACAGATAGAAGGTTGGGAAATAACACTCATTTAATGGGCCGTTATAATAATTGGTGGTGACAGGGCAGGGGTGGCAACCCTTTCCTCCTCCTCCCCCATAATTCCTTGTAAATAGTCAATCCAGCTCCTCTATGTCATTCCAGCTCACTCAAGTTTGCAGAAATTCATATTTGTCCAAGGTCTGTATGGGGAATCATTTAGCAAGGTTTCTGAATATACTGTGTTTTTAAAATCAGTATCAGTTCTTAAATGTACTCACTTTGTGAAGTGCACAACACCTGGAAGAGAACTGGCATTAGTAGCATAACACCATATGTAAACTGGTTTTTAAAAATACATTTTGAGATGTTTTAAAATGACTTGTGATTTTCAAAGCTAGTGCACCATAGATTTGTGGGGATAGGATCTTAGAAGAATTTTTGTTGGCTCCTTTCTCTACAATAAATTATTTCTTTAGGGGATGTTATTTCACCAATCCAATTACAATTCTAAGCATAGAGAAGCTAAGCATACTTTTCCCAGCTATTTGAAGGGGTTTTGGTGTTTTAGGGATGTTTAGACTAAACTAAGCCCACATTTCCAGTTCAGGATTGGTTTCTATTACTGTGAACTGCTTGTAGATCGATAGATTTCTGGTTGCTCAAATCCAGTG
Organism: Notamacropus eugenii; assembly: GCF_028372415.1. Lineage (NCBI taxonomy): Eukaryota > Metazoa > Chordata > Mammalia > Diprotodontia > Macropodidae > Notamacropus > Notamacropus eugenii. The sequence goes on along the minus strand of NC_092873.1, from coordinate 256,408,132 downwards.
TGGGACTTACTGAGGTATCAGAAGTGGTTAGAAATAGTTACTCTGGCAAGGATTTCACCTAAATTAATGTGAATAGTAGCTAGTGCTGAAGACAAGTGTAAGTGGTTGTCAGAACAAAGCAGCTGTCACCTTGATGAGTTAAACAATGTGTGGCATTCCTCTGCCATGCTGTTACATCGAATTTAGAAACTGGTCATAAGATAAAGGTGAATACGGAAGTATAGGTGGGAAGTCAAGTGCTAATTTGCCATTTTGGGAAAAAGTCAATCACATTTATTTAAGCTTTGCAGTGCAATATTTAATCTACTTCTGACCTAGGAGGATAGAATTTCCTGAGTGATAAATTATCACCTAGACTGAGTTACATATTTGAACAACAGCATTATTTCTTCAGTGTTTTAAAATTAATTCTTTGAAATCTAGCTTGCTGGGAATATTTAAAATATGTGCTTTCCCCCTTATTTAGATGCTATCTGTCCTGCAGAAGCAGCTAAATGGCTTAGTGGATAGGGTTCTAGGTCTGGAATCAGGAAGCCCTGAGTTCAAATATGACCTCAAGTTACTAGCTATGTGATTCTGGGCAAGTCACTTAACTTCTGTGTACCATAATCTGATGGAGAAGGAAATAGCAAGCCATTCCGGTATCTTTGCCAAGAAACTTCCATGCACAGTATGGTCTGCAGGTTCACAAAGAGTCAGATACAACTGTACAACTGATACAACTGTATCCATTCTGTGAGTACTGTTTTATGCCTGTTGAGACTGAACAGTTATTTTAAGAAGGTTCTAGTGATCCTGGAGTTGATATTTAGAGAAAATTCCCATTTATAGGGCACAAAGTAGTACCTATTTTTCTAACTATTTTAAATGCTCTAAGGTGCTGAAAAGTGCTTAAATGAGTTACTGGTTTGAGTATGTCTTAATCAGATACTTGAATTTGGCATTGCAAACTTTTTATTCTAAAAAAAATAATTTTCTTTGTTTTTGTTTATTTGGTCACATTTATTCCCCCATTCAGGGGTGGGGGAAGGATCCCTAATGTTCTTGAAGCCTCAGCTCATGCACCATCTGCTGGATGAAGCCTTTCCTGACCTTCCTTACTGCTAGTGACCTCCTTCCCTCATTTTTTTTTTCATTTTGTATATGCTTATATAAATCTATCATAGATCTGCATAGGATGTGGGTCACACATCCTGAAAAAGGATATCCCTTGGTCCTTTCCCTTCCCAGGAGAATTAAACTTGTCTTATACCCTAAAAACTCTTTACATTCGTTGACTGATGCCTCAGTTGCCCTACATTAGATGTGAATGAGCAGAAAGCCATTAATCTTTTAAAAAAAATAACCTATTCATACTAGTCCACAGTAACTGAAACTTTCTAGGGAGGGTCAATGGCAGTGCTCACACAGGGTATTCATGCACAACCAGGACACTTTTATTCGTACTTCTAGTGCTCATATTATCTCCCTTTATGGAATGTCATCCCTTTGCGGGAACTGGCTATTTTCTTTTGGTCTTTGAATATTCAGCAATTAGCATAATGCCTGGAAGGAAATAGACATTTATTAAAAGCTGAGTGATAGATTAACAAAGAATTTATTTTAAACCTAGTTCATCAAAATTAACTGATACATCAACCACTATTTAATTGCATATTCATTTCATACCCATAGTCCCCCATCTTTCCTTTTTAACAAAACAATGGAGATGGACTTTTTTCATCTCCAATAAGGGGTCAAGTTTGGTCATTGTAGTAGTACTGAAGTCTATTTTGTTTTTCGTTGTATGTATTGTTTTTATGAATATTTTTCTTCACTTTGCATTTATTCATATGCCTTCTCTTATTTCTCGTATTTGCCATTTCTTATTGCCCAGTAACATTCTGTACAATCATGTGTTTAATTTTTTCCCAAATATTGGCCACCCATTTGGTTTTCAATTGTTTGCTGTCCTCCAAAATGTTTTTTATATATATATATATACGTACATATATATGTAGGTATATATATTATATGTGTATATGTATGTATGTATACATATGCACAGGTATATGTGTGTATATGAGTATGTTGTATATGTGTATGTGTGTGTGAACATTGTATGTATGGGAACCTAACCTCTATAGAAATAAATGACTAGAAGTAGTTAAAGAATATGAAAATGTTAGTTTTTTTTTTAATATTCTAAATTAGTTTCCACGGTTGTTGGGCTTATTCCCAACACTAACAGTGTAATGGTGTACCTATCCTCAGAGAGCTCCTCCACTACTGATCATTTCAGTCATTTGTCATCTTAGCTAATTCTTGCTAAAGAATTAAAGCAGAAAAATCTGTACTCTCCATAATAAAATTAAATTTAGCAAATGGCTCCTCTATAAACTTGACTCATTTGAAGAGTTAATGAATAACTCAAAAGATAGACTAACATAATGAATAGCAAAAAGTAAACATAGAGTAAACTGGTTTCAGGACACAGACTCTAAAAACTTCCACATAGTACCACTTTGGATTAGGAACATTAATTTAAAACTCAGATGTGTATAAACACACATGCACAGTCATACACTGAAGTAAGCTTACAGTATTCCTTCCCATTACTCATATTTTTTGTTTGTTTTTGCTAAGATATTACATAGACTCTGAAATAAATGTTTCTGGATTTAGGATGATAAGGTAACACAGGAACTAGAATTTAGATGGCAAACGCCTCTGTCTCTGTTAATTCTTCACTCCATGCTTCTGTTCTTGGGGATTGTCAGCACATGTTATTGATGATGATAATGAAGAAAGAATCCTTTTAGAAATTTTGTCAACTGTGTTTATACATTATATACATGATTTTCTGGAGCTTTTAAAGGTTTTTTTTTTTATTTTGGGAGCCATATTTAGGAATATTATCATATCAGTTTTTATTATTGTATTGAGTGATTCATTGAAAACAACCTTAGTTTATGTAATATGGAATCTTTGTGATCCCATTTAGGGTTTTCTTGGCAAAGATACTGGAGTGGTTTGCCATTTCCTTTTCCAGCTTACTTTACAGTTGAGGGAACTAAAGCCAACAGGGTTTAGTGACTTGTCCAGAGTCACATAGCTAGAGGCCAGATTTGAACTCAGGAAGAGGCATTTTCCTGACTTCAGGCCTTGTACTCTATCCACAGCAGACATTGGTAATAAATATTTCTAGAGTGTTTTCCAGCCCTCATAGGTTGAAGATACTCTGCAGGAAATTTTTTGCTTGCATACAAGTAGCTTGCTGTTTCTTCAGAGCTATAAATAGTAATTCTTTCACCTGTGTAGAGCACCTGGTCTCTCACCCTATGGGTTCAGGGAAAGGTGGACCTCAGGAAAAGGACATAGTGGCAGTGGGACTAAGAGGAAGGCATATCAGAGGTGCCTGTGTCACTGAACATCATGGGCCAAGGCATGGAGATGGTGAGAGAGCAGACCCTGGATACAAGTGAGGAGTACAATGCATGCTGGTTACATTTCTTCGCACAACTATATCTATGTCCTCACGTAGGAAAGTCATTCCATTAATAAAATCAAACAAACGCCTACATTTCCCAAATTCTTGATAGTCCTGAGGCTTTGCTTCAGTTGACCCTACTGCTCTCCAAGAGAACAGCAGTTGCTAACTAGTCATCCCACCTTTGGATGGCTTCTGACTTTTAAATGGGTTTAGAATATAAGTTGTGCAAATTCCTATTTGGTGGCTTTTCATCAACTTGTTCATGTAGGACCTTTGAACATCTAGGAAAATCCTAGGATATGATTCCCTAAATGCAATCGTTGCCCTGTACTCTCAAGGCGTAAAAGTTATTTAACAAAGCCCCACTTTCCCATGTCACCATTGCAATATACTGTGAAATGAAAGGGAGGTTTTTGACCTTGACCTCATATTCTTGAACTCTCAAGGTTACCAGGAATAGTATGGGCCAGGATAATGGGGTGGCAGAGCCTTCCTCTTTTTGGTGACCTTGATAAAATATGCTAGTGGACCTCAGACACATGGAGGCAAGAACTCTCCAATACATACAGTGGCATAGTAACTCAGTGAAGTGATTGTGAAAAAGTGAGAATTTCTGAAGAATTGGCAATGTGGTAAGAGTCAGGGTATGTGGAACCATTCTTTTCCAGACTTTGATTGTTCATTTGCATACAAAAATCACAAGGAATTTTTGTTAATATTATGTAGGTCAATATTTCTGGCATCATTAATTAGGCTTTAAGAATTTTTATTATTTAAAAATAAACAAAAGTCTGGCACAAGGCCCCATGCATAGTAGGAATTAAATACTAAATATTTATCAATTTAGGAAAAAAATGGGGCTAAAATGAGCCAGTTTTATACAGTTCCTAGTTTTAGATTTTGTGTGAAAATTAGCTCTGTACTTCACCATTGAAAAGGCTTGCAAGGTTCCCTAAGCAGATACTTATCATAGAACATAAATCATGGAGGTAAAATCAGTGCTGTATTGGACTCTGTTCTTTTCCTGATTTGGTGCTCCAAATTCAGTGTTCTTTCCAACCTTTCAAATTCCCCAACAATTCAAGGGGTTGCTTTACAAGTTTGTGAACTGTGCCTCACTGGTTGTTGTTCAGTCCTTTCAGTTATGTCTGACTATTCATGATGCAGCGTGTCTGACTATACCTAACCCTATTTGGGGTTTTCTTGGCAAAGATATTAGAGTGGTTTGCCATTTCCTTCTCTAGCTCATTTTACAGATGAGGAAAATGAGGCAAATAGGGTTAAGTGACTTGCCCTGGGTCACATATTTACTAAGTGCCTGAGGCTGGATTTGAACTCAGGAAGATTAGTCTTCCTGACTTCAAGCCCAACATTCAATCCACTGTGCCAGCTATCTGCCCAAACCAAGAGAGGGTGACCTTCTGTTAAGTAGACCTTGTAGAGAGGATTCCTGAATTGTGTGAGATTGGCTGTCTCCAGTCTCTTTGAAGTCTGAGACTCTATGGCATTCTCTATAGCAGAGTCTGCTGGTAGGACTACCACTAAGATCTTAGAAACCTTTGTAGCATTAAAGTTCAGCCCAAATGCTGTCTCCATACTTCCATTGTGTATGTTATGCACAAAACATAATTTCTGCTTATTAGCTTTAATAACTCTATTATCTCCCTATCATCTATCTACCTGTCTGTCTATTTCAGTGCTTTAGGTATTGGTCATCACTAATGAAGGCTATATGCTACAAGTACCTTAGGTTTCTGTTTTTCTGACATCATTAGCGTCCTTACTGTTGCTGATGTTTCAATGGGCCTGCTCATTTTGTTGCACAGTACATTATTTCTTACTGTCATTTTCAGTACTAAGATTTTATGGAATTGCATCCTCCTGGGTTTTGACATATCTGTAGCTTGTCATGGTAGGTTTCCTGGGTAACCACTGCAGTACTTACACGTCTTCAAATGGATTCTTTTCTGCACTTCCATAGGAAAGAAAAGAAGCACTTGTGTGATTGATTTGTGATTTCCAGGTGATTTTTTCCCTCCAATTATTAGACACATGTAAAAATAAGCAAACTGGCATAGGATATATCGAGTCCCAAACCTTCTTTTCATAAATTTTCATTGTAACAGTACATCTCTGTTTAGGAAATCAAGAGATTTTGGAGAAGGATGATTAAGTTCTATAAAATGTCTACTCTTTTGGGCAGGTAGGTAGTATAGTGGGTAGAGTATGAGGTGAAATCTAGCTGGAGACATTTATTAGTTGTGTGATCATGGACAAGTCACTTGTTCTCTGTCTGCTTCAGTTTTCTCATTTGTAAAATGAGAAGTTTTAATTTTATTTAAATAATTTAAATTTAAAATAAATTAATTTAAGTAAATTAAATAATTTAAATTTAAATAAAATCTGATAGCAGCTGCTTCACTGAGTTGTGAGGCTCAAATGAGATAATATTTGTACAAACCTTAAAGCACTGTGTTAATGCTAGATATTGTTACTATTATCATAATCATTATTATTAAAACTTTTTCTTAGAGAAAACACTTCAAATTAAAGCAAATTTGTCATTAATTGAATGTTAGTGGAAAAGTTCAGGGTTGTTGTCAGGATAAAATGAGAATATTTGCAAAGCATTACAGAAATGTTAGTTGTTGCCATTGTTGTTGTTGAAGTTAAGTTAATTGCCTAGAACAAAAAGGGATAGTCAAATATATTTTCATTTGCCACTTAAGCATATTTATTCATGTTTATGATTCTTGCCTTGGAACCACTTGATTTAATTTGAATTAAAAATGCCAAAAAAGGAAGAGAAAAAAGGGAAAGATCAGTATAATGAAGCTCAAGATGAAAATGCTACAGAATAATATTTAATTTAGGAACATACTTCTCAAATTCTTAAGCCCCAAATAAGCATTACAATATGAGTCATTTGTATTGATAAAATAGGTATAACATTCCTGTCTTGGGACATTAGTATTCTCATCCCTGTATCCCAGTTGACACTGACCAAATTGAATTTATGTGTTTTGCCTTCCAAGATGCTGATATTGTCCCCTCACAAAAACAAACAAACAAACAAACAAATAAATAAAGTGGTTTTGATTCTATAAGATAAACATTTTTTAAAAATCTTGATGACATCAGGTATATAGAGTTCGCCTGTTGGTGAGAAGAGTTTCCCCAGCATTAATGGTGCACAGCTGCAAGTAGTGTTTCATTTTGCATCCCAGGAAGATGCTGAATCTAATGCTAGTTTACTTTAATAGGAAATGTTCATTCTTTTGGGATAGAGTCTGCCTACCCTTAGGGCTTTTTCCTAAATGGAGACACTGCAGATAAAATGTGATATTTACTTTGTCATAGGAAGGTGAAATCTGATGGGAAGGTTAACTTTAGAGAAACCTCAAAAATGAAAAGTAGTTGCAGAATAATTAGGTTGTTCTTAAATGCAAAATTGCACAAGTTGAAAGAACTGCTTTTCTACATTGGGCCAATAAAGCCAGCAGCATGGGTGAAATCTCGGGCATCAGAAAAGCCTGTTTTCTAATGATCAGTTTATAGCTCACTTATCTGTCAGTCTGCTTAATAGGCAAAAGAATAAATTTATAGTATATGAAGCATAATAAAATATATGATATCAAGAATCCTCAGAGAGTTCATACTTTGCCAGTAGCTGAAGAAATGGTTGGACCTTTTGTTTCATGCTCATCCTTGCCTTCATAATCCAAAGATATAGATGGCCAACTTTAAGAATACCAGTATTTATATGGTGCTGAAGATATCGCTGTAGATGATGTGGATTAGATGACCACATTATATGGTACTGATGGCAACAATGGTCATGGATAATATTTCCTTGAAACAATTCCTGTTTTCTGCTTTCTTTTCATTCTTTGGTCTTTTTCTCATAAAGTTACATGAAGAATTAGCAGGTCCATGAACTCCTGAATGTTATAATGTGTCTGCATTTCTACAAAATTAATTAGTGAACCAAAAGATGAAACTATAATTGTGAAGGGCCGAGGAGGTGCCAGTATGATAGATGAACTGTCTTGTAACATCGCTTCTATAATAATATTTCATATTCTGCATAACAGATTGTTTAATGTGTTTAATTAATGAGGAAAACCTAGAAAGCACGGAGTATGTTTCTAAAATAGTATTTTATTGATATATTTGCATATCACCTATATTGCCATCTGTATTACTTCTGTTTGCAATGTGCCCTCTTCTGTAACAAAGTTGTTTTTTTTTAAGAGGAAGAAAAAAATGTAAGAAAGAAAAATGTAAGGAAGAAAAAAAAAGCTGATTAATGCATCTAAAAATTGTTATATGTGATGTTCCATTCCCAGAAACCTTTAATCTATATAAAGAAGAAGAAAATATCTTCTCATGTTACTTCTTTAGAACCAAGCATATTCATAGTTTTACAACATTTACATTCTGTCATTTTGTATAAAATGTTTTTCCCCATTTATGTTGTTATAATCATTGTGCATATTATTTTCCTTATGTCTGTTTCAGTTTCCATCAGTTCATGAAATTCTTTCCAAGTTTTTCAATATTCATCATGCTCATCATTTCTTACAGGACAATAATATTTCATTTTATTCATACACCACAATTTATATAGTCTTTCCCCATCCTAGTTGTTTCCCATTCAATGCTACCACAAAAAGTGTTGTCATAAGCACTGTGGTATTTATGAAGCCTTTTTTTTGTCATTGACATCTTTGAATTTTATGATTAAGCGTATAATTTCTGAGTGAAAGGGTATGGGTGTTTTTATTATGTAATTTACATAATTATAGATTACTTTCAAAAATGAATATACTAATTCCCAGTTCCCTTAACTGTTCATTAGTGTGCCTAACTTTCTATATACCCTATCCAAAACTGACTATTTTAATCTTTTGTCACTTTGGCCTATTTTCTGAGTTTGAGTTTGTTTAAGTCTTAGGATTATTTTGATTTTCATTTTTCTTGTTATTAATAGTTTGGAGAATTCTTTCATAGGGCTATTAAAAATTTCCAATTTATTTTGAGAACTTTTTTTCATATCCTTTGGCTGCTTAGTGATAAATAGTCTTTGGTCTTATATATTTCTGCTATTTATTTATACAACTTGAAAAACAAGATCTTATTGTATATATTTGGTCCAAAATTATTTTTCCAAATCAGCTGCTTATCTTCTTATTATAGATACATTGATTTCATTTGTGAAAAACAAACGTTTCTGTTTCATATAATCAAAATGACCATTTCTTTAATTTTGTAATTGGTTCTTTCCCTTGTTTAAGAATTCATTTCCTACACTGAAAATAAAAATAAATAAAATTAATTTTTAAAAATTCATTTCCTACCCATAGCAGTGAAAAAATATATGATCTGCTTCTTTTTTTCATTTTCCTGGCATGATTTTTCATATTCAGGATGGATATCTATTTTTAATTTATTGTGAAATATGGTGTGAGTCAGGATGTGCAGGAGCCAACCTGAATGCTATAGCTCACAATAGCTAATTGTTAAATTTTCAGTGTGAGATCATTAACACCCTGGAAATTAACAAATGCTACAAATTAGGACTTGACATTGTTTTTTTGATTGTCTAGGTTGAAGAAAGTGATGGGGAAAATATTAATAATGAAGATTAAACTTAAAATTGTGCTGTGCATCCTTTTTCCCCCAGAGAACCAGTTAAACATTTGCTAGCATGACTCTCATGAGGGTTCTAATCTAATCTTGATTTCTTTCTCTTTTCTGTGTTTTAAATAGTATTTTATTTCTCCCACAATTACAAATAAAGAAAATTTTTAACATTCATTTTTACAAGATTTTGAGTCCCAAATTTTTCTCCATCGTTTGATATAGTTTACACATATGCTGTCATGTAAAACATATTTCCATATTCATCATGATTAGGGAAGAAGAAACAGATTAAAAGGAAAGAAAAAAGATGAGGAAAAATAAAGGAAGTGAAAAAAATAGTCTTTGATTTGCATTCAGAACCCATCAATTCTTTCTCTGGATATGGATAGGATTTTTCTTTGTGAGTCCATTGTACTTGTCTTGGATAATTGTGTTGCTGTGGAAAGTGAGTCATTAATATTTGATCATTGCATGATATTGCTGCTACTGTGTATAGTGTTTTCCTGGTTCTTCTCATTTCATTTTGTATCAGTTTATACATGTCTTTCCAGATTTTCCTTTACTGTGTGTGTGTGTGTGTGTGTGTGTGTGTGTCTCTGTTTCAAGTGTTTTTTTGTAAACAACATATTGTGGGATGCTGGTTTTAGATCCACTCTGCTAACCACTTCTGTTTTATGGGAGAAGTCATCCTCTTCACATGATTACTACCTGAGTTATTTCCCTCCATCCTATTCTTCCTCTGGTTTGTCTTCTCTCTCCTTTCATCCTTTCCCACATCACCCTCCTCCAACTCTCCTGGGCTAAAAGATTGCTCCACCACATCTTTCTGCTGGCTCTGCTGTTCCAGGATCTGTTCTAGGGTGCTAGTTCATGATTGTTTAGCTGTTTGGAGGTGAATGTAGAAGAGCTACACTGATTTACTGCTTACCCTGCCATCTTGGTTTTCTAATCCTAATATCTGCAAAATTGCTTTCCGGTTTTCCTAGCAGTTCTTATCAAATTGGAATTTCTTTCCCATATAATTTATGGGAATTTATAATTTGGGATTTATTGAGCATTGTCATTGAATTTCATTGTTTCCAGTTATCCTTTGCTAGGCTCTTCCATTAATCTATTCTTCAATTTTTTAGTCAGTACCAAATAGTTTTAATGATTACTGTTTTATATAGTTTGAGATTGGAAGTGCTATCTTTTTTTTATTATTACTATCCTTGATATTCTAGTTGCTATATTTCTCCAAATGAACTTTATTTTTTCTAAACCTATATCTTTATTAATATACCATTCTGTAGATTATTTTTGATGATATTTTCATAGCTCTGACAAGAGTATTGAACATACCTCCAGCCATTTAAATAATTTTTTAGTTCTTTAAGGAATATCTTCTAATTGAATCTACAGTCATATTGAGCAAGTTTTTATAAGTTGACTCACATATTTGCAAAACAATTTTAATTATTTTGAATGGGATTTCCCTCTTATTGCCTCTTTGATTCTGTTATTATTGTGATTTTGTAGGATAAACATTTATTGTGTCCACTATATTATAGACACTGTGCTAAGCTCCAGAGATATAAATAAGGAAAAGAAAGATAGTCCATACTCTCAAGGAGTCCCAGTCTAATGGAGAAAGACAACATAATAAAGGAAGCTAAAAAGGGAGAGGGGTAGATATGATGTGCCAAAGTGTATCTGGAGCAGGAGTTCCAGATGATGAAGATGATGGTAGAGTCAAAACAAAGCAGAGCTAATGGGTAACACGTAAAGATCTGGCGAGCACTTCAAACCTTTTGTATAGGAAAACTATGGAAAGAATTTTTTTATTCTGCCCTCAAGGCCTCCAATCAGAGAATCAAAAGCAAGTAGGGGACTGATAGGGAGTGAATAGCAAAACTGAAGCAATCTCTATGATGAGTTTCCTACTGATGTATATCTGATAAGGAATTTATTCTTGGTGGGGCATGATGAAGATAATGATTCAAGCCAACCTGAGCAGGTGTTAACAAATGAAGCCATCCTTGAACCATCCTTACATACTTGGTATCAATCTAACTTATCATGTTCCTTAGAAAGGAAAATGAATAACACAAAACCTCTAAAAGACTGCAAATGTCTCTTGATAAATATTACTAGGCAAAGGAAAATCAACCACCATTTGATCAAAGACAGAATCCTGTGGATTTCCACAAGAGTACAGATTACCAACAGTATGTTCTAGAATGGTTCGAGAGAACAACCAGAATATTGAGAAAACTAGAAATGGAACAAATGGAAGAATTTATGTCCCATAGAGCAGAAGTAAATGAAAGGATAGAAAAACTTGGATCCAAAATGGTCCATAGTGAATGAATATCATATAAGTGCATTCTATGTGCCAGGTACCGTACTAACTGTTAAGGATACAAAAGGAAGCCAAAGATAGTTTCTGAGCTTAAGAAATTCACAATCTAATGTATGGAAGTGAATCTCTATAAAGAAGCAAAAGTATATATAAATATACTGGAGAAAAATTTGGAGGAAGTGAAGCAAAAAGAAGTGGTGTTCTTGAGAGGTTGGTGAGTCACATGGGTAACGGAGATAGAGTTCCCAAGTAAGCCCTCATATTCCAGACCACAGGATCACTTCAATATGCTATCAAGTCTCAAGTAGTCTCCAATTTAGGTTATTTATCTCTGCTGTCTTGCCTTCCTATAGCCGAGACACTTATGTGGCAGAACCTAAGACATTTTCTTAGTTCTCCTTACCTTACGTGATCTCCCTTGATTTGACCACTGGCAGACCTTAATTAGAGTTCTAACCAGAAGCTCTTATGTTAAGGTGAGTTCTTATGCCTAAGTTCCACCCGGACCTTGCTTGTTGTTTTTTTTCCTGTGGTTGTGTAACAAGTATGATATCCAGTTTCTTCTCTTCCTGAAACTCTAATTGATCTTGTTTCTTTTCAGATATAGAAGCATTATATGGATTTTCTTGAAATGGAAATTTATTGCTTTATATTGTGCTCTGTTGTGTACATGGCAATTTTTTCTTTGTTTTTATATTTTGTATTTAAGTTTAAAAGAAGTCTAAAAATGAAAAAAAAGATGCAAAATCATATTTAAAAACAAAGAAGCTTCTGTTGGCAGAAGTTTACCAACTTTTGTGTTGAACTCCTAATAATCTACTAAAGGGCTCTTTATCATAGAATTTAGGTGAAAAATTTAAGGTAATATTATTTCCAAACCATACTTTATTTTTGTATTCTGCACCTAGAGTGTTGATCTCACTTCATTTTCTTCTAGAAATGAGATTGATTCATTTTTTCAGAAAAAAAAAATTTACACCAAAGCTAAAGTAATGAGTGTTTCAAAAAAAATATTTGAAGTTATTTTCATAATTTGTGCATTTCAGCATATGCAGAAGAGCATTAAAATACATGCAGGTTACTCTTCTTGACAGGATAAAGAAGTTATATATATGAAATGTCCCAGCTGTATTAACTGGAAAGTAAACACAATTTATTATGCTAGTTTACTTTCCCCTTTGTCATTCGCTGGTAGACAACATTAGGTTAAGATGGATATTTTGCCTATGGTATTATGTTATGTAAATATCTCCTATATTTTGTTCTTACAAAATATTAAATCATTTGAATAACAGGTTTCTGGTTTCACATGGGTAGGAAAAGGCCCAAGGTTGCAATGAGTGTTTAAAAAAAAAATAACTGTATGAGTGGTGGAATAGCAAGCTTTATGCTTGAAAATGGAATATTCTAATTAAAGTTGTGAAAAAGAATGATTAGCTATTACTTCTTGATATTAATATTCTTTTGAACTGAATGACTGAGTTTTCTTTTCATTGTTTTCAAAAGACCCTACTTAAATTGACATAGACCTGTGCTCCTAATGATATTTTTAATAGAGTAATTTATATTCCTTGTTAGAAGAGAAGAGATTCTTGGGAATGTCATTACTTGAGAATACACGGAGATATTTTCAAATTTGTTGATAAACATACTTTATGAAAACGTTTTCTACAGGGCAGAATTATAGAAGAGCACACCAATGATAGTCTTTTTTGTGCTTTTTGAAAAGTCTCTGGTCCATTTAGCAAATTTGTGATCACCTTTTATGAGTAGGACATTGTGGCAGGCATTGATAGAATGATGAAAAAAATGATGACTTTGCCTGCATGTAGGAGAGATAATAGTAATAACCATATTTATGTATGTATATATGTATGCATGTATGTAGGAATGTATGTGTATTGTGTATATGTGTATATATATACATATGTATATTTTTAGGTTTGCAAAATGCTTTACTTACATAATGTCATTTGATCCTCACAACATTCCTGTGAGGTAGATATTATCACTATGTCTGTTTCACAGATGAGGGGACTGAGACTGAGATAGATTAAATAATTTGCCAACTAGCAAGTCCCTGGGGTAGTATTCAGATTCAGGTCTTTGTGACTATAAGTCCAGCCTTATGTTTATTGTCCTCCTAGATACATATACAAGAAACTACAATACAGAGTATAATGTAAATATATGAAAGGTACAAGGGTGGTGCTATAATAATTCACAGAAGGGCCAACAGATCTTCTGGCTGAAAGGTTTCAGGTAAACTTCATGAAGGAGATAGGGCTTGGTCTGGACCTTGAAAGATGTGTGGTATTTTCTAGGCAGAGATGAGAGAAAAAGAATTCTAGGGATTTGGAACCAGCATGAGCAAAAACAGGGAGCCAGGGAAGTTATGATAGATGTTCAGGGAATGTCTAGTAAAGCTTGCCCAACTGAGAATCTTATGGACTAGAATATTACTAGAACAGCAGATTGAAGTCATTTTGTATTGAGTCTTGAATGACAGGCTAAACGTTTATTTGAATCTTAAACATAGGGGAGAGATAAGGATTGGAAAGAGTAATTGGAATCATGTGTATAGAAATGAGGGCAGCTGGTGGCTCAGTGGATAGAGTGCTGTACCTGGAGTTAAGAAGCCCTCATCTTCCTCAGTTCAACTCTGAGCTCTGACACTAGCTGTGTGACCCTAGGCAAGTCACTTCACCCTATCTGCCTGAATTTCCTTATTGGTAAAATGAGCTGGAGAGGGAAATGACAAACCACTCTATTATCTTTGCCAAGAAAACTCCAAATGGGGTCATGGAGTCAGACATGAGTGAAAATTACTTAACAACTATTTAACATGTGATGGTTGACCATATAAGAGTAGATAAGAAGCAGGGATAGATAGAGAAAAGTTCTAAAGACAGAGACTTGAAAGAATAGGGCAAAGTAACCTAAAATTTTCTAGGGCGATGAGGAGAACCAGAGTTGTTTGAAGCTCATTATAACCAATGTTAATATTTTTAAATATGTAATCCAAACTACAGCTGTAAGAAATTTATTTGAATTATAGTCCAGGAATTTTTGAGTAATTAAAAACTGTTCTTTGAACACATCCACCTACTGTAGTGCTGTAGCTGAAAAATGCTGCAGCTCTGAACTGGCAATATTAACAATATCTTCCATTTGCATAATGCTTTAAGTTTTACAAAACAACTCTAGATATATTCCCGTATTTGAGTTTTACCATAATCCTGAAAGGTCAGTACTTCAGATCCTATTATCAATATTCCTATTAAACAAATAAGGAACCTTAAACTCATAGATCATATCCATGATCTCATAGCTGGGAAGCCCCAGCAATGGAGTCTGAATCGCCATCTCTTCTGACTAATACTAGTCTAGTGCCCTTGCTCCTTTACCCTTATGCTTCCATACACGAATAATAGATAAAATTGTTATCCAACCATTATGCCTAACTATGGCATTATATGGCCCTGGAATACTCAGTTACAGACACCATCTCCTAGGAAAGATGTTGAGGATAGATAGATAGATAGATAGATAGATAGATAGATAGATAGATAGATAGATAGATAGATAGAGAGGGTGAGGGGGAGAGGGAGAGAGAGAGCCAGAGACAGAGACAAAGATAGAGTGAGAGTGCATACTTGTTAAGGAAATAATATGTCAGGCACTGAGCTAAGCTCTGGGATTCAAATATGACCAAAAAGAAATAGTCTTCACCTTCAAGGAACTCACATAGTAATAAATGAGCTGAAAAGCAGGATAACAGGTCAAGATGTAAAGCTTCAGATAGATAAGAGCAGAGACAGGCAGAACTGAACATCACTCGTCCCCATGGATTCCCCAAATGGAGGATTCTCATGTAGGAATATAATAGTCTGAGGAATCATCTCAGCAGTGAGGAGGCTGCTGGGGAAGTAGAAAAATCCAGTTAGGAGAAGAGCCAGAAGAGAAATGAGTAACTGGAATAAGTCCAGAATAGAAAGATAACAGTAATTAAAGGATGAGCTGTATGAGGGGAGGCTGATGGAAAAAAACATTGAACTTTTAAAGTAAAGGTAAGGTGAGGGCAGAGAAGGATATAATTAGAGATTTCAAATAATAAAGGGGGGAGGTGTCAATTAACTTCACTTGTGTTTAGTAAACTTCACTAGTGTGAAAACAGCATTATGGTCTCTAATGGGGCACAAAAGAAATTTAAAGCAGAGTTGCTTCTCTTAAGGGACATACAATATTGATTGGGTGAAGTGAATTTATTCACCAAATCCTAGAATAACAGAAATTGTGAACATCTCAGGAAACATTGAATGAGTGTTAAGATAAAAAAAATACCATAGCAGCACTTTGTGATATTGTTTTTCATTGGATATATGCCATGGAGGCATACTACAAAATGGGAGGAGATGCTTTTTTATAACATTTTTAGTAAATCTTTACAGATAAAGATAAATTTGCCTTAAATTTTTATCTCTGCAGCAGTGTTGTTGTTAATAATGATGATAAGTTATATAGCACCTTAAGGTTTACAATGAGCTTTACAAATATTTTAGGTTCACAATAACCCTATGAGGTAGGTACTATTATTATCCCTATTTAACAGAGGAGGAAATTGAGGGAGACAAGTTAAATGAATTGCTAAGGGTCATATAGCTAGTAAACATGATTCAGAATTTGAACTCAGATCTTTCTGACTCTATGCCCAATTCCCTATCCTCTATGCCACCTAGCTGCCCCATTGTTATAACAGTGGTTGGGGGTACTCTTCTTCCTAAAACCAGTATTATATGTTGGAGCTAATTATTCTAAGTGATGATACAAACTGATAATGTAAATAACTTCAAAAAGGGTTTAGAAAAATGAATGGTAGTTCCTCTATGAATCATTGAAGGTATGTATAGTTCTAAATTATGTCTGATATTTATACTATGGTAGCCAGTCTGTTTCTCCCATAAAATATAGATTATTACCATTATTAAAGATAGGTACTTGGGTTAAGAGAAACATTTTGTTCTATCCAGTTGTTTTTCAGGTCTTATTTTCTTACGTTTATGTATACTATAATTATACTAATAATGATTATTATCTTATCATGTTGAAAACTTGTCAATTTCCTTAAACGAATTGTGAGCAATAAGGGCTTTTAACTGCCTGACAAATCAGACTTATGAAAACATAAGGTGAAAAGAAATATGCTTTGTTTCTCTTTGACCAAAATGTTAAAATTAATTTTAATAATGATCAGTTTCACTTCAGTGCTTTCAGAATTCATTATTTTATTGGTATGGAGTATTCCTTTCATATATGTGGATTCTCTATAGGTCCCTCCTTTTCTTCATCTATAAAATGAAGAAACTGGATTAAGTGACCTCTAAAGTCCTTTCTAACTCTGATCTTATGGTCCTGTATTTCATGCAATGTAGATTGCAATCCTACCATACTTCCATGAGATATTGTGGTCAAAACTATTTCTTGGTGACTAGTCTCATGCTGTTGAACCTCTTCTTTCATCCACAGGTTGGTCTTGAGATAGAAATAGGACCTCAAAGAGCATATACTCTAAAGACATAGGATTCAGCCAGTGTCATATATATGCCATGATAAAACATCAGAATATGACTTTCTTGGAGGAATTATGATCTGAAAGTATGCTTATTAAAACCAGTTGTTGTAGTGTGAATAATAAAAGGAGCCAATGTATTGGAGGGAGGTGAGAATGGTTAGATAGTGTGGCATTGACTAATGTGAATAATGCCAATTCAGCTTTTGTGGTTGAAACAAACCTGCTGCAAGTATAATGATTTTCAGTTACTTTTTCTTTCTTTGGAACAGCTGGTTGAAATACAGCTTTGCCTGCTTCTAGATGGAAAGAACAGGTGGCCTCTCAAGGACAAGAAAAAGAAATTATTGAGAATTTTCTGCTCACTCTAAATTTTATACGTTTATTTTAGTGTACAATCATCTGGATATTTCACAGAGAAAGAAAAAAACCTCACAACTGGAGAGAGCTCAGAAGTCATCAAGGTCAGCATATGTAGGAAAAAGAATTCCCTCTACAACATCCACAACAACAGAAATAGACTATATCTAGAGTCATAAATCCCAGATTCAAATCTTATCTGATACTTTCTACTCTGTCACTGATATTCGCTAATTCAACCATTTCATTTTACAGATGAAGAAAGTGAGAAGGTTACATAACTTGTCCATAGTGACAGAAGTAACAAATATCAGTAAAGGGTTTTTAATTATCTCTGTTCAATGTGCTTGAAAGAATGTCAGCCATTCTTTCTGTCTTGTCATAGTCCTTTGGGATCTCAATTATTTCATCCAATGGGATAGCAATCTCCCTGATTATATGCCCGTTTGTAAATTTAATATTCATATTATATATTCCTTTATCCAAGTTATTGAAAATGTTAAATAGGCCAGGGCCAGTGAAGGTCCCTAGGGAAATCCACTAAATTTAGCTATTAATGGGCATTGTAAACTCATGTGATCTTGAAATCTTGAAACTGAACCTCAAAACAATTAATCTGTCTCTAAGTGCCAGGCACTATACTAAACACCAGGGATACGAAAACAAAATGAAAAGTACCAACCTACCCTCAAGAAATTTCACTTCATTCCATTCCACTTCTCATCCAGTGGATATGGGAATCCTGTCAGCCAAATCCCAGGCAGAGAGAATCATCTAACCTCTGCTTGATCCTTTCTGACTAAGCAAAAATACACTTTCTCACAAGGTATTCCATTTAAATTTGGGATTATCTGGAACTATTAGGAAATTCTTTGTTGTATGGGTCTGAAATCTAACTACTAAAAGCTCTGACAACTATTCTTAGTTATGCTTCTGAAACTGCAAAAAATACGCCTACTTCTTCGTCCTCCAAAAATGTTTTAAAGTATTTGAAGGTTACTATTGTGAATGCCTTACTTAAGTCATCTCTTTGCTAGGCTAAACATCCCTAGGGCTTCCTTCAACTATTCCTTGTATCACATAGTAGTTTGAAGATCTGCCACCATCCTGCTTACCCTCCAAGGGAGGCATTAGAGTTTGTCATTTCCCCTACTAAAATATGATGCTCCAACTTAATATTAAAAAAGTAGTCTTGTCCATGGTGACAAAAGTGACAACGTAACCTGATACGATCTTGATGCCAAATCAGTTACAACTGTCTAGTATTATATTTTTTAGATTCTACATTACACTGTTGACTCAGACTGAATTTGCTGATGCCCTAAAGTCTTTTTTAAAGTCATCTGCTATTAAGCTATGCCTCCTCTGTAATGCATTTTTATTACTTGATTTAAAAGAAAAAAAAAACAACTAAGTATGCAGCCTTCTGTCCTTCCTGTTGCATTTCACTTGGTTAGTTTTAGCCCATTTTTGTGGTGTGTCAAGATGTCTCAAAATCTTGGTTTTGCCATCCAAATTATTAGATATTGCTCCCAATTTTGGATCATCTGAAGAGTAAACATACCTTCAATAGCTTCTTGCTGGGTTTTTCTGATGCTTCTCTAAATAAATGTACATATATATATATATATATATATGTACATGTATATATGTATAGAATAGAGCAGACATTAGAGTAGAGCCCTGTGACACGTTACTAGAAGTCTTCCTTTGGGTTGATATTGATTTGTTAGAAAATTCTATTGTTCAAGTAGCTTTTAAACTTTCTCTTTCTACTATCATCTAGCCTACAGACATTCATGTTGCCTGCACAGATTTCATGAGAGACTTTGTCACATACCTAGCTGAACTGAGATACTTGAGATGATGTCCATCACATTCACTTAAGAGTGTTGGTTAACTGTTTTTCACTTTTTTCATGTTATTTTCTTAAGCTGTATAAGAGAATTTGTGGATGCTTAATAGATAGAAACTGAACAAGCAAAGGTTTTCTACTAGTTCTTTGACTCTATAAAAATGCAAACCAACTTATTTTAGGGGGTATTGAGGCCAGTGTTATATGTTACGTGTATGTGTTCAGTCTCCAAGGAGAATATTTTATATTAAGATTTGCTTTCACATCATTTGCTTGTTCATGGACTTAAGTAAATTATTTCCCCTGGCCGTTAGAGGATGAAGAGGACAGGAAGATTGTTTTTTTCCTGGTATTTTCTTGATACAAGTATAATAGATTTGTACAGTGCTTGCATATAGTAATTGATTATATTGTTTTAAAAAATATCAGGGTGGAGACCATCTTATTGTCCTTTAAAGTCTCAAACAGTTATTAGGAAATAGAGTGAATACCATTTGAACAGAAAGAATGAAAAGCAAAGAATAAATTGGTCCCTGCTTTAAACTCTGACTAAAATAGAGGTGTTAAAACACTGAAAGAAAAACTATAGAGGGAATTACTGTCAGTTTTGAACAAAACCCAATAATATATCTGTAGTAAGAGGAAGCATTAAATACTAGTATGTACCAAAGTATAATTCAAATGATCATTTACGAGCACAATTTATCTTAGAATTTACATTCAAGATATATGCAATAAAAATGTTTTTCTTGAGTAAATTTATCCAAGTTGTTACTTTCTTCCTCAGGAAACTCCCTGAGTAAGATTCTATGTCATAAAAAAGGGCATTAGCAATTTCTTCAATCAATCCAAGAATAATAAAAGGGACATATGTATTTATTAAATTCTGTTATAAACATGGAAATATATACCTACAAATATGTCAGGAAGAAGAAATGTTGGCCTTCTGAATATTTTATCCTGCCACTGGTTATTAAAGGAAGTTGTCATCCTGAGAGATATCATAAATATTGATATACAGAAATACATTAAGATATATTAACGTCTAGATATACAGAATTATGGATAGAAAGGATAAAAGAGGAAGGCATGAAGAAGAAATGCAACTTGCTATGTGTTCATCAATGATTTACTGAAGATATATATATATATGCATATATATGTGTACGTATATTTACACACACATATACATATATAATATATATGTATATATTTCCCCACACTTCCTTTGATGTAAATTAACTTATCTGAGCATCACTCTCTTCCTCTGAAAAATGAGCACTAGATAAAGTCCCATTTTCTTCTTATATTCTGTGAGTATCTTGAGACGAAAATTATCTTAGGGTTAATTTTCTTTCTAATTCAGTATAGGTAACAAAATTTCAGTAGGATTTTATATATGGTTATTAGATATTATTTGTTAATCTCTATTCATATTTTCCATTATTTAGACAGTTAAACTGTATTAATACTTTTTTTGTTTTCTCTTAAAATTAGTGAAGGAATAAATGCCACTATTTGATTTAATAATATATTCAGAGAAGAATTATTTTACATTATTAATGTCATTGGAACAGCAGTGGTATTTGTTTAGCTTATCTATTTCATTCTGATATAACATTACAGTTTCATTTCATTGATCAACCTTCTTTATGGACAGTATTTATACCAAACAAGAAAATCAACAAAGATAGATTACAGCTTGGAAATAATACTCACTTTCCTTGTTGCTTTGCATTTTCTCTCTTCATATTTTTAATGAGTTTATTTCTTAAGGATGAAGAAATACAAGGCAGAGAAAATAGAAAAAAATAAAGTGCTAAGGAAACAATTTCCCTGACTGATTTCAGATCACGTTGGACCCATAAATTAATAAAAGTGGGACCTAAAGTGAACAATATATGATTGAATGGGGATAATAGTAAATATTATGCAATATTGATGCATGTTTTATGAGAATCTATTGTACCTAAACATTTTGGGAAAGATGGGAATTGTAGATTAGTATCCTATAACATATTCCAACATGAAACTTCTCTTTCCATTCCTGTATTTAAGAAATATAATTATCAGAGTAGTAAAAATGTGCAAACTGTCAAAATAAATGCACTGAAAATAAGAAAAATAATTAGAAAAATTAGAAAATAAAAATAATTAGAATATTAATTATGACAGAAAATGAAGAAAATCTGCCATCTATATTTAATAGCAAAGAACACATTTAACTAATATTTGGTATTATAAGTATTCAGAGTAGAAGTATATGATCACATGATGTATAATGAGGGGTACTATATTTGAAGTCAGCTATTTACTTTTTTTTAAAAAACTTCTTTGGCTCTCAATTTTCTTATGTGTAAAGTGAGACTCTCAAATTCTAAATCCTACAGACATTGATCCTTTGTTTCACAGAGAAATGTGAGATCATTTAAAAGTATGGTATGATTCTCTAAGTTCAATTTAACCACCTTTCCTTCTGCTACTCATTTCTGTGTTTGCTTTGCTTTTGATTTACAAAAGAATGAGTACTAGCTCTGAGATCAAAACTCATCTCTGATGCTTACCTTCCATCTGTTCTTGCACAGGTCACATACTTTCCATAAACTTAGATTCTTTTCCTGTAGAATGAAAGAGTTGATTTAGATGGCCCCTGGGGACCCTTCTGACTCAAATTTTTGATCGTAAGTACTGATGGCCCAAATGGATAGGCTCTTTGTTCCAATGAATATCTTTATTTTGGCAACAAGAGCTTCCACTCTTCCCAACTTCCTTATTGCTGTTGGAGACACCATAGTCTTTCCAGTCACCTAGGCTTACGGCACCAGTCTTCCTTAATCACTCCTCACCCTACATATCTAATCTATTTCCAAATCATGTCATTTCTAATTTCACAGTATCGCTTGCATGTCTGCTCTTCTTTCCACCACCCTAATTCAGGCCCTCATGACATCTCAATTTTACTATAATTATAATTTTCTCCCTACCCTATTCCTTGTCCCCGTTACAATCAGTCCATTGCTCAGGTGCCGAAGTAGTGTTTTTTAGAGCATAGGTCTGACTGTTCCTATTCAGTAATCTCCACTGATTTCTTATTACCACTAATATCAAATACAAAGTCCTCTGT
Source organism: Notamacropus eugenii (assembly GCF_028372415.1). NCBI lineage: Eukaryota > Metazoa > Chordata > Mammalia > Diprotodontia > Macropodidae > Notamacropus > Notamacropus eugenii. The sequence goes on along the minus strand of NC_092873.1, from coordinate 256,385,765 downwards.
TTAGTACTTAAAATTCTTTACAACCTGACTCCTTCCTACCTTCCAATCTTATATATTTTACTCTCCTTCATATACTATATGATCTAGCTACACTAACTTGCTGGCTATACTTAGCATTTGGCACTCCGTCTCCTATCTCATTGTCTTTTTATTTGCCATTCTCTGTGCCCAGAATGCTGTCCCACTTTACCACCATATCTTCAATTGGCTTCTTTCAAGGCTCAGCTAAAATCCTACTTAATGCAAGGGGCTTTCCTTGCTTCTCTTAGCTTTGAGATTACCAGCCATATAGTCTGTATATTTTGTGTATGTAATTCATTATTTGCTTCTTGTCCCCTTAATTAGAATGTGACCTGCATAAGGACAAGGACTATTTTTACCTTTCTTAGTAATCCTAGTGCTTAACAAAGTACCTGTTACCCACTTAGTAATCAGAAGATAAATGCTTGTTGACCAGGTGGCCCACTGTTGAAAATAGTAAAACGAAAGAAAAAAAGGATGTAAGAGGAATGAGAAAAGAAACTAGTCCCACAATTGAAGGAAAGATAAAAGAAGTAATCTCTAACGAAATCATTTTGTATAAAGTATTTTTTCTGTATCTTTATATCTTCAGGAAACAGGGAGAAAGATTACTGTTAAAGGCAGGCAGATTATCAGAACCAAGCCTTTTCAATTCGTAATATGATTTCTTCAAAAATCATTGTGTCTCCTGATTTCTTAGCCCTGGAACCTCTTCAGGAGAACATCAGTGTTAAAAAAAATGGGATTTTGTTTCATGGTCCATCGTGGGATTGTTGAAAATGCTATGTAACTTCCCAAATGTAGTCCATCTTTCTATCAACCTAAAGCTCAATTCTGAGACCAGTGAACTGTCTGCTTATAGTTTTTGTCCAAGATAGAAGTACTGATGGGCCAGCTCTGTGAACTCTCTATCCATCTATACATCAGAAGTGTTGCAGTGCAGAATACTATCTTTGGAGTCAGAGGGCCTGGTTCAGATCCCACCTCTGCCCCTTACTTTGGTAAGGGACAACCTCAGCTTAGCTACAGTCTTTTTGTTTTTTTCTCTGTAAATTGAAGGGATCCCTGAGGTCCTTTCCACTTTTAAATCAATAATCCCATGGTCCTTGAATCTTCCTTCTTTCTTGGACTGTCTGTTCAGTTAGTTGCTAGGTCTTATTGATTCTAACCCAACAGCTTGACTTTCTTGGGTCTATTTCCCTTGCTTCACATTTTCTCCTCTAATCCAAGGCCTCAAAACATCTCACTTGGAATATTTCAATAACATTCTAAGTTGCTTCCCATTTTCCAATATCTCTCCACTCTGTTACATCTTCCACAAAGTGACTCAGTTGATATTTGTTTGTTGTTGTTGTTTTTAAGGCCTGACCTTTGATCAGTAATCTTCATTGGTTTCCCAGGGCCTCTAAGATAAAATGAAAAATCTTCAGCATGACAGTTAAGTCCCCCTACAACCTGTTTCCTACCAGTTTTATTTTCTATTATTGTTACATTATTATACCTTCCAGTTTTATATTATTCCTTTTAAGCAGCAATTCACCTCAGTCAGACTAGCCTACTAGCCATTTCCTGTGAATGACATTCTGTAGCTTACCTTGGTGTCTTACCTCAGAAAATAAGATTCTTAAGGGCTAGGACTATTTCATTTTTATCTTCGTTCTTTCTACTTAATAATTGTTCAGTAAATGATCCTTTAATTGAATTGTTGGATTTTATACGTTATCATTTTACAGGTACAACATTGGTCTTTCCATAGATAGCTTTCACTTTTCTTCCCCACTTAAAATGATTGTTTATACATAATAGACATCTCATTTCTAGGGAGCTGCCTTCTCCAGAATTAGTGTCCTAAATATTCATTCTCTGAACTCTTTTTTTTTCTACAATCTAGAGTGTGTGTCAGACTAGGTCTAGTCTTCTCCTGATTATCTATAATGAACTAAAAAATGGCATGGATATTTCCTTGAGGTGGTACAATGGAGAGAATACTTTGCCTGGATTTAGGAAGACCTGAATTCAGATGACCCTGGGGACGTTATTTAACCTCTGTCTTCCTCAGTTCCCTCATCTATGAGGATAATCATAGTACTTTCATCCTAGGGTTGTGATGAGGATTAAATGAGATAATAACCCTAAAGCACTTTGCATTGTGTTTGGCATATAGTAAGCAGTATATAAATTGTAGCTATTATTATTAGCTTTTGATCACTTCTGCTTCAGCAGCCAGTCTCTGCTTGTTTGTCAGAATCAGGTCAAGAATGTTGGTTTGTGAATTCCTCAACCATTTGAAAAAAAAAATTTTAATTTTCATTTCATTTCATTTACATAGCTATTTGTAATAGTTCATGCTGGTGCCATTTTTTTTAAAGTAGATGATGTAATGGCATTACCATGTTATGAGTAGCTGATTGGCTCAGTGGTTGGTGTGGGACTTGATGTCAGGAATATCCTACTTCAAATATGGCCCTGGGTATCAACTGGTTATGTGACCCTGGGCAAGTCACTTACTTTCCTTTAACTCAATTTCATCGTCTGTAAAATGGGGGAAGTAATAGCACCTACTCATGAGGTTGTTGTGAGGATCAAATGAGTTAACGTACACAAAGCGCTTAGTAACCCTAAAGTTCCATTTAAATGTTAGCTATTATATATGTGTTGATACTGTGTTTTAAATTGCTGTCATTTCAAGTTCCTAAAAGATGCCATAGCTGGTGCTGGATATAGAGAACAAGGGAAGAATTTCCCGAGTTTCACCTAGAGACTCTTAGCTGGTCAGTTTTTCAGGACTAAATGACCAAAAAGCCCATTGTGGTCCCCTATATTGTCTCTGTCTTTCTAGCTGCTGATCTTAAGATGTCTTATTAGATTAGGGGTAGGAGGTGGGGCAGTGAGAGGTAGGAAAGGGAAAAGAATGCAACTTCTGTGTTGCAGAAACCGTATCAAAACCCTTTTTAATCAGTTTCTGCAGATTTTCAAAGTGAAGAGACTGAATCAGTCTCTTAAGTTTAGAATATGTGACCTCTCGGTGTCTTAGGCCTTTTTGCTTCGAAAATATTTGGCACTTTTAAACTCTTTCTAAAAGGCCTTGCTTTTCACCTCAGGATTACCATCTCAAAAAGAATAAATTTGGAGAAAAGTGTCCTTGATAAAATAAAAACTTGCACTTGATGAGTCCTTCAGCACAGGGATATATTTATTTTATTTTTTTAAACTTATTTTATATAGTACAAAAAAAGAAAAAGAAAAGAAAGGAAAAGAACCAAAGACTCAGTTTGAGGAGCCTCAGGCAGTGTATTGATGGAAAGGCTTTAGCTGTATTGTTTTTTTGTTTGTTTTATTGTATAGTGTTAATATTGTAAAGATTTTATGGGGTACTTTTTACACTTTGCAAAATGCCTTATAATAGCCTGTGTTAATTTTACCCAGAGCAGAAATATGAAATAGGTAAGTAGCATTATTTTCATTTTAACAGAGAAGAGGAATCTTCATGAGGGAAGTTCCTTTCTTTCCCAAAACCTCTAGAAAGTTTATGTCAAAGCTAAGACTAAAACATTTAGACCAAAGCTTCTAAAATCTGTTGTTAGAACCCATTGAACTGAAGCAGAATTTCATTTGACCCCCTAAGGTGTCAAAATGGATATTTTCCTAGTATTAGAGTTCCTGGATAAAGAATTTTTTTCATACCAAGTCCCTCTGTGAGTGACTTCTATCAAGTCCACTGCAGGGCTTCTCTGAAATCTGTTGCCACCCCCACTGTGGGTGCCATCCCTCATCTGCTGTAGTCTTCGTTTGCATGATTGCTCTGCTGCCATGGTCTCTACACTTTATTCTACTTGAGTAGTCACCCTATTGATATGGTAGCTCTGTTGGCTATATCTTGGTACAGAGTTGGTTCTTTAATGGGTATCCTCACTTGGAAATGTATCTCTTCTGTTTACAAATCATGTGCTATTGCAAGAGTCTCACTTGAGAATGAGAAGGAATTCTTTGACAGTCACAGATATTTGAAAACTGGAAGAGATCTCAGAAGTCATCTAGCCCTCCTCTAATGTGCTTGACAAGTAATGATTCCACTTCTGTTTGAAGACTTCTGAGTAGAGGGAAACCACTATCCCTCAAGGCCACCCATTCTACTTTTTGACAGCTCTAACAGAATTTTCCCTGACATCAAGACTAAAATAGCTTCTTTGCAGCTTATACCTATTGTGCCAGCTCAAGGGATGAAATAGGACAAGACTAATCCCTTATCCACACAACAACCTTTCAAATACTTAGTAACAGCTACCATGTCTCCCCTGAGTCTTTTTTTTTCCTCCTAGTTAAATGAGCCAACTTCCTTCATCGACACTTTGTGTTTCCTAATAGTAAGGTTTTGTGGTAGAGCAGAAAGAGTATTGTCTCTGAAGTAAGAGGACCTGGATTTACCCCCTGCTTTTAACAACTACTACATAATTTTAGGCAAATCATTTAATCTCTTTCCTCAGTGATAAAGTAAAACAGTTGAGTAGAGTACTTTGAACTTTTTTTAGCTGGCGTAGTCTATGAGTATATGACATTCCTTCCTTCTAAAAACTATAGCAGGTGAGCTAAATAAAGAATTGTCACTTAGGATTTAGGGGGAGTAACATATCTGATGTAACACTTTATCTTAGTGCCTTTGGGAAAGAAAATAAGTTTTGTACTGGACTGGGTTGAGTCTTACAGCCTGGTTTCAATTTTGAATATGATATTAACTATTTGCATGACCTTAGGTAAGTCTCTTAACCTCACTCTATAAATCTATAAAATATGTCTGATGGAGTTCTGGTACATTGGTACATCATTTGGAATGGAGAAGTTAGAGAGCTTGCTTCCAAGAGAATTATGAAAACATGTATGGTTTCTAAGAAATTGTGGATCATGTATACATATTCTGTAACTGATTCTGGTTGGCTATATTATTAGGAGTAACCTTTTTATTTGACTGTGTAGTCAGAACCATCTCTGAAGGTTTTAAGTTAGCTTCAACCTTAAGTAGCAAAGAAGTCAACAAATTAAGTCAAAAGGGTGAATGAAACCAAAACTTCTTTGCTTCATACTTAAATAGGTGGAACTAGAAAGAAGTAACTTAGGAGCTGACAGACTGAAAAGATTGTTAGAGAAGGACTTTGGACTTGAACCTCATAATTTGGCAGGCTGAAAAGAAGAACTTGATTACAATTCTCATTTTTGATTGCATTTGGAATTATTAGAAATTGACCCATGTTCCATGCTAAATTGGCAAAAGTATTTACTACCAGAAATGTCATCAAGAGTATTGTGATTTCCTTTTCATTATGTGGCTACCAAATATTCTTCCAACTCTCAAATTCTGTAATTCTATGGTTTTGGAACATTCATCTCAAAGATTTTTACTTATCTCAAGTTAAAAGTTTCCTTAACTGCTCAAAAGCCTACTGTGATGTCTGCTAGGCTTCCTGTTTGTTCTCAAACACACTGGTGTACAATTAGCTGACTAAAGCTCTCTGTTATATTAATATTTCATTTCACTCATCATGGCAGTGGTTGGATAGAAGTGGGATCATCAATATTAACATAAATGACCTTAACTATAATAGGATATCAGTGAACTTCCTTGGACAAGCAATTCAGTAATTGCTAATTTACTCTCTTTAAAAAAAATATTTCTAATTCTTTTATTAAAAATTTCCTGATTACATGTAAGATTTTTAATGTTCATTTTTTAACAATTTAAGTTCCATATTCTCTCCTTCCTAACTGCCCCAAACCGTGCCTTGAGAAGGTACACAGTTTGATTTGTCATGCATGTGATGTCATGTAAAACACCTTTCCATATTAGCCAGGTTGCAAAAGAAAACACAGACGAAAAAGAAAGAAAAATAGAAAAATAGCAAAAAAAGTATACTTTGATCTGCATTCAGAGTTTAACACTTCTCTCCCAGGAGGTAGATAGGATTTTCATCATAGGTCTTCTGGAATTCTCTTGGATCATTGCCTTCATCAGAGTAGCTAAATCTTTCACAGTTGAACCTCCTTAAAATGTTGCTGTTTCTCTGTATAATGTTCTCCTGATTCTGCTACCTTCACTTTGAACAAGTTCTTATAAGTCTTTGCAGGTTTTTCTGAAACCATCCTGCAGGTCATTTGTTGTAGTACAATATATTTCTTCATAATCATATACAACCATTAGTGCAGCCATTCCTCAATTGTTGGGCATTCCTTTGACTTCCAATGTGTTGCGACTACAAAAAGAGCTGCTGTAAATAATTTTGTACAAATAGATCATTTTACCTTTTTTTTCTTTTTTTGATCCGTTGGGAATACAGATATTTCTCTTATAGTGGTACTGCTGGGTCAGAGGGTATGCACAGTCTTATATCCCTTTCAGCTTAGTTGCAAATATTTCTTCAGGATGGTGGGACTTGTTCACAACTCCACAAGTAGTGCATTAGTGTTCCAATTTTGCTCATTTATCATTTTTCTTTTATTTAGCTTTCATTTAGCATTTAGCATTTTTCTTTTCTGTCATATTAGTCAATCTAATAGGTGTGAAGTGGTCCATCAGAGTTATTTTAATTTACGTTTCTCTAACCAGTCGTAATTTAGAGTATTTTTTCACATGACTATTGATAGCTTTGATTTCTTCTTATGAAAATTGTCACATCCTTTGATAATTTATCAACTGGAGAATGACTCTTATTTTTTATAAATTTCACTCAGTTCCCTATATGTTTGAAAAAGGAGCCCTTTAGCAAAGAAAATTGTTGTAAAATATTTTCCCAGTTTCCTATATTCTTTCTGATTTTGGCTAATTTTATTAATTTCATATAATCAAAATTATCTCTTGTTTGGTTGTGAATGTTTCTATTATCCAAAGATCTGCTAAGTAAATTTTTCTATGATTCCCTAATTTGTTTATAATATTAGCTTTTATGTCTAAAATCATTTATCCATTTTCATGTTGTCTTGATGTAAGTGTGAGATGCTGGTCTATACCTACTTTCTGCCAAACTGTGATTTTTTAAAATTTTCCCAGAATTTTTTTTTTTTTTAATCAAACAGTGAGTTCTTAGACCAAAAGTTTGGATCTTTGCCTTTATCAAACATTAGGTTACTGTGGTCATTTACTAGCGTGTATTGTGTATCCAATCTGTTCCACTGATCTACCACTCTATATTTCTTAGCAGTGCCAGATTATTTTCACGATTATGTAATAGAGTTTGAAATCTGGTACTGCTAGACCACATTCCTCTGTATTTTTTTTTCATTGATTCCCTTTATATATTTTGACTTTTTCTTTTTTTAGATGAATTTTTAAATTATTTTTCCTTACTATGAAATAATTCTTTGGTACTATAATATGGCACTAAATAAGTAAATTAATGTATGTAGAATTGCTATTTTTGTTATTTTGTCTTGGTCTACCCATGAGCAATTAATATTTCTCCAGTTGATTAGATCTGTCTTCATTTCTGTGAAAAAAAGTGTTTTATAATTGTATTCATATAGTCCCTGGGTTTGTCTTGGCTGGGAGACACACAAATATTTTATATTGTCCACAGTAATTTTAAGTGGAAGTTCTCTTTCTGTGTATTCCTACTGGATTTTGTTGGTAGTATATAGAAATTTTGATGATTTAGGTGGGTTTATTTTATATCCTGTAACTTTGCTAAAGTTGTTAATTGTTTCACCTAGTTTTTTAATGGATTCTCTAGGGCTGTCTAAGTATATTATCATATCCTCTGAAAAGAGTGATAGTTTTATTTTATTGCCTATTTTTATTCTTTCAACTTTTTTGGTCTTACTGTTACAACTAGCATTTCTAGTACAATATTGAATAATAGTGGTGTTAACTGTGATCCTTGCTTAAGCCCTGGTCTTATTGAGAAGGCTTCCTGTTTATCCCTATTACAGATTGATCTTGATTTTAGACAGATTTAGATAGATTACCATTTAGGAAAGGCCTCATTTATTCCAGAGCATTCTAGTTGGTTCTTTTTTCAACAGGAATGAGTGTTGTATTTTGTCAAAAGTTTTTTCAGCAATTATTGATATAATCAAAATAATTTTTCTTGTTTTTGTTATTGATATGGTCAGTTATACTGATCGTTTTCCCAGTATTGAACCAGCCCTGCAATCCTGGCATAAATATCACCTGGTCCTAATATAGGATCTTTGTGATGTGTTGCTCTGATCTTCTTGCTAGTGTTTTCTTTACATTTTTTGCATCAGTATTCATTAAGGAAATTGGTCTATAGTTTCCTTCTCAGTTTTTGCTCTCCCTGGCTTAGGTATCAGCGCTGGTTTTGTGTCATAAAAGGAATTTGGTAGGACCATTTCTTTGCCTGTTTTCTCACATAGTTTATTTAGTATTGGGATAAATTGTTCCTTAAATGTTTACTAAAAATCACATGTGGAATCATCTGGTTCTGGCATTTTTTTTCCTTTTCTTGGCAATTTTTTCTTAAGGGATTCATTAATGGCTTTATCAATTTCTTTTTCTAAGACAGGGTTATTTAAGTATACTATATCCTCTTCCAAAAATCTGGGCAGTTTATATTTTTGTACATATTCATCCATTTCACTTAGTCAGTTTTATTGTTACATAACTGGACAAAAGAACTCCTAAAAATTGTTTTGATTTCCTTTTTATTTGTGATGCATTCACCCTTTTCATTTTTGATATTAGTAATTTGGTTTTCTTCTTTATTTTAATCAAATTAACCAATGGTTTATCTATTTTATTGATTTTTCCGTGGAATCAGTCCCTATTTTTATTATTAGTTCAATTTCTTTTTAACTTTCGGTTTTACTAATCTCTCCTTTGATATGTAGAAATTTCATTTTGGTGTTTGGGAACTTTTAATTTGCTTTTTTTTCTAGTTTTTTTTTTTTCATTCTATGGATTTAGAGATAAAAATTTTCCTTTAAGTGCTGCTTTGGCTGCATCCCATAAATTTTAGAATGTTGTTTCATTGCTGCCATTTTCTTTTCTGAAATTATTGATTGTTTCTATGATTTGTTCTTTGATTTACCAAATAGTATTTGGTTCTGTGTCCAGTACTAGTACAAGGGAACCCTGTCGTTTCTTTCTTACCATTTCCTAGCTTCCATTACTGTCTTTGATTTGAGAGTTTCCCAAAGCAACTGCTGCTTCTCTCACCACCATCTAGTCCCACCATTGATATTTCATCTGTCTAGACTCTGGGCCAGCCTCCATCCACATGTCACTGATCTTTCCTTCTGATCTTCTTAGTTTTCTTATGCTAGATGAATGTCTCACCCTGACCATTTTTGGCTTTGCCACTTCAGAATTTGATGGGAGACATTATCTTAAAGTTGTTTAGGGTGGAATGTTGGGAGATATTGGTTGAGTGTTTTTTCTGCTTGTCATCTTGGCTTTGCTACTCAGAAGTCCCTAATTTGCTCATAACAACATAACATTTTTATAGTTAACGAATGACCATTTAATGCCTGGTATATATATATGGTTGATACATATAGTATAGAAATCATATTTCTGTCTGAAGTGCTCCAGGGATTATTTGCACAGTGTCATACTAAAATGTGAAAGTATAGTTTTGAAAGTACACAATTGATAGTGTTGGCTTGAAAACTGAATCTTTTTTAAGGATTATCTGGCTAAATTTTGAGGATTAGGAAAGCAATGAAATGGTCCATTAAATGTTGCAGGAGACTTTTTTCTAACCTTTACCCTTGGACATGATAATGTTGGTACCTTTGTATAACCAAGTAGAATAAAATTCTGTCTTCAAAAGGCTTGATGATCTTAAGATTATATGTAACTTAAAGAAAGATATTAAGATATATGTATATATATATTATATATGTGTGTGTGTGTGAAGATATACCTATATAAAAGACATATATTTTAGGTAACAGAAAAGCCACAGTAACACAATCAAAATTAATGAAATAGAACAGAAATTGCATGAATGTGAAGAGAATTCAGATTTGTAAAATTTTTTTTTAAATATGTTCAAGTAACAAAGATTGATGCTAATTCATTTCTTTACCACATTGAACATGATTACATTTTTCCTTCGTAGGCATCATCATTTCCTTCTAATTATCCAATCTTTGTAAAGTGAATATGAGCAAACGTGGTAAAATGATATATTACAAAAGTCAAGTGGGTGAGGTTTGAATTCAGAGAAGCTTGAAAGGATTTTAATGCTATCTATGTAGTTTTATATGTCATTTCCCCAGACTGGGCCTCAGTTTCTTAGTCTGTCAAATAAGGAGGCTAGACTAGACTTAAAAAATTCTTCCTAGTTATAAATCTTATTTTCAAAGAAATAAAGGAAGAAACAGCTTGGTGAATCATTCATCCAAATACACAATATTTTCTTTTTCAAATGCTTTCAGTTCACCAGTACTTATGGTGATTTCTTTGCTTAATAACAGAATGACTCTATATATATATATATATATATATATATATACAGAAATATTTAGATATAGATGTATGTATGTATATGTATATGTGTGTGTGTGTGTGTATATATACACACATACACATATGAAGTTGTGTTATTTTACAACTTGAATCTAAAATTTTAATTGGTATTTAAATTGCAATGAAGCCTCCTTTCACTTACTTGCCAAAATAAAATAACATAGAAATTGTTATGTAAAAGAGTTTACCTAGAAACAGTCCCTTATCTAGGGACTATTTGAAGTAGGCATACCCTATAGTTCTAAGATATTATCTGTTTGATTAAGACTGAGTTCTATATTACTTCATACCTTCAACCCCGCCAAAAAAGTAGTGACTTTTCAATAAAATTTCTTTTTCTCAGTATATTGAAATCAACATAATTCAGCATTTTCTTGTACTGTAAGGAGGTAGTGTGGAGTAATGAAAAGAGTGTTAGACTTAGAGTCATTAAGATTTCACTTCAGATCCTGCCTCAGGAAGAATCACATACTAACTATGTGATCCTGGTCAAGTCAATTAATTTCTCTTAGTTTTAGTTTATTCCACTGTAAAATGGAGGTAATAATAGACCCTATTTTATAGATTTATCATGAAAATTAAATGAAATTATATGTATGAAGTGTTTTGCAAACATGAAAATAGTATATTAATACTAATTTTGTTTCCTTTTATATTTGTCTCTTGAGCATAACTCATCTCTCCATTGAGATCCTAATGTAACATTCTATTTCTTTTGCATGCTCCATGTTGTCTAGCTTTATTTAGAGGTATACAGAAGGTTAAGCTACATTTTTTAAAATTTGCTTTTCAATAACATATGCATTGAATGATCTCTTTTTCAGTCTCTTCATAATCTTATCATTCATCTTTTTCCCCTGCTTTCACCTGGAATAGTACTCACCCTCAATTACTATCACCTCACCTCAGTAAACATTTATCAAGAACTTATTATGTACGCAGAAGCCAATGTGCAAGTATGCAGAGGGATAAGGAAAGAAGTGTGTAACATGGACTCTCTTTATAGTTTCAAATATTTTGGGAGACAAAGTATGCATATACAAAAAAGTATAGGAAAGAACATATAATAAAGGATTATAGTGAATGAGAAAACAAGAAGAGCAAACAAAGTAGAGAGACTGTTGTGGGCTAGCAGCGTGAGCTTATCCTTGCAGAAAAAAGTAAGGTTTAGCTAAATGGGGTAGAGGATTGCATGTAGACAAAGATCATGGACAAAAATACAGAGTTAAGGTTGAAGTTGAGTACAGTGGAAAGTTCAGGTTAACTAAAAAAAGGGTTCATGTTGGTGATCAGTGAGAAATAAAGGTGAGTAACCAGGATTGAACATTCAGATCAAGCTGAGATATAGCATATAAGTTATTGAGAATTATAATTTATTTTTTCCCATTAGGAAATTTAATGAAGGCACAATACAAATGGAACTTTATTGTAATTTGCTAAGAAGCTAACTAATTATAACACAAAGCATCAGAGCTGGATGTATAAAATTTGATTCTCTACTGTCTATATGTGTGATCTTCGACAAATAAGTTAGTTATGCTTTTTTTTATTTATTAAGTGATTTCAGATTCTTGGGTGAAAACCATTATATAATTGCTCTCTGTTATTATTATAAGTAATGTAAATAATGGCTGTGAGAGCATGAATTAGCCACCTGACCCAACTCTGACAGTCCTGATCCTTTCCTCAGTTGTGAATAAATTGACGGACTACTTTTTGTAAAATTTCATTTATTTATTAATAGTTTTCAGCATTCACTTTTATAAGATTTTGAGTTCTAAATGTGGCCCCCTCCCCAAGATGGCATGCAATCTGATATAGGCTATACATGTACAATTATCTTAAACGTATTTCTACATTAGTCATATTATGAAAGAAGAATCAAAACCAAATTAAAAAAAAGAAAGAAAAAAGAGAGAGAAAATAGTATGTTTCAATCTGCATTCAGACTCCATAGTTCTGTCTCTGGATGTGGAGAGCATTTTCCATCATGAGTCGTTAGGCGTTGTCTTAGATCATTGCATTGCTGAGAAGAGCTTAGTCTCTTAAAGTTGGCCAACATATTATGGGCTGTTATTATATACCATGTGTTCTCTTGGTTCTGCTTGCTTCACTCAGTGTCAGTTCATGTAAGTCTTTCCAGGATTTTCTAAAATCTGCCTGCTCATCATTTCTTATGGAACAGTAGTATTCCATTGCATTCATATACCATAACTTGTTCATCCATCCCCAAGTTGATGGGCATTCCCTCAATTTCCAATTCTTGGCTACCACGAAAAGATCTGCTCTATTTTTGTACATGTGTGTCTTTTCCCCTTTTTTTATGTTTTCTCTGGGATACAGACCTAATAGTGGTCATTCTGGAGCAAAGGGTATCCAGTTTTATAGTTCTTTGGACATAGTTCCAAATTGCTTTCCAGAATAGTTGGTTCAGTTCACAACTCCACTAACAATGTATTAGTGTTCCAATTTTCCAACATCTTATCCAGTGTTTATAATTTTCTGTTTCTGTCATCTCACTCAATCTGATAGCTGTGATGTGGTACTTCAGAGTTGTTTTAATTTGCAATTGTCTAATCAATAGTGATTTAGAGCCTTTTCTTCATCTGAAAACTGCCTGTTCATATCCTTTGACCATTTATCAATTGGGAAATGACTTGTATTATAAATTTGACTCAGTTCTCTATATGCTTTAGAAATGAGGTTTTGATCAGAGATACTGACTAAAAATTGTTTCCCAACTGTCTTCTTCTGTTCTAATCTTGGTTGCATTGACTTTGTCCATACAAAAATATTGTTAGTTTAATGTAATGAAAAGTATCCATTTCACATTTCATAATGTTTTCTTTCTCTTATTTGTTCATGAATTCTTCCCTTCTCCATGGATCTGACAGGTAAACTATTCTTTGCTCTCCTAATTTGCTTACGGTCTCACCCTTTATGTCTAAATCGTGTACCCATTTTGACCTTATCTTGTTATATAGTGTAAGAGGTTGGTCTACACCTAGTTTCTGCCATACTATTTTTCAGTTTTCCCTGCAGTTTTTGTCAAATAGTGAGTTCTTTTCACAGAAGATGGAGTCTTTACTGTTATCAAATGTAGATTACTATGGTCATTGATTACTGTCTTGTGTGCTTAACCTATTTCACTGATCTACCAGTCTATTTCTTTGCCAGTATCAAGTAGTTTTGATGATTGCTGCTTTAGAATATAGTTTTAGATCTGAAACAGCTAGGCCATCTTTCCTTGAATTTCTTTTCATTAATTCCCCTCACATTTTGGACCGTTCTTCCAGATGAATTTTATTATTTTTTCTAACTTTATAAAAACAAAGGACTTTCAAAGATTTGATGAAGGTATGTTAGCATGCTTTACTTTGAGATATGTGTGTATATATGTATACAAAAATATTTATATGTATACATATATAAATATGAGTTAATTACTGCTACCAGAAGAGTTGTGGCTCAGTGATAGAACTTGAAATTTATAAGTATAAATTGTCTGACTTCTCTCATTTTTTATATATAGGAGAAAAGCACTAAAAAAACCTATTAAATAAATGGTATACAGTAAGTGGTGGACAGTTACATATCTTTGGGATTTTAAAAATAGGCAAAGAATAGGTGTTATTTTGACCATGTTTGTTCTTGTCCTAGGTGATATTTACTTTTTTAAAATGCACTGTAGAACTGTACGAATGAAACATTTTTATTTGAAGACATGATACCTTAATGGGATCATTTGAACTTCTTTAGTGCCTGAGGTTGGCAGAAGACCACAAGTCATAAATCTGGATAATTCTGGTGACACTGTTATTGTGGTCCATTGTCTGCCTTTAAGTTAATTCTGGCTATAACTTTAGATATTAACTTTATCCCTGTTAAGTTTATTACCTTAGCTTATCAGCCTCTTGACAGAGCGAACCATACATCTTTTCATTTTGGAACACTTGGCTTAATGGAGGAGTATGTTTGAAAATGATTCATGAATTAATTCAAGATTAAAAATAATCTGTACACTGACAGCCAATTTTTAAGAATTATTTTTTTATATTTTTATATACATAGTGTCCTACACATAAGAGTCACTAAGTAAACGTCTCTTGAGACAGGTAAGTCTGCCTTCAAATAGTCCTCTCCCTATGTCTGGCCTTTTGTTTTTTTTCTATAAACAGCTGACAGTCATCTATGAAATACCTTTATTTCATTTCTAGAATGGAAATATGATGCTTTTAATTCACCTTCCACTTAATTTTTCTTTTGAACTGACCTTGTTTGACCTCTTAGGAGCAAGTGTCTGCCAATAACTGAATTGATGAAATTCTTCTCACTATTCCAGTTTCTGTTTGAATAAGCAGACCATTGCCTAATTCTGACAAGCTTTTACTTCTATGCCTCGATGGCATAGAATCTGTAAGACAGGTCCATCTCTTTGACGTATGGCCTATATAATATCTCTTCCCATGATGGCCTGACTCAATGTACCTGCCGTCATTGATCATATATGAAGATCTT
This sequence comes from Notamacropus eugenii, assembly GCF_028372415.1. NCBI lineage: Eukaryota > Metazoa > Chordata > Mammalia > Diprotodontia > Macropodidae > Notamacropus > Notamacropus eugenii. The sequence goes on along the minus strand of NC_092873.1, from coordinate 256,370,746 downwards.
CCTTTGCACAGACATGAGGAAGACTCACTGAAAAAAATTCATTGTTTTCATTGCAACATCGAATGACCACAAGCTTCTAGTCTTTGCTTTCTAGTGCCCTTTAAAATACCCTCTTTCTTCCCCCCAGATTGACTCCTCTTTCCCTATCAGGATATGATAAGAATAAAGAAACAATAATGCTTTCTGCTCTATTTCTCGGAAGTTAATATATCATATTTGTATCTTGTTAGGTACTAGATCAAATTAAGAGCTGTTTACGATGCTACCAAAACTCAATAGATCTGAAAAGAACATCAGAAAGGATAGAAGTTGTTGCCACAATGTAATACTACCATGTGTTCTTCAGCTTACATCATGGTCTATCTTCTTTCACTGAATGGTGGTGGAGGAAGAAATATTTACCTTCACTTCCTCACTTTTTATGTAAGAGGGAGCTTTATTTCCTGTCACTAAGTAGTAATATTCAGCCTACCCCTCCATACATGCACATTTCATTGTGTTGACTTGATGCTAACATCTCTCCAGTTCCAGTTAGATGTCATGAAATGAGAGAGAGCCAATATTTATTTATTTGCATCCATATATGTGTGTGTTATTATTCTGGGTTGCACTCATAGCACATTTCTGGTCCCTTCCCCAACTGGAGACCATAGACCAAGCCTAAAAAGGAAAGATGACTAGACTTTCTACTGTTTCACAGAATTAATGAGTTTTCTGAGAGGAGAAGAGGGAAAAAGGTACAGAAGTAGAATCCAGTAATTTCAGTTCTTCACCTTCAAGGAACATTTTTAAGTGTTTCAAGTGTGTGCAGCATTGTTCTAAGCAGGGAATGACAAAGAAATATATGCCACAGTCTTTATTTTCTTGAAACTTATACATTCCAGTCTTCAATTTAAAATTACAACAACAGGAATATGAATAGTTGACAATTATGTTAGACTTTGAGGTTTTTGTACACACCAATTCATTCGATCCTCATAACAACTTTGAAGGTAAGGTATGACTAACTCTCCCCCTTGCAGATAAGGAAAGAGGTTTAGAAGATATATTGACTTGCCTGTGGTCACACAGCTAGTAAATGTCAAATCACCACCTATCTTTATGACTTCAGGTCCAGACCTCTCACCTTGGATTATTGTTGTTGTTCAGATGTTTTCAGTTGTGTCCAATTCTTCATGACCCCATTTGGGGTTTTCTTGGTAAAGATACTGGAGTAGTTTGCCATTTCCTTCTCCAGCTCATTTTACAGATGAAGAGACTAAGGCAAAGAGGGTTAAGTGACTTTCCCACTGTCACATAGCTTATAAGTGCTTATGCGTGGATTTGAACTCAGGAAGATGAATCTTCTTGACTCCAGGCTTGGCACTCTATGCAGTGTACCACCCATGTACCCTGGGACCATAGTATCTCACAATAAAATAAAAGTTAAAAAACATTCAAAGGATTTCTAAAAAATTATCAGCATCTTATTATTTCTGTAGTATGGTTGCTATCCGTTTCTCTTATTACACTGTTTGTTATATACTTGGACATATGATAATATTGGGCAGCTAGCTGGAGCAGTGGATAGAGTGTGACCCTGGTTAAGTCACTTAAGCCTGTTGGTTTCCTCATTTGAAAAATGAGCTGGGAAAGGACGTGGTAAACCACACCAGTTATTTTGCCAGGAAAATCCTCAAAAAAGTCACAAGGAGATGGACATGACTGAACAACAACGTATTTTCATTTTTTACCATTTTAGTTTTACCTACTTCTCATCTGGATTGCTATAACTCACCAGGGCCTGTCAAATATATTCAGAAAAAAATAATTTTTTTTTATTATTGACTCCAAAAAGAAAGTTCCACCGTTGACATCTAATTATTTCCTTCAGCAAATCATCAGAGAGAGAAGGCTGCCTTTTCTTTAAAGAGAATCCTACTTTATCTATTCTCTTCTGATAAATAACAGAGTGAATTCAGGCCTATTTATTGTTTTCCATTTAACTGGTTATTTAATACTTTACCCAAAGGAAAAGTTAAGCCATTTAGAGGAAAAAAAAGTTCAGTCATTGGCTAAAGGAGTTTTTTGGCCAGTTTTTAAAAAATATTTCCTTAGTTACAGTCCTTTTTTCTGCCTCTTTTTAACAGCCAGGGAAATGAGAGCTCCTTATATTACCAGTGGGTAAGCAAGCATATTATGTGTATCGAAGTTTTAGTAAATGTGTACATGTCTTAAGGTCAAGGCTAAAGGTTCTGATATTTGCATATTTACAGGCAGCTTATTCATGCTGAAGTTGTGTCTAAAAATCATGAAGTGAAGCCATGATTTGACACTTACTGAGTTAATGTGATCAATGGAGACAGCCAGCCTAGGTAATTCAGGTGCCAAAATTCACTGAATTGTCCTCTTTAGCTTTTTATGATGATCAAATTAGCTGTACAGCTACCAACTGCAATTTCTATTTTGCTTTTCACCTCATACACCCAATTTCTCTGCCCTTTACTCATCCACAAGCTTTATTAAGTTGCTGAACAGCACTGAAAATATATTTAATGTGGAAAAATTTTATTTAATATGGAATTCCAAGGAAGAGTTCTTATTGCTGCTTCAGTAAACAATTTTGACTTAACAGTAGGTGACATGTTGTGCTCTGAGTCATGGCTGAATCATGCCCAAGAGTGGTGTTGATGTCACCTTGTTTACATCTTTCAAATGAAATGTAAAATGAATTTTAGAAGCCCTCATGGTTATTCAAAGTTTCTTGGTGCTGTCTGTTTTAAAAAATGAACTATGTACATTCCAAACTGTCTTTGTATGTTTCCTCCCTACTTCTTTTCTTTTGAGCAAAAATACACACTTCATTCATTGCATCTTTCCAAGAAAAATAAATACCTTAATTTATTTCAGAGATCTTTTTAAGAATTTATGTATCCTTGGGATCTGAATCACATACAGATCATAATGGGTGATGATGCAGTGATTCTTTTATAGTTAAAATTCACTAGAGCAAGACTGGAAAGAATTAAGGGCCCCAAGAAGAATATTTCCTTTCAACCATCTTTGTTTTCCTTTGCTAATTTGAGCTAGCTCATTAATTGCCCTCCAGGTTTATTGAACCCTGGTATAGAAAAACATATTTACTTGAAAGAATGAGTGCTCAAGCATCATCTTATTATTCTCTTCTGTGGAGTCATTATAATGTCTACTGCAGATGCATGACATACTGGATGATGCAATTAATGCTGTATTTATACCTTGAGGATTTTATTTATAAATATATGAGTGTGTATGTATATATATTAGAGTTATATGCTTACACACATGTGTATATACACATATATGTGTATATATATTGCATATGTATATAAGTGTGTGTATATCCATGCGGTCTGAGCTCACTAATTCTCAAAAGTTTCGTGTCCCTATATAAGGATATCCATTAGCACCATTTTTGTACAATATCGTCCCAGAAATGCTAGCTTTATAGCAGTAAAATAAGAAAAAGAAATTGAAGGAATCAAGAAAAGGCAATGAGGAAACAGAACTATGACTCTGCAGATCTCCACTTTCTGCCGATGATTTGATGGCATACCTAGAGAATAAACTAAAAAACTGGTTGAAACAATTAACAAACAGCCATCTAACCTCTATTTGTGTACCACTGACAAAACTTTCACCACCTTTAAAGAGAACTCATTCTTTTTAAGTTTTTGTTATCTCTAGTCATTAAGAATTTCTTCCTTATGCTGAAAATATATCATTTTCCCTATGATTTGTGCCCATTATTACCAGTTGTAACCTCTGCAACCAAGTCAAGTAAGGTCAGTATCTATTCGTTGGTACAGCTCTTTAGACTACAAAAGATACCACTCATTTCCTTACTCCAAGCAACCCTAGTCTTCTCTCTTGTAGGTTACACATCACTAGTTTTATCTTTCAATACCAGTCATGGTTCTTTATAATCTCATTCTGTTGGTTGCCATGTTATATACTTGTATTTTTAAATTTTTATTCTTTAACATAGTTTTCAAGTGTAAAGCATGAAATAACTTGTAAATGTGCTTCTCAAATGTAACATCTAGAATAACTTGCATTTTTACTGCAGCTTAAGGTTTGTAAAACGTACTTCTTGAAACTTGATGGAATGATTCAGTAGCAGGGAACTGAGGTCAATAGACTTGGAGTCTGAAAGGATTTGGTTTTGAGTTTAGTAGTTGTGCAGCCAGGGGCAGATCACTTAACTTCCATGAAGTTTTGCTTCTTCCTCTATACAATGGGGATATTAATATTTGTGGTGCCTAGCTTATAAGTTGTTGAGGATCAGATGAGGCAATGTAGAGAAAGCACTTTGTAAACATTAAGGAACCATATAAATGTCAGGTATTTTTGTTTGTGATCTAACCAAGTCAGGATGCTCTAGTTCTGTCACTTCTCCTATTCTAGACCTTCTTTCTATTAATACAACTTAATTAGTACAGTGTCATGCATAACTGTACTTTTAGTCCACTGAGATGCATGGATCTATAATCCATAAACTTCTGTCTAGCCATACTTTCCCAGTGCTCAATATGAGCAGTAGTTATTTTTAAAAATAAGTATTAAAATATTTTTAAATGTAAGTATACTTTAAAAAAGGGCATTTGCTCCTATTTTATTCTCATTTCTAATTCACATACACATTTGTAGAGAATTTCAAAAGGTAAGGTTCTCTAAACTAGTCCAAGTCTTTATTAGCAAACATTTAAAAGATCATTTTAGATAGCACTTTTGGTTAAGTATAAACATGTCATTCCTTTTCTTAATTGTGAAATGGCAATGTTTTGATACAGTGACATACAGATTTTATATTTGTTCCAGAGTCAGAAGAAAGTAGTTTGACTGTTTTTAGAAATAAAGGAAACTGAGGATTGTCTGTGAGGAGAAATGCAATATAGGTACTTTCAGACATAGCTGGAAAAATTTTAGGATTATAGAATATTCGAGTTAAAAAGCCTTCAGAGGTCATCTGAAGTGAGAGGATCTAGGTATCACATCCTGCCTTTGGTTTTGACTCCCTGTGTGATCTTGGACAGGTCTTTTAACATCCCTAGCTTCAATCTCCTCCACAAATGAGGCATGGGGGGAGGAATTAGACCCAATAGCCTTGGAGATCCCTTCCTGCTCTAAATCTGTGCTCCAGTGATTTAGTCTATTTCCCACCTAAATCATAATAATTATTGTTATTCTTACATTAATAATAGTTGATAGCTCAGATTTCTATAATACTTAAGTCTGCAAAGTTCAGGTAGAATGATGATTAAGCATGACAAAAGAAATGGAGGATATTTCTACATGCGACCATCAAAAACCATAGCACTACCATTCAGCAATATGTCTGTTTGATCTGTACCAAAGAAATAAGAAAAGGGCCAGTATATGCATAAATATTGACAGCAGCGAACAATTGGAAATTGAGAAGCTGCCCCTCAGTTGGGGAATGGTTAAACAACTTGTGGTATATTATTATGATGGAATATCATTGTGCTTTAAGAAATGATGAGCAGGACGATTTCAGAAAAACCTGCGAAGACATACAAGAACTTATGCAAAATGAAATGAACAGAACCAGGAGAATATTGTACATAGTAGAAGCCATAGTGTATGATGATCAACTGTTAATGACTTACTTTTCTCAGCAATACAATGATCCAAGAAAATTCTGAAGGACTGATGATGAAAATACTCTCCATCTTCAGAGAAAGAGTGACGAAGTCTGAATGCAGATTGAGGATACTTCCTTTTTTACTTTATTATTCTTGGATTTTTTTTAGGCCTTTGCTTTCTTTTTCAACATGGCTAATATAGAAATGCTTTGCATGATAGTCCATGTGCCATCTATAACAAATTTCTTACTTTCTCAAGGAGAGATTGAGGAAGAGAGGAAGAGAGAAAACTTGGAACTCAAAATAAAAAATGCTAAAAAGTTTTGTTTACATGTAATTGAGAAAAAATAAATGTTAAAAAAACTTTAACATTACTACAGAAAAACACAGATGCTTAAATATATTCAAGTATCACTTTTTATTATGAATCTTATCTAGGTAATTTTTCAGTTAAAAGCAAAAATGTATGTTATATTAGTTTAATTGGTTATATTTGAAGCTACTGGTCTTACCTACTGATCCTCGTAGCTGATCTCATCTTCAAAACTAGTGTTCCTGCTTGTGATGTTAACAAGTGGCAGTGAATCTTAATTGAGAATATTTCCCTTTTATCAATAATGCCAGTCAATCCAAGAACTCAGCTATGCATGATTTCTGGGAAAACTAACTTCTTTACCATAATTCTCCTTAAGGTGACTTGAATGGGCTCAGAGGGTTCCATCCTCCTATATATTTATACAGTTTTCTCCTGAATCTTTGGGTCTTGAACATGAATTAGTATTATGAAATATTGAATGTTCACTTTGCTTTTCCCTCATTTTCATGTTTCTCCCCTTCCAGTCAGCCTGAAACTAATTTAGGTAAGTTATCAGACTCCACACTACCTCACTGAGATATCCAAAATGTGCCCATCAATTTAAATTTTTGCAATCACGTTACAAGCCTGATTCTGTTATATGCTCTAGAACAGTGATGATGAACTTGCAATCTTGAGGCCACATGTAGTCTTCTAGGTCCTTGGGTGTAGCCTTTTGACTGAGTCCAAGATTTACAGAACAATATTTTTATTAAGGGAATTAGTTCTGTGAAGGTTGGATTCAGTCAAAGGGCCACGCTTGAGGACCTAGAGGGCTATATGTGGGCTTGAGGCCATAGCTTCCTTACCCTTGTTCTAGAAGATTCACTAGTATAAAAGTGAAATGAATGAAACATAAAAATGAAAAATTCCATCCACTTCCAGAGAAAGAAATGATGGAGTCAGATTGCAGACTGAAATATACTTTTAAAATTTTTCTTTATTTTTCTTATCTCTTTTTGTCTGAAGTTTTTAATATGGCTAATATGGAAGTGTTTTGCACCACTGCATATGTGTGATCCATATCAAATCGCTTGCTTTTTCAAAGGAGGGGAGAAAGGGAGAAAATTTCAAACTCAAATTTTTTTAAATGAATGTTAAAAAATGTTGAAAAAAAATTTTGCTCATCTAGAATGTTCTGAAAGTACAGTGTTCCTTTACATCCTCCTATATATTTTTCAGTCACTTTAGAATTCTTGTCCTTTTAATGAAATTCCTGTAACTTGACTCTCAGAAGAAAATTAGCTGATACAAGACCCAAGTGATTTTTTTCTCATATCTTTATTAAAATTATGGAGAGTATCTGACTTCTTTTGTTTTTGCCATTTTCTATTTAAAAAACTATTTGAATTTTAGTAACAGTAAATATAACCCAGATTTAGAACTGATCCTTTTTTTACGTTTTAACTCACAGTTTCTTATCTGAAAACTACCTTATGGTCTTTGGTTAAGATCACACTCTGGGTTTTTTGACACATTTTTCATTTTCTTCTTTTGAATGTATGGTGACATCATTATATACATCTATATCACTTACACCATTTTCATAAGTAATTGGTATTTTGTAATGGTTTTCATTATTGAGATGCATTTGTCCCTGACATTAGTTCTTCCTTGTATCCAAATTGTTTCCATGTTGGTAAAATATGTCAAGTTTCTGGGTCTTGCTGTTGTTCTGCCATCTGTGCCATCTGTTCTGAGTATACATGGTTCTCATTTTGGTAGCTTTTTCTTCCTTTCCTTTTCTCTGTCTTGTTGCCATTTCTCATTGTTCTCTTTTTCCAGCACCCAATTGATGGTTTATTAGTTGTTGGTTTTGTCATTTTATTTCCTGCTGTTTCCTAGCAGGGTGTATTCTAATTATGGTAGAAAGCACACATTCATTTGATAAACACTTTGTTTATCAAAACGTAAAGGACAGTGAAATTTTCTATCAAGAATATATACCAGCCACTTGCAGACTGAACGCTAGATCAGAATGATCAGTCTATCCAGATGTAGCTTCATGAGCTTAAGTGCTTTTTTTTTTCATTTTTGTTTTATGTAGTAGAGCAAATGTAGTAGAACAAATTCTCCAGTTGAAAAAGCTGTAGAATGGTTGGATGGGGTAAATATAATGACAGCAAGATGCTCTGCATGTGTTTTTTTAGAAATTTATTGGTATCATTAGCATGAACAGTGCTTATTTACTAATTATTTTAAGCCATTATAGTAGGGATTCTTTCTCATTAGCATTTCCAACCTGATATTAGACTTCAGTATCTAATGTTAGAGTTCGAAGTCTTACCTGGTATACCTATAAATCATTTAGTGCCATACCTCTCCTTGCCAACATACCCCCTCTTTGAGGAACCTGTCTAGGTAGAGTGTTTAGTTAGCAATAGTTTTATAATCAGAAGCATCCTTTTCTCTCCAATTCCATTTTCACAGTCTTCAAGGAAATGAAAAGTAGTTTTCCTTCACAGGTTGAACATCCCATTAAAAAAATTATTCAAAAGGAAAAGGTTAACATCAGAAGTCTGACATAGTGTTTGAATGGGAAGGACAAATTAGATATCATTTTGTCCATCCTGTCCTCCTTCCTCTTTTTACAGATGAGAAATTAGGGATGAGAGTTTAGGTGATTGTCCATGGTTATATTACCAGTGAATCAGACAATCAGGAGTTTAACTCAGGCCTTGTGCTTCCAAAGGCAATTTTTCTATTATAACACTTACCTCCAGTGTATGCAGAAAGAAAAAAGAAAAAGAGATACTATTCAGCGTTATAAAAAAATTAGTAGCAGAAACTAGATGAGAAACTCTTCGAGTTTTGAATTGATTTTCAACATACTGAGGTATCATTGTTTCTGATAACAAAAATATAATATGTGAGGAGGACATAGTAAGGAATTCCTTTTTTGGCATCAAAGTTGTCAAAGAAACATGACATTTATGCAATACTGTCAGCTCCTTTTTACTAGGTTGATCTCAAGATCAAGAAAGCTGATTTCTACTATGTTCTATTTTAGCTGATTTCATACTCCACTACTTTAAAAAAAATAAACAGCCCTGTGTAAAGCTCCATTTAGAGGGACTAGTCAGTCAGTGCCCACTCTGTGCCAGGCACTATGCCAAGCACTTCTGCTAGAGTGATTTTCCCTTTATATTGATGGACATAAATTTGCAAAGGTAGGAATAAGGGTTTTAGAGAAGACTACTTCCAAAAGATCTGAGGGACTTTAAATTCATTGTAGGTTCACAACAAAGATGGTAGCCAAGGTAGTTTATAGGATTTCAGGCTACATTTATAGCTGTCTAGCAAAATCTAGCATTTATATAGCAATTTAAGGTTTTCAAAGTGCTTTGCGTATGTTACCTCATTTAATCCTTATGGCAACTTTATAATTTAGGCACTATTATTATCTACATTGTATAGATGAGGAAATCAAGGCTGACAGAGGGTTGAACAACTTACCCAGGATAACATGGTAAGAATCTAGGGCAGCATATACACTTAAGTCTTCCTTACTTCAAGTTCAGCTCTCTATCCACATTTAGAAAAGCACAGTATCCATAACAAGGGAGGTTGTTCCCACTGTACCCACAGTAGCTAGACTATATCAGGAACACCCTAATTTTTTTTAGGCATGACATTTTGGAAAGAGTATGAGCTAGATGAAGATCATTCTGGGTGGTGAGGGGGAACTAGAAACCAGAAAATACGATTATTGGTTATAAGAACGGAGGAAAGGAATTAAAGAACACATGCTTCAAGGGTTTCATTGGCTACTGTGGGGAAAAAGAATATTACTTGTCTGCCTTGGTCATAGAGGCCATAACTAGGAAGCAGTGGATAGAGTATAAAGAAAGTCCTATTTAAACTCAATAGAAGAAAACAACTTGTTTTAACAATTACAGCCGTTCACAAGTAGAATAGGCTGTCTCAGGATGTAATGTAGTGATGATGATGATGGTGATGGTGGTGATAGGTAGTCTATAGTATGTAGATTGCAAATCACTTTATTAATATTATCTCATTTTATCTTTATGACAACCTGGGGAGATAGCTTCTATTTTACAGATAAGGAAACTGAGGCAGTGTTTAAGTGACTTGCACCTAGATTAACAGTCACTCAGTGGCTGAGGCTGGCTGTGAATTCAGATGTTTCTGATTCCAGGTCCAGCTCTCTGTTACCTGACTGCATTTCCCTTTATCACCACTTATATGATCACTTGTTAGGGATGTTGGAGAGGAGATTCTTCTTTAGATATGAGTTGGACTACATGAATTCTGAGATTCTCCCAAATCTGAGAACCTGTGATTCTCTGTGAAAATAATTTAAAATAGTGGGAATATGTGCAGTTGCATAAGGAGGATATATGTATGCAAGAAGAGAAGGTTTTGTTATGGTGGGAATGGGAAGAGGTATTTTTTTCAGCTGACATATGAGATCAGAACTTCTTTCTTCATCATTCACTTATCCATTATTTTTGAATGCACATCTTTCAAACCCCTATTTCTAACATTTTTGGTACTGTCTTCTACTTAGTCATGGTGGATGACCCAACTATAAAAAGAAGAGAGAGATTTTCAAACCACTTTTCCTACCACCATGACCACTGCCACTTCCCTGAATTTATTTCTTTTCATATCTCCCCTAGTGTCAGTGTTTTACAATTTGTATTTTGTATTACAATTGCATTATGTCTCTTGAAGTCTATATTTACATTGCATTAAAGCAGGGTGGGATGATCTCTTCCACAATTTATTATTTTCATTCTTTCATAGCTGATCCAGGCTGAGTCACCAAGGCTCTCTCTTTTTTTGTCAAAGCTGGAAAATATGATTCCCCTCAGATCCTTTCTGTTATATGGCTTCTCTTGTTTAAATCTTTAGTTTTTACAAAGGCTGAGTCTCCTCCCAAAGGGATGGCGACTAGACCTATAATTTCAATTGTCTATGAAAGTCCAGTTGAAGAGTATAATCTGTGAATGCAAAATACCTTCTCTGCAGCTAAAAGTCTTACCAAAAAGCTCACACTGTGAAGAAGTTAAGTATCTTGTCTGGTGTCACACAACCAGTATGTTAGTGGTACACTTTGAACAGACATTACCTGGCTTTGAGGCCCCTTTCTATCTACTATGTCACTTTGTGTCTCACAAAAATTATAAAGAAATTAATCATCTTAACTCAGTCTTTTCCTTAGAATTGTCAATTGCCACCAATATAGATTTGAGAGCCCCATCTGCCAATTTGATTCCTCTGTGTGGAGCTCTGACGTAGAGGACAGGAGTTAAAGAAAACATATTTACCCTTTAGAATGGGGTTCCTTGGCTTACGGAGCTATTGACTTATCAAGATTATTGATTCTTTGTGGGAGTTTTTTTGTGAGACACGGAGGTTAGTACCTAGAGTCTTCTAATGAGAAACAGGGGTTAGGGTTAGCAATTTAGGAGATTTTTAATGCACTAAGATTGTATTAGTGAAAGTAAATGAAATGGCCAATCTTTTTAAAGTAACTTATGCAAGGCACTAATCTAGGCATTGTAAAGAATACAAGTATAATACTACTCAGTTGCTTCCCTCACAGTTTCCAGTCTAGTAAGGAAAATAGGAAATATATTCAGATATCTGTAATACTAAGTAGAAGAATGTGAATTTTTTTAATAAGAAAGATTAAAAAGCAGTGCTATAGGAATTCAGAGGAAGGAAACATCATTTTTATCTGGGGTGAAAAAGGAAGAAAAGACATTTGAACTACATCTTGAAGGATGAATTACTTCAGTAGGATACCCAATGGAAAGGGTAACATGAAGAACTCCAGTATTTGCAAATCATCTCATATCTTCTAATACACAAATGAAGATAGCAACTGTCTTTCTCAAACATACAGCTTGCAAAGGAAAGGTCAGGAGAAAAATATATGCATATACATATATATATTAACATTATTTTTTTAAAATTTTGAGTTAAAAATTCTCTTCCTCTCCCACTCTTTGAGAAGACACAAGGTGATATGAATTTTATATGTGAAGTCAAGCAAAACATATTCCAATATTACCTGTGTTGCAAAAAAAAAAGCATAATAGATTGTGCTCCAACCTCTTGTTTTAACTCTTGTTTGTCTTTCTCTGTGAAATGTGTTTTTATAAAGATATTGTTGGATTCTGGTTTGTAATCCATTCTTCTATCTGCTTCTGTTTTATGGGTAAGTTCATCCCATTCACATTCACAGTTATGATGACCACCTGTTCATCTCCCTCCATCTTATTTTCTTCTGTTTATCCTTTTCTCTCTCTTTTTATCCTGTTTTTCCTGTAAAGTCTGTGTTGCCTCTCATCACTGCCTTCTTTTATATGCCCTCCCTTTCCTTTGTCCATTTCTCCTCCTATGTCCCTGTTGGGTAACATAGATTTCTATTCCCAGATGAGGATGTATTTATATATATATTTTCCTCTTAAGAACCATTAAGATGTGAATGAGATTCAGGCATTACTTCTCCTACCATTTTCTCCTGCATTGTAAAAGATTTTCCTTGTATGCCTCCTTTAAATGAGATAACTTACCCCATTATTTCTCTCCTTTCCCCCTTCTTATCTGTGTATTTTTGTATTATCCCAACATAATCAACTCATTCCTATACCCTCTTTCTGTGCAGAATCCTTTAAACTACCTGAGTAATGATAAAGTGCTTTTAAGTTACATTTATCATCTTCCCATGTGGAAAAGTAAACAGTTTAATTTTATTGATGAAATTCCTGGGAATTTTCATTTTGGGATCTCTTTCAGATGGTGATTGGTGGATTCTCTCCATTTCTATTTTACCCTTTGGTTACATGGATGGGGAACCTGGGGGAGGTTCCTTACCCCAAAAGGATTTGGGATCAGTTTTCATTGATAATTTCTTGAATTATGATGCCTAGGCTCTTTCTTTGATCATGGCTTTCAGGTATTCAAGTCATTCTTAAATTATCTCTGCTTCATCTATTTTCCAGGTCATTTGTTTTGACTTTGTGCTTCCAAAGTGGTATGATCTGTGGTAAAGTGTGGTCACTGATCACCTAGTCTGCACTATGGTCCTTACCCAGGAAGGGTTTCTGATCCCTTGAGATTGCAATTCATACTGAACCCCAGGGCTCCTTTTCCCTCTTGACTGAAAGTGCTCCTCTCTTTCCTAGACCTATGACCCAGAAGAGAGTGTCTGGTCCTACATCTAGTGCTAGCACAGGGTCCTCCATTTTCTCTTTCTGTCAAGTTCCTAGATCCCACTCTGGCTTGAGAGCTCCTGAAACTGCTGCTGCTTCTGTCACAACCACTTAGTCTCACCACTGGTGTTTTGTCCATGTGGGCTCTGGGTCACCTTACATCCCTATGTCACAAATCTTTCTTTCAATCTTCTAAATTGTCTTGGGCTAGAAAAATGTCCACCCTGATCTTGTTGGCTCTACCGCTTCAGAATTCAGTTTAAGGCAATATTTTAAAGTTGCTTGGAGAGAAATGTTAGGAGAGCTCAGCTGCTTACTTACTCTGCCATATTGCCTGTGCCTCCCCCAACTCAGAATATTTTTTAAAAGAATACTGCCCCAATTTCACACTAATCTGGCATGAGTGTGACTGTAGTCAAAACAGATTATAAAAGACAAACCAATAAGCTGTTAAAATTAATGGAGAGAGGATCCATGGCATCAAGAAAGTATGATTTTTGCTTGAAAAAGTGATCAGCCAAGTTTGATTGGCCAGTAAAGAAAGTGGAGTATTTATGGGAGATAAGCCTAGATTTTGAGTAAAGAAAAAGAGTTTGCAGTACTCTGGTTACCTTCCTGAATTCCAGTCTATCATTAGCAACGCTTTTTATTTGTTCAACAATAAAATCCATGCAGTTACTCCATTTGATATTATTCTGAGAAAGGCTTGATGAGGGGCTGTATTTTTGACATTTACAGTTTGTTGAATAAAAAACATTGATTTTATTATGAATAATAGGAATTCAAATGAATTGTGAGAATCATGATGTTAAAGACACAATTGTCTTTGCCATATTGAATGGGTGTATGTGAGTTTGTACATCTGTGCCAAGTTCAAGATTCATTTAATAACCTAGTGATGGTCCAAAAATTCATCTCAGGTGTTATGCTTGGCCCAGTCATTTTCTATATTGAATGTAAAAAGGAGCATACAATTTTGATTCTAAGGTCACTGATTAATAATAGGAAGGAGAAATCTCATGTTGAGATTCTCTTTTATGATCTAGTGTATCATTAAAGTTCAATTTGAAAGTGAAGGACACATAATACCATTGGGTTGGGGATCAGGATTTTAGAAATGATTCTTACTAAAAACTATTTTGGGGAAAATGCTCACTTTTTTTTCTCCCTTCTAATTTCTTGGCCAGTGTTTGTTAGGTTCAACTCCAGTCATGGTTTCCCAGTGGAGGTCGATGCAGACACCAGCATCTTCCAGCTCAAGGAGGTGGTTGCTAAGCGACAGGGGGTTCCAGCTGACCAGTTGCATGTGATTTTTGCAGGGAAGGAGCTTGGGAATGACTTGACACTGCAGGTAAGTCTCCCCTTGTGGATTTGTTGCTGGGATGCTGGCAGCCCCATGGCTCCTGCCTCTCATGCTGCCAATCTGACATTGATGCCTGAGATCTAATAGAATAAATAGTGCCTGGGGATTCCTTGAACTTTACTCCACACTGCTTCATTAATTCTGACCTTCTTAATTATGCATTAAAACAGCAAGCAGGAAGGATAGGAAGAATGAATATGAGTGAGAGAGAATACATGAGCTGAGCTTAGTGAATAAATGTTTACTGACTACAGGAGCAAGCTATGCACAATTTCTGTGTCTGTTCAATTTCTACCTTACTTATTCCATTTGAATCTTAATGAAGAAGGATGTGAATAAATTGTTCCAAATCAGGCTGCTCAGGCACCATCACGTGGAATTTGTAACCCAATTGTGACCCCTGGAGGATAGTGACAGGCCCATTTTATGAGTGGAGAACTTGTTAGGGAAATTATTCACCACAGCCAATGAGACTTGAGATCCTCATGGTCTAAATTCAGGTGGGACAAGGGAGATTAGGCACAGCCAGATTTGTTTGTGAATTTCACCTCTTCAAGTTCCATTATTTCTTGGGATTCGTTACAGGAAGCATGAAAAGAGAGGAACCTAGGTTTTCATCAGTGTGATGCCCACTCTCTTCCCATGGCATTGAAAAACAGTCTTGTTAGTCCTGTGGCTTGGGTCATAGGAACATTTGGTTATCTGAAACACAAAGATCACTTTGAGGGAGACTTAGAGATTGGTAAATAGTCGATGGTGTTAAAAGCTTTAGAGCCTAAATGCATTCTGCAGGTGGTTGAGCCCCTCCTTCCTCCTTTTTTTCTCCTTTTTCTTTCTTAACCAGCACAGATTAATTGACACTCATGTTTACAGCTGTTGGGGGGTGATGGGGAGGAGGATGCTGCTGAACACAGAAGGGTTGCTGTGCCTGGCTGCACAAGCACTCCTTGTATTGATATCCTGTCATTGCCTCTTCTCACTTATGATATTTATTGCTTTGTAAGATGCTTTAGGGAGTTAGGGTACACAAAATAAACTATAGAAATGCAAATCATTCCTGTCATTCTTTGTTGTCTCTCCTGCTGCTACTGTAGATGTACATATTCATTGTGCACAAACTGCTGTGCTTAGCTTTTTGGCAATTTGTTTCTCTCCGGGAAAGTGCATGTGCTTAAAAAAAAACACACCACAGCGTTGCATGTATTTTTACCCAGTTGACTTAAAAATGCTTTTTTTTTCTATATGTGCTAAGCCCTTAAATATAAAGACCTTTCCTTTCCAACCAGTTGATCATAAAATAACCACCTAAAGCCAATTGTTTTCTGTAGCCAGATTTTTCAAGTGTTAGTAATTGTCAACTTCTTGTAGAGTGGATATAAAACCCTGTTTAGGCTAATGACGTAAAATAGTCATCAGCTAGTTTTGTCTTAACATACTTGAATCTTCATAGATCCTGGTAATTTGATTTGGAATGCACAAACATATATTATTAATTTAAGAATATTTCCCCCACTAAAACATGGGACTATTTTACTCCCTTAAAAAAAAAGTTTCTAGAAAGTTGGATCAGTATGCAAACATGTACTCTGAGGGAGACTAAAGAAACTTCTTTGGCATAAGAAGAAAGTTGGGGGAGATCCAGGCTATTAATGTATAGTATAATGACTGCCTTGGTAATCTTAAATGAAAAAGATTGAGACTGTTTTGAGAGTAAGAGTGTCTCAGAAACATAAAATTTAAACAACAGAATCAAAATAGTTCCAGAAGATATGTAAGGGGATAACAAGCCACTTGAACCCACATTGGAGCATTCTAAAGTATTTTTTAAATTCTTAGAACCATTATTGTAGACATTTTTATCACATCAGCATTATAGCTAGCATTTTTACAGGGTACTTTCTATGAGCCAGCCACCGTTTTAAGCACTTTACAAATATTATCTAATTTGATCCTCACAACAGTGTTGGGAGGTAGATACTATGAAGCCCTTTTTACAGATCTGCTTCAACTTCCTTATCCCCACAGATTTAGCATCCTAAAATGTGTAACAGTATTCTGAAGTATTTGAAAAAAAATCATCCCATTCATTTCTCCCAGTGTGTGATTCAGTATTCAAAGCAAGTGTATAATGTATACCTAAAATGGTTAGATATTACTATATTAGGTACTGTAGAGTTCTGAATTTTTTATGGTATGATTTCAGTAGAAATCTCAACTCCAGTTTCACTTTCAGTCTAACACAACATTTCAGTTGCTTTCTGGATTTTTTTAAAGTTTCTTTCCCCCTTAGATATACCATAACATACCATATTTACTTTAGATATACCATATCAAATTGGGCAGATTTTTAATGTATTTGACTATCCTCCTTGTAGACTAATAAATTTAGGGAAAGTCAAAGGCTATAAATTGAGTTGTTTTAAGAGACTTGCTAGAACAATATTGGATGATTGCAGAAAAGGAAACCTAAGAATACTTTTATGGGCTCTGAAAAGAAAAAGGCAGCAACCAAATTTTTATAGAATTACTATGTTACTTTGAAGTGGTGGGAAACAAATAATCTAGGAACCTTCAGCTCCCTCATCTACATATAGGCTGTAGTTTAGCTTAAAACTGCAGTTAAGTATTTTGGTACACTCAGTATATAAGGTCCAGATTTTAAAAAGAAATTCAGTTTTTGCTAATAGGATTATATATTATAGAATTGTTTATAGACAGTTGTAAAACAATTAAAAATGTTCACTGAGTATTATGTTGAACATGAGTAAAATATAGCTCTTTTCACTTCTAAGAAAAAGGAAGTCATTTTGGGCTTTGGAGACTTGAACACATTTTTGTTACTTTTATTTTAAAACTATAGATTTTTAAGAAAAAGTGATGCTGCACATAGAATCTGTTTTTATCATACTCAAAGGGAACCAGAATTGCTGCATTTTTTCAAACTTTATTAACAAATGAATCTGTTGTTTAATTAAAAGGGGCACTTTGTATTGTTAATTAATTTCCCTTTGCTAAAGCAAATTATTTGAATAGTCAGTATTTGTACATAATCAAAAATATGAAGAAAGGCTCCAATGGGAGAATTAGGGAGTATTGCTCTTTGTCTTGGGCCTTTTCTACGGTACCTTTATTTGAATAAAATGTCAAATGTTGTTAATATTTGACAGGTTTTTTAAAATGTTGATGGTTGGGTTTTTACCAGATTTTTGTAAATAGTGCTTCTTGACATGTTACTCAAGTTAGTGAGCATGAGAGAGTTCTTAGAAGGGACATGTTGGTAAATGTTTAATAACTGGCTCTGGAGGAAAATATGTATTCTGTACATTTTTAGGTTTCATGTGCATCATTAGGGTTTTATCCATAGTTTTTTAAGCTACACAATTAACAAAACAATTAATCAAACCCTTGTAGTATTTCCTGATTTCCAACGTGTAAATGTTCACATTGGAAGCTTAACAGTCACTTCTCATGAGCTGAGTGTAGCATATACATACACTCATGCCTCTTAGGACTGCTCGAAATGATTACTTGTTCTTTGCTCAAACCATCAAATCATTTATATGATATTTTGAAGAAGAAAAAAGGTAGATTCCATTAATTAACCATTCATATTGTAAAAATATGAAAATGCCTGGGGATGTACAAATGCATGTATTATAGGTGATTTCAACTGTACAAGTTTTATTTAGCTATAGCAGCAGTATGAGGGTGAATGCCATGGCATGGAAATATCCTTGTTATATGAATTTGGGTATAATAATAGAACTGTCAAAATGGATGTTTTCCTATGTTAAAAAAAAGATATGAACTTTAAAATTTAGAAAGTTTAGGAAGTCATTTTCCAGGAATTTTTTTTCTTTTGAAAAAGATTTACCTCTAAACTTCCTTAAAGTTCTAACTTTCCTATCTAAAACCAATGGATACCCATTTACATTGGAGTGTCCAGGAATTCATCTATTATACAAAGAGATGTGCAGGAGTAGAATAAACTAATGTCTACTCCTTTCTTCCAGGTTGTTTGTATTGTAAAACCTGAGACTAAAAAATACATAAAGTCTTTATGTGCTTTTAAATTTTACTAACAGAGGTTGGAGAAATCAGAGAAATAATATGTAACTGATATTTCAAATCAAATTTTTCAAATTTTAAATAATCTACATTTCACATTTGAAAGGAAGTACTAAATCTTCAAGTTCATTGGAAGGCCAATTATTCCAAACAGACCTGTACAGAAATATCACACACACACACACACACACACACACACACGCACACACATACACACACACGCACACACACGCACACACCTACCTAAATAATTGGTAATCCAACTTTTGCTTTGCTCATATACTTCCAGTGAAGGAAAATTTACTACCTTGAGAGGTGGTTCATTCCAATTTTCTGATGGCTGTAATTCTAAGGAAGTTTTTTCCCCTCCTTATATAGAGGGGAAATCTGCCTTTCTGTGAGTTCTACCTATTGGGTTTAGATCTGCCCTATGAGGCCCAGTGTACCAAACCTGACCTGTCTTCTACATGACAACACATCAAATATATGAAGACAAATGCTCCACCCACTGAGTTTACAGATTAAACAACCTTTTTTTTCCTAGTCACTCCTAATGTGGCATCGTCTCCTGGCTCCTCGTAATCCAGCTTATGTTCTTCTTTAAAGCCTAGGACAAATGAAAAACTAGCTTCTGTAGATATGCATGTAACTTGTGTCCTATTCCTTATAAAATAAAATCCATAATATCAGTGGGGTTAACTCTATATAGATATAATGCAAATCATTTTTATCCTACCTACAATCTACGTTGTTCAGGTTTGAGAATTTTAAAACTACACAGGGACTTTATGAAGATTCTCTGAGTACTTTGATGAACACAAAAATTATTAAACTGTATTCAAAAGGGTTGTTGTTTTTATCTATGACTGAAATGAAACTTTTTGTTATTGTTTGTCCTTTGATTTCTAAAAGGATCAAAGACATCACAGGGTGTCTTGACTCATGAATGAATTGAATTATGTGAGGCAGAGTAGCACAATGTTGTCAGCCTCACTCTCTCTTCCACTGTCATCAAAATCCAGTGACAAGACAAAAGTCAGGACAATTGGCGATGGCCCAGAATGTAATGGATGATGTTGGTGTCTTCAAAGACTAACCAAGCTTATTATGACCTACAGCAGTCTGTACCTGGTCAGAGACTTCACTACTTGTGCCCCTTTCTTGGGTCACCTTAGACTGCTTCATCTGTAACATTCTGCACAAGGCTTAGGAAAATCTTTTGTCTCTCCACCTATATATATATACTTCAATTCCTAACAAGACATTATTCTTGTGTCTAGACCCCAAAGCTACCTAACTGCCCACCCCCATCCTTGTTTTCAGGGCTTTTGTTGTCATTTTTTCTTTGAAATGTTTGTGAATTGACCTCAATGAAATCTACTTACAGCTTCTTTACTGATTTCTCTGTCTTGGCTGTTCCTGTGATGCACATTTTGTCATCTGGATCTTTGGGCCTTTCTCAGCCTTGATACATGTGTCCTCCTCCATCTGTTTTCTATATTCTATGACTCAAGCAGGCTAGCCAAATTAGCCCAGACTCCAGTGCCACGTCTGGATATCCTCATTACATAACTGCTTTTCCTAGCCACGCTAGCACTGTCATTTTGAATCTCTTCATTCAGATGAGCATGCCTCCATCTTCCCAACAACATACTGATTCTCATACCTGAGGGTCAATAGAGACTGAAGAACTTTTCCTTGTCCTGAAATAGAAGGTCAATTGATTCCCTTTCCCATCTCAAATGATAAATTTCTTTACTTGTGAAAATGATTTGTCTTTCCTCATCCTGAAGGCTACATATCACAATAATTACAATACAAAAATTACATCAGTGCATAGTATTATTAAAATATTGTCCCCTTACAGATTATTAGGTTTAGCCATTCTAAACCATTAGAACACCCCTAACACAGTTTAAAATTACAAATCATTGCTGTGCAGAACTGAAATTAGGCATCGACAACCCTCTAAATCCTGTGCCCTATAGAATGGATACTGCAAATCCACTATTCTCTTTCCATAGACAGACTATCAATGAGATGCTTTTTTACTCCATGATTCACAAGATAAAATATTGCCAAATGGTCCTCCTGTTCATAAATGTTACATGTAGTTTCTAGCACAGGTGTTTTCTATTTAACTTTAGAATGCTGCATCTTTATCTGTGGAAGTGAATGGGAGGTTCATATTGACCCTGATTGTAAGAAATAAGTGCCACCCACTTCCTTGTCACTCAGCTTTTCACAGTATAGGAAAATTGTTGTAAGAGTGGCTGTTTAGATATGACCTTGAAACAATGATAACTGAATTTATCATTGGATCATGGCTCATCTGGAATGCTATTTTCCTTTTGATTCAGGACACTAGAAAAGTGAGGTTAAGTGCCATCATACTTACACTTTCAGTCCTTTCCTGCCATGTTTGTTTATGAGAAAACAATTCTATAAATAACACCCTTGAATAACAGTGAATAAAAAGCAAGATTCTTTTGAAATATAGTCTTTCTATGAAACTCATTGCTGATCTCATTTATTTAAGTAAATGTAAATGAATTTCACTCCTATATTCCTCTAAAGAACTGATGCATTAGCAGAGGAGCTGGTAAGCACCACACAGAATTAATGGAGGAGAATCATCTACATAGAATGAGTTCACATTTCAAAGAGCCAGAGAATTTAATCTGTTTGTGTCTGTGTATTTATATGAGTCAGTCATAAAAGTACCCCGAATTACTTACCTCTTTGCATAATTCAAAACCTTCAGAAATGTAATTTCTCTGTTGAAAGGAAGACTTGACATTTTGGTGCCCCTGTGGACTTATGAAACATCTTTGAGGATTGCCATGGATAAATGACTGGGGGGAAAGTTATCTTCTTTGAGCTTATATGAGACTGAAACTTTATACACTCAAAATGGTGAAGAGGTTACCTTTACTTCCCCTGGTCATTTTCACTAATACTTCATGGAGTTCCACAAAACTCAGAGAAAATGGGCAAATCAGTGATTCCCTTTGGTAGTTGCTATAGTTGACCAACCCCCAATACATCATATTTATGATGGACTTTTGTATTGTAATATAAAATGTAAAAATGTGTTTCATAGACAAATAAGAACAGAACAAAATCTCTGATTTCCTTGGTATAGGGAACTACCTGAATGAGGAAATTGCTTTACCAATGCAGTTTAAGACTTTCTATGCAGTTTCATTGTCTTAAACCATTTTCCTTTTAATGCATTTAGAGGTTAAATGACTTACCCAAATTCACAGAGTTAATATGTATCAGCAGTCGAACTTGAACCCAGATTCAGGAACTAACTTTCCACCCATTATGCCACTCTGCCTTTCATGTAGATAGAAATAGAATAGTGATAGAAAGTATTGAGGAATTAGTGAACAAATTATACTTGGGGAAACAAGCTTCTATATATTCAAAAATGTTTCTGTCTAAACAACATATGATTATATATGCATAGAAATCTTATTATAACACTTTTCAGTGAGAAGAAATCATATAAGGAAAATTTATTTGCATGTAGGTCAACACTGTGTATAATTCACATAAAAGCTATACCATAATTTTAAAATTTCAGAATTGATCATTATCCTCCATGGAGCTCACCTTCTCCAATCTTAAAATCAGAGTAAAGTAGAAATTCCTGTCAGGTAACATTTAAGACCTGTATGCATTAGGGAAAAAAGTGTTCACCTTTTTTTCTATTCCTTGAATAGAAATAAAGAATTGGATGCAGGAAATTTATGAACTTATATCTTTTCTTACATATGCTTTGTCATTTTAAGTTCTTTGTTCCACCAACCTTGAGTTGTATTCTTCCAAAAATTGTGGACAAAAATGCCTGTTGTATTAAAACTGAAATTTTTTTAAAAGGTAGAAATAAAGAAAATTGAGAATAAATGTAAGATTCACTGAAAGGATTCCATCAGATATCCTGAATTATTGGGGGTTGAGGTGGGGAAGGCTAGTCTTAATTTTTTTCTGTAGAAGGGATTTTACATTTTTTAACCTTTCCAGTATTTCATGCCAAAAAAATAATTGTTACACAACTTCAATAATGCAAATAGAAAGAACAAAATAATAATTACAACTGAACATGGAAGGAAGGAAGGAAGCAAGCATTCATTAAGCACTATGTACAGGTTATTTTTGTTCAGTTGTTTCAGTTGTGTCTGACTCTTCATGACCCCATTTGGGATTTTCTTGTCAAAAATACTAGAATGGTTTGCCATTTCCTGCTCTAGCTCACCTTACAGATGAGGAAACTGAGACAAACAGCGTTAGTGACTTGCCCAGGGTCACAAAGCTAAGTAACTGTCTGAAGTCACATTTGAACCTCAGGTCTTCCTGACTCCAGCCACAGCACTATCCGCTGCACCGCTTTACTATCCCATGTGCCAGGTACTTTATAAATATTATCTCATTTGATGTTCAGAACCACCCTCGAGGCAATGTTGTTTCTATTTCCCTTATGCAGGTAAAGACACTGAGGCAGACAAGCATCTTCCTGACTCAAGGCTCAGCACTCTGTCCATTGCGCCACTTGGTTGCCTCTAGAAATAATGGCTTATGTAGATCCAAAAGAATGACTGAATCACAGAAGTGGGGAACTATGAGTGTGGCATATTACATACAATGTCTGACTTTTTCAGCGTGTTGATTAATTGAACTGAAATGTTTTTGTGTTTTTTCTTTAGTTTTAGTTTTTAGTAGTTTGTTATAAGGGATGACTCTTTGAGAAGAAAAGGAGAGAGATGCATTGAAAATGTAGGTGACACAAAAGCAAAAGATCAATAACAATTTTTTCTAAAAATAATTTTTATAAAGTGTGAGCTTTATTTTGCTGAGGGCTATAGCCATTACAGACTATAATAGTTAACAAATGAATTTTGATGATGAAAAACTAGGAATTCCTAGTATAATATTTCAGTAGTGACTATTTGAGGGTATTGGTGAGGTACTAAGGTGGTACTGATGTGTCCTCCTTTTTTTTTTTCTTTTTGCACATGCAGCAGTAAGAGGCTGAAATAATTAATTTGTACAGAAGCAAAACATTCAGTTGCTTTTTTTATTTGGAGCACAAGTCTGTGATTTATGTGCTTAGTGTCAGAAGAGATTAATGTCATAGATTCCTTGCAGTTATAAGGTGGTTGTTTTGAATTTGGGACAAGGTTTTAGCCTTGTTTGCTTTAGTCTCCTGTGTCTAGAAGAGCGTGTGTGTGTGTGTGTGTGTGTGTGTGTGTGTGTGTGTTTATTTCTCTTTAGGGAATGCAATTTTTGAGAATAAATTCACTTAGTAAGTAGGGCACTGATATGAACTTTGACTTCATGATTATATGTGTTCATGGATGCGGTTTTCTTGAACTAATTTTTTAACTAACTGTTTTTTTAACTTTTTCTAGTTCAGTTACATTAGAAAAGCCAGCTTTACACACCTTAATAAGTAGCTTTATTATTAAAAAATATTAAGAGATCACAGATGATCCATCACACACTGAATTGATTCCCTGTGGAAGACCTATTGGAAAGCATAAGCAGGAGTCTCATATCATTGCAGTCTGCCTCTGTGGAATGAATGCCTATTTCAGGGAGAACAATGTATTGGACATAAGAATCAGTCTAACCGTGGCACCTTCCTTTACTTTAAAAAATAATAATAAATGATAAGAACAACCACCACCCAGTTGTTCGGGGAGCAAGGGTGAAGAAAAAATAGAAGAGAATATTGATGTTTCAGATGTTTATACTTTCATAAACCTTGTAAAACTATAAATGTTTCAAAAGAAATTGAATCTTTGTGTCCCCTTCCTATTTATGCATAATTCATTCAGATGTTCTCAATGAAGGAGAAAACCAAAGTCATTCTGAAATGTTTCACTTTTCTCTTAAAATCTGCATGCTAAGAACTTGGAAACATGCTAAAATAGACAAAATGTAGTATAACAATCCTCTGAAAAAGTAATGATAAAAAAAAGCTAACATTTACATAGCAGCTTAAGGTTTGCAGAATGCTGTATGCACTTTGTCTCATCTGATTCAGAGAACAACCTTTTTAAGGTAGGTGTTATTATTTTCCACATTTTACTGATGAGACTCAGAGAGATTAAGTGAATTGCCTAAAGATACCTGGTTTATAAGTGTGAGAGGCAGAATTTGAATCAACCAATCAGCATTTATTAAGTGCCTTCTGTGTGTCAGGGACTATTCTAAGCTCTGTGGATACAAAAAGAGGCAAAATACAGTCCTTGCCCTCAAAGAACTTACAATCTAATTTGAACCTGGGTCTCTCTGATTCCAAGTCTAGCACTCTTTTTGATACACAAAGCCCTTTTAGGGCCATCACTTGTCATCTGTGAGTACCATGGAGATGCATTTTTAGGAGGAATACATCCCTTTAGTATCCACTCTTTGCAAAGGAGGTAGATATTCAACTTCATAAGTTGTGTATACTTACATTGTATACACCATACATGATACAGAAAGAAGCTTCAGAAATACTGTATTTTAAGGATTATTTTAGAAAGTGTTTTTTAGTATAAATTTAAATTGAACAAGTGACTCTCCAGACAAGGTATCGTTTCTCCTGTGATGTTCAATAGAATTGGCCAGGGATTTACTTGTTTTCTACTTAAAAAAATAAGCTTAGATATACATTTCTAACTTATTCTTCCTTTTCTCATTTTAAACCTAAATTGTTACAAAATTTGAGATTTTATAAAATATTCTTCAACTTAAATCTTGGAATTAACTTTTATCTTTACATGAATAATGTGCTTGGATCCCTTGCGCTATACACACATAAACACACATATGTCTGTGTATTTGTATGTATATTATGTATACATATATATATATATATATATATATTCCCCCTTGATACTTTGATTTTATATGTAGAAGCCATTTGATTATGGGGGCAGTTTCACAAGAACAATTAATTTTTATATCTCAGTAATGACTTGCACACATGAAATTGAAATAGACCATATTCATTAAGTTAGTGTATTCACCAGAGCATGAATGCCATGATGGGGGCTACAGAAAACATTCTGATGTATTTTTACTTTTCTGGATTAAATACATTATATAATCAGTCAAGCTGATTGGTTTGTACGTGGGTATACTGTGTTACTTTTTGTCATTTACAAGTGGAATGGAGAAACTAAATCTATGTAATCCATCATTTTACCTTGAGTTTGCTTAAGTTAGTTTCATATTTCTAACCTTGTAGATTTAATTAGAATTCTTTGTTGCATTTTATTTTCCTACTTTCATGTAAGAGCTTTGTTAGAGTTTGGATTCACAACCTTTAAAATGTATACATTGTTTACATGTCAGATATTTTTGAGTCAAAAGTAAAAATCGATATTCTTGAATATAATGTTAAAGGATAAATTTTTAACCTCCTTAGCCTTTTTCTTAATTTTTAATCAAAATTAATTAATAATTTATTGAAGTACCCTCAAAGGGAAGAAGTACATAAGAAATTCATATAGTGTATATTCAAGCTTCATATCATTTGTGTGAAAATAATTGTTCTCATTAATTGAACTCACATGATCGACTTTATTCCACCATAGTCACTTACAGGGATGGACACACACCATCTTGGTCTCAGTATCATCCTGGAATGTTTAGTCCAACAATTCAGTAAGGATTTAACTGGGCCTATGTTCAACCAGATACTCTACTAGGAAATAATGATACCATGACAAAAATTCAGTAGTCCCTCTCCTTAAGGGGTTTATTTTCTATTGATAGGGAACAACATATTAATTATTGTTATATTAATAATTATGTTAATTATTATGTTACTTGCTTTATTAATAATAATTATGTTAAGTATTATATTAATCATTATTATATTAGTTAGTAAAAAGAAAATGAATGCAAGGTCGTTTCCAGGGGATGAGATATAGGTCTAACATGAATGGAAGTTTGCTAATAATAGAACTTGGTTTCCAGAAGTCAGTCTGGAATAGTAGGATAGAGTTAGATGGGATCATAGTACAAGTAGAGCTGATATGGATAAATATGAGAGCCAGGAGTGGTGGCCAGGACAGAGAACTTCAAAGGAAATCGCCTGATATTCTGAATGCTGAACATTTTGAGTGGAGTCATGTTTAGTTACATATTGTAATCTTCACAGTAACAACGATGATGTTGGCTGAATATCATCCATCCTTGAGCAAGAGGTGGAAATAAGGAAGTGGAATGTGTACTGTAACAGACTAGATGACTACTCTCTGGCCCTGGTAGTGCTCAAGGGGAGAGCTGGTAGTCATGGTAGGACTTGGCTGGATGTAGAGGAATCAGGCATGCTTGAGATCCTCACCCTCCTATCCTCCTCCAGGTCAGCTCTGCCCCAGGACTTCATTTCAACTTTGAAGAGTTTATCACCTCCAGGATATATATGTGTAAGGGGGATGCGAGGTGGGGCAGATCATAAAGGGACTTTAGTTCTAGAGCTAAGGTAGAAAGAAAGGGCAGTGTAAAATGCTGAGTTCTAAGTCTCCCAGTTCTATAACCATGAACTCTGAAATTCTTCTTTATAACTATAGACACCTATCTCTCCCTGTGCTTTAGTACACCAAACTCACCAGGCAGCTCCAGTGCTGAGGTTGGAATTAGGAAGATCAAGAATTCAAATGAGGCATCTGACATTAAGCCGTGTGGTCCTGAGCAAGCCACTTACCCTCTCATTGCCTCTATTGTTTCAACTGTAAAATTGGGAGAATAACGAATAACAGCATTCTCCTAAGTTTGTTGTAAGGATCACATGAGACAATATTTGTACAAGTGTCTGGCAAAGTGCCTGGCATGCACTGTGCTATATGGTTACTATGACATGGTTTCCAGAAATTTCATCCATTTTCTCTTTAAATTGGGAATCCTCAAGATAGCACTCCAAAATTAGTCTGACCGTTGTACATTTCAAGGAATATATCATTTTCCTTAATTTAGGCACCATACTTCTGTTAGTGGTACAGTTATGTCTGGTCTCTTGCACATTGTGTCCATGAAAATAAATTTTGGGAACATAATGCAGCAAGTCTGTTTGATGAACTACCAATAACTAATATTCTGAAATCAATATATCAATGGTCAACAAACATTTATTAATACTTACTTTGTGCCAGGCACTGTGCTAAGTGCTGTGGATATACAAACAAAGAACAAAAACAGCCCTTACAGTTAAAGAGCCACATTTCCCAATGGAAGATTTTAAATAAAAAGCAAGGACGATAAATGTAAACTTTAAATTAGAAACTTTAATAGAAACACATGACAATCCCTTTAGTAACTTTGAATGTTGCTAAATTTTTTAAAATATCTGAAAATAATCTTGGCTACCTAATTGCAAGTCAGAGATGGCTGAATTTTTTGGAGCTGAAGATAAATTTTGGAGGGGTGAAGTGTAAGTGACCAATCCCCAATTCACTAAACACTAGCACAAAATGAGGTTCATTTTTGATGACTGGGTTTACAATAGAAGGTTTCCTTCTATCCAGTAAAGTCATGTTGTGCTTCAAATAAGTTTCAGTGTCTAAAAGGGTTAATTAAGGATACAAAGGTATTATGTAAAAATAATGACCAGTTGTGTTTATAATAAAATATGCCATGTTGCTTTCATTTCCAGTTACCAAAGTAGTGAAAGATAAGTTATGTGAAAGATTCAGAATTAAACAGTTAAATTTGAGGATGGAATATAAAAACCTCAAAAGGAATGTTATAGTAGGTTTTCATTCTCTTGGGAACCTCTACCATCTCATTAAAAGTTGAAGAGTGGCTCACCAAATGAAAGGTTATCCTTCAGTTTCTGAGGTTCAGTAAATAGATCATGTTAAGAGCCTCACACATATATACCATTAACTGAACTCTTAAGTATACACATATAAGTAGCAAAAATTTTATTGACAAATCAGATAGTCTGTATAAGTTCCCATGATTCTGTTATTTTACAAACTTTCTAGGCAAGACTACCCTTTTTTTTAACAAGAAGACAAAATGTAAACATATATATGTGTGTATATATATAATATATGCTTGTATACATACACACACATATATATGTGCATTTATATATATATATATATCACATTGATTAAAATGTATCTTTTATCTCAAAACTCCATATCTTCAAATTCAGTGACTTTGAGAATAAATGTAGTATTTTTGGCCAAGAGTATTTTCTTCAGGTCTTTTCCAAGTCCTCCCAGTTGCTAATGTCTTCCCCTTAATGTTACATTTTATCCACTTTATACACATCTTGCTCATACAATACATGGTGTCTTCCATTTGAGTGTAAGCTCTCTGAAGTCAGGGGTTGCTTCTGCAGTACATTACCTGCTACATAGTAAGTACTTGTTCATCAACTGATTGAGCATTAGATATGACTGTGCTTGGATTTTTCTGAGATTCTAATTAACTACAGTACATATAGTAAATTTAAAGAGGTACTTCTGAGTTCTGTTAAGTGAAAAGTTCTTATGTCTTCTTGAAGATACATTGATTTCTTTAATTTACAATAGTTTAGCCTGCTCAAAATATAAAAATTTTTAAAAATGTCAGCACTATAATATATTGAACCTATGTTAAACCAAATGGGTAAAGCTAAAATGACAGCTATCTTCAATTGGAGTTGAGGCTCATTCATTTACTCTCTTGATGGAGGAACCAACCATAGCATTTCAGTTCTGGGGAGGACCAGTTGCATAAACAAATTAAGAACACACTGATACAGACTTGCAAATATTCTTTTCTTCAAATACTTCTACGAAAATGGTTAAAAGTTTAAGAAGTTATGATACCTTTCCAAACGCTAAATCAATATGTTGCCTACTTTTTAAAAGTAAGGTAGCTTTTACTGTATTTCCTTTAGAATATGAATTTTCTTCTGAGAAGTGAGTGGATTTTGTTACACGTACATGTGGGAATATTATGATTGCAGATTAATAAAATAAAATTATAGAAGGTACAATACTTCTCTATACTTATCCTTAGTGTTTGAACGCTTACCAATTACCAACTTGTCCTTAATCACTGATCTTTAGGAATAAGTTTGAGAATGTGATGGCATTTCAATTCCAGGTGTGCTTGACTTACAGTGACAAACTACATGGGTTCTAATTTAGGCTCAGGCCTTTTCGAAGAGAAATCCATTTATTAGGGTCTTGCATGGTTTCCTATAGCAATCAGAGTCAGTTGATCAATTTTGTTGTATTGGACATTGTATCAGAATTTAATTCAGTTGATCAAGGTCAGTTTATTTCATTATTTGGTAGATTGTGCTAATGTATGCAGCTCTCCTCTAATGGAATTGATGGTACCATCATTAATTTAAATTCAGTTCATCGGTGACCTTTGGCATTAATAAAGGATTTTATTTGTGAGATTTCCTAAGACATACAGTGCAAAAGCTTGGAAGAGACCTCAAAGGTTATCTAATCCAGCTTCCTTATTTTATGGAGGAGGAACTAATGCCCAGAGGCATGGAGTGGCTTGCCCAGGGTCACATAAGCAGTAAGTGGCAAAGGTGAGGTTCAAATTTGCGTCCTGTGATTTTAAGTTCAGTACTCATTGAACTGTACCACACTGCCTCCAGTTCTTTCTCTGTTGCTTGACAAACAAAACATCTAGGCCTTCTAAAAATGATTGTTTTCTAAAAGAAACTTAAAATAATATAAATAGCCAGGGGCATACTTTATTTTAGTGACTATTCTTAACAGATTTCTTATATACATGTATATGAGTGGGTAAGTAAATTATGCTTGTTAAAGCTACTCATCAGAGAAATGCAGATGAAAAGAACTCTGAGAAAGTAAATCACACCTCTTAGACTGGCTAACTGACAGAAAAGGAAAATGGTAAATGCTAGAGGGGATATGGAAAAATTGGGGCACTAACGCACTGTTGGTGGATTTGTAAAGTAGCTCAATTATTCTGGACAATAATTTGGAACTATACCTAGAGAGATATAAAACTTTGTCATAGCAAAATCATTACTACGTCTTTATCCCAAAGAGATCAAAGAAAAGGGAAAGGTCTTTTTTGTACAGAAATATTAATAGCAGTTCTTTTTGTGGTGGTAAGAAAATTGAAAATCAAGTAGATGCTCATCAAGTGGAGAATGACGGAACAAGTGGTGGTATATGACTATGATGGAATACCCTTGTGCTCTAAGAAATGACAAGCAGGGTGATTTCAGAAAAATCTAAGAAGATGTATATGAAGTCATGCAAAGTGAAAAGAGGAAAACCAAGAGAACATTGTACATAGTAATAGCAATTGTAAGGATAATCAACTGTGAAAAGCTTAGGTACTCTAAACAAGACGGTGATCCAAGACAGTTCCAAAGGACTATGATGAAAAATGCTGTCCTCCTCCAGAGAGAGCTGATGAACTCTGAATGCAGATTTAAGTGTTCTTTTTTGTCTCTTGTCTTTTGCAACATGGTTAATATGGATATATATATATATATGTATATATATATACATTTGGCATGATTTCACAGGTATAATTGATATCAAATTGGCTTCTCAAGGAGGGGATAAGAGTGAGAGGGAGGGAGAGAATTTGAAACTAATTTTTTTAAAATTGTGGGTAAAAATTTTACATGTAATTGTGAAATATTTAATGAAAGATAAAATACTTTTTAAAAAACTACAGTGATAGGGTTCAAGCTATAATTTGTCTTGTTGATTTAAAAGACAGAAAGCATTTATAACTATATTTTTGTTTCTTTAGAGATTATAGGTTAAGGCACATCAAAATGTGTGTTAAGTGGAAGAGCAGGATTTAAAATGGATTACCCCTGAAGAGGTATCCCCCTCTAGGGGAGGTCCTTTAGGAAGTCTGGTGCATCAGTGTTCTGATAAATGTTTAATTGGGTCTCTGAAAAAAATGTATGCAGGTCACACTTTTATATTTACTCTACATTATTGATATTTTTCTCCATTACTTTCCTAATTCTAGAAAAATAGTAAAACAATGAATCAAGCCCTGATTTTCTCATTTGCAGTTTTCTAGGGTGTAGATGCTCACACTGAAAATTTAACAGTTGGTTCTCCGAAGCTGGTAGGAACTTGTTCCAGCACACCCCTGGCTGGTGAGCCACTTGCTGAGGATTTCTATTTAGGTATAAATTGTTCTAGATGGCCTCTGAGATCCTTTCAAACTCACATTCTTTGATTCATTAAAATTTAAGCCAGAATTTCTACAAGGTGATTCTTCCTTCCCTATAAACATTCTATATTGTAGCATAGATAAAACATTGTAGTGACTTCATCATGAAGTTAATTCCATTTTCCATCCTTTGCTTATCCCTTATGCCAGTGACAGTTTATTTTATTTCTATGGCTCAAACTTGGGAAATTGTGCACACCTAAGTATTTATTGAATATTAATATTGATATCATTAATTTGTATCTTCTCTTTGTAGCATATTGCAATTCAAATATAAATATAATAGAATATAGTTTCTCAAAACTTCAGTCATTAATCTTACAATACTTATAATAGAAGAAGTAGTTGATGAAAGACCAGGAATGGGAAGCCTACAGGTTCCTTTTCTGAGCCTTCTCTTACAGTTTTCATGTTCTGGATATGTCATGAACATCACACTCCCTGCTTCATCCGAAGGCTTCTTTCCCAAGGCAGCTGGACAGCAGTGTTTCCATAATTCCTTCTTAAACAAACTGCTTTCTTACTTGTTTAATTTATATAACCAAAGATTAGCACTAATATGAATCCTAATCAAGACATGCATTAACTAAGAATTGTTTTAAGTGTCCAAAAAATCGTGAGTAAAGGTAAAATGAATGGGAAAAAGTAGTTCTAGCTCTCCAACCTGAAGTTTAAGGTAAACTCTATTTTGCATCAGACATCAATCCTGGGAGGCTTCAAATATAGAAACCAGTCCATATCCTTTTTTGTATTATGGACCCCTTTGAAAGTCTGGGAGGACTTAAGGATCCTGTCTCAGAATGATGTTTTAAAATAATTTAAAGAAATGATAAATTTTGGTTAGAGATAAGTGAAAATAAAAATTTATTTTCTTTCGATCCAATTCCCAAACCCCCTGAAGTCTACGTATAGATTACGGGTTAAGAATACCTGGTAGAGAACTTTACTCTACAAAACCATTGTCACCTCAATACTAAATGGGAAAAAATGGCTTGGCCTACTGTTGAAGAATAAACATGTACAGATACAAGGACTACATGTTGTATAAATACCCCAGATCCTAAAAGGAAGATCTGTAAACATTTTCAGATCCTGAACTGAAAACTGAAATCTGTAAAATGTTAAAGGGCATAATTTGGGAGAAATACTGTTACCATTAGAAAATACAGAGATTCACAGAAATGTTCCATTTGACTACTCTTTTATTTCAAAGGGCACCATCTGGTCCTAGGTGCTTGAACAACTTGTGGTTTAAAATTCAGGCTTTTGTTTGTCAAAGTGGGTCAAAAAGCATTTTGAACTAGAAAATGACATTTTAACTGTTCTTTTTCTTCAGGAAAAAAAATCTTATTATACCATTTTGCCACTTCTTCCTCTGCTCCACCTCTAACTCCTTAAAATTTGTTATTAGTTGGAAATATAGCAAAACAACATTTTTACCCTTTATGATCTAAAAGAGAGAATTTTTGACAGCTCATCTGCATAGACAGCTGATTTCAAATTTCATCAACAGTGTGATATGTTTTACTATGAAATTACTATGAAACAAATATTAATCTTAATAATAACAATAATAATAATGAACACTAGCATTCATATAATTATAATTTTGCAAAACACTTTATACATGTTTTTGCATTTAATCATCACAGCAACCCTCAGTGATTGGTTCTATCCTTATTCTACAGGTGAGGAAACTAGAGCAAATAGTAGTTAAGGGATTTGCCCAGGGTCATGCAGCTAGGAAGTGTCTGAACTCAGTTTTTCTTGACTCCAAGTTCAGGAATCTATCCGTTAGGTCTAGCTCTATAGAGTTTTTGTGGATTTATAGTTTTCATGTTTTAACATTTCATCTTATAGTTCACACTTTCTTACTGCCATAAGTAGGTTAGGGTAAGTACTTGAACCAGCATGTGCACATTTTCTGTGATTCAAGAAAAACAAACAAGAAAGTCCTTGATTTCATAAATGTTGTCTACTTCTATTACCCTGAGCTGTTTGAATTTCTGCACAGCTGGCATCTGTTTAATTCACATTATGCACATGTCTTCCTGGACTGTAATTTCTTCCAGCTGTTAGTGGATAAGAGAAAGGAAGGTCTGCATGTTCAAAACAGCTGTTTCACTTGGGGATATGGTATGTCTTAAGATATAGGATCAAATCTTGCATTTTTCACCACATTTCCTTTTCTTGTAGTTGTTTACATTGGTTATTAATTTTTTCATTCTAGTACTTTTCCAGTTTTTGTATGAATAAAAATTTGAGAATGTATTTCTTGAAGAAATTGTTAATTTTTGCATAAATGAAGCATTTGCTCAAAGAGTAAATAATATTTAATCAATGTCTTTTGTATTTGCAATATGGTCAACATCAGAAATAATGACTACATATACACATTAAAATATATGTAAGCCTTCTCTTGTAATAAAAGTTAAAGTAACAAACATAGCTATTGAGTCTGACAGTGTATGACAAGTTATATTTGCTAAGAAGCTATTTAAATGATGTTTGAAGTTGAAATCTAGGTAGAGATGTGTGTGTTGAAGAATATCATCCTTGACCTTTCCTGTCTAAGGGGGTAATAGATGTAAGCTGAAGGTAGATTAAGGGGAAGTACTAGGAGGATACATATGTTATGTTCTATACTTGCCTAGTGGGGATGCCATCAGTCATGGTGGGATTGTGTTTTATTTGTTTATTTTAAGGTATAAAATTTAAAAGATAATAGTGACTTATCTACGAACTAATATGTCTTATAAAACCTGTAAACCTGTATGAGACTTTAATGGAATCTTTCATAGGATGATAGAATTAGAATCTAGAAGTCATTTTATTGAACCTCTCATTTTGCATATGAAGAAACTGAATTATGAGTAGTTCAATTGCTTAAAGAGAAAGTACTTAATGTGAAATGTTTTTGTTGTTGTTCAGTTTTGTCCAATGATTTATGATCCCATTTGGGGTTTTCTTGGGAAATATATTGGAGTGGTTTGCCATTTCCTTCTCCAGCTCATTTTTTAAACAAGGAAACTGAGGCAAACAAGGTTAAGTGACTTGCCCAGTGACAAACAAATACTAAGTGTCTGAAGTCAGACTTGAACTCAAGTCTTCTTGACTCCAGACTTGATGCTCTGCCTACTATGCTGATATGCTGTTAAGAGTATTTAGGGACTTTATATCTTCTTTGTCGTAACATCCACCCCTTGATCTTAATTCTGCCTCACAAAATAGTACAAAAGGAAAGTTCTTCCTGTCTTTATGCACAATATGAGGGTTCTCCAGAGTAGAGGTATCAGAAATGGCTGTGGGAAGCATGAGACTTACTACACTCTGTGGTATTGCCCATACCAGATTGAAATATAACTGAGAAGTATTACACAAAATAAAGAAAAATATAATATAACATAGATAATCTTAATATGTGTTTTTCTAAATCAATATGTAGCCTTCAGGGATGCTTATATATTATTTACTGGCCCCTATTTGTTTTTGACTTTAACAGCACTGCTTCCAAAAATCTGACCCTGCTGACATTCTGGGCATATGCAGAGAGCCACTCACAACTCCTTAATGAGGGATCAGGAAGGCCCTTCTAGGAGATGACCCATGAACAGTACTTTGAAGGGAGCTAGGGATTCTGAGGTGAATGTACATTGTAGATGTAAAGTATAGAGGTAGGGAATTGAATTTCAGAGATGGGGAGTGGTTGGAAGGTCAGTTTGACCAAAATAGAGTGAGTAGAGTAATAGTAAATAGTAAAATTAGAATGAAACTGAGGTCCATATTATATAAGATCTTCAAATACTAGATTTACAGTCTGTATTTGAGCTTAGCAGCAAGAGGAAGTCATTAGTGTTGGCTCTTCGGGAGTATCTGGGAGATCCCTCTCTTAGATATATCAATTTGGCAGTTGTATGGAGGATAAATTAGAGAAAAGTAAGATTAAAATCAGAAACATCAATAAACAGGCTGTTTCATTAGCTAAGCTAAGAGGTAACAAAGGCCTGAACTAGAGTAGAGGTTGTGTGAGTGGCTAGAATGGGACAGATGCAAGAGATGTTAGAAAATACCAACAAGATTTGGCAACTGGTTGGATGGGGAAAGTAAGGGAGAAGATGACTTCAGGATTACAAACCTAGGTTACTAAATAATGATATTGTCTCAGCAAACAGAAAAATTTGAAGGATGGTTAGATTTGAGGGGAAGAGGAGGAGGAATGAGTTGTGTTTTGCATATGTTAAATTTTCCATTATTTCTAGCAATTTCTTGGCTTGTCCTTCATGATCTGTCTTGACCATGTCCATGTCAGATAAGTGTCAAACTAACCCTATAAAACATCCCCTTGAGTATGTCTACACAGGGTTGGTAATGAGAAGTTCGAGTTGAGGAGAAAGGTGACTGCAAGATATATAGATCTGCATAGAAATTAATAAAATTCCCATAGGAGCCAATGGTATCCTTTCCACCATGTTGGACTTCTAGATCCATCAATCAAAATGTACATCCTGTCTCTGATTTCTGCCTGTGAATATGACCCAATGTGAACATGTAAATGCTAAACTCAGTATGAGTCTTCTGCAACTTCTCTTGTTATGGTACAGTGGAAAGAACATTGGATATGGAACCAGAAGACAAGAAGTTCATGACTCATGATAACATATACATCTTTACTCTCTATACTGAAATCTCTTGACCTAGCTTGTCTTGTGATCACTTGGTATCTACTGTTAACATAGCATTCTGAATTTTTGAACATTATTATCATTATGTCCTTCATACATTTTTCAGAAGGGGAGAAACATTGAGAGCTGTCTGAAGAGATCAATGTGAATATGCAAGGCAGTCATAAACAACAGATTTTATTTTAAAGATATATGTAGAAGATGATGGGAGCAGGAGCAGGTGACAGGAGATGGATACAAACCTGTGGCACAGGACTGTTGGAAGAGTTTTAAGCATACTAAAGCTCAGAATAACAAAAGACTGTGTCAGAAAGCCAAGGACAGCAGCAACAAATGGTTTCATTTAAAAGCTGTGTTGAGGGAAAAAGAACAATAAAAGAAGATTTGGACCCATTGCTCAGGATTCATGGGAATATAGCTGACCTAGATGATAGTTAAATTAGATGAACTTACAACTGGTTGACTAGTGAGACTCAGAGTCAATGATTTAATGTCAACTTGGCAGGGAATCCATAGTAATGTTACAGGAATCTCTCTGAGGTCCAGCGCTATTTAACATTGTTTTATCAATGATTTGAATAAAAATTGGCATGCTTATCAAATTTTCAGATAACATAAAGCTGAGAGGTAATAAATGGTAATTCAAGATCCAAAAAGATAGTAACTTAAACTTATTAGGTTGAATCTAATAACATGACCTTGATAGGGATAAAAGTAAAATCTTTCACTTGGGTTCAAAACTTCAACATCCCAAGCACAAGTTCAGGGGAGCTTCTATGGACAGCAGTGTGCTGGGAAAAGTTCTTGGGTTTTTGGTGGTTTACAAGCTCAACATAAGTCATCACTGTGATATGACAACTAAAAAGTTAATGTAATTTTGGGCTGAATTTTCAAGACAGAGCTCCTGAGAGTAATGAAAAGATAATCCCACTCCCTTGGCTATACCAGTTTTGAAGCATTTTCTTTAGTTTTGAGGACCACACTTTAAGAAGGACTTTGATAATATAGAGAGAATCCAGAAGAGTGCATGGTTCTGAAGAATCATGCTTCTGTATCATATTGGTTTCATTTGAAAAAGCTGGGTATGCTTAGCCTAAAGAGAAACTTGAGGGACTTGATCATTGCCTGTGTTTTAACAGGCATCACACAGAAGTTAGATAAGTATTTTGTATGGCTCCAGAGAGTATGAACTGTAAGTAGAAGTAGCACAGAGGCAAATTTAAGATTCATGTAAGGGGAAACAAAAATCCTAACAACCAGTGCTTTCCATCAAGGAAATAGACTTCTTTGGGAGGTAATAGGTTCCCTGTCATTGGAGTTCTTTAAGTAGATACCCACTTGCTAGGTACGTGGTAGCAGAGACTCTTCGGGGGTCATAGTACTTGACTAGCCCCAACCTCTCTGCTGACTTGTAGTCTTGTCTCCAACTATCTTTCAGACATCTTGAAGTGGATGTCCAATATCCATCTTAAATTTAACCTATCTCAAAATGAACTCATTTTCTTTGCCCAAGACCTGCTGCTTTTCCAAACTTTCCTATTACCATTGAGGGCATCCTCCTAGTCTCCCAAGCTCACAACCTAGTTGTCATTCTTTACTCTTCACTGTATCTCACCCCTCTATCCTATCTGTTGACAAGACCTTTCTATTATACCTATATAACATCTCTTTAATCCCATTCTTTCCTCTGACATTGCCACAACTTTGGTATAGGCACTAAACACCTCAGGCTAGGGCTATTGCAGTATCCTGCTATGTGTTCTGCCTGTCACAGATCTTTCTTCAATCCATCCTATTCTCTAAAGTCATCCAGCCACCAAAGTGATGGTCTCAAAGCTCAGGTCCAATCATGTCACATACTCAATTCCAGCAACATCCTATCACCCCCAGAATCAAATACAAAATCCTCTCTTTGACTCTGAAAGCCCTTCATAGTTTCCCTCCCCATCCCCTAATTTTCAATCTTATACTTTACGCCCTTCTTACATACTCTTCAGTACAGTGACAATGTCCTCCTTGCTGCTCTATAAATAAGACATTCCATCTTGACTCTGGGCATTTTCTGTGGCTGTCCCCCATGCTTGAAATGTTCTCCCTCCTCATGTCTACTTCTTGGCATTGTTGGCTTCATTCAAGTTCTAAGTAAAATTCCACCTTCTCCAGAAAGCCTTCCCCAATCCTTCTTAATTCTAATGTCTTCCCTCTCTTAATTATTTCCTTTATATCCTATACATATTTATAAGTTGTATATATTTACTTGTCTCTCCTATTAGACTGTAAGCTCTTTGAGGACAGGGACTATCCTTTGTCTCTGAACAGGGCTTGACATATAGTAGGCATTTAATAAATGCTTATTGACTGCCTGAAAGAAAACTATTGCACACCTACTATATTCAACCTCAGAAAAGATTGTGGTTAGGGAATGATTTTAGAAAAATCTGGAAAGACTTATATGAACTGACACAAAGTGAAGTGAACAGAACCAGGAGAACACTATATGTAGTAATAGCAATATTGCACTATGAACAACTGTGACTGATTTAGTTGTTTTCAACAAGATAAAATATCCAAGACAATCCAAAAGGACTCATAATGAAAAATGTTATCCACCTCCAGAGAAAAAAATAACTGAATACAGACTGAAGCATGCTATATATTTTTTTTTAGTTTTCTTGCACAAAATGACTAGTATGGAAATGTTTTACATGATTGCACACGTATAACGTATATCAGATTGCTTATCATCTCAGAGAAGGGACAGGAAGGAGGGAGGGATAGAACGTGGAACTCAAAACTTTTAAATAAATGAATATTAAAAGTTATTTTACATGTAATTGGGGAAAATAAAGTATTATTAAAAAGAAATGTAAATTATTCTTTGTAAATTATTCATCAGAAATATCAACTATTAAAAAGAGACATTCTTATGTGGTCTTTATTCTAATTCTAACATTATATTCTCCAATAGCATTAGTGAAACGTCTTCATGCTTATACTATATTCCATATGGAGAAAGTTTGCTCCATTACAACTTGCATTTAAGTTGCCTTTGTTATTCCTGTTTTCATTTTTTTGTCAGCGATATCCCGCTGTCTAATTAGTTACTGTCTGAGGCAGTTTATTAACTTCAATCTGTTTTTTTTTTCTTTCAGTATTTCACAAACCTCTCAAGAATCTCATTTGTCTTTTTCCCCCCCAAAGCTACATAATTCAAATCTGTACAATGCTTCTTCATAACTCATGCTTCTAGTGCCATAAATCATTTAGTCCAGTAAGCTTCATATCTCCCACACTGAGGCTGATGGGTGGCTTCTTCTTTCAGTCCCCGTCACAGATACCAAGGACTAATAAAAAAAAAAAAATTACAAAGTCTTTACAGAGAGGATGAGGTCTTTCTGGCTCCATTTTATCATCACAAAACACTGAAGTTTTTCATTCTGATACAGAATATAGGACAGGATGCACCCTCAGAGCTTTGGTCTATTCTTGGCACACAAGCAAACCTACATTTGCATATTCAAGACACTGTTTTTTGCTTTAGAAATGGAGATGTCTAGGCATGTCTTTCATATAAACTATGGGTATCAGCATCACTCCACAAAAACATCCAATTTTCTTGCCAGAGAACACAGTAGCTGTAGATTCGATAAGCTAATGTTTAAGCCATCACTCCCTTATCACATCAGAAAGTCACTAAATATGTGCCAGTCCAGAGCAAGTTGACCCTTATTTCAATCCCTTGATGTAAGAGAATTTACATATTCCTTTCCCCACAAATATGCAGTGGAAGTCTTCCACTTCTGGGGTCATCTGTAGTTACCTGTCCAATCAAATTGGTTACTTTCCAGGTTATAAACAGTTTACTATTCTAAAGCTTTTCCTTGTTATATATAAATAAAAGGTAGGATGCTGCTGTTTAAATTCAGTCCTAGAAAAAGATTACCCATGAAATGGTAGCTTCTGGGAAGCACAGCTACACATAAAACTTGTTAACAGGTCATTGCTGAATTTAGCAGCTGTATATACAGTTAGAGAGAGAAGCCTAGAGAGATGGGAAGGATAGTTTTAAATATACAACATTTATTTCTTTCCTTTGCTTAAAGCCTAATCATTACTTATCCTGTTTTGAAGGGAGAAGTGTTATACATAGATATAGAAGGTGTAAATCCTCTTTTTATCTTTGGTATGTATTCTAGGGAAAGTAGAAATTTGTAAAACTAGCCAGTAATTTTTAAAACAAAGAGGCTGTCCCTTAATGTTCTCAGCTAGAGGTAAATGCAATGGCCATAGTGACATGCATGTTTTCATTCTACAGACATAGGGAGATGGTGTGTGCATCCATGACTAGTACCAATTTTTTTTGTCCTTATTGCAGGGTTTTTATTTTTAACACATTCAATATTGCTCAGAGTCCTTGACAAAGGATGCACTCCTATTTAGATGATTTTAGTGTATCATTTTTCTGACTAGATCAAGTAATTTTACTTTCCTGGGCCTCAGTTTCTTTATATGTAAAATCAGGTGGTTGAAGCAAATAACTATTGCTTTGACTTCCAAATCTCTCATCTTACAAACCCTGACAACTGGGTATTATACCTTTCTAACACCTTGCCTTAATTTAACTCCAAGAATTTTTTTAAGACCTTATAACAAATTTTTTTTATGGTCACTATGACAATGTGAATTTTTTAAGTAGCATTAACCAGCCTCTTATTAGAAACCTTAGCAAACTGCTCTGGTTGTAGTGAAATTAAAATCTCGTTTCAAGATTAGTCCCTTCCTGTGATTGCTTCCTTCCAAAGCAGAAACAACATCTTCAGAATGAACAAAAGAACAAAGTAATTTCCTGCACAGAAAATTGGTATACTCCAATTTTTTTCTGAATAAGTAAACATCCAGTTGTGGTTAGGGGGGTGGAGGAGATGAAAGGGGGTATACAAAAAACAAACTTTTGTTTAAGTAGATAGTTCAAGGATTCAAACTCCTTTTTCTTTTCTTTTTTTTGAAATTCTATTTTTTGTTTGTTTATAGAGTAAGTGAATCTGGATAGGTGGGGAAGTGACTTTAAACTGAACTCAGTTTACATCCCTGATCTTTTAAAATTCAACTCCCATAATGAATATAACTAGTGAAAGGGATACAGGCTTTCTAGAAAATGAAATTATAATTTCAAAACAACACCAACTACTCAAAATGTGTTTATTCCTAAAGCTTTGTATACACTTAAAATGGTGACATTTAAAATAAACTATATTAAGTTTTGTTTTAGCTTCTGTAATTTAAAATTGCATAATTGGCAGTTGTTATTTAAAAAAAAAAAGTATTGCTATTTCTCCTTTGGCTGTGGGGAATGAGGAAGGAAGTCATATAAAATATAAAATATATAAAATCTCATTTCATATAAAATCTGCTTTAATAATCCATTTTTTCAGGGAAAATGAATATATTAAAGATTAATTAACAAATATATAATTACTCAGAATTTCTTATTTCTTTAATAATCAAGCAACCGTGATATGCCTTTTAAAGTAATTTTATACCACTTGCAAAAATAATTTTTTTTTAAATGCTTCAGTGAGACCAGAACCATCTTTGGCCTACTGATTTGTTTTAATTTTGTAAGTAACTTTGAATGTTCCTTTTCATCTACTTTTGATGATATTTTTTCCAGAACAAATTTTAAATATTTTACTTTAATATTTTGTTATCTCAAAATAAAAAAGCTTATATTACCTTTCAACAATTAGACCCACATATCAATTATGTATAATGCCTATCACTTTTTAGAAATGAAAGTACTGCATTACCATAGAAATTCTATACTACTGATGATAATGATGATGGTGATAGAAGGGAAGATGGAATTAGTCCAACTCAAGATGTATTGTTTTTATGTAAATTATATGTATATAAAATTATATCAATGTGGTATGCTTATAATGTATACATACATATTTGTATATATGTACATATACATGTGTGTATATTTTGTGTGTATGTGTGTGTGTATGTATATATATATATATATATATACATATATTTCAGAAACTTAGAGACTATTCCCAGAATTTTTAATGTTCTAAATGAATTTTTTTTCAAGATGGCTTATCTTAGTGGTTTTACTTTGATCAAGGCGAATGGTTCCTTCCATCTATTTTTCTCTCTTTACTTCTCATTCCTTCTGTCCTACTTTCTTTGTTTTAAGTTATTTCGTCTTTCACTTTATTTCTTTTTCTCTCTTTTTTTATTCTCCTTTTCCACTTCTTCATTCTCTTTTTTTGGGAGGTAGGGAGCAGAGTATAAGCCAATTCTTTGATTGTTTATTCAGGCTTCTGTATTCAGATCTCCTCAGTTTGAGTGGAGCAGAGCAGAAAGGAGCTAGGCTTCTTTGAATTCTAATGTTTCCCTGTTCTATAGAGGACAGAAGCCTGATTCAAAAATGGCAAAGCCAGACTCTTTTAAGGAACAGCCTCCCTCCCTGATTTGAATTGGGAAGAATGTGTTGGGAAGTCAATTCACAAGGAGCGCAGGATTCACAGAGAACCCTCTTTAAAATAGTGTGTGTGGGGGTGAAAAATTCAGTTTAAATCACCTCTAGTCTCCAGTTCCCTTCAGTACTATGTGCTCTGAGTGTATGTGAGGCTATCTCACTGTAACTACAAACCCTTCCAAAATCCCCACCAGTTTCCAAAACACACACACACACACACACACACACACACACACACACACACACGAGGAAATAAGCAGGAGATTTAGCAAAAAGGCATCCTGAAAATTTAGTTTCCTTTAGGAACAGATTATCAGAAGACATTCTTTTCCTGCAAAAACATAGGGAATAAAAAACACAGCTAGACTGATAGAAGCAACTTTCCATTTGAATAGTTAGTGTCAAGTTCCCACTTATTCATTCAAGATTGCTTTTCATTCTTGCACCTTTTCTGGGTTAAGCACTGAAAATGAGCCAGTTGTGACAAACCATGGTACAGGGCAGTAGAACTGAGAAACCCTTCCAGCTGATGGGGGGGAAATAACTTCCTGGAGAGCCCGGGCAGTTCCCAAACCAATTTATCTCCAACAGAAAAAAAAAGAAAGAGTGAAAGAAAGAAAAAAGAAAAAAGTCTTTATTCTTTGCAAGTCATCTCTGCAGGAGCAGGGAAACCAGCAGGGAGGTTTTCTTTCATAAGAAGCATGCATTCATGCTTCTCTAAAGGGAGAAATGTTAGAGGAGTCCTTCTGAAAACAAAATGCCAAGATTGTGTGGCTAATCTATTATTTTATTTTCATTGGTAATGTTATTTTGTTAGACATGCTGAGTTGATGAAAGCTGCTCTATTGAAAACTTTTTTTTTTTCCACTGGTGAAAATAAA
Source organism: Notamacropus eugenii (assembly GCF_028372415.1). Taxonomy (NCBI): domain Eukaryota; kingdom Metazoa; phylum Chordata; class Mammalia; order Diprotodontia; family Macropodidae; genus Notamacropus; species Notamacropus eugenii. The sequence continues at coordinate 256,326,896 of NC_092873.1, read as the reverse complement.
ATCAGCTTATCTTATTTCTCTCTTTTAAAGCAGCATGATTGCATATATCCTGTAAAAAGAAAATGCCACACAGCATTTCCTGCCCCTGTGTGACCGAACTGCCTGGGACAGAAGCTGATTTTACTTGTTAGAAGATTTATTTGGATTCTTCCTTGACTTGCCTATTCTTAAAAATGTGTCGTCCAGATTTTTGCAACCCAAATTCCATCACTAATTTCAACCGTGTATTTTGAAATATGCTATTTGCAATAAGGGTAAAAAGTTGGTTTGCAAAATACTTATCTTAGTTTAAAGTACAAGATCAGACAGATTCTTAACATGGAAACTCACATGGATCTGTGGTCCTTTGGTTGTGGATATTCCTTTCAGGGTTATAAATTAATGCATATTGATGTAAATTATAGTTTGGGGTTCAGCATGGCATCTTAGAAGTAGAATATGCCTTAGAGGTCATCTCGTTCAAATGCTCACCCATTCTAGGAATCACTTCTCTAGTGCAGTCCCGACTTTCTCTGAGTAGAAACTTCAGAACTTGCTTCTTAGTACTTGTTTTAATTCATCATTTTTATACTTTTTTTCTGCATAAAGAATCAAGGAAATATGAATGTGATAGGTATTACCAGGTGCTTTCTTTGCAATTGTGGTAACTTTCATTTCATTTCCTGTCTAGAATGAGACCAAGTCAGTCAGAACTGGAAAAATCTTGAGAATTCTAGGAAGGAATCTTATTAAGTCAGACAGTGGCAGCAAGAGCATCAGCCTCTCTTTTTCTATTTAGTTGACATTCATCCCTGCACCATATGAAACATACTCAACTGTCTTCTTGCCCAACCTTATTCATTCTGTCCTGAGTCTCCAGTAGAAAGAGCCTTGGAGTCCAACAAACTTGCTTTGAATTTGAGTTCTCCTACTTACTTCCTGATATCTGTGTGACCCACAGATAGCCAGTCACTGGCATATTTTAACGGCCTACTGTGTGCCAAGTACTGGCATACACTAAGTAATAGAGAAACAAAGAAGGGTCAACAACAGCCTAGTCTGTAGGTTTTTAAGGAGTTCAGTTTAATGGAGGAGACAACATAGAAATTGTGGGCAAACCAGATAAATATAGGGTATAGTCTTAAAGGGAAGTCACTAAAATTAATGTGGCACCAGAGCTGAGACTTGAAGAAAACAAGGGAAGTCACAAGGCAGAGATAAGAGAGAGTTCGAGGTATCAGTGGCAGCCTGTGAAAATGCACAGATTAGATAGATGGAATTATTTCATCTTTCTCGACCTTAGTTTTCTCATCTATAATATTAGGGAATTGAACTGAATGACTTTAATAGACTCTTCAGCTTCAGATCTATATTCCATCTAACCACCTGGAGGTCTAGCTCTGGTCTTCTCTTTGGTTACTTCTCCCTCTGGACCTTTGGGAAAAAATACAGCTTTCCTGCTTTCCAGAACCTTGTACCCTCTTTCTCAAGCTACATTTAAAAAGTATTTTGTTAGTATGAGAATCAAAACATTAAACAAAAGCTACTATTAAGTAGGGATAGACTCAGTATAACAGCTTCTCTGATCTCAGCCTCCTTGCCTATAGAATGGAATATTCAATTAGATGATTTTTGGAGCCCCTTTTACTGCTGTGAGCAGACCTAACACAGCACTTTTCTTTACTCTTTTTTAAAATAAACTTTGTACCTAGAGTCTGATAATCTAAAGCAGATCTTATACCTTATTAAGAAATATTTCATACAACTAAATAATATTCTCTCTTGCTCTCCCCCATTTGTGTATATGCCTCTCATCCCAAGAAACTCATCTGGAAATCATATACACAGGTTCCCCATAAATGGTAGCTCACCTTCCTCACCACTCACAAGTAGTGATAGACTACTGGGCCGGGAGTCAGGAAGACGTGAGTTCAAATGTAACCTCAGTCACTCATCAGCTATGCTAGTCTAGGCAAATCACTTAATCACTGCTTGCCTCAGTTCCTTTTGTGTAAAATGAGGATAATAATAGCACCTAATTTGCAGGGTTATTGTGAGGATCAAATGAAATAATTGTAAAGCACTTAGCACAGTGCCTGGTGCATAGTTGGCGTTGTATAAATATTAGCTTTTTTATTATTATTGTCATCATCATCATCATCATCATCTTCTTCTTCATCCATATCACAATATCTCTTACATCTCTTGTCATTGGTCATCTCCATTCTAGAGAACTGCCCAGTAACACCTCTCCCATGAATTATTGTAGTACACTCCTAATGTATCTCCCCTCTCTAATACATCCTTAACATAATTGCCAAAGTGATATTACTAAAGCACAAATCTGACCATGTCACACTGTGTTCAGAAACCTTCATTAGGTCTCAGGTTCCTTGGGACAAAATATAAACTCCTCTAGCAATTACAGATCTTCATAATCTGCCTTCAGCCTATATTTACAGAATGATTATACATTATTGCACTCTTGTTAGGAGCTGGATTTGAGCAGATCCCCTGATATTTATTATTAGAACAAAAAGAAATTATTAAAAATCATTCCTCAATTAACTAAAGTTGGTTCTCTTGGCCATTGCAAGAGAAAGATATTCAACAGTGAAATGAATTGAGGATACTTCTTGTCTTTTGCTGAACAAAGCTTCTTCAGGGTTTTATGCTAGCCAAGTATGAGAGAGTTCTAGGAGTTCCTTATAACTGTTTTGTATTCAGGAGACTAGGGACATTATGTCAACATCCTGAGCCTTTAGTCCTTTGAGACAGTCAAGAATTGAGGACAGTCTGGGTACCTCTGAAGTTAATTTAGCTTGCATGAGGGTAGAGGACATTGCTCCTCCCACATTCCTCAGATAATCTCTGCTCTAGACAAACTGCCTTTTTGCTATTCCATCTCCCTTCTCCAACGCTTTACACAAGCTTTCTCCCTTGCTTGGAATTCTCTTTCTCAGCCTCTTGGACTTTCTAGTTCCTTTAGTTCCTTCAATAAGGTTTTTCTTGATTTTCCCTGTTTTTAGGACCTCCCTCTCCCAGAACTTTACATTTATGTGCATACATTCTGTATTTACTCATCTTTGAAAATGTTGGAATCAAGTCCCTTGAGAATGAAAACTGTCACATTTTTGTACTTGTATTCCCAGCACCTACTCGGTGCTTAAGTACTTATCAATTGATTAATTGACAGGAGTAGTGTACAAGGAGACATAATTGCACACATGGGAGGTGATGAGATCACCAAAGGAGAGGGTGTGTGTGTGTGTTTGTGTGTACACAGACACACAACATATGTACTATATATTTTATAAATGTGTGTATATATTTATAATGTGCATACATACATACACAAATACATCCTTGCTATATTCCTGACCTTGAAAAGCAGAAGAGAAGTGTTTAGTAAATGTTTAATAAATATTTGTCAACTGATTACATTGGGAACTAAATTGAGAACTGTTATCCATTCCTATAAGGAACTTATAGTCCAGTTGGGGGAAAACATATATAATAACTTCTGGTTTATACCAGTTTCTGGGCATTCAGAAACCTCGCTTTATTTCCTTATCTGTTGACTGTCTTCAAACCATTTCAGTGTTCATTAACAATATCCCTTTGAATCTCGCAATAAAAATAAGAGAAGAACCTTAAATCCATCTATTTCTTTACCATGTCTGGTGAATGGTTTAGAGAGAAAGAAGTTGCAGTTATTAGCAAAAAGTAATTTTTTTAAATTGTGTATACCACTTATTGAAACTATTTCTGTTCTCCATTAGGAAAGATAATTATTCTATAACTATATTTCTATACCTATTTGAGAATTCTGTATTAAACAAATTGCTAGTTCATCACCTCTAATTCAACATATAGCTTTATGTCTCTGAACGTTGTTTTATACATGCATATAAAAGTTCCATACTTTACTATGACATTTTAAAATAGCTGTATGCTAGAGGTATGAAAACTGTGTCCAGTAAAAAGGGACCTTCTCCATCAAAAGGTTAGTTCTTTTAATAGCTGAAGAGTCTGTCCTCTCAAGCAGATCCTAGAGAAGAGAATTTATTACCTAAGGCATAAGCTCATTGGGTATGCAGGGTAAATAACCTCATTTAGAAATACAATGTAAAGGAGATACAATACTGTTCAAACAGGGTCAGAGAAATGAAACAAGGTAGGAGGTGGCAGTTACCTGGAAGTAGTCCACAAAAAACATTTTATTGAGCTTTTCATAATTTTTACCTTTGAAAAGTCACTTTAAAAAGTAATGTTTCTACTTGGTATTCACTGATCAGGTATTTGGAAGGCTATAACAGAATTAGCAAAATGCAATTCTATGGTCAATCATCTCTAGATCAAAGTAGCTAGAGGTGTCAAGAGTTTAACAGTTTAGTGAACATTGACAATTAACCCTCCATAACCTCTATTATCTGCTTGTTTTTTAATAGAATTAAGGACTAATAATAGATGGAGAATTGATCATGCAGTTTAGACCCCTTGTTTAATTAAAGACACAAGATCTGAAGGTGCAGAGGGTATGCAGTTGAAAGCAAAGGAAGCTGCCTTTAAAAAAAAAAAAGGAAAAATTGAAGGGGGAAGAGGACCAGGACAATGCCCAATTTGCATTTTATGTGTCCATTTTATGGACCTGTTTCAAGCTCTGAGGTGTTCAGTAGCCTTAAATTATGATAACTGCCTGACCTAGTTTGAGGAGAAAAAAAGACCAACCCTTGCTTTAATTTATAATGGATAACATCACTTTCACATATCTTTTGGAAATTTTTCATCATTATCATATGGAGGGTATTTAGTAGGCACTTTTTTGAATAATCCATAATAGATTTAATTTGAAAACCATCCAGGTACAGTTTCTGACATACTCTTTAGTAACTCCATTTTGATCAGAAATAATTCCTTACTTTTCTAATGATTCTTTAAGGAGTGATTGGCTGGGTGAATTATTCTCCTATTTATGTTACCATACTTAAGCCATGCCTCTGGCTTTGCCTCTGAAGTAGAGTTGCATATATTTTTTGGAATTTCATTGTTTGATTTGGCTTGGTAGGCAGGTTGCAGATGAAGTGCTGTATTGGGGATCAGGAAGACCTGAATTCAAATCCCAATTCAAATCTTTACCTTAAGTGAGTAACCTTGGGTAGATCTGCAAAATAGAGATGATGATAGTACTTTCCTTAAAAGAATTATTCTGAGAGTAAAATAATATATGTAAAGCACTTTGCAAACCTTTAATAACTATATAAATGCTAAAAATTGTTGTTGTTGTTATTGTTTTAGAGGCGAAAGGCTACATCTATTGGGCATCTTCATAATCAAAGGGGACATTTTCATAAATTCTTACTACCTGTCTCCTCTCAGCCCTTAACACAATGCCTAGTACTTAGTAAGTGCTTAATAATTGCTTATTGACTGACTGACTGATAGAATTTCTCCTTATGCTGTGTTTTAGCTCTAGGGATGCCAGGATCTGGCACAGTCTGCTGAATTGAATCTGAAAAGAAAAGAGCTGAAATTTAGCTCTGGTAACTAAATAGCTTCTTCATCTTGGGCAAGTCACTGCAGCCCTCTGAGCCTCATCTGTAAAATGGGAATAATAAACTTCAAACTACTTAGATCATAATTTTATTGTGAGAAAAACTATTTTGATAACTTTTAAAAGCTCTAATATGATCACTAATCATTCTGTGTCTTCTCCTTAGCTCTTCAGGATCATCATCATGCCCTTGGTTCTTTTCCTCTGATGTGGTTGCTATAATTATATATGGTTGCTATAATGGGAAGAGGATTGACGAGTCAATCCTTGAGAGTAACAGGGTTTGAATCCCATATACCTATGTGCAATTCATTTAATATATTTTAGGTATTGTTGCTTAAGTAAATGTTCCACAAAGATATGGTTAACAAAAAAATAGTGATGTTGTGGCACTCTGCTTGCAAATGAGAGCTTAGCACAGTGTGCGTGTGCATGTGTCTGCGTGCATGCATGCATGTGCGTGCACATGCGTGTGCTTCTGCTGCTAAATATTGTGATGGGGTTGGAATAGATGATTTCTAATCCATGAGTTTTAAATCCTAGGATCCTTTAAATGGAGGGAAGGACCATAGGCTTACCTTTTCTAAGAATTTAGTAGAAAGAAGAGAAGATTGTAAGTTAGCTCTGAAAATTATTTCTTGATATTTGATGAAATTACTCTTTTTTTTCTGGATGTGAGACGTTATATATGTACCCCTAATGCCCGGCACTTTGCAAGCACCAAATGTTTCCATTCCTGACATTCTGGACTTTTTTGCCTACTCCCCAGCAGTGTTCTTTTCCTGGAGATGCTTTCCCTTTTACATTGATGACCCTCTGGCCTCAATCACCCATTGCATGTGGTGACCAAGCCTTTCTAATTTCATTTCTGACTCCACTCCTGATGCTAGACTTTTTGGATATACTTCCTCCTCTCCCACTTCTGCATTATATGTTATCTTCCCCTATCAGAATATAAACTGCTTGAGGGTAGAAATGGTATTTTTTGATTGATGCAAATACAAGAATGTGTTTGTATTCTCTCCTAACACAGTGCCTGTCACATAAGTGCTTAATACATGCTTTATCATGGTATCTAAATGAATGAATGACTCAAAAATTGGATGCTGATTCTGTATACATTACAGTAATGATATCTTATTTCTAAAAATAAAAGTGATTACTGGAGCAATACATACAACATGGAAGGAATCCGGTAATGCTTTGTGGGCCTCTTAAATTCTAACCACATTAGCAATAAATTTTATTATGTATGTAGTTGATAAACACTTTATATTTTGCAGGATACATAAAAATAATCAGCAGTAGCTTAGTGGGACTTGTGAATGTTTCAACTAAGTAAATATCTTCATTACATAATAATCCTATTTTGATTATATGAAGATTTTTTTGATTGACTTTTTGGTGCATTGAATCTGACACACTAAGTCAAATAGTGAATTCAGTGCATTTTTGTCTTGTGATTTTAATGCATGGTGAGCTTTGGTTGAAACATTTGCAGTAATGAATTTGACATTTGCACTAATGACAGTTTCAGTTTACTTAATGTCCTGCATTAAATTTGTTTCCCCAAAGAGTTATCCTTGTCAGAGGAAAGGATAAATATTCCGTTTTAAGCAGCCTTAAGAAAGGGTCTGTCTCATGAATATGGTATGTTCATATTACTTAATGCAGGTGTTAAAATTGGAGCCATTGGGATATTATTTAAGAAAGTCATGATAATAATGAATACTGCTTGAGAATGGGGTACAAGTACAGGTGTTTCTGTGTATGGGCTGGCTGCTAAATTGCTACTAAATTATGTTGATTCTTGATATTTGCTTATTAGCAGATTGGTTTGAGAAGGAGGGAATACAAGGCTACCTGGAATACTAGGAAAAATATAACTAGGCTCCCAAAGCCCATAGGTATGGGACTTTCTCCCCATTGGCGGAGAGACCAGAGTTGTCTTCTCTCTGGCCTACTTCTGTCCAGCAATATCACTGTGATACGTTTTGCTGTTAGTAATTCATTTGAATCAATTTGTATTTTTGAAAGAGTTGCACCTATATCTTCTTTATATATAGTTTCTTTTAATGAGCTCAACACATTGCTATCTTCTTTGGGAAGTGAGGGTTGTAGAAGAAGGTGACTCATGAGGACTGATATTAGGAGAGCTGAATAAAAAACTTCCCACAGCTACTTGCATTTAATAGAAGAACAATTTGGGGCAGTTTGATTAAATGAAACATCTGTTTATTTGGGAAAGAATTTCTTTTACTTGGGGACCTTTCTATAAACTCCTTAGGAAGAAGATACACTCACTCTGTGAGGGGCCATTTTAGCTTCCCTGCAATTGCTTATTGGACTGTCTCTTAGATACAAGACTCCCCAATACTAAATTAAAAAACCCTGCTGTGAAAAGTAATCTCTTTACAGCAGTATAACATATTTTAGAGATTCAAGATCAGATCTGGATTAAATCAGATAATTGGACTTTGAATAAATACTGGCTACTTTTGGTCTTTGTTTCATCATAGTTATGGCACAGTTGAGTATATCCTTAGTCTCTAGGGCAGTTTGCAGAGCTCAGACAAGGTCATATAAAATATGGACTCATCTCTTAGAAAAAGTCCCAGTGGAGATATTGAATGAGCCTGACTCTCTTCCCTCTTCTTCCCTTTCCACTGCCTTTGAACCATTAACTAAATACAATGCTAAGGTACCCAAAGGAAGAGATTTGGGAGCAGAGGTAGAAGATCATACTTTACTACCAGTCACTGCTCAAAACCCCATGGAAAAGAGGGAAACTAATTAAACACATCAGATATTTTCCTTTCCTGAACAAAAGAAGAAAATTGGGAAGCCATCTTTGGAACTGCAAACTCCATCATAACCCTCATACACCCAGTAAACATGATCACTACTATGGAGATTTTTAGCATCTTTTGTCTCCAGCCTTCAAGACTTTGATCTATTGTAAAGAATATACTTCAGTAAATCTCACTTTACTATGTAAGTTTAATTCATGTGCTCTCTCATTTTCCACAAAATCATATATTTTTCATTGTAGAGATTAAAAAACAGGTAAGAGAATTTGGTCAGTTCTTATCATTTGAAGAACATACATCTGCACACACAAATACCCATCAACAGGAGAATGACTGACAAAGTTGTGGTATATGATTGTGATGGAAAACTGCTATGCTATAAGAAATGATGAACTCAATGATTTTAAAAAAAACATGGAAAGATTTTAATGAAATAATGAAAAGCAAAATCAGCAGAACCAAGAGAACATTGTATACAGCAACAGCAACCTTGTTTTAAGAATAACTTTGAATAAATAAAGTTATTTTGACTATTATAAATATCCAACTTAAATGTAAAGGACATGTGAACAAAGATACTATCTGTATCCAGAGAAAGAACTGATAAGTGGAAGAATATATGGAATAATTTTACATATATATGCCTTTTAGTGTGCAATGGTAGCAATCTCTAGGGTGGGGCAGGGGAGAAAAAAGAAATTTATATTAAGATTTTGTTCTACATTTGAAAGGAACAAGAAGTCGTGCGTAGTAAATTTGCAATTTTATGTGTAATCATTTTTTTTATTCTACTATGTTATGGAAATACTTGTTTTATTCCATAAATTTAAAATTAAAAAAAATGTTTGTGAAATCAAAGGTAGCACTAATTCAGCTGCTTGGGCCCTCTTGGGTTGTGGATCCAGGAATCTTCAGAGATTACTTTCTTAGAGACACCAACCTTCCTTGCTTCCCAAAGATAGCAGAAATATTTTCCCAAACCTAGTTCCTGAAGCCTCTCTGTTCCCTCCTAAAATTGGCCTTTAACTTATATTTCTGTATCTATTTATCTTTGGAATTTTAGGTTTTCCTTGAGTAACCTTAGACCCCAGCTTCTCTGTTTACTCAAGATGTTAGTTTGGGTAAAGCATAGATAATCCATGAGCATGGTTGTTAGGGATAGGGAAAGGGGTAGAAGAGGAATCATAATTGTTTTGTAATTTCTCAATGGACCAATCACCCAACTGCCTGGTAGCTTAATATTAGAAAATCCCCATCTCCTAATCAAGGAGATAAATTATAATAAACTATGCAAGTGCATAGTAAAGTAGATAGTCTCATCTGACATTATAACAACTACTTATCCTCTTGTAGGAGGTGCTACAGTTTTGTCTGAAAAGAGTTCTTTTTCAAGTTTATATTTGTAAAAATAATTAAGTTTAATAGTATTTTCCCCAGTTGTATGTCAAGAAAGTTTTTAGCTTTCATTTTACAAGATTTTTAGTTCCACATTGCTGTTTCTCTCCCCTTTCCTCTTCTGAAAATGGTAGCAAGTTTGATATAGTTTGTGTATGTGCTATCATATAAAAATATTTCCATATTAATCACAATTGTGTAAAAAAGAAACAGATCAAAAGGAAAAAAACTCAAGAAAGAATAAAGTAAGTGAAAAAAATATTCATCAATCTGCATTCAGGGTCTACCAGTTCTTTATCTGGATATGAATAGCGTTTTTCTTCATGAGTCCTTTGTACTTGTCTTAGATCATAGTGTTGCTTTAGAAGAACTGAGTCATTCATGATTTATTATCACACAGTGGTGCTGATACTCTACAATGTTTTCCTGGTTCTGCTTAGTTCACTTTGCATCAGTTCATGCAAGTCTTTGCAATTTTTTTTAAAATACTCCTATGCATCATTTCTTATTGTACAATAATATTCCATTACATTCATATACCACGGCTTGTTCACCCATTCCCCAATTGATGGGCATCTCTTCAATTTCCAATATTTTGCTACTATGAAAAGGATTGCTATAAATATTTTTGCACATGTAGGTCCTTTTCCCTTTTTTGGTATCTCTTTGGGATGTAGATCTAGCAGTGGTATTTTTGGATCAAAGGGTATGCACAGTTTGGGTAACCTTTGAAAAAACTTCTGTTATATGAAAGTATTTTTTCAATTTCTCTTGTCTCCTGACATTGAACAGGATATGTTTCTTATAAATCCTGCCAGTGATATTCTAAATACGTCCCTTTCTTCCATGGCTGACCCCTCTCTTTCTTTACCCCTTTTCTTTTGCAATACTTGTTGTTGTTTACTTGTATCAGTTATATCTGACACTTTGTGACCCCATTTAGGGTTTTCTAGGCAAAGATCCTGGAGTGGTTTGCCATTTCCTTCTGAAGTTCATTTTGTGGATGAGGTAACTGAGGCAAACAGGATTAAGTGACTTGCCCAGGATCACGCAGCTAATCTGTGTCTGAGACAAGATTTGAACTCAGGAAGATGTCTTCCTGACCACAGTCCTGGCACTCTATCCACTGTGCCACTTAGCTGCCCCAGTGTTTTATTTATCCATCCTAAATTGACTCAGAATGCTACTGATTGAATGTGTACTCCACACAAGCCTGAAAGGTCTCAAAAACTAAAACGATACCCTAAGAATCTAAAGCTTCTATTCAGTGACCCATAACCATCAGACTCCAGTTGATTGATAAGCTTCTTCTGAGTGATCAAAAGAATTCTCTTACATTGTACATCACATTATCAAGATTTAGAACAGGAATGGTTATTGTATCTCCGGGCAATGTCCACAGCATGAACGGTGACTATGAATGTGCTGGCGTTCTTCTGAATCACAACATATGACAGACTTTCCATATAGAAAGCAGAAGGAAAATATTTATTCAGACACCAGAAAGCCAGACCCATCATAGTATCAAAGAAGTCCATACACATTAGCACTGCAGAGGACAAAGCCATTCCCATGCCTTCCTCTTCCCACAACCTCCCCTGCCAGGGCCTGCCCACAAGCAAACTCTCACAACAGATATATCCTCTCTCCTCTGTCTTCACTGCTCTCATCAACTTCCTCCCAACTCTTCTGCATCCCTTCTGTTCCACCTGTTCAGCAGGCTCCTCCCACCACATGTGACTTAGGCTTCCCTCTGATTGGAGCAGGTCACATGGGCCTATTAATGGGCAGGAAAGATATTCAAATTGAAAAAGAAATACATTAACAAGACAGTTATGTAGTCTAAAATTTTCCTTTTACAAATGATAAACTGAGCCCAAGAGACATTAGGTGACTTGATCAAGGTCACACAAATAGGAAATAGCAGAACAGGCATTTTAATCAGTCTTCTGACTCTAACATACTTTCCACTATAAAATACTCCCACTTTTTATACTATAAAACTGGTTTGGATGCTTACTAATGAGTTTCTTAGGAGCTTCTGACTTGTAATCTTATATAAATAGGTTCCTTCTTGTGATATTTGCCTTTGGAACATTTGGAAATGTCACTTCAAAGTATGACCAGAGGTTTAGAAAATAATGAAATATGTCTCTTCTGAAATATTTACAAGTGTCAGGAGAAGCCGATTAGTCCACTTATCTCAGTTGATTTTCACATGTTTCAAAAGCTCCTTAGGATACATGTAATAGTTGACCTTACTACTACGATATTCTCTGAAACATTTATAATGTGCTTCCTTTAAGATATTTCTGCCTATCTACTCCCAGACCTCTACAGCATCAATAATGCACATCTGATGGCTGAGATTTTTCTCTTTTTTATTTATGTAAAGGACTGTGAATAAAGGCAAGAGTCACAATTTATCATTGAGCAATAAAAATATGTACAGAAATATTCAGTTTCAGAAATGTTTCACTAGTTTCAAAATTTGATGATTTTATATTGACTCCCAAAGGACACTTGAAAAAAAATGAAACATCTTTACATAGAATACTACTAGGGGCAGGATCAGAGTTCTTGTCCCTTTCTACTAATGAGGATATAAAAAGTCAGGTTCCTTCCATACCACAAAGGGAGCAGCAAAATGTGGACTCTGTGCTTTATTCAGAATTTTTAATAGTACAAAAGTAATGGCTCAGAAAGAAGACATGGAGCCAGAGAAGAAGTCTTAGAATAGTTATAGAAGCTGAAGAGTGGGTGGGAGAGTATTTCCAGTAACAAAAAATGTTCAACAATGTGAAAATTGTTGTTGAGCTTTCCAAAGACAAAATGTCCATTGTATTTGGCTACTAAAAAGTCATCAGAGACCTTAGAATCATAGGTTGCATGGATAGGTTGTGTATTGGAGTGAAGAGTGTTGGATTAGGAGTCAGTAGAAACCTGGGTTGGAAGCTCACCTTAGTCACAACCTAGTTATGTGGTCATGAGTAAATTGCCTAATCTCTTTATGCCTCATCTTTTTCATCTGTGAGAACCAAATGAGATAATATATTTGAACTTTAAATGTGAACTATTTCCAGAATATTAAGGGGTATCTGATTCCTTGGCTGTTCTTCAGTTAATTTGTAAACTCTTGAGGTACAGAAGTTTACCCAAACCATCAGCCTTCTGTCAATTAATTGTACTAAGAGGAAAATTCTGGATTTCATTCTTATCTTCATGCCCCTGGTGCAGTGTTCTTATAACTCTCAGCCTATATTTGTTTTTGATAGTTCCAGCACTAAAGAGTTTCATCCTCTGTTCTCATTAACTTTCACTTAAATGTAATTAGATTTCCATCAGGTCAGAAGGGTCACATGACCCTGAGCTTTGAGACACACATTTTTTATTGGATTCAAGGTAGTGGTTCTTTGCAAGAGCCAACCCGGATTTATGATGACAGATTCTGTGACTTTTTATTTTTAAAACTCTGTATCTTTCTTAAAATAGCAGTTTACTAAATTGTGGAAGAATTGTAAGATGCTTAGGTAAAAGAAGATGCTTAGAAGACCTTGATTTCAGTAATCACTGTGTGACTTTGAGCAAGGGAATAAATTGAATGAATGAAAAAAAATATTGAATACCAAGTTTCAAATAATGAGCTAAGCATTGAGGATATAAATTCAAATTCAAAAAATCCCTGACCTCAAGAAACTTACAACCTACTTGAACTTCCAGGAGTCAGGATGGTTGAGTAAACTGTAAGTGCTTTCACCCTCCCCTTGTTGACCTTGAAAAACCCAAAGAATATTTCCCCAGGAAAAATCCTGGAATAGTGGAGCAAGTGAAAGGGGTACCGCAGTCTTTTATCTCAGGAGGCTAGTGAGAATGAAGGGAAGGGTTCCTCTTTTTGTGGATGAAAGGGACCAGTACAGGACTGGAGGCATCCCAGCAGCAAGCCCCACCTCATTGTACCAGCAAGAAATCCTGAGCCTAGGGGAAAGGAACCATCAAGCACCAAGACCCCAGGAATGCCTTAGCACAACCAGGGGAATTGGGCTGACACAGCTGTAGCTGAGCCCTGGGGGAGGAGACTTCCTGCAACCAGATCACCCTTCCCCCACAACTCATGCTGTGGGCTTCAGTATAACCCAGGGAAACTCATAAAGATTTCACCTGGTGTCAGCCTTGGCACACAGCAGCCAGCTCAGCACCAGGGAAACTCCAGCAATATATAGCTTCTAGTTAAAAGAACAAGGGTCCATAACACACAAAACTAGTAACAGGAAAGGTGAGACAGAGTCCTCTGTGCCCCAGAAACAGAGATCTACTTTAAAAGTCAGGAAAAAGGCAATCACCATGAGCAAGAAGCAAATCAGAAAAGCAAAGACCATAGAATCTTTCTATGGGAATATCAAAATACAAATTCAAAAGAGGACAGCACTGACAATATACCCACATCTGCAACCTCAGAAGGAAATATGAACTGATCTCAAGCTCAAAAAGCATTGTTGGAAGAGCACAAGAAGAATTTTAAAAGCCAAATTAGAGAGGTAGAAGAAAAATTGACCAATGATTTTAAAAATACAGTTGACAAAATGAAAAAAAAAAAGAATTCACTGAAGAGAATAGCTCCTTAAAAAGTAACTTTGGCCAAATGGATAAGGAGGTACAAAACCTAATTGAGAAAATTGGACAAATGGAAAAGAAAGTATGAAAACTAACCGAAGAAAACATTTTGTTAAAAATTAGAATTGGGCAAGCAGAAGGTAATGACTCTATGATACATCAAGAATCATCCAAACAAAATCTAAAGACTGAAAAAACAGAAGAAAACATAAACTATCTCATTGGAAAAAGAATTGACCTGGAAAATAGATCCAGGAGAAAAAAAAAATCTAAGAATTATTGGTCTACCAGAAAGCCATGATGAAAAGAAGAGCTTGCACACTATCTTACAAGAAATCATCAAGGAAAATTTCCCTGATGGCCTAGAACCAGAGGGCAAAATAGTCATCAAAAGAATCCACTGATCACCTCCTGAAAGAGATCCCAAATTGGAATGCTGCTGTCAAATTCCAGAACTATCAGGTCAAGGAGAAAATGCTGTAAGCAACCAGAAAGAAACAATTCAAATATTCTGGAACTACAATCAGGATCACACAGGACCTTGCAGCTTCTAAATTAAAAGATCAGAGGGGTTGGAATATGATATTCTGTAAAGCAAAAGGAGCTTGGACTAAAACCAAGGATCAGTTACCCAGAAAAATTGAGCATAGTCATTCAGGCAAGGAGATGGACATTCAATGAAATAAGGGATTTCCAGACCTTCCTCATGAAAATACTAGAGCTTAATAGAAAATTTGATCTTCAGATATAAGACTCAAGAGAGCATGAAAAGGTAAATGCGGGAAAAAAGAGAAAAAAATCTTATTCAATATGGGCAAACTCTATATGTGAGGATGCTACTTGTTAATCTTGAGAATTGTATATTTATTATGACATTTAAAAGGGATATAAATAGAGGAAGTGGGTATGAATTAACTGATGTGATGATACAAATATAATTAAAGGGTGGGAAGGGATTGTAATAGGAGAAGAGGGAAAGAAGAGGCAGAAAAGGATAAATTACATCACATGAAGAAGTGCAAAAATATATTATAGTAGAGGGAAAGAAGGGAGGGAGATAAACATTGTTTGAGCTTTACTCTCATCAGATTTGGTTCAAGGAGGGAACAGCTTAGATAAGTATAGAAATCTAACTTGCCCTATAGGCAGTAGGAGGAGAAAAGAGAGAGAAAAGGGAGAAGGTGGTTAGAAGGGAGGGAGGGGTTTATTGGAAGCAAGGGAAGAAGTAAGGTAAAAGGGAAAGAAAAAGGAGTGAGGCTGATAGAATGGAGGGAAGATTGAAGGAGACGGTGGTCAAAAGTAAAACTCTTTTGAAGAGAGGGAGAGAGAAATAAAAGCATAAAGGGGGAACAGGAGAATAGCACAGAGAGTGACACAGACAGTAATTATAACTGTGAATGTGAATGGCATGAACTCTCTTATAAAATGGAGATGGATAGCAAAATGAATTAAAAACCATAATCCTATAATATGTTGTTTATAAGAGACACATTTGAAATGGGGATACACACAGAGTAAAGGTAAAAGGTTGGAGTAGAATATATTATTCTACAGCTAATGTAAAAAAAAAAGCAGGTATAGCAATCTTAATCTGAGACAAAGCAGAAGCAAAAATAGATCTAATCAAAAGAGATAAGAAAAGAAACTATATCCTGCTAAAGGGCACCATAGACAATGAAATAGTATCGTTACTAAACATATATACACCAATTGGTATAGCATCCAAATTCTTAGAGGAGAAGTTAAAGGAGTCACAGGAAGAAATAGTAAAACTATACAAGTAGGGGACCTCAATTTCCCCCTCTCTGAACTTGATAAATCTAACTTTAGAATAAACAAGAAAGAAGTTAAGGAGGTGAATAGAATTCTGGAAAAGGTAGATATGATAGACCTCTGGAGAAAATTGAATGGGAAAAAAAATATCTTTTTCTCAGTGGTACATGGCACATACACAAAAATTGACCATGTACCAGGGCATAGAAACCTCACAATCCAGTGTAGAAAGGCAGAGATAGTCAATGCATACTTTTCACATCATGATGCAATAAAAAATATATGTAATAAATGGCCATGGAAAGATAGATCGAAAATTAATTGGAAACTAATTAATTGGAAACTAAATAATCCTAAAGAATGAGTGGGTCAAACAACAAATCAGAGAAGCAATCAATAAGTTCATTCAAAAGAATGACAATAATGGGACAATCTACCAAAACTTATGGGATGCTGTGCAAGCAGTTCTTAGGAAAAGTTTTATATCTCTGAATGCTTGTGTGAATAAAAGAGAGAAAGAGGAGATCAGTAAATTGGGCATGCAACTGAAAAAGCTAGTAAAAAAAACAAATTGAACATTCCCAATTAAATATCAAATTAGAAATAATGAAAACCAAAGGAAAGATTAGTAAAATTGAAATTAAGAAAACTATTGAACTAATAAATAAAACTAAGAGCTAGTTTTGTAAAAAAAAAAAAAAAAAACAAAAACACACACACAATAAAATTGATAAACCTTTGGTCAATTTGATTTAAATTATCAGTATCAAAAAGAAAAAGTGTGAACTCACCTCCAATGAAGAGGAAATGAAAACAATAATTAGAAATTACTTTTCCCAACTGTATACCCACAACATTGATAATTTTATTGAAATGGATGAATATTTACAAAGATATAAATTGCCCAGATTAACAGAAGAGGAAGTAAAATACTTAAATAGTCCCATCTCAGAAAAAAAGAAATTGAACAAGCCATCAATGAACTCCTTAAGGAAAAATCTCCAGGGCCAAATGGATTTATAAATGAATTCTGTCAAACATTTCAATAATAGTTAATTCAAATACTATGTAGATTATTTGGGGAAATTGACAAAGAAGGAGTCCTACCAAATTCTTTTTATGATACAAATATGGTTCTGATACGTGAACTGGAAAGAGCCAAAACAAAGAAAGAAAATTATCGACCATTTTCCCTAATGAATATAGAGGCAAAAATTTTAAATGAGATATTAGCAAAAAGATTATAATAACTGATCATGAGAATGATACACTATGACCAGGTAGGATTTATATCAGGAATGCAGGGCTGGTTCAAAACTAAGAAAATTACCAGCATAATTGATCATATCAACAACAAAACTAACAGAAATGATATGATTATCTCAATAGATACAGAAAAAAACTTTGGACACAATGCAACACTCATTCCTATTGAAAATACTGGAGAGCATAAGAATAAATGGAGCCTTTCTTAAAATAATAAGCAGTATCTACCTAAAACCATCAGCAAACATTATATGTAATGGGAATAAGCTAGATACATTTCTAATAAGATTGTGGGTGAAACAATGATGTCCATTATCACCACTGTTATTCAGTATGGTACTAGAAATGTTAGCTTTAGCAATAAGAGGAAAAAAAGAAATTTAAGGAATTAGAATAGGCAAAGAAGAAACTAAAGAAGAAACTAAATTATCACTCTTTGCAAATGATATGATAATATACTTAGAGAATCAAGTGAAATAATAAACAACTTTGGCAAAGTTGCAGGATACAAAATAAACCCACATAAATCATCTGCATCTGTATATATTGCTAACAAAATCCAACAGCAAGAGATAGAAAGAGAAATCTCATTTAAAGTTACAGTAAACACTAAAAGATATTTGGGAATCTACCTGCCAAAACAAAACCAAGGACTCTTGAACACAATTACAAAACACTTTTTGCACAAATAAAGTCATATCTAAATAACTGGGAAAAACATCAGTTGCTTGTGGGTAGGCCAAGCTAATGTAATAAAAATGACAATTCTACAAATAATTGTGATGCAATACTCTTGTCCTATAAGAAATGGTGAACAGGAAGACTTCAGAAATACCTGGATAGACTTAGATGAATTGATGCTGAATGAAATGAGCAGAACCAGAACATTATACACAATAAGAGCCACAGTGTGAGAGGGCTGTTTCTGATAGATATGTGTAAAAACAAATCTTAACGTTAGTTTGTTTTTTTTTTTAATTTTAAGTTCCAAATTTTCTCCTTCCCTTCCATCCCTCTTCATTGAGAAGGCAAATAATTTGATACAGGTTATACATGTGAAGTTAAGCAAAGTATATTCCCATATCAGTCATGTTGTGAAAGAAAATGCAGACCAAAAAAAAACCACACAGGAAAAATTGAGTTTAAAAAATGGTTTGCTTCAATCTGCATTCAGACTCCATCAGTTCTTTCTCTGGAAGTGGACAGGAATTTTCACCATGTTTTTTCAAGATTGTCTTAGATGATTGCATTGCTGAGATTCAGAGTTGATCATCATATAGTATTACTGTTACTATGTACAGTGTTCTCCTGGTTCTGCTCGCTTAACTTTGCATCATTTCATGTAAGTCCAGGTTTTTTCCAAAAGCATTCTGCTCATCATTTCTCATAGCACAATAGTATTCCATCACAATTATGTGCCACAACTTGTTCAGCCATTCTCCAATTGATGGGTATCCCTTCAGTTTCCAATTCTTTGGTACTACCAAAAGAGATACTATAATATTTTAGTGCACATAGGTTATTTCTCTTTATAAAAAATCTCTTTGGGATACAGATCTAGATTGCTGCTGCTTCAAAGAGCATGCACAGTTTTATAGTTCTTTGGCATAGTTCCAGATTGCTCTCCTAATTTTTCCACATCCCCTCCAACATTTATCATTTTCCTTTTCTCTCATATTAGCCAGTCTGATAGATGTGAGGTTGTTTTAATTTTCATTTCTTTAATCAATAGTGATTTAGATTATTTTTTCATAACTATAAGCAACTTTGGTTTCTTCACCTGAGAACTGCCTGTTCATATCCTTTAACTAATTATCAATTGGGAAATGAGTTGTATTCTTATAAATTTGACTGAGTTCTCTACATGTTTGAGAAATGAGGCCCTTATCAGAGAAACTTGCTGTAATTTTTTTTTCTGTTTCCTCCTTTCTAATACTGACTTCTTTAGTTTTATTTGTGCAAAGGTTTTTTTATTACATGTAATCAAATTTGTACATTTTATACCTCCATATCTCGTCTTTGATCATAAATTCTTTTCTTATCCGTAAATCTGACAGGTAAACTATTCCAAACTCTCCTAAACTGTTTATGTTTTATGTCTAAAGCATGAACTCATTTTGACCTTATCTTGGTATATGGTGTGAGATGTTCGCCTGCACCTAGTTCCTGTCAAACTGCTTTCCAGTGTTTCAAGCAGTTTTTGTCAAATAAGTCCTTGTCCTTGTCCTTGTCCCTGTCCCCAAATCTTGGATCTTTACATTGATCAAACATTAGTTCATTACTGTGACTTACTAATATGTAGTATGTACCTAATCTATTCTCCTGATTTACCATTCTGTTTCTTAGTCAGTACCAGTTTGTTATGATGGTTACAGTTTTGTAATATAGTTTGAGATGTGTTCCTACTAAATTGCCTTCTTTCACTTTTTTTCCCATTGATTCCCTTGATATTCTTTATCCTTTTTTCTTCTGGGTGAATTTAGTTATTATTTTTTTCTAGCACTATAAAATAATTTTTGGTAGTTTGATTGGTATGGCAATGAATAAGATTAATTTAGATAAAGCTGTCATTTCTGTTATATAACTCAGCCTACCCATGAGTAATTAAAATGTTTCAGTTGTTTAGATCTGACTTTATTTCTGTGAAAAATGTTTTATAATTGTGTTCATATAGTTCCTGAATTTGTCTTGGTAGGTTGACTACCAAGTATATTTATTGCCTGTAATTATTTTCCATGTAATTTCTATTTCTTTTTCTATTTCTGTGTTGAAAATATATAGAAATACTGAAAGACTTATGTGGGTTTATTTTATATCCTGCAACTTTGCTGAAGTTGTTAATTTTTTCAACTAGTTTTTTTAGTTTATTCCAATATTCCCTAAGTATACCATTATATCATCTGTGACGAGTAATAGTTTTATTTCCTTGTTACCTATTCTAATTCCTTAAATTTATTTTTCTTCTTTCATTGCTATAACTAGTATAACTAGTACCATATTGAATAATAGTGGTCATAATAGGTTTCCTTGCTTCATGCCAGTCTTTTTGGGAAGGCTTCTATCTTATCCCCATTAGAGGTAATGTTTGCTGATCGCTTTAAATAGATACCACTTATTTTAAGGAAAGCTCCATTTATTTCTATATTTCCTAGTAGTTTTAATAGGAATGAGTGTTTTCTTTTGTCAAATGTTTTTTTCTGCATCTTTTGAGATAGTCACATTATTTCTGTTGGTTTTGTTATTGATATGGCCAATTATGCAATTATAGTTTTCCCAATATTGAACCAGCCCTGCATTCGTTCCTGATATAAATCCCATCTGGTCATAGTATAGTATTTTATTTAAAATTTTTGCATCAATATTCATTAGGGAAATTGGTCTATGGCTTTCTTTTTTCCGTTTTCATTCTTTTTACTTGTTCAGTTTCTTTCTAAGATATAGTTATTTAAATATTCTGTTTCTTCTGTTAATAAAAAAAAGCTTACATTCTAACAGAGGTAACTGTACTGAACGAAAGGGGAAGTTTGCTATGGAAATTTATAGGAAAATTGAGTAGGCTAATAGAGACAGAGATTGACTTACAGTATTCAGGAAAAATGGCAGTGCTTCTTTGGTCATGGTTATTGATTGGATAGAGTCTGAGTCCGCAGTCAGGAAGATTCATTTTCCTAAGTTCAAATCTGACCTCAGATACTTAATAGCTGTGTGACCCTGAACAAGTCACTTAACTCTTTTTTTTTTCAGTTTCATCATCTATAAAATGAGATGGAGAAGTAAATGTCAAAGTACTGTCCTATTTTTGGCAAGAAAACCCCAAATGGTGTCACAAAAAGTTGGACACAATTGAAAAATGACTTGACCACTACTGAAACTGATTCCAAAACCAAAAGGATGGGGAAGATACCAAGGGAGAAGAAGGAATATAGTGAATCATGGCTATGACTTTCCTGAAATAGGATTCTGGACAGAGTATTTACAGTCAAGAGATTGGGTTGCCAAGATAGGAGTTCTAGGTGTGGGCCATGATCTGTAGTGTGAGCTTTTTAAGTGGTGGATGGGAAGACAGCTAGAAAAGAATCACAACTTCTCAATATCTTAATTTTCCTCATCTTTAAAATATCTGAATGAACTTTGAAATTGATTGCAAGACATGGGAGACACTGCACACTACTGCCCAGCATGCCATGACCTAATCCAAGAAGGTTATGTGTTCTCTGAGCAAAGTAGAATTGAAGTAGTGAGATGCACAGATTTAGAGAATCCACCCCAAATGTTCACATGGACTATTTATGTCTGACCTGTGGTAGAGCATTCTGAGTCTGTGTTGGCATGATCAACCAAAGTCAGGCACACTGTAACTTGACTCTAACTTAGTGATGTCATTTTGGTTCTTTTCAAGAACAGAGGACAACAGCCAACCAACCATTTGATGAGACAGCTAGAGAAGAGTCACAACCTCTCAGAGTTTTATTTTTTCTCATAATAAAAATGAGGGTATTAGACTACATGATGTCTCAGATAAAAACTAGTTCTAGTTCTTTGATGCTATGATCTTAAAATGAAAAGTTGAACTAGGTCATCTCTAAGTCACTCCTTTCCCGATCCTGTGCCTCCTAACTCTTTTAACTTTGACACCTTGCTTATCTTGGAAGTTTACTCCACCCATTGATGAGTTCTTCTGCGAACCTCCGTTTTGAGGAAATGCTCAGGCAAACAATTTTTCCTTCTGCCCTTTCTCCACGTGCTTCTTTACACTCTGAACTTCACCATACCTTCTCTTAAGGTCAGAGTTCACAAGGATTATCCCCTCCCGGTCTTGGACTCTAGTCCTATATCAGTGCAGCTTGGGACAGTTTCACCTATTTTGACTACCATTTCACATAGTGACTCCCCTCAGGCTTGCAGTTTACAAGTATCTCATGTCCCCTTGTTCTTGTAAATGGTTTTTTGAATTCACATGTAAGATTTTGCATTATTTTTCTCTCTCTTAAATTGCAATATATTCTTTATCTTGACATACAACCAAATCCCAAAATTATTTCTAGCCAGTAATGATAATGATCAGGATGAAAAAAACAGAATTTACATAACTCTTGAAGGTTTGCAAAATGCTTTAAATACATTGTCTCATAATCCTATGAAGCAAATATGACTGTTATTAATTACCACTATCCCCATTTTACATTTTTTTCTCTATTTATTATCTCCTTTGTTTAAGGAATATTTATTGAATCCTCTGCTAGGTACTGAAGGAGGTGCAAAGATATATTGAAAATAGCCTATTCCTCTTGATAATTTATAATGATGTAGAAAAATAAACCATGGATATGAATAACTGTACAATAAAACAATATGAGTTACAGAATTGTCACTAAGTAACTGTGGGCTTACTTCCAGCTAGAATGATCAGAGGGCAAATTTGAGGATGTGACTTGGAGTTAGAGGGTTAAGGCTATGTAAAGGAAGGGGTGGGGAAAGGGAACAGTGTGAACAAATAGACTAAGGCAATTTAAGCTTATAGTGTTTGAGAAACTGCAGAAATTTGGCAGGAACACAGGGCAATGAGCAGCCAGAGATAAGGCTGGAAATTTGCTAGGGCCAGATAGTGGAAAGTCTGGACTTTGGTAGACAGCTGGGAGCAGTTAAAGGTTTTGAACAGGGGGTGATGCTATCAAAACAGTGCTTTAAGAAGATTAGCCTAGGAACTTAGTACAGGGTATATTGCTGGCTCCCAGGCTTATTACCTTTTCTACTGAGAATGAATTCTTTCCATGATTGCTTCCTGCTGGTCAAAAAAGAGACATCTGTTTACTTTGGAACTAAACTGCTACTTCTAGCCAGAAGCTTCCCCTCACTCTGCATATCAGCTGATTTTCTAGTTTTTCTCTCTCATTGCTTTCCAGTAAATTTGTATATTCGTTCTTTATTTTATTTTATTTTATTGGTGCAGTAGAGGAGGTATGTAGCCAGTCATCAGAAGGTATAATAGTTAAATCACTCTTCTAGCTAATCTTAGGAGACGTTTTGAATCTTTTACTTTCCAGAAGTCTAATCCGCCCCCCCCCCATCTCTTCTCAAGCAAAGAATGAATTGTTAGTTAATTAACAGCCTTCTTAGTTGATTTCTCTTAACAACCTTAACAATGAGCTGCTAATGTAGATGGAATCACAGTTAGAAAGAATTTTTAAAGGTATAAAACTCTTAATCTAAAACATAAATTTAAACCAAATAGACTTTTATTAACTCATTGCTATATAATTGCAATGTGAATCAACCAGGACACATTTATTAAGCACCTACTATGCAGCAGGCACTGTCCTAAGCACCTGAGATACAAAAGGAGACCAAAGACAATCCATGCCCTTGAGGAACTTATAGTTGAATGGGGGAAACAACATAGAAATAAACATATGCACAGTAAAGTCTGTATTGGATAAATAAGAAATAATTAACAAAGAGAAGGCACTAAAATTAAGAGATTTGGGGGAAGGCTTCCTGTAAAAGGCAGACTTTTAGTCGGGACTTAAGGAAGCCAGAGAAGTCAGTAGACAGAGTAGAGGCAGGGGGAGGAGGGAGCAGATATGTGATGTCTTGTTTGTCAAACAGCAGGGGACCAGTGTGTTGGGGAGTAAGGTATAAAAAGACTGAAAAGGTGGGATGGGGCTAGGTTATGAAGGTAATCCTGGAGGTGATAGGGACCACTGAAATTTATTGACCAGGGGGGTGACATGGGCAGACCTACACTTTAGGAAAATCGTGTGTTCCTCTTAAGGTATATATGAAATCCTCTGTTTGATAACAATAGAATGTGAGCTCCTCAAGGGCAGTCACTTTTTATTTCTTTGTAGTCCCAGCTTTTTGCATAGTGCCTGGCACACAGTAACATAGGAAGCACTTTGACTGGCTAACTGAATTCTCCAGTGTACCATTTTCCCTTCCACATGACAGAGATTAAGAGCAGAGTGGCCACTGCAACCTGAAAGTCTGAGTAAAATGTTGTGGCCCTCCCTTCATACCAGAGCAGAAGTCTGAATTATGATGGTATTAAAAGAAACTATGTTGATGTCATACAATACTATACATATAGCTTATGCATTTCTGAGTTTCTAAACTTTTTCTGTCATCTGATGGCCTTTGTATGTCTTCTTCTGCTTCCACAAAACTCCTGCAAAATTAATTTCTAATTACGACCCATGGTATATCGAAATTCCGATGTGGAAAGTTGTGATGTGGAAGGGAAAACTATATTTCATATGCAAGATCTCCCCAGGAGCTGGAGGACTTCCTCTAGTCCTAATAACATCATTTAATATAAGTATGACATTCAAGCTTTTCATCCATTTTCACTGTTTCCCATTATACATTTACCCTGGGTCACATCTTGTTTCACAAGTCACGATTGGTCATATACAGCAGTCTACTTAAGCTCTGCACTGTGGATCTGATATTAAGTAAGCATATTTTTAAAGCAAACCTGTGATTTCACTGGGGTAGGGAGCTGCTGGTCAGACTTCTACCAAAGTAAAGTGGTACCTTCTTTCTTACTTTAAGATCTTAAAGAATGATTAACTTAGGAACAGGTGGCCAGGGATGTTTTAGAAGCTCGTGAAGCCGGGGTTTCCTGACCCCAAGGCCAGTTCTGTATGTGCTAAACTGGGATTGCTCTCATATGTTAGAGTCACAGAAACTCATTTTTTTCCTACACATAGAGAAAGCCTTTAATTCCTTTGATTGGATATTTTTTATCTTTAATTTATCATTAGGCCAGATATTTAATTACATCTGTAGTTAAAGTAAACTAGCTGAAAAGTCTCCTTTGAAAACAGAAAATTCAGTAATGTTATTTCTATAACTGCCAGTGGAATTCATAGGTATGTTAGATTCTGTTATGCTTAAACATTTTTCTGGATGATTAGATGTCATCAGCCTCTTCAAGGCTTTCTAAAGCATTAGAAATGACTCCTAGGATACTGCCTATTCCTTTATTTTTTGCTTTGGCCAATTTGTTTTGACAGTGGAAGTGCATATGTCTGACATAAATATTAATTGTTCATATGTCTCAGTATATACCAATACAAGTTAAAGTCTTATTTTATTTTTAGCAGAATTTCTCATATATCTGTAAGCAAAACCAGAAAGGAAAATTCAGATAAAATTGGTTCAATTTCGAGAGCCAGTGCTGTAATTATCTAATAATGTACTGTTGAGATCATGGAAAGAAGTTAGATGTGTAGAATTGAAATTGACAACAAATGTTTTTTATTGATGTTTTCTAGAATAATTTACCTCATAGTAAATGAACCATAAGCCTTGATTGTTCTGTGGTGAACTTCTCATATTTTAACTTCAAAGTGTCTTTGAAGCTTATCAATCTCTGTGTTGGTCAGGTATCAATTGTTATTTGTATTTTGTAAGAAGAAAGTGAGGGGTCAGCCAAAGACTTTTCAAAGGGCATGTAGTGAGATCATATAAACCTGATTTTGAGCCCTTAAAGCTTGCTTTCTTTTCCTTTGTTGATATTGAATGCCTTGAATTAGTCCCACTTCTTGATTTAAAATTAACTCCTATACTTGAGCAAGTATGAAGAACAGAATAATTTAATGCCTTGTACAGAGTATTCATTAAGCCGTGCATGCAGTTGAGATGTAAAGATGACTCATTGAGGATCTCCAAGGAGTTTATTTCTCTACTCTGTGTTCCTCAAAACTTAAAAGCATGCTGTATTTAAAATCAAGATGATCATTGAGATTTGTGCTTACTTAAGCAAGGTCATTTAGAGATAGAAGAAGAGAGAGAAGAAAAAACAGAGAAAAGGAGAAAGAGAAAGGGGGTAGGGGAGGAGGGAGTAGACAGAGAAAGGAGGAATGGATGGGAAGGGAGGGAATGAAAGAGAGAGGGAGAGAGGGAAGAAGATGGAGGAGGAAGGAGGGAAAGACAGAGGGAAAAGGAGAGAAGGAAAAAGAGGAGAGGGAGAAAGAGAAAGAAAAGAAAGAGGAGAAGGAGGAGTAAGACAGGGAAGGAGGGAAGGAAGATGGAAAGGGAAAAGAGGAGAGGGGGAAGAAGAAAAGTAAGAGGGAGAAGAGGAAAGGCAGAAGACAGGAGAGAGAGGAGGGAGGAAGCAGGAGAAGGAATGGGTGAGTGGAAGATAGAAGGGGGAGGAGGGAAAGAGAGAGAAAGAGAGAGGGATAAGGAAGGAAGGGAGAGAGACAAGGGAAGAGGAAGAGCGAAAGGAGGAGAGAGAAAGGGAAATTATTAGGTGTTTACACTGGCACTGTGCTAAATGCTGGGGGAAAAAATGCAAGCCAAAATGAAAGACACAGAGTGCCCTGGAGGAATTTGTCTTTTAATGATGAAAGATGACACATAAAACATAAAAAGGCACATTGAAACATTGTGAGTTTGGAGGAGGCAAGAAGAAGGTAGGGTAAAAGATAAGGTGTAAAAGGTCTGGAGAGTGAGGGATACAGGAAGAACTCAATCAAATGAGGGAACCACAGGTTAGAGTCATCTACCAGGGAAGAAAACAGTGGGAGCAAAGATAGAAAAAGTCTTGGGAAGGCAGTAGCAGAGCTGAGAGAAGGGAGTGTAGTAGAGTACTTAAATATTCCCGGAGCGTTCTATAAATTTATATGATAGCAGAAGACAAAATGCTTATATGAGAGGAGAAATATAGTTTTAGAATACTGAGGATCAGGCAGGTATGTCACAGAAAGCAAGCAACTTGATTTTGGTTAGACTTTTTTGTCACTCTTAGAAATAGAAAATTAATTAAACTTTGGAACTTATACTTCAGGAATTAACATTCTTTCTTTTTCAGTTTTAGATCCTCAAACATATCTTTTCTGGTCATAGCTTTAATCTTAGGGGATCTTTGAACTTGAATAGAAAAAAACTATTTCTTTAATATAATTGGTTTTCTTTGTAATCCTATATATTTTGTTTTATGCATTTAAAAACTCTATTCTGAGAAGTAGATCATAAACTTCACTGGGAGTCCATGACATAAAGTAAGTTAAGAAACCCTGACCTAAATCTAAATATGATCAAGAACTAAGAGCCCTGAAATGTAGAGAGAGAGAGACAAAATTTTTATTCATTGCCATACTTGTTTCCTGTCTTGTCTTGCAAGGAGACTATTTAATTCTCCAAGGATTTTTTTACCAAATAAAAAATGATAAAAGTTGCCATCTATCTCACTGTGTTGTTGAGAAAATTATTGAGATTTTATTGTTATTGTTTAACAGGTAGATTTACTTAGGCATCTTGGGAAAGATGTGTTATGTAAATATGAATTGTTGATATCATTACCATGAAACTCAGTTATACCATTTCTGCAAAATATTTCTCTGCTTAGTCTCCAAAAAATCAAGGTGAATAAATTTCACCATCGTAACAGGAAGCATATAGTTTGGTTGATTGCAAACAATGTTTTAGAGAAAAAAAGATGAAAGAAGTCAAAGGCTTGAAGATGTCATCTGCCTATATACCAAAAAGGTGTCACGTGCAAAGTGAAGAGCAATCCAAAAGAACCAAATTTGCTTCAAGAATAGGTCATGCCAGACACTTAATCCTTTTTGGATAGGCTCATACCTGGAGAGGTCAAGAAAACACTCTAGATAGTTTGCCTAAGTTTTAATAAAGTATTTGATAAAAGTTGCCCATGCTGTTCTTCTGGGGGGCAGGGGGGGGAAGATATGGACTGTATAAATGAGACAGATTGAAATCTTTGCAGATTGACAAAGTGAGAGGAGACTCCCAAATCGCAAGTTTTGATAACAATAGGAGCAACAGTAGCTATTATTTATATAGCATTTCAAGAGTTTCAAAACTTGTTATAAATAGTATCTCATTTATACTAACTACAATCCTAGGAGGTAGAATGACCTGTGTAGGCAGCCATCTATTTTACAGATAAGGCAACTGAGAAAAATAGAAGTGAGGTGACTTGCTCAGGGTCACCCACCTAATAAATGCAGGAGGCTTGATGTTAATTTACGTCTTCCTGACACCAGATTCAGCACTCTGTCCAAAACCTAAAAATGGAAACCCCAGGAGGAACTCATAAATGGGAGAAGAAAGTCTGAGCAAAGGGATGTTCCAGAATGAGAATGTACCAAGTACTTCCCCACCCAGAGGGAAAATTTACTGAAAATACAGAAATAATAATGTCTAACTCTACTTATTTTTGTTTTTGCTTCTTTAGAATGTTCAGTTCCATTTGTTTGTTGCCTATGCTTTCTGCATTTATTTAGAGACATACTTGAAGCCATGGGATTTTTTTTGACATTTCTTTTTGTGAACTTTGTCTCCCATGATTTTGTGTGTGTGTCAGTTTTCATCTCTCACACTCTCCCCCAATTATAGAAGAACTTCTCTTTTTGATATCTAGTTTTGTGGTATACATAAGCTGTTTTCCTTTTCTGTCTTCTTTTAAATTAAGCTGTTTTCACTAGATTTTCAAGGTTCCAGGGAAATAAATTCTTGATCTGCCTTTTCACATGTACTCCAATCCCAGCAAGGAACCTGTTATTCCTACATTTTGAATTGTGACCCACAAATTCTGGAGTTGTTTAATTGATTAATAGACATAACACATTATAAAGTGCTATGTGCCAGGCACTGTGTTAAGCATTGAGGATACAAATTTAACTAGAAGAACTTTCATACATCATGTAGTCCAATTTATACCTAAAAAGAAATCACCATTTAGCCAAATGCTGAGACAATGCATTTTACTTTTGACTAACTCCAGTTGTTAAGGAGAATTTTTGCTTACCTTTATTTGGAATTTGTTTCTTTGTAATCCATTATTTCTATTTCTACATTCTGGGACAACCCATCAGGTGTCATGATCCTATGTATGTCACCTCCATTCCATGTTAAAATTCCCTAATTCCTTTTCCAGTTCCCTCATCATCTTGTTCTCCCTCCCCAAGCCTAAATCTATTTCAACAAACCTAAAGATGTCTCTTAGCAACTTCTACCCAGTTTTCCTATTTCTATTAATTGTATCATTAGATCATTTTTGTTGTTGGTTTCAGTACACTGGGACATGCAATTGAACTGTGCCTAGTTTTTTTTATCTCATAAAGGGTTGATTGCACTAATAAAGAGATCTGTGTTTGTTCTTTAATTCTGCATACTTTTCTTAGGTTTCCCTTCCCTACTAGATGCCTTTATTCTTCACCTTTTCGTCCAAAGATCATTCTGCTTGGGAGAGAAAAAGAAAACAATGTAAAAGTTGAGTAATTCTACCTTTTGTCTGTTGCTTATCTCCCTCCTCCCCATCATGATCCTATCATTTATTTGATCCTCATCTCTTTCCCATTATATTTTTAAAAATAATCTTTTTTTCTTGACCATTTTAGAGTTAGTTGCCAAGTTCTCGTCAGCCTGCTGGAAGACATGCTTCCTTTCTTTATCTGTCTTCTGCTTCTTTACCCTTCCATGCAGTGACTAAGTGCATCCCCTTGGAAGAGACTCCAGATTTCATCTTCCCATGGCTAATGGAAATCTTTGGCTATACAGTGCATTAAGTCTAGAATAATGCCTTTTTTTCTCATCAGAATAAATGTCACTTCCTAGTGATTTTGACTCTCTAAGCAACTAATAAATTTTTGCTTGTCTTTTTTTTTAATGTCTGACTATGGAGCAGACATTAGGCTACCCAAGCTCTTTTAGATAATTCTTCTAAGGACTTTAGAAGACTCCATCTGTTGAATTGGAAATATAAAGTATGTTAAAATGAGGACCTCAGCAAGAGTCAACTCACAATGTGCCCAGAGATTTTAACCAATATTTTGTTATGTTGATTTGGTTAAATTTGACTGGATGAATAAGCTACTGTCTTGACAGCATGGACAAAGAAATTATCATAGTCAGAAGTGCTGGATTCAAGTTCCATCTCTGACACATACTGGTTATGTGATATCCGTCAATTCACTTAATCTTTCATTACTTTATTTTTTGAATTTTTATTTATTTTGAACTTAAGAAATAAAACAAGAATTTCCCTGATGGTAGAATAGAAAAAAAGATAATTGCACTTGAAAGTGCAAATCTATCATATACAACTTGTTATTCCTTTTAGATATAATAAAGTTATCATATAGCTTTTTTCTTTCCTCCCTCCTCCTTGCCCTAGAGATAGCTACATATATGCATATTATATATGCATATATGTATGTGTGTGCATGTGTATGTAAAACCATTCTATACATGCTTCTATTTATCAGTTCTTTTTCTGAACACAGATAGCATCTTCCTTCATATATACTTTGCAGTTAATTTGGGTATTTATTTATATCAGTCAAAATGATTTAGTCACTTAGTGTTGTTCTTAAAACAATATTGTTGTTACTGTACACAACGTTCTCTGGGTTCTCCTCATTTTGCTCTTCATTATTTCATGCAAGTCTATCCATGTCTTCCTAAGATCTTTGAGTTCATCATTTCTTGTAGCACAGCAGTATTCCATCATAATCATATACCACAACTTATTGATCCATTTCCTTTATGAATTCAGCCATTCATCACTTTAGACAACTCTTTAAGATCACAAGTTGCAGCAAAGGTGCTTACTTCCATTGTGAGAGGAAGTTTTCTCACTCAGAAGTGCTTTATGATAATACAATCATGATTTTAATCCATATAACTATATGCAAATTAGGTACTCTTAGGGTTGTATAACTTGTCTGTTCTTCACTCTTATCAGTCACTAAAAGCTATGATTCATTTTTCAAGAGAGTCAAACTTATACCAAGAAAGTAGTAAACTTTGCTGTCGACAATTGTCCATATATTTACAACAGTCAGAGTTGAATAAAATGAACATTGAAAAGGTATTAGTTTTAAATTGGACTAGTATTTATAGAAGTACATAACTATAACATTAATTTCTATATTTGAGTTCCAAACAAAATTAGTCTTTCTTTGAAAAGTCTGATCTGGAATGGTAAGTAAATTTTGCCACTTAGAATGCTGGCTAATTTCTTGGACTCTACTGGGCAACTGTACAATTTTTATTATTATGAGACCAGGGACAGCTTATGTTTGCTAAATAAAGGCATTCTGTTTTTTTAGGAAAATAAGTCCCTTGTTGTATATGGATCCCTAATATGCAACCTGATCAGAATTACCTACCAACATTTCAATAGACATTTGATTTCTTTCCTAACATTGACATCAGGTGAATTCTCGCTTGAAAACTTGTGTTCTAATACTTATAGTAGTTTTTACTTTATGATTCATGAATTCTCACTTGGGATCTGGGAAAAGGAAATGGGAAAAAATTAAAAGAGACTTTTAGCCTGTTATACAAGATATCTATTTCCTTTAGAGGAAATTTAAGCACTATTTTTGATGCAAGAATACTTTTAGTTTAATGTCATGACTCCATGTGACCCATTTCAGCAGAGCAGAAGAGTGGTGAAGGAAATTGCTGTGATAACCTCTATAGTAAAATAAAAATGTATTTATGGTCATATACCTTTGCATGTGAATAGTAGTAACAAATCATTGGCCACTGATATGCCTTATGGTTATTCAAGTAGTAAATGGGTAAAAAAAATATGTAACTGATGAAGTTTGTCTGTGTCCAGTTTAGCCTTTGTGGTTCTAGGGTATGAGTCCAATGAGTGGATTATATAGATTTAGATATGTAAGAGATCCAAGCACATCTAGTCACATAATCAAAGCCTTACCCAGGATTATAGGTTGAAAGCTAAAAGGGACTTCAGAGGTTATCTGTTTCAAGTTCCTCATGTGGCAAAGGAGGAAACTGAAGCCCAGAAATAGTAAGTGATTTGCCCAGTCTTGCAGAAGTACTTGCACTGACATTCCAATGCATTTCCTCTAAGTCCAAATCATACTTTCTACTGCAGTCCATTGCCTCTTATATTCAGCTTGATCTGGCCTATGATTTCTAAGTGAATAATGCCTAAAAAGCTATGCATTTGTTTTTGTATTTCATGTCAGATATTTTCTTTCAAAAATATATCAGCTACAGAGAATCATAGAAGAGGAGAATGATAAAACTGTAAAGAGTAGTATTTCCTCAGGCCTTATCTCACTCACCTATGATACTGGCTAGTTTTTCCTTAAAAGGTATTGAAACCATCTTTTCCACAGAACTGTCCCAGGGAACTAAGGATTGAGCTCATGAAGAGTCTTCCTAGCTGCCTAAAGGCATAGGATGCCAACCCAAGAATAATCTTCCCCCATTTTTCGGTGCCCTGTAAGTCATCATGACCTACCCTGCTGACCCAATATATTTAATTATGGAGACAAAGGAGGGCATTTGTATTTGAAAGCACTGCTGTATTTTTTGCTGAGGATCCTTTCCATGCTATGGCTAAGTATTCCTTCTTTTGTTAACTGTTAGATGATTTATGAATGTCTCATTTTATTCCAGTTTCAAAGCTGAAATAAGTACATCCTTAGAGAGTCCTGACCTACAACAAACCCCCATTTTATTTGTAAGGATATTGAGACCCAAGTAAGTGATGCCAAAGGTCATAGAGTAACCTAAAACCCTGAGACAAGAACCCTCTAGGTAACTTGGAGATCATGTGGAATTACAAGATTGTTATTATTAAGATTGAATTTTACTATAGAACCTATGAGGGCAGGTACATTCATAGAATAGGACAATAAGCCACCAAAGGTAGTACTAAGCACATATGTGTGTACATTTTCATTTAAGTGTACATGTATGCATACATGTGCACATATATGTATGCACACATATGACACTTTAAACTTTGTGAAGTCTTGAATCATTTGATACACATAGAACCCTGGGAGGCAGGAAGTAAAAATGTGTAATCCACATTTTACAGAGAAAATAATAGGATCCAAAATTCAGTGATTTAGCCAGGGTCACACACCTATTAAATATCAGAAATGGGTTTCAAGCCTAGTTCCCTCCTGACTCCAAGTCCAGCATGCTTTTCACTATACCACACCCTGAGTAAAAATTATTAAGCTTAATATACATGATAGTATCATAAAAGCAGAAAATGCAAAATAATTTTTTTTCTAATATATTGAATAAAATCCTAGAACTTAGGAATTGCATTCTGGACTCATAATTTCTTTTCAAAAATATAAATTCAGCAATTCAGTAGGTAATTGTGAAGTATATATTATATCAAGCACTATAGGAGGTGCTGGGAATACAAAGACAAAAATTAAATCATATACACCTTCAAGTTATTCCTTCTCTTAAAAGGAAGATGTATAAGGAAAAGTATATGCAAATGATATGCAAAAATAGAAATTATTTTCTATGGGTACACTAACAACCCTTGGGGATCAGGAATAGCCTCCTGTAGGAAGTGGAGCTACAGTCTATTTTGAAGGAAGCTAGATATTATAACATTAATGAGGAAAAGCATTCCAAGGATAAGCATCACCATATGCAAAAGCAGATAGATGGGAGATAGAAAGTCACATAT
This sequence comes from Notamacropus eugenii, assembly GCF_028372415.1. Classification (NCBI taxonomy): domain Eukaryota; kingdom Metazoa; phylum Chordata; class Mammalia; order Diprotodontia; family Macropodidae; genus Notamacropus; species Notamacropus eugenii. The sequence continues at coordinate 256,293,052 of NC_092873.1, read as the reverse complement.
GGGAATGGGAAATAAGAAAATTTATGCAGAATGTAGTATGAGTCAATGAGATATAATGTCCGGTATGTTTTGAAAGAGAGGTTAGAGCTATGTTGAGAAGGGCTTTAAATGACAAAACAGAGAGATTTTTATTTTGTTCTAGAGACAATAGAGAACCATTGAAGTTTCTTGAATGATAGTCAGACTTTTAATTTGGGATATCTTTTTTTTGCCATTATACTAGAATATGCTACTGGAAATCAGTTTTCAGTTTGAACACTGTGCTTATAAATGTCCATTATTTCAGAATGAGTAGGAGCCAAAGGAATTTCTATTTAAACTTCTGGAAGGAACATGTGTCCCTTGCACCCAGAGTTTGAATTTCTATGAAAAGAATTTAAGAAATGTTGGCTACCTATAGTTGCTATACTGTCATTAACAATACACTTCAGGTCCAATATGGGTTAAATAAGCTTTTGTGGAGTGGCGTGGATACCAAACTACCAGTTAAATGGCATTCTGAGTTCCATAAAACCAACTTAAAATGAACTTTTGGAACATAGCCCATTCATAAATTGGATATTGTTTTTATTTGCAAAAATTCTGCAAATAAGGTCTTCTCCTATAGACAGTATGTATTGTTTCCAGAAATAAAAGCTTGTTCCATCATGAGATGAGCCACTATGATTATGAGAACACTTATAAAATTAATAATATAGCAGTAATCTTAGTGTTTAATGTGCATTTATGGAAAATGGTTTTGTGAGGGCATTATGGTAGATTGAGGGGTTTCTGAACAAGGCCATTTTGTCTGAGCCAAACAAATGGATGAGGTGTGTATGGGACTGAATGAGATGATGTTTTCATGCATGACAGGCAAGGAACGATTATCAAGCAATTTTCATCTTCTCTATGGGTTTCTGCTCAAGCTTTTGCTTCAGTTACTACTGCTTCTAGCCAGAAATCTAGCCAGCCTACCAACTATGGCTATGGCTAATGGGGAAGGAGGGTGAATTATAAAATCCAGACTTAGCATCCAACTATGGTAGTTTGTCTAAATCTGTAGCTATAGTAGGTAGTCTCAGCCACATTGCAGGTTAGTTCTTGTTTGAAGACTATAAATGTATTTATATATTTAAGAAATCTATGTTGCTCTTTAGAGGTGTCTAGAGTCTTCAAAGAAGACTAGCAGTGAGAGCTTGTGGATCCCTTTTCAGGACTGGTCCTCTGCCTCTGGTGTCTACTCAAATCTCACCTCTGGTTCCAAGAAGCTATAGCATGCTTAGCAGCCATACCTTGATAAAACCATCTCCTCAGATGGTGCTAAAGCAGGTTTAAAGTAACCTATGGGCCTCAAAACTGACAATGAAGTAGGGGAATGTCTACCCCAAACATGTGAAGACTTCCTATGGCCAGATGGGCATATGAGAACAATTTGTTCCAATAGCCATGATGGTGGCTGAAGCAAGTGGTGTGGGGCTCTTAGAGCTTAGTCAGACCATTGGAGACACCAGTGTCATTCACTGTATCCTGGGCCATCATCAGTCATCCTGACTTTTGTACTGCCATTCGACTTCCATGACACTGGAAGAGGCAGTGAGACTGACAGCTTTATGCAACCCTACCTCACTTAAATCTAATTCATGAGCAAATCAAGACACCTCCTCATGATGTCACTGGTCCTCTTTGAAAACCAAGGACAAATAACTTTGTTCTTTAGAACTCAAAACTGTTAGTCCATGAGAAGCCTGTTCTTGGGAGCTGACTAAAGAGGATAGTGTATACCTCCATTCAGCTTTCTGATACTGCCTTTCTTTCTTTCCCTTTGTGTCCTCACATTGCATATCCCTTTTGAAAGAGTTTAGATATATCCAAACTAGGTGTCAGATAGTCTTAACACTAAAGGAAGATGTGGAGCAAATAATACAGATGCAGCGTCAACTGGAGGCAGATAGTTGTGGAGTGGGCCAGGAGTCAGAAAGACCTGAGTTCAAATACAGCCTCTGGCATTTGCTAGACATGTCACTCTGGACAAGTTCCTTGACCTCTATTTACCTTAATCTAATGGAAAAGGAGATGGTCAACCATTCCAATATTGTTGCCAAGAAAACCCCATGAACAGTATTAGTATACTATGGTCATTGGAGTCATGAAGGATCAGACACCCTGAACGACTGAACAGTGCCAGCTACTGGGAGTCCGAGGCTAGTGGATCTAGTGAGTATAAGAGTTCTAAGATGTGGGATAAACCAAATGAGTGTTTGCATAAAATTCAGCACTTATATGGTGAGTCCTCAGGAGTGGAAGTCCCCAAGTTGCTTAAGGAGGGTTGAATCAGCCCAGTTTGGAAACAGAGAAGATTGGCTCCAGTGCCAATTGGTAATAGGATCAGGCCCCTGAGTAGCTCAGGAAATTGCACTCTGGGGAATTTAAAGAGATTGAGTCTTTTAGAAATATTACTACAACTAATAGTATAGAAGATTTTGTTCTTGAAGAGCTATAGAGAATAGTGTTTCTATTACTGTTGACATTTCCCAACTGTTAGTGACAGAGTTGGGACAGCATGGCATATAGTCAGAGGTATACTGGAAATATTTAACTGCTGGCTTTCCAAAAACAGAAAATGGGGGAAAGAGCACTTGAAATTAGAATATTTGGTTCAAATATCATGAGTTGTATTTCCCTGAATAAGTACAACCTGTATAATGTGTATAACAATACTTGTTCAGTATTGCTATGAGGAAAGTATTATAAAATGTATGTTACTATTGAAGCTGAACTTTGTAATGAGTTTTGGTGCAGTCTTTTAAATAATTCAGAAATGTAATCTTCCTCAGTATAATGCAAATCTTTTGTAATATTGATGTGGGCATATTACTGTTATCTCTGTTATAGATTTATCTGTTTATTTTGGTTCCAAACTATGGTTTCGTTGGTAGAGAACTCTTCATAAGTAAATTCTACTAAATAAGGTTCACCACTTTGTCTGCAATTTATAAGGTCTATAAGTAATAGTCTTACAGGACCTGGAGCAGTGAAAACAAGGTTAGAGATTTTGTCCATTGAACTGAGCTGGTTCATTTTTTAACAGCTATTTTCCTGTCCCATCACAGTATTTTTTTAAGGTGAGACTTGAACTCAGGACTTCCTGACTTGGCAGTCAACTCTTTATCAACTATGACATGATGCCTCATATGGTACAGAATACTTGTGTTAAATCAAGTTTATAGGTAAGGAAACTAGGATCAGATTGTTTATTGGTCAGTCTAGGGTCACACATAGTAACTCTCTCAGGCAGGTTTTCAAGTGACTTCTGACTACAAATCCTCTAGCATGGATGGTATTAGAGTTTGACCAATGTAGCTGGGTATAACATGAAGGAACCAAATTATAGACATATGATCCAGAATCTGGTAGACCAAAGGCAGATTCCAGTTTGAAAATACTTCTCCAAGGATTTGTAATTTTATTAGGAAGAGAATTCTCTCTCTATCACATTCATTGAGTTGCTATGGATAAATATCCATTACCCGTGGCAAGTCTAGGCATGAGCTTTCTTGAGGCTAGTTCAGTTGGTCACTGGGCAATGGATAAAGTCTTCATTGATATAAACCTTATTTAAATACTTTCTGGAATGGTAGAACTCAACTGAAATTGTGCTCTGATGGCATAGCTTTTCAGAACCCAGAATCATTTCCATGTCAGTATTCAACATTACAATAAAATATTACCAGAGATCTATTTTGGAGAGGATGTATAGAAAAAAATAAACCAAAAATCTATAGCTATATAGATTTCTTTGGAAAAAAACAAATTCTATGTGACAGCTCATAGTCACTTACATAATCCTTTCTCTTTTCCTGTGTATATTGAAATGTTCTGTGTTTGTTGATGATTAAATTCACAATGTAAAAGAAACTTTTTATAAAACAAACCAAGATAGCTTGTGGAAATCCTGAGAGAAGATAGATTCTTATTTTACAGCAGATTATTGTTTTCTGCCTGTCATATGTTCTTTTCTCATATGCTCCATGTTATGAAAGATTTATATGTTACTTTCTATTATGATGGTCAGAGTCTGTAATACTATAGATAATTTATGTTTTAAGGGTAACTAATGATGGGGTTATGTAAAGAAAATAAAGCATTTGGGTTTGCAAAATATCTAGCTTTCTTTCAGCAAGATTTCTTATCTCATGGATATCTCATAATAATGTATATAGCCAAATGAGCTGTATTGTACAGTATGCTAGTTTGGCTTTCACCTAAACAATGTCTGGAAGCTTTAATTTAAATGAAGTCTAGCAGTAGTCATGTGTGTATAAAAAGCTGTCAAAATAATTCAGGGCCCTAAAATAAATGCAAAATAAAACACCCCATTATTGCAGCTACTAGGATAAAAAATATATATGTATTTTAATAATGTAATCCCTTTCTGTTCATAATTCAAGTCTTAGAGAAATATCTATGATAAAAAGGGCCCAAGTTAATGTTGTGAGGATTCACACTTCTCTTTGTTGAAATCCCTACCTAGAAATCTGGGGAAAAAAATTTTTAAATGAATACCCCAGCATATTGGCAATAATTATATAACTTCAAGTGCACCATTTGCAATATCCTTAAAGGAAGTTTATTAATAGGGAAAGATTAATCAAAGAACATTGTATATTTTCCTGTGCAGAATATTTCCCAAAGTCCTAGAGTTATAGGTTCTTCTCACATCAGAGTCCCTTTGTGACTGCTTCCCATGCCCATCTCATTGATCATCTCAGCTTCACTTCTCTGCTGCACAAATGACAGTTGTTCTCTTTGCTGTCTCAAATGTCTTCGTTTGTACCTTTCTGATTCACCTTTCTGGCATGTCCTCTGAAGACATCGTCTCAGAAATGTCCCTGAAAAGTTGTTAAGGGACCTGGAAGAATGACTCTCTAACTTTGGAGCACTGCCTTGGGTACTTATATGGAAATCTAGTGATATGAAAACTTTTGGTATAGACAGCATATTTAGATTGAATATTCAATTTCCTCATGTTCTTCTTGCTTCTGATATTAGGAATGGGTATTAAGTGCTTAAATGATTTATAGTTTAATCTTAGTAAGTGATCTCCCTATCTTTTTCCTGTTCCTCAAGCATTGAAGATCACTGCTGTCTCACGTATCCTTCCTATAGGCAATGAGAATGCATCTGAATAAGACTTTTGTGTAAGGAGTGTCCTTTTCTTAACATAATACCATTTATGGTCCAGGATAAGTAGTCATAACTTGAAATCCATGTATTTCCAAGGGGTCCATAGGTAGATTTCAGAATATCTGTAAACTTAAATTAAAAAATCTTATGTCATTATATCTTTATTTTCATTAATTCCCTTGATTTTCTTGACCATTTGTTCTTCCAGATGAATTTTGTTATTATTATTTTGTCTATAAATAATCTTTTGGTATTTTGATGGACATGGTATCAAAGGTGTAAATATAGTTGAGGAAAAAAATTTTTTTAATGGCTCAGTCTACCCATGAACAATTAATATTTCTCCAGTTGTTTAGATCTGTCTTTATTTGTTTCACAAAGGTTTTGTAATTGTGTACACAAACTGTCTGGACTTACCTTGACTGATAAATAGCCAAATATATTATATTGTCTGAATTTATTTTAAATGGAATTTCTGTTTTTATCTCTTCCTGTTAGATTTTGTTGATGTTATAAAGAAATCCTGATGATTCATGGGGGTTTATTTTATATCTTGCAACTTTGCTAAAGTTCATTGTTTCAGCCAAATTTTTAATTACTTTTCTAGGGTTCATTAAGAATAGTATACTGTTTTTTAGTTGGTTCTTTAGAGTTCTCTAAGTATACCATCATATCATCTGCAAAGTGATAGTTTTGTTTCCTCATTGCCTCTTTTATTTCCTCTAATTTCTTTTTATTTCCTTATTGCTATAATTAGAATTTCTAATAAAATATTGAATAATAGTGGTGATGATGAACATTCTTGCTTTGCCCTTGATCTTATTTGGAGAGCTTCAAGTTTATTGTTATTACAGAATCTAGTTTCTAATTCATTTTGCTGTCCACCTTCATTTTATGGGTGAGTTCATTTCCATTCACAGTTATGATTATTAATTGTATATTTTCCTCCATCCTATTTTCTTCTGCTTCTCTCTTCCTGTGTCTCTTTCTTTTCCTCTTCTTTTCCCTCTCTCCCTCTCCCTTCATCTTTTCCCCTATCCTCTCTCTCTCTCCTCTTCTAAAGTCTGTTTTGCTTCTGACCACCACCTTCCTTTATTAGAACTCACTTTTATCAATCCCCTAACTCACTTTTCCTTATTTTCTTTCCCTCCTACTTCCCTGTTGGATAAGATAGATTTCTATGCCTAATTCAGTGTGTATATGTGTATGTATGTATATTTGTGTGTGTATATATGTATATACATATATACATATATACACACACACATACACATGTATATATACATATATTTACCTTCTTTGAACCAATTTAGATTAGAGTAAGGTTCAAATGTTGGCAACCCCCTACTATTTTCCCCTACACTGTAAAAGCTCTTCCTTTTGCACTTCTTTTATGTGAGATAATTTTGCCCATTCTTCCTCAAGGCATCCCTCTTTCTCATCCATATATGTTTACATTATCCCAACATAATTGACTCTTTCCTAGCCTCCTCTGTCTTTGGCCAATCTTCCTTACTGCACTAATAATGATAACATTCTTAGAAGTTACATGTATCACCTTCCTATATAGAAATGTCAACAGTTTATCCTTATTGAATTCCTTATGATTTCTCTTTCTTATTTATCTTTTTATGCTTTTATTCAGTCTTGTATTTGAAAGTAAAATTTTCTCTTTAGCTCTGGTCTTTTTATCAGGAATGCTTAAAAGTCCTCGGTTTCATTAAATACACGTTTTCCCCTTGAATAATTGTACTTAGTTTTACTGGACAACATATTCTTGGTGCTAATCCCTACTCTTTTGCTTTTAGACTATCATATTCCAAGACTTCTGTTCCTTTAACTTGGGAGCTACTAGATCTTGTGTGATCCTGACTGTGTCTCAATGATAATTGAATGTTTGTTTGTTTGGATTTCTGGCTACTTGATATATTTTCTCTTTGGCCTTGGAACTCTGGAATTTGACATTCCTGGGAGTTTTCATTTTGGGCTCTCTTTCAGGTGGTGATTGGTGGTTTCTTTCCATTTCTATTTTAGCCTCTAGTTCTAAGATCTCAGGACAGTTTTACCTCACAATTTTTGTCACCACCACCTACTCCCACCATGTTTCATTTAAGGCAGCCTGCATCCTCATGTCATACATCTCTCCCTCCAACCTTATTAGTTATCTTGGGCTGGAAGAATGTCCTACCCTAACCCTTTGTTAAAGACTTTGCCTCTCTAGATTTTGATTTGAGTTGATATTTTAAAATTGTTTGGGAGAGAATGTTGGGAGGGCCAGATAAGTGCTTCTTCTGCTCTGCCATCTTGGCTCTGCTCCTGGATGTTGGCTCATCACTATTTCAAAATTAAGATAGGTACTTTACTTTACCCATTGCTAGATTGCATATAATCAGTTTTCCTTTATATAGACTCTATTTCAATATAATTGGCTTCCCTTGTAATTGTGTCTATTTTATTTTATTCATTTTAAAACATTCACCTGTGGAGTACATAGGCTTTGCCAGAATACCAGTAGGTTCCATGTCCCAAAAAGATTAAGACTCCTTGGTCTAGAGGCTCGTAAAATACATGTTGTCCCTCGGACCCTCCTTAAGTGCTAGGTAGGATCATTCTAATTAATCAAGGCTACAAATTGCCAGCCCTAAAAAGCAGTCCTAGAACTATGGTCAACTTGGGCCAATGGAAAATATCTTAGCATGGGCTATGTGTAGCTTCTTGTATAGCCTACATTGTAATATTTTATTTTGATGTTGTAGTGCCACATGGCATTGCATATCGTAAATAAAGGCTTACATGCTTTTATTTTTGTTGTGAAAAAATTAAGAACACAGTTAATAATGTTCAGTTTATCAACAGCTTTTTTTTTTGAACCTCCAAGTACTTTATATGAGTTCCTCTATTTTCAGATTTAGTGGCAATTATTATTATCCATTTTCAAATTATATTTAAGAGACAAGCAGATAATTCTTAACTCTCTCTCCTTGCAGTTGCTTTCCTGTGTTAATGTTAATTGCCTCCCTTTCTCATACCTCCACACATATACAACTATTTACCCAAACCATCTGAACTTACCCTTACACACCCACCCCTTCTGTTTTCTCTCTTCCAATTCCCTATCCACAATTTTCTCTTCAACTCAATCACATATTTACAAAATTGTTTTCCTCTTCTCCCCATCCTCATCTCCCAAATATAATGCAATGTCTCACAGATAGTAGATTCTTATTTTATCCCCTTTTCAGGATTAGTTAGGAAGGCAATTTGGTACAGTTACTTGGCTAAAGTAGTAACAGAATGGACATACACTTGATTCCCTTTACCACACTGCAGAGTTCAGGCTGGTTGGGACTCCCTGAGTGGTGTAGAAAGAAAAGGATGATGTGCTTTGTTCATTTTCCCCACAAAGATGCAGGCAATGAGGGAGCCAGGATTAGTACCTCTCTGGCTTCAGTTCATTCCTTCCTCTTCCTCAACCTGTGCAGTACTACCAAAATTTAAATGTCTATGGGTTATTTGAGAGATTTTTTCCAAATTCCCATTTGGTTCATTCAGTTCCTATTTTTGAACTTAGAGTGGCAGCTGCCTATTATCTCACACCTCTCTCTCTCTAAGTGGTACCCTCAGCAAATAATTCACTGCCACCTCCAAAGTGAACTTACATGCAATATAAATTACATCCACTTATGCACTCATTATAATTACAGCAACTTAAAACCCCATCTGTGGTACAAAAGACATTTCCATTTATCGTGTTTCTGTTGTATGTAAGATAGCCTTAAATATCACAAACCATAATAGTCATAGTGCAAAAAGGGAATAATGTCTAGAAAAACCCCTCCCCAAACCCCTTGACAAAAAAAGACATTGATTAGTTGCTTTTACTTTAAATACTCTCTTTTTTTTTTTTTTACTTTTATGATAGAGAAATGAAGTGACTAATAACTGGTTCAGATGAAATAATTGAATCCATTAACTCCCCATATTGCTAATTAATATGCACCTGTATATTTGGCAGGGAATTTTAGAACAAATGAGAAAAGTCTGATTTCATTACTGGAGCTCTGTAGATGTGTATTTGTGTGTGGTTGCATGTTTGAATAAGTGGCGTGTAACCCACCAACCAGCTAGATGTCAGAATAATAATATGAAGACTGAAAACTCCTAGTTAAATTCAGGAGCTGGAGCCTACTGAGTATTTTGAACAATGATTTTATTTTGAAGATATTTAAACTGTGGGTAAGAATAAGAGAGAATTTCAGAAATTAAAAATAAAGATTTAAGTATTTTAAAATCATATTTTAACTGTATTTTAAAACTTTGGTCATGGCAGAAAGAAAAATTCAAAATGTTGCTTTGTTCTTCGTGCCTCACTTCTTTTGCCATACCTGTCAGAATGAAAGAAAATGAGGCAGAGTCTTAAAACCACACTCTATTTAGGCCAGCTATTAATTGTAACTTGATTGTTGGTGCTCAGAATGTGAGATACTGGGCTAATGTCCAGTGACTGGATAGACAACCTGAGGAAAGCCAGATTATTTGGTAGTTATAGAAATACAGTTACTGGGAAGTAACAACAATGTAAAAAGAATGAAACCAAGAAAATATTTTTATAAAAGAAAAATAAAAGGATTGAGAGAGGCCAAAGGCACATAGACTACAAATATACTTAATACCTTTGTATAATACACATCTTTAAGAAAAGAAATAATAGCTATTAAATATAGCAAACACTAAATTGCATGACAAAAAATTAATTGGTTATATATCAAGACAGAAAAAATGCTCTAATTGATAATTTTTCACAGCATGTGGGATTTGTTGTCTATACATAATCTGACCACAATTTTTCATAGCAAAGTTCAGAGAAAAGAAAGAATAATAATGAAAAAAGATGTGGAATGAAATTGAGACAACTAAATCTTGAGTTATTTCAATAAATGAAAGCTCATGAAAAGGGCAATACATCACAAAAATGACATTAACAGTAATTACGACATTTTAAAATATTTAACCAGTGTAAATCAGTGGACGTAAGAATACTAAAAAACCCAGAAAGCATATTAGTTACCAAACAGTAAACTATATTATTAAAGCAACACTAGTATAGAATAAAGTTTTGAATATAAACTCTTTTCTAAAATCTTACAAGGAAGGGTGATAGACAGTTATGATCAGTATCATTTCATAAAAATATAGAAGTAGTGAGGGCAAAACCAATTTATTTATTTATTTTGCCATTTTAAAGGGTTTATTTTTTTTTATTTTTTTTATTATTATTTTTTAATGTTTAACAATCACTGCCATACAATTGAGATTTTATCCCCCCCACAACTACCCCCCACTACCCCCCTCCCTCCCCACGACTGCATACAATTCTGTATAGGTTCTACATATACTTTCCTATTGAGTATATTTTCACTATAGTCATGCTATGTAGTCAGACTAAAATAAATGAAAGAAATCATATAACAAATCAAAACATGATACACAAACACATACACATACACAAACATGATCTGCTACATTTTGTGAATGACTTCCATATTTCTTTCTCTGAGTGTGGAAGGCATTTTGCCTTGAGAACTACCTTTGGGATTTTTTTTTTTTTTAAAGAAGTTTTGGCAAAACCAATTTAAAGGAGGTTTGCCAAGAAATCAAACTAAGCAAAGTCATTTTGAGAGCATTGAAGAATGAAAAATGGAAAAGATGCATACAAATTTTTCTAACAGACTTTTTTTTCACAACCAAGGATAGCAGAGCTCCCACACATACTCTTACATCATGATTGTGGATGTTTTTATCGGGGAAAGAGAAATAACACTAAAAACAAAAGACACATAATACAGATAAATTGGACCAAGTTAATAGAGAAAAGATTCATGCTAGAGGATGGAGGGCATTACAATTGTGAGGGCACTGAGGAATTCAATTACAAAGGATCTGAAGGAGGAGAATATACCAAAAGTATGTAGAAATTCTAGACTAATATAAATATATATATCCCTTAGAGAGAATATCAGTAACTGCCAACCCTCATTCAGTACTGTAAGAGAATACCTTAAAAGGTCTTTTCCAACAAAGTGTCTCTGATCCATACTTCAAGATCATTCAAAGTTCCTTGAGAGATATAACAGAAATAATCCTGTTCAATGGGCCACTGATCATAAATATCAGATGAAGCATAAAATAGGGAGATGTATATTCACCAAATGTATTCAGAGGAGATTAATCAGAGTCCATATTGAAAAAGTCTTCATTGTGGATGTTGAGGTCCTCCAAATGCTCCTGTTTGTGAATGACCTTGTGCTAGTCATATCAGGGCACAGAATACTTCAGAGTCCCCTGGAACAGGGTATAAACTCTTCAGAGAGTTTGACCTGACCATACACACAGAAAAGATGAAGTGAATGAAGAATGTCTATTGTCTAGATTATGATAAACGCTTGGATTGATAATTTATAAAGCACATCCATCAACATGACAGCACATCATCCAAATGGATAATATCTTGGACCAAGAATGTTGGTTACACTGTCTTCAAGGAAGTACAAAGTTCCTGTAATGACAACACCCCCCCAAAAAAGTTCATCTTTTTAATAGCAATACTCTGTTTGTTGCTGTATGGATTTAAAACAAAGACATGACAGTCTGAAGAATTGGAAATTAATATCATACAAAAGGAAATAAAGAGATCCATGATGTTTGTGAGAGAGCTGCTACATATAACTAATGAACAGCTTCCCAAAAGAAAGATGACTTCATGGAAATGTGTGCAAGGAAGAGATAGGCTGATCATGGGACTGAGAAAAAAGAAAGACACAGATTTCTGCACTGGCAGCCTCAGAATGTCAGAGGAAGGTGGAGAGGACTTCTAGAACACTAGTGTCTGCCTTATGTTTAATTTATGGGAGTACTCAGACCAGAGTCACACAAGATGGGCAGAGATAAATGGATTGCAACTTACATCAATGGAGACAAATACAAATCTATGTTAATACAGATCCATTTAAATATTGAATATTTAAAAAAAAAAACTTTTCAACATTTGGCAGGGTTTTGTTTTTTTTTTTTTTTAAGGAAAAGCATTTGATCAAGCAAGAGTTAATGAGAGCCATTTTAAAATTCCTCCTGGTTGTGTGGCTATCTCAGGGTGGGGGGGAATACCCCCATTGAAGCCAACATTACAGATATCATTCTCATCAATGAAATGGAACTAAGTTTACTTATCTCTTGATTAGATACATGTATGTTGGAAATTCATTACCTGCCATCTGTCTATCTCTCATTTGAGACCAATAGCATTAGAATGACAATCATTCTGTTAGTTTATTCAGAATCACAGTTCTATTCCAGAAGTATCTAACTTGAAGATTTTCCTCTGTTCCTCATCACTGTATTCCATAGTGCTTAGCCCTTTTGCCCTGTGCTACATACATGAAGGGAAAAGAGACCACACTGCTCTCAGCCTAAAAAGTGACTCTACAAGTGGAACTGAGCTTTTTATGAATCCTTTCATGTGCTATTCACTTTGAGGTGAAATTCAACCCCAGCTACCCAAAGGTGTGAATAAAATACTGCATTTCTGAATATTAATAGTAATAGTTTTTCTCAGCCACCCATTTCAGACTGGTTTATACCACTTGGTTGCTCTTCATTTGTGATGGAATTCAAATACATTATGGAGGGAGGGGTGTAAAACAAAAAGTCATTTCACAACTGTTACGTTAGACCATAATCCTAGTTGTAAAAAGGAAAGCACCTGTAAGTACTTCTCTGCTGCTGATTAGCAATCATCTTCATTATATTATTAGTAATGGATTTATTAGCAGTGATTATAATAACTTTTTAGTTATTTTCTTAATATCATGGGAGCAACAACCAGTGCAATAGTTCATATAATCTAGATGTTACACAGCCAAGAGAGTGTTTAAATAACTTTCCCACTGGCTTTTGTAGCATGATTTCCTTTCCATATCTTCAGAAGCCTGATTGTAGGCATCAGCCTTTTTTTTTATTCATTATTAAAGGGGTGTGGGACACAACTGAGTAGAAAATAAAAAATGCTCATTATAGTCTAGCTTTCTTGTCCCTTTTCATTTTGGGGATAAATGCCCTTTTAAAAATATATACCTTAATTTAAGACATGGTTTTTTGTTTTGTTTTGTTTTGGGGTTTTTTTTTTTTTTTTGCATCAAAGACCTTTATTTCCAAACCAAATTAACTTAGTCTTCTATTTAAAATGCATTTTTTATTGTGAACTTAATCATCAACAAACACAAGCATTTCAATATACACAGAAAAAAGAAAGGCCTTGTATAAGCAACTGAAAACTTTTGCTCTATATGCTTAATTTGTTAAGGGAGTATATATAGTTTCTGGACAAATAATTTCAAGTTTTCAATATATTACACCAATAAGAGAAGATATAAATGATCCAGAAGAATTCTACAGATGAGAAAATAGGATATTCCTATTTAAATTTAACAAAATCTGGCCAGCTTAATGGTGATCAAATTTTAAACCTTACTTTCATAATGATTTGGCAATATTTAATTTTAATAATATGCAGATTTTTAAATTTCATGCTGTTTCGTGGGATCCAGGATCAGTAGTCTCCAAATGGTGCTATATAACTAGGAATCATAGGAAAATAGGGTCTTAGAAGAATCAAAATTAATAGGTAACTCAAAAGTCATGCCAGGATACATGTGGGGATGTTTAGGGCATAACACAACATCAGCAATTATTTATGGACAAGAAGAAATGCAAAGGGCATTATTAAGGAAATAGATATGTAAACTAGAATTGGTTGGTCAAAGTAGTGAGAATAAAAGTTATCTTAATGCATGAGAACTAATAAAAGATCAGAAGGGTAAGCTCTCCTGTGTATTGGGTGTATGCTCTGTGGAAGATTTATGAAAGAACATAGAGAAAAAGTCATACAGTATGAGAAGCATAGATTAAGCCTATCTCCATTCTTAGTTTGGTGGAGAAAATACCCTTATGATTATGAGATAATAGATTAGGGCAAGAAAAGATTATTTAATATGAATGTATATGTGGATTAAATATGTTTTTTAAAAAACTCTATAGATAATAAGTGCCTACCATGTGCCAGGCACTGGGGTTACAAAGATGAAAAATTATATAATCCTTATCTGTAAAGAACATATATTCTATGAGGGAAACAATACATTAACAGGTAAGTATAGAGTACGATAAGGGCCTACGAGATATCCAAAGTTTTCAAGGAAAATTTGAAGAGGGAGAGAATGGCTTTATCTGAGAGCCATTGTAGTGGAGGAAAAGAGGGTGACGGGGAACTATTCTTTGATTTTTCTTTTTTTACATGCAAATGTTCATAAAAAGCTGTTTGTAAATGAATTAAAAGGAGATTCTTGTACATATGTATGTGTTGTTTTATCTAACTGTCAGACATTAAACATTTGCCTGACAAACTAAGAGGATTGAAGAAACATTTCTCTTGGGTGATATTTCAACTGTAAATAAGATGTAATAGAATAAAACTGACATTAATTAAATATTTCTACCTAATGTTAGGATTTCTGTGATATAATCAAAGAATCCAAACACGTGTACTCTTCTGATATTTTTTCTTACAGTTTAGGGCCAACTTCACTTCAGCACGAGATTTTTTTTTTTTTATGCTATCTTAGTGAATGAAATCCTTTATGAATAATGTGTGCTTGACACTTGAAACATATTCAGTTCAAGGTCAGATAATGGCAGTAGCATTTAATAGCTCTGAATATATTTTTTGAAATCTCTCTTTAACAGAAAGCAAGTAACCTTGTAATAGTTATTACAAATATGCCTGAAAAATTATGCCAATTAAATGTGACTTGTTTATGTGGTGTCCTGCACCAAGGACATGCTTAAAGTCCTGATTCAAGATAATTTAATTCATAAAATATTCCTACTGTGTGCAGAGATTTATGCCAGATGCTAGAGAAGTAAAAAATTTAAATGAGACAGTTCTTTCTTTCATTTAATTTAGAGTTTTTTAGAACTGGCAAAATGCCTGGTATATAATATGGGCTTAATAAATGTTTGTTGGTTGATTGATAGGGTGATACGTCATATGCACAAATAACAACAAAAAGCACATGTAAGTGCACAAAGTGGTATGTAGCATCTGAGACTCAGGGTTCTGATCTGAGTTCTCCTATTCCACTTAATCAATACATGTTTAACAAGTTAATGAATAAACTATGAAGGATTTAGTATAAAATTAATTAATTTCCTGTACTCTATTAGTAATTATTATTATTAAAATCTATTGTAAGCTATTAGCTTAAGTACTCTTTTTAGTTATTAGCTATTAGTTTTTTTTTTTCCTTAGTATACAAGCAAGTTTTAGTGGACTTCTTCAAAAAAGTGTCAGAGGTTCCTTTTTGTCTTCATGATAAGTCACAACTGTGACCTATTATAACAAAGTCCAAACTCTACATTTCCATTCAAGGCCCTTCATATTCTTGGCCCAACTTAACTCTCCATTCTTATCTTGTATCATTTTTAAGAATGGCTTAAACCTTAAGATTACCTCAGTATACTTTGACAGTAAAGCCAATAACTTAAGGGAATTTATAAAAAATAAAAAAAAGCATTATTCTCTTTGTTGTCAGTGTTTCCTAACTGGTAAACAGTGCGGTAACATTGCAGAGACTGAATACTGGCTATTTGGGGCTGGGACAAATTGAATTGATGAAGAGAGGATTATAATAAAGGCAGAGGAGGAAGAAGCCTTGGGAAAAATAGTAATGGAATTATAATTACTGCGTAGAGACAAACAACACATTGACCTCCTTATATGTGTATGTATAAACATATGTATATATACTTACACATTTATATGTGTGTATTATGTATATATATATATAGTATATATACGTATATAATTGACTGCTATGTAATAACAATGATGACGTGTTACTATTAATAATAGTAATCAGATCATATTTTATAGCACTTTAAGATTCACAAAGCCCTTTCTATGAGTAAAGGACATATACCACTTAATCCTTATCATATCCAGTGTGGTAGGTAGTGTTATCACCATTTTTTTCTCAGATGAGAAAACAGGCTCATAGATTAAATGACTTGGATGAGGTCACATAGCTAGTAAATATCAGGGCTGATACTGAATTTTAGGTCTTCTTTGGATCAGAGTCTAGCACTCTACATTATATATACCCTACCTATGAATATAATTTTTCACCTATATATAAATACATATGGAATATGTGCTTTGTCTAAATTATTTTAAGGAGGGAATACCTGCTTTTTCCAGAACCTTGTCATTCCCCTTTTGGATAGCCCTAATTATAAGGAAGCTTCGTCTTACACCATGCTACTCATTGTTCCTGTTTTGTCCACTGTGGCTAAGAAGAGAAAGCATAATCTTTCTGTAGCCTTTCTAATTCTTAAAGAGAGCCATTGGTGACACCTTCCTCCCCTAGCTCCTTGAATATTCTCTGATGAAGGCTAAACATCCCCAATTCCTTCAATCAGTTTTTATATGCCATATTTTAAAATCCTCTCACCATCCACATGTATTAGGTAGGTAAATAAATGCTTGTCATGTAGTTGGCCCTTATTACATATATTCTGCAGCTGCTTTGCCTGTAATGTTTAAATATTAAATTTGGTTAGTGGGAGTTTCCTACGCTGGTATTTCCCACTTCTGGC
Source organism: Notamacropus eugenii (assembly GCF_028372415.1). Classification (NCBI taxonomy): domain Eukaryota; kingdom Metazoa; phylum Chordata; class Mammalia; order Diprotodontia; family Macropodidae; genus Notamacropus; species Notamacropus eugenii. Next base: position 256,276,177 of record NC_092873.1, on the reverse strand, counting down.
AAAATGAGCTAAGGCTTGTCACTAGGAGTTCACTAATTGCTTGACCAGTTTTGCCCTAATGAGAATCTTCTTAAAGCATAACTTGAAGTATGCCAACAAATGAGAAGATTGTCATGTTTGAAAGAACTGATTTCAATGTTTCCAGGGCCCCCAAGAAAGACTTTTTATGATGGCCCTGTGAGACCATACAGTTAGAAGTTACTGACCTATATGGCACCTGGATTTGATCCTAGATAACAGGTTGACTTCCCCTGCTTATGGAAGAGAGACTGGATTTTGGAGTGACTGCACAAGAATCCTAGCCAACAACTATTGGAGGTACTACCGTTGTGAATGGAAGCTCTCAGGTTATATCCTTTCATTTTCACATGAATATTCCAGTACCTTGTAAAAAAAATGTCTAGCGCTCTTGAACAGCCTGTGAATAGTGTCTTTATTGTATTACTATAGCCTGACCTTTTTATTTTACTATATACAAAAGATTCTAACCTGGGATCCATGGATCCCCAAAGGATCTGTGGAAAGATTTAGTCATCTGTGAACGTGAATGAGGAAGGATATGTGTAGGTGTGTGTATATACACACATATATCTGTGTGTATACATATGCATATATACATATATATGTATGTATATATGTATATATTCACTAATATCTAATTGGAATTTAGTATTTTATTTAATTATTTAAAAACACTTTTTTTTTTCTGAGAGATGTTTCAGTCTTCACCAGAAGGGATCCTTGACAACAAAAAGATTTAAGACCTGCTATAATCTACTTTGTTGTGCTGACAGCTTTCCAGAGGCAGCCATATGAAAGCTGTAGACATGTGATACTTGCATACACAATCACTAATGCAAATTTTTGAAATTCAAAGACTAATCTACTTACTGTTTTTGATAGCAGGAATAGCGCTGAATTAGGAAATAGACTCCTGGATGCTCTCTGTGTGACATCTTGCCAATGGCTTGCCTAAAATGTGACCCTAAAATGAAACACAAATCATAACATGTTTCTGGACCAGGGTAGAATGTGATAGAAATATCACCTACTTAGATTCTGAATAGTTGGCCTCCCAAAGCAATTTGATACAGCAAGAGAATGCTGTTGACAAATATAACTGTAACAGACATTTATTAAGGACCTCCTGATTGCAGTTCACTGAGCTAAACACAGAGGCGGAGAGTTCAGAGGAGACATGGAGTCATTGGAGAGGAGGAAAGATACTTGAAGCATCAACTTAGAAAACAATGCAAGGAGTTTATTGAGGAAGAGCTATGCCTCTTGCCCTATGTACCATTCCCCCCTCCATTAAGCACGTATATTGGAACTAAAGCAAGCTTTCTAATTCTCCAAAGTGTATACTATTTTCCTTTATTCTAGAAGTCACAGTTTTATTCATGTTAATTTACTGCTATAATTATTATTTTAATTAGCATGTCTCCTTTTTTTTATTATTTGGATTTTATCTTTTCTCTATTCTTGCTAATCCAAAAAAAACACACCTCCTCATATACCTTAATCAATATGCTAGTTAAAAAATTAAAGTTTATTGATAACAGCTTGACTCCCTGGTTTTATTGGCCATTGTTTCAGAGTTCTCCTGGAGTCAACCAAATGGAGAGATGATACAGAGAAAGAAAACAATGTAAAATTATCAGTGTGTAGACTTTTCCACAGCTGGTTTCCTGTCCATAAGGATTGTTACACAACCATGGCCAAAAAACAAGCTGCTTCAGGCACTGAGATATGACAGTCCCACATTTATAAAACCTTGACAGAGTCAAGGTCATAAAATAATGAGTGGCCATAAGCTTTCTTATCTGAAACTTTATTAGTTGAAAGAAATATTTGTGCTGGAAGGATTTATTGATTGCAGAGGTTTCTTTACACTGTAATGTTAGTGTTATATAAACAAGAGGTCACTGTGAGGTTTTCTGCCATTTTTTTTTTCCTTTTTGGAAAAAAAACCCAATTATTTTATTATTTGGCTTTCTAATGTAACACAGACTCATGGCTTAATTCACATTGTCTTGAGTTGTTCTGTCTTTGGGAAGTTGTTTAAGTTTTGAGAAAGAAGTAACATCCTTAGTCTAATACTATATTATTTATGTCTAGCACCAGGTGAAATAAGCATGTACAGTCTCACAAAAAAAAAATTACCTTTTTTTTTTGTCCTGTTAAGGCCTTGCTACCTTCTTAAGAGCTCACATACAACTTGAGATCACTTTTGTTCGTGATGAACTTATTCTGAATCAGACACCTAGGTAACAGTAAACTCACTTTGTTTTGAAAGTTGCCTTTTCTACCATGGAGTTAATGTGTTATTTGAAATAATAATGATGATGATATTAATGATAATGATTATGCCAAAATATGCTTTTCCATTAAACAGCTATTAATTTAATGTTGACTGTGTGAAAAGTACAGTATTACATGCAGACATGTTTTTGTGTTCACAGGCCTCATAATCTTTTAAGAGGGTTAAGTCCAATAAAAATAATTCAAAATAAAACATGATTAATGCATTAGAAAAAGATAAACACAGTGCTAAAGGAGGTTGTTGTGTTTTGTCCTTCATTCTTGAAGAGGATCATGACATCAAGATGATGACATGACTTACAGTTGACTTTCTTTTGAGTGAGGGAGGGCTGTGCAAGGTCACCAACCTCACTTTCTTCTCCTGAGCCATCTGGGTCCAGTGATCTGATATTCATCAGGATGACTGGAGATGGTCCAGGATGCAATGGGAGACCTTAAAGGAAGACAGGAAAAGGGAAACTACTTCTTTTTGGGAATATGAGCAAGGCTTTGGGGAAGAAGTGATATATGGCATGGCTCTTGCAAGACTGGTATAAGGAGTTTTTGTTGTATTCTTAGGCATGAGGGCCAGTTTGAGCTATATTAGCACAGAGAAAGGAGCTTGTGGGATATATTCAGCAGGCTATAAGTGATACAATTTGGCTGTCTTCCAGAGTATATGGGTGTGATAGAGGGCTAAAAGGGTAGCTAAGTGACACAGTGGGTAGAGCATTGGGTTTAGAATCTGGAAGATGTATCTTCATGAGTTCAGATATGACCTCAGACATTTATTAGACATGTGACCCCAGCAAGTCACTTAACCCTGTTTGCCTGGGTTCCTCAAACTGAGCTGGAGAAGGTAATGGCAAACCATTCTAATATCTTTGCTGAAAAAACCCCAAATGGTGTCACAAAGGATCAGAAAAAACTGAACAACAACAGGCTAGAAGGGTAGGTTGTTACCTATTTGTGTAGATCTTTGAATGCCATACTATTGTGTTCGCATTTTAACTAGTCGTTCCTGGGTAACCACTGGAAGTTTCTGAGTAGTGAAATGGTATGAATTTAACAACTGCCTGATGTTTTTGTCTTCTTTAGGGCTTTTAGCATTTTTGTTAAAATACTTTGATACTCTGCATTCTTTATACTAATATTACTGAGATGTAGTCTTAGAATGTTATAATTTGAATACTCAGCAACAATAACTGCTATGTATTGAAATTAATGTTGTTGAGATACTAAAAACTAAGTACAATACATACCTAAGTATAGACATAGATATACATTATAAAAAGGAGGAAAAGTAGAACAAATTATTTTGGAGAATAACTGGTGAGGGAAAAAAATCCATTCTTTTATAATTAATCTAGTTGTAGTCAGATATTTCACATCCATTGTATCTACTTTTTATCCCATTTATTGAATTCTACTTAGACTTCTTCTGAAGTATAGTAAGACTGGCTAAGGAAGCTTTTGTGAAACTTCACTAAGCTTCTGAAAGATTTCTGTAGATTTATAGATATGGAATAAAAAAAAAACCAAGTTGAAATAGAGGACTTTTAAATGTAAATGGGAAAGATGTAAGGTTGTGAGCTTTTTTATAAGGACTTTCTTTCTGCCTCTGAGCTGAATGCACTTTGAAGTATGGATTATGGCACCAAAAAAAAAAGTGCATATTTTAACATGTTATTTTTTATCCTGGTTCAGTGTAGTACATTGTTTCTAAAAGGCCAATATATCAGATTATTCCTGTGACTAGATATTGACAAAACTAGAGTTAATCAGTATACTGGACTAGGCATATGGATTTTTCGGAGTCTGTATATCTTTATGATGTTGTTTTCTGTCTCTTAACATTTTTCACTTTCCCTAATGGTGCCACCGCATGCTCTTTCTTTAGGTTGTTATTGATTAGTATAAGCATTTTTTAGTTGTACTACCTGTCTTGATTTTTTATCAAGTCTCCTTATAATACATACCTAGAGTGCCTCACATCTTTTCTTTTTAAACAATGCTGTCTTGACATTTTAGTCTGTAATTGTTATGTAAATACTGAGACCTCTCTTTTGTTACATTGGTTCTTCTAAGGTATCATTGCAGATGGCGTGTAATGATATTTCACTGTCTAATTGGTTTTCTCCTGTCCTTTTCACACTGGGTACATGTGTGTTCAATGTCTAACCACTATGTAAAGGGAAAGCGCCTGGCACCTTCTGACCTCTGCCTTACTTGCTTGGTACTATACCTTATATACCTATTTTTTAATGAATAAAAAAACCACATTTATTAAGTTTTTTTATTATGTGTCAAGTATCAGTGATACAAATAGAAAAACAGAGACAGTACTTGATCTCAAGGAATTCATATTCTCATGGGGAAACCAACATTTTAAGGTTTCATCTTCAAGTCAGATGAAAAAGTCTCGTTGTTCTTAGGTACAGCAGCAAAGCAGACAGTAATGAACCTTCCTTAATGACATTCCCACTGAGAAAACCATGACCCTTTCTTATGTTGACTCATTTTACAGTGCCAGGAATATTGATGCTGAGAATGTTCTGTTCCATGTCTCCAGTGGTCGGGGCTATTGCAGAGGTCAGGGAAGCAGCGTTGCTAGTCCAAAGGGGTAGGAAGCACTTATATAGTACTGACTGGGTGCCAATCACTGTATTAAACACGTTAAAGTTCTCATGTCATTTGATCTTCACAATGGTCCTACAGCGTAGGTGCTATTATCCCTATTTTATGGTTGAAGATGATATTGATGATGGCAAACAGACATTTAGTGATTTGCCCAGGGTCACACAGCTAGTAAATGTGTTAAGTGGTATTTCAACTCTGGATTTCTTGCCTCCAACCCAGCGTTCTGTCCACTATGATCCATAGCTGCTTTAACTGGTAGTGGTGAATCAGTAACTGGAGCTGGTGGTAGAGGTGATGACAGTACTTTGATTAGCCTGGTGCATGCTATCTCTTGTCAGCCAATAAAAATTCATATAATGCCTATTCTTATAAACCAGGCACTGTACTAAATGCTGGGGATACAAAGGGAGGTAAAATACAGTCTGTGTCTTTGAGGAGCTCATGGTCTGATGGAGGAGACAATATGCAAACAACTGTGTACAAACAAGCTATACACTAGATAAAAGGGAAATAATTAACTGAGAAAAGAATCAGGAAAGATGAGATTTTAGCTACAACCTGAAAGAATCCAAGAGTCAGAGGTGAGGAGGAAAAGCATCCATACATGAAGGACAGCAAGTAAAAATGCCTGAAGATGGAACATGGAGTATCTTGTCTGAGAAATAGCAGAGAGGTCAATGTCACTGGATTGAAGAATACATTGGGGAGAAGAGACCGTATAAGGTATAAGACTGGACAGGTAGAGATTATGAATGGCTTTGAATTCCAAACAGAAGATTTTATATTTGATTCTGGAGGAGATAGAGAACCATTATAATTTATTGAGGAGGCATATGATGTGGTTAGACAGACATATCCTTCACAAAGATCACTTTTACAGCTTAGTAAAGGATCGACTAGAGTGGGTAGAGACTTGTAGCAGGTAGACCAACCAGCAAGCTATTGCAATAATCTAGGTGTGAGGAAATGAGGGTCTGTACTATGGTGGTTTTAGTGTTCAAGGAGAGAAGGGAATGGTGTAAGGGATGTTAGGAAGGTAACATCTTTCTCTCAGAGCATATGCTGTTTCAGCTAGATTGTATTGCTGGCCACATGGGCAGCATCTGGTCACCAGCTGGTGAGGATGACTGGCCCTTTCTTCACAAAGGTTGCCTCCTAGATGATGGCTATCGGACAGGAAGCAGGGCTAGTCATCTTGGAGGTGATACTATTGTTGATGTCATTGGCCTTATCTGCTGTCATTTATTCCTTTCTGTTGAAGCAACATTCTATTAGCTAATCTTTCAAGGGCTATTCTGTCTTTGCTGTTGTAATTTCTGCTTCTTTAAATGTCATTATGTTCAAAGCAGCACAGATCAATATATGTCTAATGAGGATCTATCCTTTCTGGCATCAAAAGATATATGAAGCAGAGCATATATATCTTTGAAGAAAGTACTATGTCAAAAGATAGATGTACTCAGGTAAAATAAAATGACTAGTACTCCAGAAGACAGATCCTCTGGGTAGAGAAGGTGTGGGGGTTAACAGATACCGGATATGTAATACGTTGACAGACATAGTTGTGATTTCGGTTCATTTGGCTTGGTTATTTTTCTTTATTACATATACTGGAAAAGTACAGTGACATGAATAAAATAAAGATATCAACAAAACTTTTTAAAAAATAAGCCCAAGGTGAGTATTTTGTTGTATTGTGTACATACAATGTATATATGCATTTATGAGTAAATGGATGTATATGTATATGTACACACATATATACATATGTGCACACAAAACAAAAAAAAAACCTTACCTTGGGTTCACTTTAAAAATGTGTTTATGTGTGTGTGTGCATAATATGTATATATGTATGCCTGTATATACACATATGTATGTGTATATATACACATATATGCATATATTTATGTGTGTATATATATTTGCATAGAGAGACAAAGAGAGTAAGAGAGATAGAAACAAAGACAGCAAATGAAGGATGATTAGACTTTGGACAGGTAGATGAGAGTAAAGAAAATTCCGGATTTCTTTTTGAATTTTTTACTAACCCTAGAGACATTTCCAAAATCTCTTCTTAGTTCTCTTTGCATTTACACTGCCAGAATAGTCATTTGCATATAATATTTTCTGAGTGGCCGCCCCAAGCACTTAACATTCATTCCTTATGAAGAAATCAGAGCCTCTTAGAAGATGGGGAACAAACTCTCACACCATGCAATTTCCCAAACGCAGGATAGCCTGTTCTCTTTTTCCTGATCAATTATAGATGTGAATCATTTTTTGGTTTCAGTGGCCATCCAAGATATATAGTTTGGAATTCTAATTCATTTGGTCTGCTAATGCAACTGCATGCCATATTCTAGGCAATAGGCATTCTTCATCCATTTGGGTTTTCTTATGTGGATTGTTAGACTGATACATGGTTGTGTATCCATCTGAGGTGATGCTTCAGTATTCTGGGGTTTAACGTAATCAACAAAGTATCATTTACAAACATGTCCATCACATGCTTTTTTGTATTTTTTAAACAAATTTTGTTATTATTTATACTTCTTATATAAAAGTTGATTGTCACCTTAACTTTAATCTACACCTAGTAAATGAAAATTAATTAAACTTGAAAAGTAGCTATTTTTATAAGTTGTGATGCAATCTTTGATTAAACTGGAAAAAACCCATAACACTGGATAAAAACTGTCCACTACCTTCTTGGGTTATTCATTATTTTATTTGTACTAAAGACTGCATATCAATTTACCGTATTTGACTATAAGGTGTTATACAGAATACTTAGTTGCCAAATTATTATCAAAAGGGAAATAAAATAGACGATGTTAATCAGGGCCTCCCCAGCGTAAGCAACTTGTCATCTGCCCAGCACTACCACTGCTCAACATCTCCCCAGGGGGGGTGAAAAAATCCCCCCCCTGACCTCGACCACCAAAGGCCATGTGCTACTCCCAAGGTAAAGGAGAATCAATCCGAATCAATCCACTTAGTCCTGGGACTCTACTCTGCTGTGGAGGCACTTGTGGAGGAGTCAGTGAAAATTTACATAACCCACTTTATTTAGTAATCCCCATTGCTACTGAAAGATACATTTTATCTTCTGGATTATGGCTCCACTCAATATCCCTTTGCCTTCTAGATCAAAACTCCCTTTCTTGACCTAAAGAGAGAGAGAGAGAGAGAGAGAGAGAGAGAGAGAGAGAGAGAGAGAGAGAGTGTGTGTGTGTGTGTATTTGTATCTCCCTATTAGAATATGAACTCCTTGTAAATTAAGACTATTTCCTTTTTTTCTTTGTATCCTTAGCACCTGGCATAGCTTTTGGCATGTAACGAGCTGTTAAATGATTCCTTGGTGATTGATTTTTAGATTTGCATAGGCTTCAATATAGTGAATATTCTATGTGAGTATTTTAAAATTAATTTTAGTGGTCATTATTTCCAGTGTTGGTGATCTTATTCATTCATTCATTCATTCATTTATTAGTGGATTAATCTAGACCTGTAATTTCATCAATGTAAGAAGTTCTGGAGAAAGAAACTTCCTATACCAGTAGAGATCTCTATCTCTCCTGCAGTTTATGTAGTGTTACACAGTTTCCATAGTCACAAAGGGGTTAATGATATGCTCAGAGTTCTGCAAACAGTATGTATTAGAAATCGTTCTTGAACCTAGGTTGGCTTTATTCTAAGAATGGCTGTCTGTTCAATACACCCCATTGCTTCCTCATATTAGTTGTTAATAATAGTGACTACATTCTTTGAATTGCTAAAAGCAACCATTTTCTTCATTTATGTAAACTTCTTCAATCTGGTTTAAGTTCTTTATTTTATGGCATTTTAAAAATTTTACAGAGCTGTGTGTATGAATTCTAGATAATTTATATTTTTATGAATGTATTTTTTAAAATTCCTTGAACTAAAAAGGTAAGGTAAAGTGTGAATGTGTGCTTGTGCATCTCTGGAACTATCAGTCAAGATTTTTTTTTTTTTGGTGCAACTCAAGGGAGTTCTTTTGAAAGTCAAAAAAGGGAACTCTGCTGCTCTGTGGAAAAGGAACCAAGATCTGGCCTAAGATGAATATTGACTTCCTATGAGTCCCAAGTGTGATATGGGAACCACTTATGCCTCTGAATTTTCCTTATCATGAAGCCACTTAGTTTGAATGTTTCTAAGGTCAGTGGCATACTCCATGGGATTATAATGTATTCTTCTTGTCTCCACTACAAGACAGTCAATGTAGCTGCAAGCTTTAAGGGCTAGGCCTTTTTTTTTCCTCGTGGAGGTAACATTTTGGGGCACTTAAAATAAGTCATCATAGTGCCTTTAGAGATAAAAAGCTTCCCTGTAGAAAAGATGGCACTTATGATATACTCGAAACATTATCTCATGAAGTCCCAGAGAAAGACATTCATTTGACTTCAGCAAAAGAAGCACATCATCAGCTTACTGAGTGTTCCCCAGTGCAATGTAAATTCTCCATACAGAATAGCAGAGTAATTCTCTTAAGGGACCTGTAGGAAAACCTATACGTGTTGCCATAGTTGTGATGAAATGCTTCTACATTATTTTATATTTTGAAGTTTATCATCATCAACAAGCTTTTTATTCATTAAATACCTTTTTTGCATGGGGAGTGAGTGATCATACTCCTTAGAAGCTTCCAATTGAATATCTAAATTGGTGCTTCTAAATCACAATTCATTTCTCTATTCTTATCTTTCATAAGAGGAAACAGATACAAGAGAAGAGGGTTAAGTCATTATTCAGTTTTCTAAGAAAGGAGATTGCTTGGTATAATGGGAATAGTGCTGTTTTTGGTATCAGAGTCTAAGGACCTGGCTAAGTACCTGTGTGTGCATTCTTGGACAAATTGCTTTATCTTACTGTGCCTAGGCTTCCTCATCTGTTTTTACAGAGAAAATTGGAAGGAGTGATCCTTAAGGTCTACTTTCAGATCTCTGGATCCATAAACCTAAATGAATGCCAAAATAGAGCTTCAGTCCAAGTCTTTTTTTTCTATCAATTACTTGAAATTTCTCTATTTTACTGAATGACTGTACCTAAATATGTATTATAGTGAACTGAACCTTGCATGGCAGATATGGTTTGAGGGAAACTGTGTTTTATATTTCATATATCATTAGAGCAGGGCTTCTTAGTCTGAAGCCTGTGAACTTAAAAAAATGTGTTGATAACTATACTTAGGTACAATTGGTTTCCATTTCAATCTTATGCATTTTATTTTATGAATTTAAAAAACTATGATGAGAAGGGGCCCATAGGCTTCAAGAGACCGTCAGAGGGGAGCATGACACACATATAAAAGGTTAAGAAACCCTGCTTTAGAGAAATATATAATTCCACTGGATCAAAACTGGGTTGGGCTAGATAATCTCTAAAGCCCCACCTCTTAAAATTTAATGATTCTCCATATAATACTATGATCCTGCGATAGCCTATTTATATGACTTTCTAGTTTTGCATGATACCAGCATCATACCCCATGAGACCCTAGCAAGTGATGATTACTTTTTGTATGAATTCATTTCAAGGTTCATGGAATTGCAGACCTTGCAAGTAAATGCACTATAGATATCTAAATATCTTTGGCTTTACAGATGGGAGGGAAGGCATTTTAATTTAATCTTGTAGGGAGGACCAAGACTTCATTGTTTTTAGGAAAGTATGAAGGTGGCATGGAAGCAGTTATGTAGTACAGTGCAGGGAGCTTCAGACCTGGGGTCAGGAAGACTTGAATTCAAATCTAGCTTCACACATTCACTAGCTGTGTTACACTGGTCAAGTGACTTCACCTCTGTTTGCCTCAGTTTCCTCCTCTATACAATGGGGATAATAATATTACCCACCTCCCAGAGCTGAGTGAGGATCAAACAAAATAATAATTGTAAAGTGCTTTACACAGTGCCTAGCACACAATAAACTTACATATATATTAGTCATTATTATTATATTAATTAAAGTGCCAGTCTCCCTTTCTAGCCTTATTAAGTGAAATGAATCACATCCTAGGAGTGATTCCCATGGAATGGCTAGAAGAATTATGGGAGCTAAAAGGAATTTACTCACTTTAATTCAAATAGTAGATTGAATGCAAGGAGCAGGAACCTAAAACAAGAGAGCTAAAAAGGGTTTCTTTGGCTGGCTGTTGAGTACTTTGGTTGTGGGTCTGAATTATAGAAAAGCTAATTTAGCCTCTGAGATTGTCAGAGTGTGTGAAAGCAGATAGACTCCCAACCTCTACAAGCTTCATAAAAGTTATAATTTAACAAGCAACAACAACCGTAAATAACTAACAGAGAGCAGTTCAGACACAGGCAGAAAACAGTGCAAAAGAAATAATAAATAGTCTGACAGGAGACTTTCACCCTTACCACCCCCACACCCCAGGCTTGTCCAGTATTTGATAAAACAATTAATAGCATAATAGCATCACCAAAACAGTAGCTGTGTTTAGGGATGCTTTAAGGAAGAAAGGGATATTAGTGTTCCAACAGGGACACTAAAACTGTCCCAGTGGGAATGTCTTCATTGGAATTTAAGTCATGATAGTGTCCCATGTTTTCTGATTATTTGGGTTCTTTATATGTGTCATCTCCCACATGTGTTGCCCTTTTCTCTTAAGTTCCTTGACTGTGAATATCCCCTCTCCCATTGATTGTGTCTCCTGAGTAACTGGGAGAAATTTTCCTCATCCTTTATTTTGTTTTATGGTTTAAGTCAACTTATTTTGCTTTGAGTTACGTTGTGTCTTCTGTTTAGTTGGTTAACAAAAATAAAAATTGGGTCTTATTACGTGTTATTTTGAGAAACCACTGAACCAAAGCATTCATTGAGCCTGGATAACTTTTAGTATGTCCATGACTATGGAAAAGTCTATGTCATTGTTGCTAAATTATTCAAGAAAAAAGTACCATGAAACCCCACAAAATTTGACCCTACTTGTCATCCCATGATCCTCTCTCAACTAACTAGATGAAATTTTTTTTGGAGAAAAAATATTTGAATTAATGTGTTATAAGCAATAGATATACTTCTGAAAATACTGCACATAGCTTGTTACTGAGAAAAAAAGAGTTGGAGAAAAGAAAAGGTGGTTACTCAGTCTTGCCTCTAATGTGTGAGGATTTGTGAGTTAGATATCAGAGAAAGGGAAGAGAGTTGCCACCTTGAGGCTATTCACCAGAAATTCTTAAACATTTTTTTTTACTACTGTGAAAATAACATGTTGACTACATAGATATCTACTATATAGCATGTATCCCTACCTAACTCCAACATAGCTGTGTATGAAGTAACATGGAGGAATTTTTATGTTGGATATGTAGCAGAAAAGTGATTGTAATACAAACAAGAGTAAATAGTGTTATAGTATTAACCATCAGCCCTTCTGTCTGTTCTCACTCCATTTAATATCCTAAAACATTCATTGAATTGAACCACTGTGTGTGTGGTTCCATATTAGTCACCTGGTGCTGTATTTTAAGATCTTATTTACACGTGACATCAGTAGTTCTCCAACATGTTTTTCTCACAGCGTAAGAGTCTGAAGTGAGGAATGACAGCATGCTGAACAAGTAAGATGGCAACGCTGTGGGAGAAACTGGAGATCCCCACATGTACACTTTCCCTTTGATGAGAGCAGCTGTTTCTGTTGATTTCTCTGAGTTCAAGTTCTTACCTGTTTTAGGGTTAGTGTGGAAGTGTAATAGGCAAGTTTTGTTTATTTGGGTATTACTCTACTTATGCTACATGTACTAGGTAAGTAAAATGTTTGTCAAAAAATTGTTTATGAATTTTCCTTTCTCTATAATAATTTAATATCGAAAATTTTGTGGAGAAACTTGTGACTTACCACTGTATTGAAGCATACTCTATGAAGGCCCCTGCACTGTGTAGTAAATAGTGTCAGCTTTCTAGTAGTTCCTACTATTAGGAATATTCTTCTTTGCCTATACGTAGGCTTCCTAACTGACACAGAGAAGATTCATTTTCTCTTTTCTGTAGCTTCCTAACTGTATGCTAAAAAATGTGTACTTAGAGAGGCAAAGAGCAGTTAGGTGGTAGAGTGCATAAAGTACCAGATCTGGAAGTTAGGCAGGCTCCTCTTTGTGAGTTCAAACCTGGCCTTAGATCCTTACTAGCTGCCTGACCTTGGGCAAGTCAGTTATCCCTGTTTGTCTTATTTGTAAAATGAGCTGGAGAAAGAAATGGCAAAGCATTCCAATATCTTTGTCAAGAAAACCCTGAATGGGTCAGGAAACATTGGACACAACTGAAAAGACTAGACAACACCAACAGGAAGGTGAACTGAATGTTATTTTCAAGAATATACTCTTAACTTAAACCATTTACTGTTTTACTGCACTAAACTGATGAAAATCATTTAGATATCTTTAAAATTTTTGTTTTGTTTTTGAATCATAACTTTCCCATTTCTATCATACCTTGGAAAAGGTTAGAACCACCTCAAGAGCCATTTTAATTAGACCCCCTACAAAGACATGGGCATATTTCTATCTTCTCTAGGAAAGAAAAGCCCTTGCTATGAGATGCTAGTGGTTAGTAAGAACCACACGGTTAATGATAGTATGAATAGTTCTTATATAGAATATAGAGATAGAGATGTCTAGGATGAAAATCCAGTCTGGTAGGGGGATCCAAAATGGCTTGATTATAAGACTCAAAGTATGGTAATAAATTTTTTTTTTAATTCAACAGATATTTATTAGGTAACTCCAAGACAGTGGGGATACAAAGACAAAAATCACATTTTCACAATAATAATACCCTTGTACTTGAACCTAGGGAGGGGGTCTTATTTTTTCTGTAAGATCATCTTCCATGCCCTTATAGATATAAAGTTTTTAAAATGCAGTACAAAGGATGCTGTAAACAAAAGTCATGTTGATTAGAAAATTTAATAAGTTCAGGACCTTTTTTCATTTGTCTCATATCCCTGAAACTTCTTCATAATTTTTCTGTGGCCAGAAATCCAATAAGTCAAATAAATGCTTACATGACTGATCAATATATATATATCACTAATCTGAGGAATATTCAGCTTTGTAGAAATAATATGGATTAGTTTTGTCTTTGGCAAAAGGCAAAAGAAATATTTTCATTAACATCTCTTAAAAATGCTCGTTTTAAATGCTGAATTATGCTATATTAAAGTGTTTTTACGGGTGTGGGAACTTGTGAGAGTAATTTCCCCCAAAATACTATTCTAGCACTACACTGGCAAAACAAATAGATTAATGAGGGCAGGTGAAAGAAAGGGGAACAGGAGGATACTTAAGGCTATTTTAAGAATCCTGCAGTCTTCTTTGCCCTACTTTAGGGGATCTAAGAATTACATTCAGTCTAGTAAACCTGACTTTTTTCAGTAAAATGGTTTTAAGTCTGAGCCTTAGCTTAAAATGTGGATTTTTTAATCTTTTTTTTGCTTATTTTCTTCCCTCCAACTCAAATGTCAGTCATATAGCCATTTTATAATAAATTTCATAAACACATCAGAGAAGGACTGATTCCTTGCATGTTAAGGTAATCCTTTAAAGGTCTTCATCTAACCAATGTGAGCCTCTGAGATAAGGTATTGGGAGGATGGTTTTCTTTTTTTTTTTTCAAAAACGCGAAGGAATATTTTGAGAGTAGTCTTTGAAGTTTGACTTCCTTTCTCTTTTGGTCTCTGACTTGCCAAAGCAGACTCTCACTTACAAAGTATTTGGAACATTGATGCCTTGGTTAATTAGTTTGACAAGGAAAAGAGATTTGGAATTTCTGTTGTTCAGCAGTGTGCAGTGCTGGAACATCACAGTGAAATTTGGGAAGACAGATTTATGTATCACGAAACTTATGGGGCTCAAAGACATTAACATTTTAGAACAGGCTAGTTAAAAGATGGGGGAGTAAGACATGACATGTATGCTGTTATTATTTTCAAATGTTGGCTGTTAGCAATGTTTATATAGGAAGAGATGATTTAGTTACCTATGGGCCAGATTGTCTCAATTTTAAATCAAATACATTATGTATGCATTTTAGGTAAGTATATGTGTATAAATGTGTACATTTGGATGTATATATGTGTGTCTACATATATATTTATAAATGTGTGTTTGTGAAATTTTTATGTTTGTGAAATATTTGTAAAGTTTATGTATACATCCATATATGTCTATATATATGTCGAAGGAGAAAGAGGGGAGCATAAGAAAGCATATATTCAGCGATAGAGTATATGTTTATGCATTTTTTGTATGGGCATATACACATACAAATACAAAAATATCACACCTTTTTTTCCCCTCTCCTACCCTGTGGTACAAGATACTACTAACAAATGATTGACTTATATAGATAAACTTGTCAAAAGAAATAAATCTATAGTGCCATTGACTTTTTTTTTTTACCTAAAGCTAAAACAAAGGATTAAGTAAAACAAAGCTAAAACAACCTAGCCATAACTTAGCAAGAGGCAAATATGATATAATATTTGGAATCATAGAAAGCTGGTTGGAATCCTGACTCTGCCAATTACCTCCTATGTGGCCTTGGGTAACTCCTATAACCCTGGGTTTCAGTTTATTTTTTAAGAGATAAAGCAGTTACATTAATTGACTTCTAAGGTGTAATCCAGATGCAAATGTTAAGATTCTATGAAATCTTCATGTACCAAATTCCTTTAATCTTGTTACAAAATGTCCCTATCTGGCATTGCCCATTTCTCAGTCCCTCCAGTTAAGTTTTTCACCAGTGAGCAGGAACAAATCAGTGGACAGTTCAAGTTTAATAATGTATTGTTATATTGTTGTATGAATTGTATGTCAGAAATTTAGCTAGGCTTAAATTTCTGATACTGAACGATTAGTTATCTTGACCTTTAAAACAGTATATAGTTTCCTCATCTTTTAAAGTTATTTTAAAATTTTCAAATGGTCTACTTATTTTCTCCCTTTTTTCTTTAGAACACGAGCAAAAAAAATAGAAAAAAGGACCACATATACTTTAAAATACATATATATAAGTGGCATGTTTATTCAAATGTGGTAGCCTTAAAATTCTTTCATTGATACTAGTACAGCCTAGACATTCAACTAGATTCTAGGTTTCTCTTTTTTTTTTTAAATTTTCTGACCACTAATGACCAAGTCTCAATAATTTGATTATTTCTGAAATAGGGTATTTTGGAAAGAGTAACAAAGTCACGATAGATACTTCCATTCCATTATCATTTTTCTTGATATAATTTTGGCCTACATGTCCTTGCTGCTAAGCTAAAAAATATAGTGGGAATTTCTCACAGTGGTTATTTTCGTAACTACTAAACCTTGATGAATAAAAACGGTACTTTCCCTAACATTTCAAGAGTTTCTGTCATTAAAGAAAAAATATTCAACTTAAAAGTACTCATATAAGTATTCACAAAGTTACTATTCAGCATATCAACAATAGCTGACATTTAGAGGATACTTTAAGATTTTCAGCACACCGTACCTATGTTCTTTCATTTGATCATCACAATAATCTCTATAAGGCACTTCTATAGATTACACAGTGAGTTAAAACTATGATATTATGGTGCTTACTTTATAGATGAGGAAACTGAGGTCAACAAGTAAACCTCTGTTTGGGATATAACAAGCAGATGAGTACAATGAGGGACATGTTTTACTGTTATACTGTTTTAGAAATACCCCCTTTTTTGAGGCAAGAAATTTCTTCTCTCCACAGCTTGCATTTTGTACTAAGTTCAAGTATTACCCTAAAATCTCTGTTGGATGATAACACAAAAGGGATGCAGTCTTTACATCTTGACATATTATAACCTCGATTCTCCACATTTCTAACACTAGGAAAGCAAAACTGACAACTAAAAATAGATTAACAAAAAACAACAACAATAACAATAACAAATAATAAATTTATACTTTAAATTCCCATTTCATAGTGGTATACGCAGACTACGAAGAACACTGGAATACATAGCTTTTATGCTAACCTTCCACTGAGTGAAAAATAATTGTTAGATGAACAAATAATGTTAATTATGGGCTAGGAAGGTTTCCTGTAAGACCACTCACTTAAGCTATGAAATGCAGGACTATATGGCCAGACCACGATCATATTCTCATCTTAGTAGGCTTGTTTTTGACAGGATTTGGGAGGCAAAAGAAAACCAGAAGTTTACTGTTTATCCAAACTAATAATCCCTTGCTTTTTTCTGGTCACATTCTTTAAAAAAAATTAAGATTCTTTTAAAAATTTTCATTTCCAAATTCTCTCTCTCCCAAAAGCCCCTCCTCTTGAGAAGGCACTCAGAGTTCACTAGTTCTCTCTCTGGAGGTAAATAGCTTTTTTCATCATGAAGGCTTTGGAACTGTCTCAGATTACTGTATTGAACGGAGTACCTGTGTGTGTGTTCATCCTTCATTGCCAAAGAAGACCATGCCATCAGAGAAATGATGACATGACTTGCACTTGACTTTCTTTTGAGTGAGGGAGGGCTGTGCAGGTCACCAGCCTCACTTCTCCTCCAGAGCCATCTGAATCCAGTAACCTAAGTCTTTCACAGTTCATCATTCTTACAGTACTGCTGTTAACTGTGTACAATGATCTCCTGGTTCTGCTCATGTCACTCTGTATCAGTCTTCCCAGGTTTTTCTGAAACTATCCCACTCACATTTCTTATAGCACAATAGTATTCCATAACAGTCATAAACCACAACATGCTCAGCCATTCTCCACTTGAACTATCCATTTGATTTCAAATTATTTCCCATCACAAAGGAAAAAAAAAACTCCTATAAGTATTTTTGTACAAATACTTTTTTTTTCTTTTTGTTTGACCTCTTTGGGATACAGATCTAGTAGTGGTGTGGTTGGGTCAAATGATATGCATGATTTTTATAGCCCTTTGGGCATAGTACCATATTGTTCTCCAGACTGGTTGGATGAGTCCACAACTCTAGCAATAGTGTGTGAATGTCCCAATCTATCCTTACTCTCCTCAGCATTTGTCATTTTCCTTTTCTGTCATATTAGTCAATCTGAGGTGATATCTCAGAGTTGTTTTATTTTGAATTTCTGTAATCAATAGTGATTTGGAGCATTCATCTTGTGAAGACTTATATGAACTCATGCAAATTGAAATAAGGAGAACCAGGAGATCATTGCAAACAGTAACAGCAGTATTGTAAAGATGATAAACTATGAAAGACTTAGTTATGCTTATCAATACACTGACTCAAGATAATTCCATGGGACATATGATAAATGTTATCCACCTCCAGAGAGAAAACTGATGAACTCTTGATGTATATTGTTTTTGAATATAGTGTATTGAGTATAGTGTTTTTCACCTTATTTTGTTTTATTTTGTTTGTGTTTTCTTTAGCATCATAGCTAATATGAAAATATATTTTCCATGACTTCACATATATATTGTTGTTGCGCAGTCATTCAGTCGTGTCTGACTCTTCATGACACTGGACCATAGCACATCAATATTTTCCATGGGGTTTTCTTGGTAAAAATACCAGAGTGATTTGCTAGTCCTTTGAGATATATATATATATATATATATATATATATATATATATATATATATATATATATATATATATATATATATATATATATATAAAATTGATATTAAGTTGTTTGTCTTTTCAAAGAGGGGTGAGGAGGAGGATGTAGGGAGAGAATTTAGAAGTCACAATTTCAAATAAAAATGAGAGTTAAAAATTTGTTTTACATGTAAGTGAGAAATATTTAACAAAATAAAAATATTTTGCGATGGAGCCAAGATGGCAGAGTAGAAGCATGGACCTGCTCTAGCTCTCCCCCCATAGCCCTTAAAATACCTGTAAAAAATTAACTCTATACAAATCTGAGAGCACCAGAAGCCACAAAATAACAGAGTGAAACAGATTTCCAGCCCAAGACACCCTGGAAGGCTGACAGGAAAGGTCTATTGCACCAGGCTTAGAGTAGAGTGCAGTCCAGTGTGGGCCACATAGCAGGTACAGGACCGGAGCAGGCTTCAGGGCATGGAATCACAGGTAGCTGCATTTTCCCAATCTCAATCCACAAATGACAAAAACAGCTTCAAAGGTCAATGAGAAAGCTTTTTCACCTGGGTGAGAGGGGAGCTTGGTCCAACAACACCCCGGCCGCAGGGCATTGGCACCATTGGCACCATAGCAGCTGCCACTTTTGGAGCTCTCAGCCTACAGACCCTGAAGGAATCAAGCACCTGATCTGGGTCTCAGTTCTGAGTGGTGGTCCTGGGGTGAGGAGGAGTGCTGCCTTGTCAGATCTGGTGGAAGCTGTGGAGAAGGAATCTTACTCACAGTTCCAGGGCAGAAAAGAATGCTTTTGGTTGTACACAGACCAGAGTGAAGACCAAGAAAGCAGTAAATACCTCTTCTTTGACTATGCCACTTTGGAGAAACTGAAAACTTACTTGACAAAGGATTCAAAAGTCAAGTAATTGGCTGGAAAAATGCCCCAAAGGGGGAAAAAGTAAGACTAAAGAAGGTAACTTTCTTGGTGAAAAGGTATTTTCTTCCATACTTTCAGATGAGGAAGATCAAAGCATACAATCAGAGGAAGACAGCACAATCAAGGATTCTGCAAACAAAGCTTCAAAAACAATATGCAATGGTCTCAAGCCATGGAAGAGTAAGAGGAGTGGGGAAAAAATTGGGAAGAAAAATGAGAGCAGAGCAATAAAATCATGAAAAAAGAGTCAACAGCTTGTTAAAGGAGACCCAAAAAATGCTGAAGAAAAATAACACCTTTAAAAATAGACTAACCCAAATGGCAAAAGAGGTCCAAAAAGCCAAAGCAGAATTGGCCAAATGGAAAAGGAGGTCCAAAAGCTCACTGATGAAAATAGTTCTTTAAAATTTAGAGTGGAGCCAATTTAAGCTAATGACCTTATGAGAAATCAGTAGATTATACAACAAAACCAAAAAAATGAAAAAGTAGAAGACAATATGGAATACCTCATTGGAAAAACAACTGACCTAGAATATAGATCCAGGAGAGATGATTTTAAAATGATTGTTCGACCAGAAAACCATGATCAAAAAAAGAGACTAGACATCATCTTCCAAGAAATTATCAAGGGAAACTGCCCTGATATTCTAGAACCAGAGGATAAAATAGAAAGGGAAAGAATCCACTGATCACCTCTTGAATGAGATCCCCAAAGGAAAACTCCTAGGAATATTGTAGTCAAATTCCAGGGTTCCCAGGTCAAGGAGAAAATGTTACAAGCAGCCAGAAAAAAAAAAAAAACAATTCAAGTATTGTGGAAATACAATCAGGATAACACAGGATTTAGCAGCTTCTACACTAAGGAATCAAAGAACTTAGAATATAATATTCCGGAAGTCAACAGACATAGGATTAAAACCAAGGCTCACCTACCCAGAAAAACTGAGTATAATACTTCAAGGGAAAAAAAATGGAATTTCAATGAAATAGAGGGATTCCAAACATTCTTGTTGAAAAGACCAGAGCTGAATAGAAAATTTGACTTTCAGATACAAGAATCAAGAGAAACATGAAAAGTTAAACAGGAAAGAGAAGCCTTAAGGAATTCATTAAAGTTGAACTTTTTACGTTCCTATATGGAAAGATATTTGTAACTCATGAGACCTTTTTCAGTGTTAGGGTAGTTAGAGAATATATATATACATATATATATGTATACATATATATATATGTATATATATGTATTTGTAAATACAAATATATATATATTTATAAATACAAATATATATATGTATACACACATATATACACACACACACACACATATATATTACATATGTAGGTATGTAAGGGTATATATGTGTATATGTGTAGGTATGTATATGGATGTATGTGTGCATATATACATAGTCAGAGGGCACAGGATGAGCTGAATATGAAGGAAGGATACCTAAAAAAATAAAATTTATTGTTGAGTGGAATGAACTAGGGGTAAGAGAAAGGAAGAGATGGAACGTAGCAAATCATCTTACATAAAAGAAGCAAGAAAAGAGTTTTTACAATGGATTACAATGAAGGGGAAGAGGGGCAAGATGAAAGGAAATAAATGAGCCTTACTCTCATGGGATTTGACTTAAGGAAGGAGTAATACACACTCAATTGAATATGGAGATCTATTTTACCCTGCAGGAAGGCAGGGGGGAAGTGTATAGGAGAGGGAAAATAATAGAAGGGATAGAAAATTGGGGAAAAGAATAATCAGAAGCAAACATTACCATGGGAGGACAGGTCAAGGGAGAGAATGGAATAAATGGAGAGCAGGACAGGACAGAAGGAAATGTGGTTAGTCCTTGCAACATGACTTTTATGGAAGTGTTTTGCATGGCTACAGATGTATGATCTATATTGAATTGCTTGCTTTAGAATGTGGAACTTAGACCTTCAATAATGAGTGTTAAAAATTGTTTTAGTATGCAATTGGGAAATAAAATGTACAGGCAATGGGAGATAGAAATATATTTTTCACTACAGGAAAATAGAGGGGAGGAGGATGTAAGAAGGGGAGGTTAATAGAAGGAAGGACAGACTGGAAGAAGGGGTGGATGGAGGTACATGCTGTCCTGGGGTGGAGGTGGGGAGAGATGGGGAGAAAATGTTGAATTCAAATTCTTGTGGAAGTGAATGTTGAGAAGTGGAAAATAGACACATTACATATTTTAAAAAATAAACAATCTCAGAGAGGGGAAAAAAGAAAAAAATATTTTTAAAAAAACTAATAAGTTTATTATCACTAGAAGTAGATGATGAATCCAGATAGAGGCTTGACTAGCTGATTACTTGGGACAAATGTTAGATATTGTAGAAGAGATTCTTAAGTAGACATGAGTCAGACTAGATGACCTCTAAAGTCTCTTGCAACTTGAAGATTCTGTGAATTGTGTACTCTTCTTTTGCGTATGAATTTTTTTATCCTCTCAAAGGTTAAATAGGTATTTTAAACAGAATATATTTCTAAATTGATATAATGTTAATACAAATACATTGATGTTATTTTTAAATAACATTTATTTGGGATTAATGTATCTCTTTTCCATCTTAATTTTCTAAAATTATTTTCTTGAAGAAAATATATACATATAGAAAAATTTAAGCACCTGAATTTTTATTTTTCTTTAACAGTCCCTAAGCATAATATAAATTATTATGTGCATTTGCAAGTGATTGAAAAAAGAAAGCACTGTTGAAGTGATGGTACATTTTGAAATAAATTCCTCTCTTTGGGACCAACCTGTTAATTAGCTAATAGATTCAAAAACTTGCTCTTTCAGGGTCCATCAATTATCCATTGAATCATCTCTTTACATATGAAAATTTTTTATTGCTTCCTTTCATAATGTTGAAAGATTTATTTGGCAAAATGTTTTTGGACCTTTTGCTGTTCGGCATTGATCACCCAGACTATAGTGTACGAGTGACTCATAGTTGAAGGTGTATGGATTGCCCAGAAACTCCTCTTCATAATTCATGTAAATGCTTTCCTTGTTATCAGAGTGGAACTGCAGCAGCCAGCTTGGGTAATCTGACCCTTATTTGTTACTAGCTCTTCAGCTGTTTCCCTTTGAATGTTATATTTAATGGCCTTGGAGGTTTGATTTGATATCAAGCTTCAGTTACTCACACAGATTGGAACTATGAGAGCAAATTGAAATGTTGACACATTAATACTATAATTTTTACCCCTTATTTTCTTTAATGGAAAAACTCAAACATAATTTGAAGTGACCATAGAATCAACGCACATCATAGCTGCCTCACTGCTGCCAGGAAGGTTACATTTTGAACAAAGAGAAATCATTAAAGAACATGGTACACATGTTTTTCTTTACTCTCCAATCTCCCCCATTCCTCCATCAAGTGTTCTAAGAACAAAGCCAACATATATAGTAAAAATTTAAGCATCTTGAGTTGACAGATGTTTACCAGCACTAGTTTCACCAGTTGTTTGAAGGGCATTTCTGTCCAGCTAATAAGATGGATTGTCTTATTTTATAGCAAACATCAAAGGTGCTGGATGAGATGCCAGAGTTTCTGATAAGTATATTTCATTTATGATGAAAAGCTCTTTTAAAGCATTGGGATTTTTTTTCTTCTTCTCCTTACAATTTTTACTAGAGCTTGAAGCTGTCAAACTATTCTATTTTAAAAGGTATCATCAATTTTTTTTCTCACAAAGGCCAGCTCCTGTTTATATTTTGTAATTGATAAAGTTGCATGTGTTAAACATGGATAAAATAAGGTTGCAGGAATAGTAATGCCAGCAACTTCAGGTGAAAGCAAAAAATTAAATAATGTGTATTTTGTGTTTCTGACATAAATGAAGAAGAGTATGTAATATTTGAGGAACATTGTAGAAATGAACTATTTTTGAGAAACTTCCTGATATTTACCACCTTCCTTAATCTGGAAGCAATACTTTACCTTTCCACCAATTAAGATGACTCCTCCACAAACTCTAATCTCCAAACTAGGCAATACTCTGTTCAAACACACATTATGTTTTCCTACATGCTTATTCTTCCTCACAGTGTTCCTTGAGCCTGGAATGCTTTCCTCCCTCTCCTATACCTGTGGAAATTATGCCCATCCTTTCAAAACCCAACTCAAATGTCTTCCATAAAGTCCTTCATCTATAAAGTTTTCAATGACTTCCCCTTAGCCCTCTCTTATCAGACATTACCTTTCCCATCAAATTTCAAAGGACAGCTTGCTTTTTACCTCTCTAGTGCATCTATCCTATATAATTATTATCTAAATATATACCTTATCCCCCTACTAGACTATAACCTCCATTGACAGGAACAGGGAAATGGTATTATCTAGAATGAATATTTATTCTAGTACATAGCACAATATACTGTATACAGTAGGCAATTAATATGTTGGTTAATTTACTGAATTTAAATTTTTCAGTTCTTTCTTTTAGTTTATTACCATTATGAAAGATTTCTGTTTTTTTTAGACCTTGGTAGCAGTGTGTAAGGTAAAAAGGTCATTGGATCCTGATTTCAATAACAGTGATGATGATGATGATAGTGTTTACATAGCACTTTAAGATTTTCAAAGTACTTTATAAGTATTAGCTCATTTGATCCTTATAATAATCCTGAGAGGTAGGATTATTATCACCCTCATTTTCCAGATGAGGAAGTTGGCACAGAGTTTAAGTGGTTTGCCCAAGGTCACACCATTAATAAGTATCTGAAGCTAGATTTGAGCTCGTGTCTTTCTGACTCCAGGACCAGCACAACTTTGCTGCTTCTAGTTTATAAAACACTTTTTTTTATATAAAACACTTTAAATGTGTTATTTCATTGGATCTTCACAACAGCCCTGAGATGTAGGTCCTATTATTATTCCCATTTTACTGATGAGGAAACTTAGACTGAGAGGTTACATAACTTGCCCATGATTACATAACTCCGATCTTCCCAATTCCAAGTCCAGAGCTCTTACTTACTGGGCCACTTCCAACTTTTATTAGCTGTGTGAGCCTGGGTTAGTTGTTTAACATCTCTTTCCCTTGATTACCTTAGCTGTAAAATGCGGATGTAATGATGCTTTACTTACTTACCTTTTAGGGGCATTGTGAAGAGAGTACTTTAAGGGCAATAAAGATTTAAACTATAATTATTAATATAGCTTTTGGGGGAACAAATGATTCTCAGAACAGGTCATTTTGTTTTTGTTTTCCATTTTAAAATTTTGGGTTCTTTTTCAGTTTAAAAACATTTTTAGGTTAATATGTACCTCCACACAGAAAGCAACAGCATTAATTAAATAAAATTAATACATGAGTATTGTAAATAAATAGACAAATGAATGAATAAAGCCCTCAAAATATAATTCCACAGTCCAGCAAAGCATATTTCCAAATTAGCCATGTCTGAATATAAATATCTATTTGATCATTTTTAATTCTTCACTTCTCTGTCAGGAGATCAGTGACATATTTCATTTTCATTCTTTTGGACTTATTTATCATTTTGTTGATCAGAGTTCTAAAGTTTTTTAACTTTCAAAATTGTTTTTCTATATATTGTTATCATTATATAGATTATTCTACATATAGTTCTGCTCACTTTCCCTTGTTTCATTTCATAGAATTTTTTCCAAATTCCTATGAAATTGTTCATTTCATTATTTCTTATGGCAAAATAGGGGTGTATGAGATGTTCATGGAGAACTTGCACATCTAGTTTGGGGGTTTGCTGAGCCGTTTTCAGGGTTGTTTGTCCACTTTTGGTATCCACCTGATTCACCCAACTCTAACCTGTGGCTTCAAGAATCTGTAGCATACACAGTGGCCACACCACTGTAAAACCATCTTGGCAGAAAGTCTAGGCAGGTTGAGGGTAACCAACGGGCCTCAAACCCATCAGTGAGGTGCGAGAGATCTGCCCCAAGCATGTGAAGACTTCCCCTAGTGGAATAGGTGTAACAATTTGTTCTGATGGTCATAAAGGTGGCTGAAGCAGGTGCTGTGGAGCCCTGAGAATTAGGTCAGGCATCAAAGATGACAAAGTCTTTCACTGCATCCTGAGCCGTAACCGGTGATTTTGTCTTTTATCTTGCTGGTGGACTTCAATCACTCTGGAAGAGAGTGAGGCCGTGATGACCTTTGGCAACTCTGCCTCACTTAAATCCAGTTCAAATGCAAGTCAAGGCATCACCCTGTGATGTCACTGGTTTTCTTCAAAAATGAAGGAAAAGCAATAGTGCACAATAATATTGGATTACATTCATATACAACAATTTATTTAGCCATACTCCAATAGGAGGAAATCCCCTTCATTTCCAATTTTTGACTACCGTGCAAAGGCTACTCTAAAGATTTTTATAGATATATATCCATTCCTCTTTTTATTTGATTTGAAATAAATTTTATATATATATATACATATATACATATATATGTATGTATATTTAAATTATATCTAGGTCATACTGAGAATGTGCAGTTTGATAACATTGTATGCATAGTTCTAAATTTTTTCTAGAAATGCTGGAGCAGTTCACAGTTCCACTAACAGTGTACAAGTGAACCTGTTTCACAGCCCCTCCAAAATTCATCATTTTCCTCTCTGTGTTCTTTGTCAGTCTATTGTGTTTGTCCTTCATTCTTGAAGAGGACTATGACATCAAGATGATGACATGACTTGGAGTTGACCTTGATTTGAGTGAGTGAGGGCTGTGCAGAGTCTCCAGCCTCACTTTCTTCTCCAGAACCATCTGGGTCCAGTGGCCTGATATTCATCAGGATGGCTGGAGATGGCCCAGGATGCAATGTCTGTATAGCTTAATTTCCATCAGGGCGACTTAAATCTATTGTCAGGCTATTATGTATTAGGTAAAACATCAAAGTGTCTTTAATTTTCATTTCTCTAATTATTAATGATTCAGATCATGTTTTTGTATGGTTGTTAATTTGATTTCTTTCTTTGAAAACTGCTTAGAAGGGATCATTTTGTAACACAGAAGGAAAGAAACTATATATGATTATGATTTGAATAGTGAACAGGAATCCTTGAAGGAAGTATCTTACTGTAAAAAGATTTCAGTTTATTTCCGGATCTGTGGGGGAACTTTACCCATTCCTTTTTACTCCAAATTTACTTTGCTTAATAAGGTTCCATTGTTGTTGTTTAATTTTTAAAGGAGCTATTAAAATGTAGACTTTAAAGGAAAATGAAAGGAATAATTTTATAAGTAAACAACATATAGGAAGTTTGAAGAACATTTTTTAAAAATCTGATCAGCAACCCAGGAAAAAAATATGTCCTTAATCAAAAAGACGAGGCACTCAAATTTTTGGAGTAAATTTAGGATATCATGTGTGTAGGAAACTCACACTGAGTCATACCATCTACCAGTATAGACGGAGACCTCCTCCTGGAACTGGAGCTTTCTGTAATTGGCTGGGTTACTAAGAATTTCTATTAGGGCCACTAACTGTAGGAGTTGGAATGAAAGCTCCCTGAATCCTGGGGAATTTTAAAATGAGGAGCTTTGAACAGTTTCTCTTATCCATTTCTGTTCCTACATTTTGACAGCACATACCTCTCCAAATGAGTGTTTTTTGTGGTAAACCTGCATCTTCACTGGAAAGAGGAAAAGGAAACCCATGAACAAGATTCAAGTATCCAAAGTAGATTTGACAGTTAAAGGATATTTTTTTTACAGCTGGCTAGAGACAAAAATGATATCTTTGATCTATGAGGATGTTTTATCTATGAAGTTATAGTGAAAACAGGGGGACACCACTAGTTTTAGGAGCAAAAGGAAAAAACCTACAAGCAAACATCATTTAACAATTACAGTGTAAATGGCAATTATCTGGTGTGTGTCAGAATGACCTTGGGGTTTACTCTCTTTGACTCTTAAATAGTCAAAGGGCTATAGAAGTACATATCTTTCACCTCCTCCCCCTTATGATTCTATTTTTGAAATGCCAATTTAAATTCCATATGAATTGTGAGGAATCTCTCCCCTTGAGGGTGAAGGCAGAAATGAGCTTCTGGATATACAAAAATCCTAACAAAGGGATAAAAGTCTTACATTATAATTTTATAAATATGTATATGCATGTATATAGTATTTCAAATAATATAATCGCATATAATTGATAATAAACAATATAATATTAATGGTTACATTCCCCATAGTTGACAGAGAGTAATATTCCCAGTTTCCAAAGCCTCAGAGGAAAATGATATCCTTCTATATAAAGTAAAAAACTATAGTCACAAAAACTATAGAGATTAAGCATTATGGAATTCATTATCCTAAAGTTTTGTTGGCCCTACCAGAGAACTTACGTGTCCTGTCTAGCATTGGGGACTTAAATTTCTATCTTCCTGACTCTATCTAGCAGATGGACTGCAATGCTGTGGTTCCTCTCCACTTAAATAGATATCTAAATAAAATATTGTATTGCACTCAAATACTTCAAAGAGTCTATGATTTTATCAAATTGAGAGTTCCCTCTAACAATGCAAATTGCAGTCTATCCGTGTTACCATATATAACTCTTGTCCAAGTTCTCATAAGAGTTCATCACTGGGGGTCCATCCAACATAGTGGTCTTCCCTGATTTTTCTTGATATCACAAAGATACTAGTGAAACATTTTGACCCTCACCTGTCATCCCTTGACTTTGCCACATGATCAACCTATTTTTTTACTTGCCATACAATTCTTTGATGACATCTTTACTCTGTGTATCAGTGAGCACCCCAACATACACAAGGGGACCTGCTATCACAGGTTCTTAGATCTGCATTCATGAAAGGAAAGGCAACTCTTGAGGAGTCAACAATCACTTTAATCAAGCCCATATCATTCATTTAGTTCAGGGGGAAAAGTCAGCATCTGAACTTCAGAGAAAATACAGACAGAGAAATAAAGACTAACAGACAGGGCTTCCAACTGTCTGACCATAAGCAATACATACATCACAGATCAACAGACAGATCTAACTGTCTGACCATTACATCTGGAGTTTCAAACTGGGAAGGATGGGGGGACTGCAGGACTCCTTAGCCTTTTCCAGTGTCTCCTCTGACCAAACATAAACCTTACTTCAGAGTATTTATACACTTTTCAGACCCAGAGGGCATCACAAACCTTGAAAACATGTGTGATTAACAAAAGGTGTGGGCCTTGCCTCATCCAACTTTCCTTAATGGGTGGGTGGGGAAGATCTTTAACTCTCTGATTAACATTATAGTGACTCAGATTTCCATGTGACTTAAGCAAGTCCTGAGTGGGCTATTAAGGGATGGGAAAGATCTGCCATTTAAATTACCATTATCATCAAAATTATGTTTAAAAATAAACAAATAAGTTGAAGTTAGAAGTTTCATTGCAAAGGCCAAAAAGCAAAACAAAAACAGGTCCATGTTTTCAAAAAGTTCTCAGTCTAATGGGGAAGGCAACGTGAAAATAACTGTGTGCAAGCAAGATATATACAGGATAAATTGGAAATGATCATAGAGGGAAGGCACTAGCTTTAAAGAGGATTTGAAAAGGTTTCCTGTAGAAGATGGGATATTTTGAATATACCATATGCTTCTCTGGCAACTTGCCGTTGCTGTTCCTGACTGGAGGTTAAGGGAGAGAAATCCCCTTCCCCCGCTGCAAAGTAAAAGGGCACATTGGTCCCTATCTCCAATTCTGTAAAGCTCTCTAGTGACTTGCTGGGGATCCCACCATTTATGAAGCACAGTTCTTAATTACCTCTCTCCATGTCAGGTACTGAAATATTAACAATGTCCTTGACATACAGGTTCTTAGACACCTCCAAATTTATCATTCTGCAAGGGCTCAGATCTTTTGGATAGTCCCCATGCAGGAAGTTTTACACCTACCTTTTGCAAGTACTTTAATCCATGACTAAAGATAATAAATTAAAGATAATAAAGAGACCTCTACCTCACTGGCATTTGGTATTTGGAAAACAACATTGGAAACTGGACAAGGAATTCCCTTTTTAAATGAAAGTCGGCACTTTTATGAAACAAATCTTCGGAAGGAGTTGCCTGGGGACACTAGAGGTTTAGTAACCCTTGAGTTAGAATTAGATCCTGATGGATGGGTTTGTTTGTATTTTCCTGTTGGTACTAAAGTCTTTATTTACTCAACAAGCAATAAGAATAACAGGTTCTTAAATTCTCTCTATCTTTTGATCTGTTGTGACTAGAAAACAGGCAAACAGAGTTTATGCCTTGTCCAGGGTCATATGGCAGGTAAGTGTCTGAGATCAGATTTGAACTCAGAAAGATGAGTCTTTATGACTCAATGCCTGGCACTCTGTCCATTTCTGTACCTTGCTGCCTAAGGATTCAAATATAGGTCATCTAATCTAAGGTTCTTTCTGCTATGCCTTTATTTTTTAAAAAATTGTTTGTTTTGTTGGGGAGAGAATAGGTAGCATTCAGACTTGTGATTTCATAATGAAACAAATTAACAATGATTGACTTGCAGTGTTACCTACAGTCCAAGAAGAGAAATGAGGTAGAATTGGATACTGGTCCCAAGACACCAGCTGAAAAGACTATCATCATTCTGGGCATTATTTAGAAAGATGTTGGACTTAAATCAAAAAGAGTTAATTAGTCATGGAAACTTATGTTCATATTTTGCTTTACAGTTTAATTTCTTTCCCAAAGTCCTGTGAGATCATCCAAGTATTATTGTCTCCATTTTGCTGATGAGGAAGCTCAGGATTAAAATAGGTAAGTGACTTCCACAAGGTCACAAAATCACTAAATGTTTGAGCCAAATTTTAATCCCAGGTCTTTTGACTTCAAGTCCAGGACTTGAAGCAGAACAGTACCGTGGGCTGCATGTCCTGGAAACAGTATCTAAGTCCACCTAATTTCTTTTCCTGGACTCTATCTAATATTGCAAGCCAATCCTTCTTAATTTTGTTTCTTATGAAATGACATGTTTGAATATTATCCATCCTCACCCCACCAAAACAAACAATAATGAAATAAGACAATACAGACATAGTATAAGAACATTAGATTTAGCTATCTGTGTTTGAATCTTGGTTCTAACAGATGATATGGTCTTTGATATTGCCTTGTTGTTCAAAATAATGCTCAGGCAATAATAGGTGTTCTAGTACTTCAGAAATACAATTCTTTCTCTCTTAAAGAAAAGACAGTGACATTGGAGAAGATCCAGCAAAGGATAATTATTGTGATCAGGAAGATGGAGGAGCTTCCTTATGAACACAAAATGAAAAGATTAGACAGATTCAATCAAGAAAGAGAAGGAAGCTTATGATAGGAAGTGTAGCTTTACTTATGGGGAGTTAACTTAGGGCAATTGTTACCCTAAAGGGAGATACAGATTCAACATACAGATACAAAGGCTTGGGTAAATTCATGGGTGATTGGTACAGTTAGAGAAACCTTTGAGATTAAGGTCATGTGGTATAGCTTTCTCCTGCCACAAATGCTCCTTGGCACTGCTGTCAAAGAGAGAATATTAGATTGAATGGACCATTCGAGCCACCATGACATTCCTTCTCTCAAAACCACCCTGTTTTTTTCCTCTCTCATGTTTGTAAGTGCTTTTTTATTCATTTGAAATTTTTTAGTTTATGACCTAGTTAGAATAATACAGTCCAGCTGATCAACCCTCCTTCTTTACAAGCAACTGCCAGTTTGTTAATATAGAGAGAAGTTATTTATGAAACATGAATTGTGTTTTATAATTGGCTTTTCTATTTGTGCCATTCAGGATCCCCATAATGGACATTTTAGCTTTGTACAGCTATTTTCTTGATTATTTTTAATTTGATGCCTAAGTTAGAATAGTTTCCTTACTAATTTATGTATTTTGTCTCCCTATCTCTTCTCCTCAATCTCCTGCTGCAGTAACATTTGTGTTCAATTATATTTGGGATCTTAATAATGATAAAGGGTTTATAAAAGGGTATATATTATTTTTCAAAGTATTTTCTTCTCTCAGAAATGAGATATACATGAAGAAAATTATGGAATAAAATTATACTGTGTATAGTTTAGAATTTATATTAAAATATAATTAAAGCTATCCTTTTAAAAAAAGTATTCTATTAACAATGCACATTATCTTTTTAAACTATGATAGCTCTCTGTCATTTTGCCATTTTTTGTGGTTAAATTAGCACGTGTAGTATGTGTAGGTTACTAATTCAGAAGGTGCCTTCAGCCATCCGGAAATTAAACCTTGAACAGAATTTAGAACTCTGTCATTTATAAACATAACAGAATAAATGAAATGTTCCCTATTTACTAGAAAAGTGGAATGAGAGACTGTGGTAAATATCTGTGAAAAATAATATGACCCTAGAGAATGCATAGTTGTATTTAGCTGGCTTCAGTAAGGGACAGTTAACACATCAAAATCAGCTTTGCTGAGTCTGACAAAGTGGCAAATAAGGCTTGTGCTTAAAGTGTTCCCTCAAGATTAATTAGTCAGTTTATAAAACATCCCATCCTCATAAACAAAGAGCTCGAAATTAGGTTTAAAAATAAACAAATAGGTTGAAGTTAGAAGTGTCAATGCAATAAGACAAGATGGACTAAATTACTGATGGATGATAGACAGTGGTCCTGGCATTTATGATGCAGCATCCAGCAGTGACGGAAAGTCATCTGGAGATGATGAACCATACTAGATGTAATGAAGTGCTATGATGGAATTAAACAGAAGCAACATGGTGATTTATAGCCAGTGTTGTAATAGAACAGCACCATACTTTTGTACATTAGGTAATTGAAAAGCACATTGTGAATAGTACATCTAATGTAGTTTTCCACCCTTCTATTTAACAATATAAGTTGCCCTTCCTTTCTATAGATTACTCATAATCTTTTTCTTGGTGCAATATATTAAGGATGAATACATTTTGTGCTTCTGGACCAGGTGATGATTTTAATCATTGATGTCATTCATTAAGAGCTCAAAGCTCTCCACTGACCATAGTGATTATAATTTTCCACACATCAATCAAACAGTCTGATCCATCTAATTCTGTTCTAATATTATTAACATTTTTTTCATAGTTGAAGCACTAGCCATCATGAGAAGATTTGAAGAAAGAAGTTAGAGCTCTGCATTGTTCTTATTCCAACTGGAAATAACGTAATACTATCTATAATTTATCATGTGATGATGATATCTGCCTTCCTCCTCAGCTGAGAATGGCACACAAGTACATGATGAAACAGGGCAAAAAGCATGTGGATTAGTGCAGGGTAGAATCTATGCAGGAAGGACAATTGAAGAGAATGAATCTCGTAAATTTGGAGTGTTGCATATAGAAAATGAGTGCGGGGGGCGGAGCCAAGATGGCAGAGTAGAAAGACGCACATACACATATCTCCGAACCCACAACCCACAGAACGGCTAGAGGGGACCAACTCACAGTGAATTCTGCACCCAGAGGCCATGGAATATTGGAGCGAGGGAGATTTCTGTTCCGGAGAGACCTGCAAACCTCTCGCGGGGGGTCCTTCGCGCTGCGGACTGGGCGCCGGGACTGGGAACAGAGGGCAGCCCTGCAGCGGCCGTGACACCGTGAGGAAAAGATCCGAGCGGGCTATGGGGACGGGATCTCCAGCGGCCACGCGGGTCCCTCCACCCACAGAGGGACCTGCAAACCTCTCACAAAAGGTCCGTCGCGCTGCAGACGCGGAGCCCAGCCCAGACCTGCCGCAGCCCTGGCACCAAGAGATACAGATCTGAGCAGGCTTCAGGGAAGGGATCTCCAGCGGCCGCACAAGTCCCTCCACCCACAGGTGACGGGGGTTGGTGAGAGAGTCTCTTTGGCGGGTCGAGAGGGAAGTGGAGTGCCCCCATGGCTCGGCCCCCCCCTGGGAGATAGAAGCTGAGAGGCGGTTGCAGACAGGGGCTCCCCAAGCGGACGGGAGCCTGGATCCATTGTGGAAGGTCTGTACATAAACCCCCTGAGGGAACTGAGCCTGAGAGGCGGCCCTGCCCCGACCTGACCATCTGAACTTAATTCTCACACTGAATAGCAACCCTGCCCCCACCAAAAGCCCTAAGGCAGGAAGCAGCATTTGAATCTCAGTCCCCAAACGCTGGCTGGGAGGACCAGGAGGCGAGGTGGGTGTGAGGAGAATATTCAGAGGTCAAGTCACTGGCTGGGGAGAATGCCCAGAAAAGGGAAAAGAAATAAAACTATTGATGGCTACTTTCTTGGAGAACAGACATTTCCTCCCTTCTTTTCTGATGAGGAAGAACAATGCTTACCATCAGGCAAAGACACAGAAATCAAGGATTCTGTGTCCCAGCCCACCCAATGGGCTCAGGCCATGGAAGAGCTCAAAAAGAATTTTGAAAATCAAGTTAGAGAGGTAGAGGAAAAACTGGGAAGAGAAATGAGAGGGATGAAAGAGAAGCATGAAAAGCAGATCAGCTCCCTGCTAAAGGAGAACCAAAAAAATGTTGAAGAAATTAGCACCTTGAAAACTAGCCTAACTCAATTGGCAAAAGAGGTTCAAAAAGCCAATGAGGAGAAGAATGCTTTCAAAAGCAGAATTAGCCAAATGGAAAAGGAGATTCAAAAGCTCACTGAAGAAAATAGTTCTTTCAAAACTAGAATGGCACAGATGGACGCTAAGGACTTTATGAGAAAGACAGATATCACAGAACATAGCAAGAAGATTGGAAAAATGGAAGATAATGTGAAATATCTTATTGGAAAAACAACTGACCTGGAAAATAGATTCAGGAGAGACAATGTAAAAATTCTGGGACTACCTGAAAACCATGATCAAAAGAAGAACCTAGACATCATCTTCCATGAAATTATCAAGGAAAACTGCCCTGAGATTCTAGAACCAGAGGGCAAAATAAATATTCAAGGAATCCGCAGAACACCGCATGAAAGAGATCCAAAAAGAGAAAATCCTAGGAACATTGTGGCCAAATTCCAGAATTCCCAGGTGAAAGAGAAAATATTGCAAGCAGCTAGAAAGAAACAATTCAAGTATTGTGGAAATACAATCAGGATAGTACAGGATCTGGCACCTTCTACATCGAGGGATGGAAGGGAATGGAACAGGATATTCCGGAGGTCAAAGGAACTAGGACTGAAGCCAAGAATCACCTACCCAGCAAAACTGAGTATAATACTTCAGGAGAAAAAATGGTCTTTCAATGAAATGGAGGATTTTCAGGTTTTCTTGATGAAAAGACCAGAGCTGAAAAGAAAATTTGACTTTCAAACACAAGAATGAAGAGAACCATGAAAAGGTGAACAGCAAAGAGAAGTCATAAGGGACTTACTAAAGTTGAACTGTTTACATTCCTACATGGAAAGACAATATTTGTAACTCTTGAAACATTTCAGTATCTGGGTACTGGGTGGGAGTACACACACACACATGCACACACGCACACATACATAGAGACAGAGTGCACAGAGTGAATTGAAGAGGATGGGATCATATCTTAAAAAAAAAATGAAATCAAGCAGTGAGAGAGAAATATTGGGAGGAGAAAGGGAGAAATTGAATGGGGCAAATTATCTCTCATAAAAGAGGCAAGCAAAAGACTTATTAGTGGAGGGATAAAGAGGGGAGGCGAGAGAAAATCATGAGGTCTACTCTCATCACATTCCACTAAAGGACAGAACAAAATGCACACTCATTTTGATAGGAAAACCTATCTCACAATACAGGAGAGTGGGGGACAAGGGCACAAGCAGGGTGGGCGGGAGGATAGAGGGGAGGGCATGGAGAGGAGAATGCAATCTGAGGTCAACACTCATGGGGAGGGAAAGGATCATAAGAGAATAGAAGTAATGGGGGACAGGATAGGATGGAGGGAAATATAGTTAGTCCTATACAACACAACTAGTATGGAAATCATTTGTAAAACTACACAGATTTGGCCTGTATTGAATTGCTTGTCCTCCAAAGGGAAGGGGTGGAGAGGGAGGGAGCTAAAGAAGTTGGAACTCAAAGTGTTAGGATCAACTGTAATGTTCTTACCAGTAGGAAATAAGAAAAACAGGTTAAGGGGTAAAGAAAGCTATCTGGCCCTACAGGACAAAAGAGAAGACAGAGACAAGGGCAGAGAGGGAGGATAGAAGAGAGAGCAGATTGGTCACAGGGGCAATTAGAATGCTTGGGTTTGGGGGGGGGAGGGGATAAAAGGGGAGAAAATTTGTAACCCAAAACTTTGTGAAAAAAAATGTTAAAAGTCAAATAAAAAAAAAAACAACAACAACAAAAAAAAAAAAAAGAAAATGAGTGCAAGCAATTAAGAATGAAGAACATAAGACACCTTATTATACTGTTTAGATCTCATTAGCCTTTCTAGGAAGTAGTTATTGAATATAATCAATGGTTACCTTTTGAATAGTTTTGTGGTTCTACTTCATTTTCACCTGTGAATTTTATCCTTTCTATTCTTTCAGTTTATTAGCACTGCCCTTCCCCTGCGGTTTCCCCACCCATACACCCAGAGACAGCAGAAAAAAAGAAATGCAGACTAACACGTTTTGTTACTTCTTAGAAGTAATTGTGTAGAGTTTTGTAAGAAAAGGTTATCGGGGTTAGCTAATCTGGGGCCTATCTATGGATTTTGTGCTATCTTTACCCTCCATTGCTATAGATAATTGAGAGTCAACTGTACTTTCCATAATATTTATTATTCACGAAAGTGGGGCCAAATTAAAACCCAGGAATCTGCAAGCATTAAAAGCTGACTTTTAATTAAGTTGTCAGTTCTGGGGTACCTAATTGATGAAAAGCACGAAAATGGTTGCTATGAGCTTTAGGAGAAGTTTGCTGAGGACAAAAGAGTTAGGGAAACCTCCCACGTAAGTTAAAATAACAAAAATGAAATATAGTATTTTAAATTACAAAACAAGTTTAATTTTGTTCATTCTCTAGGGGGGAAAAGGAAAACAATTTTTACTTGAAATTCAGCATGATGTCTTGACCCTCCATCTATTTATCTTATCTATTTAAGGTTTAAATTATGCCATTATCGTACTGTTTAAATTTGAAAAAACATAATGCACACTTTCAAGACTTGAAATTAAATGTAAAAAGGAGGAGGCTAGTTCCTAATTGCTAGGATTACAATACCCCCTGTGTTGTTTTTGTTTTTTTTTCATTTCCATCATGAGACAAGACTAATTTTGGAAAAGCAATAAAAAAGAAAACAATTAGATATTCAAGAGAAGAAAACATTTTGCAGTAATATAACTTTTATACTGTGCCCTCTACAAATCATTAAATGTATTCACATTAATCACTGTACTTCATGTTTGAGGAAGTTAATGCTGTTCCCATCTCCACATATAATTATGAGTAATAATATCAATCCTACTTCCCCCAACATGTTAGACTTTATATATGAATATGATTCCCTGGCCGTATGATCAGTAGGGAATGTTCTATGAATCTGTTTTCCATAACTGGAATTTGTTTTGTTCTGATTTGCCTACTCATTTGCTACCAGCTGCTTCTTTACGACACCTTCCTGCTAGGGTCAGACTCTGAATATTTGTGAAGGCTAACCATTTTTGTACCGTATGGTTATCGTTGGCAGTCTGTTGTTTCCGATATGACCTTCTGTCTCACAGGCTACCTAAGAGTTTGTTCAGAATGAGTGAAGATCATTTTTCAGTAAAGCTATTTTGGAATTATGTCCAACCTAGTTGTGTGTTACAGCTAACATTAATACAGGGTCAACAGAATAGAAACCAGAGCTGATGTTTTTCATTAATATATTGTTGTTGTTTTGTCATTCTGACTCTTCACTTTATATTGATTAGTTGTTGTCCTTCATCCTTAAAGAGGACCACATTGACACCCTGTGTCAGGATCAAGGTACAGTGTGTTTGACTGTGGCTAATCAGACAAGTTCAGAAGGCTCTATCACAGGTTGATCTCAGTAGCACTTAATATTTTATTAATATAATATATAATATGTAAGTGATATCAATATGGCTTAATATTATAGTATGCTCAAGGGTAGTGATTTGCTTGCCCCCAGGCAGTAGAAGCACAGGCAATGAGTCAACATTTCAGGGAAGTTGATTTTGACTTGGTATAAAGGAAAATTTCCTAACAGTAAAAGTTATTCACAAGTAAAAAGCATTGCTTCAAAATGTTGTTAATTCCCCATCACTGGAAGGCTTTAAGCAGAAGCCAAATGGATACATGTAGAGTTTATCATTAAATGAGTTTCATGATTAGATAGGAGAAAAACAAGAGGATCTCCAAACTTCTTTCTACCTCTGAGAATCTATAACTAGTATTTTGCTTAAAAGATTCAGTAACTTTCCATTTGTATTTGTCCCAAGCCTGCATGAAATCCTCTCCTTCATTGCAACAGTCACAGGAAATTGAGGAAATGCCTATAGCCCTAAAATATTAACAGTTAGAAGCATGATATAAACAGATGTATTTGGAGACATTTTGCCCTTGGTATAGCATACGCAACTCAGGCCAGAAAATTCCAGTTGACTTCCTTCTGATGGATTATTCACCTAGCCAATAATCATAAATAAAAGTAGTAATGAAACAGAGAAGGCTGGGTTGTTTGAAATCCTAGTATAAGTATGTCACCTTAGAAGAATATATGAATTTGATCAGTTGTTCCAAGCCTGGAAGCTATCTCATATGATTTAGAGTGCGTTATTACAAAGAAATGGAAATTAGGAGGTACACGGTCTTCTGAAAAACCTAAAGAGATCAAGATTTGAATCAGTGTGACATGAAAACATTAGCAAAAGACCATGATCTACTCTTCTGTCTGAAAAGAAAGAAAATACTTTTTTTCTCCCTCTCTTGCCTGCTTTCTACAATCACAGGATTATCTGAAAGTGAGGAAAAGGAGATAAAGAGGTGGCAGAAGTCATTTCTAATGTGAATATCCAGTTAAAACTAAAATATTGAGGGTAAGAAGAAAGACGCAGTAATCTAACTAACTAATAACATGGCATTAATCCCATCTTTATTTTATAGATGCTAGAAGGATTAACATTGGCAACAGCTGTCTTTTTCCCCTATGCTAATGAAATTATAAAAGTTGAAACCTGACATGGAAAAGCAGAGAATAGTGATGAGATCTGCAAATAATGAAAATTTGTGCATGGTAACAAGTTAAATCCTTGCCTGCAAACACAGTGTAATGCTCGAAACTGAACTCTAAAAAATGAGTCTCTAAATCTACATCGATATTTCCCCTCTCCCCAGTAATGAGTCAGAATTAGTTTTGCTTAGAAGTTGCAAAGAACTTTGCATTTATAAAATGTTTTGCATTTATTTTATTGATTTTTCACTCCGAACTATAAAACATTAGAAATTATTATTTCTGTCTTATAGATGATTAAAACAAGACCTATTAGAGTGGGCTTAATCAGACTGAAAGAATTTCAAAGGATCCTGGGTGATAGTCTTTTATTATGAGAAAGTATTTTGAATTTACCCACTCCCTATACCTTGAAATCATAGATTTGGAGATGGAAGAAACATGAGAGGCCATTTAGTCTGACCCACACAGTTTACAGATGAAAGAACTGAGTCTGAGAGGAGTTTCATTGATTTTCTCACAGGATCACACAGCTTATAAGTTTCAGAAATAGAATCTGAACACGGGTTTTTCTAATTTCACTCCATTCTATCCTCTACACAATATACTCTTCCATCTGAAACCTTCATTTCAACCAGAACAACAAATTGTCATATTTTATCCTTCCTCCTCTCAACTGTTATTCTTCTCTTCTTAAATCTTTGCTCAGAATTATATGCAAAATTGTAAAGTGTTCTGATTCCTATTTTACTAAAAAAATTAAATCCATCTGTTATGAACTCACTTATCTTCCCTAATCACACCTCAAAACGCTGTAACTTTTTCACCTCTTCTCTCCTCCTTTGATCCAATATCTGAGCAAGAAATGCCCTTTCTCCTGCCAAGATCAACTTCCATATTTACACATTTGACCAATTCCCTATTATCATTCCGTGGTGCTTATTCTGTTCACCATTCCCTTATTCTCCCTCATACTCAGTCTTTTTGGCCCCTCCACTGCTTCCTTTAATGCTGCCCACAGATATAACCAGACATTTCTCATCTTAAAAAAAAAACAAAACTTCCCTTGACCCTGCAATCCCCTCAAGCTATTACCCTGTATCTTTCTTTCCATTTGTTTCCACGTTCCTTAAAAGAGTCATCAATTCTCATGGCATCTATTTCTCTATGAACAATTGCTTTTCAACGATTTACCTTACCAAAACTTCTTTACCAAAGTTTACCAATGATATCTTCGTATCTGACTCATCGTTGGGATGGCTATGTTACTGAGCTCTTTCACAGGCTCTCTGCATTCCCTTCAAATTCTTTTCTCACTTATCCTTCAAGGCTCTGGTGGAATTCTTCCTCCAAGAAGCTTTCTCTCACTCCTCTACCCTCCTTCTATCTCCCCTTTTGGTGAACTTGAATTGTACTTGGTTTTAATATTGAGCGATTTAGCACTAAAGTCTTTCTGTTGGTTGTTTCCTCTGTGTTAGTGTTCTCTCCCCAAATAGTAAGGAAGAGTATTCCTAAGCACCTTTTTTTTATTCCCTAAATTTTGCAGTTTAGTGCTCTACCCATAGCTGTTGACTAATTGATTCTCCAAAGGATTCAAGACCTTTAAAATTTCTAATAATCATCAGTGGTTATTTATTAACTGAACCCATTTAGAATCAACGGAAAGCTATCTACTGTACAGCATCTCTGGCCAAGTTTATTCTGAACGAATTAGTTTACATTAGTTGCTGCGACAAGCTTGAAAATCTGCCAATATTAATCTTAATCAAGAAAGGAAGGAGAGCTATTTCAGAGCTCCTCACTAAAAATACGATAGATTTTTTTTCTTACCATCTCTCCTCTCCATGGTTATGTCCATGACAGAGAATCTGTATTCCTCTGCAAAAAAAGGGGGAAATTAGGAAACAGAAAAGGAAGAATGATATAAAGAACAATGATGACAGTTCATATTTCTATGGCACTTTAAGGTGTGGAAAGCAAATTTCTCACAATAACCTTGTAAGATAGGTAAATGGAATATTATTCCTATTTTATAGATGAGGAAACTGGGACATAGAAAGGTTAAATGACTTAAGCATGGCTACACAGCTAGTGTATGTCAGAGCTTAGTCCAAAATGATTAATGCTAGTGACAAAAGAATTACTTTAATGCACAGATATTGCACATGCAGCATGGTATGTATACAGAACTTCTCCCACAGCCAAGAAGACCTAGAGACATCTAAGTCCTACCTCCAGTCACTGAGGGCTGGGAGACCCTGGGTAGATCACTGTACCTCTCATTTCTGTAGGCATCTCTCTCTCTCTCTCTCTCTCTCTCTCTCTGGCAATGGGGTTAAGTGATTTGCCCAGAGTCACATAGCTAGTTAAGTGTCTGAGGCCAGATTTGAACACAGGTCTTCCTGCTTCAGGGCAGCTAGGTGGTACAGTAAATAGAGTTCCTGGCCTGGAGTCAGGAGGACTCATCTTCCTGAGTTCAAATATGAACTCAGACACTTCATGGCTGTGTGACTCTGAGTATGTCCCTTAACTGTTTTTGCCTCAGTTTCTTCACCTATAAAATGAGCTGGAGAAGGAAATGGTAAACTACTCCAATATCTTTGCTAAGAAAATTCAAAATTGGATCATGAAGAGTTGGACATAACTGAAAACAAATGAAAGATAAAAAAACAGCTTCCTGCCTCCAGGTCTGGCACTCTATCCACTGGGCCATCTAGCTCTTTGACATGCATCATTTCATTTTTTATGATTTGTCGATTCAATTATTTCTGTTTTGAAGTATTTGATATTTTTGCAGCACTTGTATTTTATAGCATTATCACTTGGGACATTTTTGGTGAAAAATTATAAATTTTTCTGTATTATTTCTAAAACCATATCATCCAAAAAAATTTGTACTAGAAATTAGGATTCTAGTACCCAAAGACAAAAGCAAAACAGTCTCTGACCTCAAGGAAGTATCAGTGTAGTGGGGGGAAGGGGGCCCATAATATGATGGTTCATTAAGTAGAAATTGACTCATAAAAGTAAGGCAAATTTGGCTCTTGAAGTCTAGGCAGATAATTTGAGATTGCACATAGAAGACCATATGTTTCTATGCAAATGTGACATGGATCTAATATTAGGATCTTTTCCAGAAACAGCTCTGCAATATGTTTTTCAGGGGGAAAAAAAAAACAACAAAAAACACTTCAGCTTGGTGTGCTACTGCACCATAGCTGTAGGCAGCAGTTTGTAGGCTGTGTACATACAGGGATGATACCTCGATACCAACTTTCCATTTATACCCTTCTTTGATTCCTGAGAGAGCAACAGATGGAAGAACTAGCAGAGAACTTGCCTCGAGTAGCGCTTGGGGTCATATTTTTCTTAAAATGCCAGAAGTGTGATTGACCATAAGACCTAAACCCTAATACTTTCCATAATGTGTCCCTTTTCTCCTTCTAATGCCCTGTTTATGGATGTGATCCTTCTAATACCTCTCCAAAGACAAGTTAGTGAGGAACAGCTTTGACTACATTGCTTTCAGCAGCTGAATTGCATCAGTATTACAAATTCTCTAAGAAGCAATTTAGGGCTGCCAAACACCCAGCATTAAAATTGTCTATGTCTTGCATACTGTATCAGCAAGCACCACTATATACACAGGAGGGCCTGCTGTACAGGGTCTTTGAACTGCTTTTCTCAAAGGAAAGCAACTTTTGAGAGATCAACAGTCACTTTAATCAAGCACATATATCCTTCATTTAGTTCAGGAGGAAAAAGTCACCACCCTGAACTTTAGAGAAAATATAGAGAAACAAAGATCAACCAACAGATAGGGCTTCTAACTGTCTGACCATAAGCAATATGTACATCACATATCAACAGAAAGATCCAACTGTCTGATCATTACGTACATACATAGTTACCAGAGAGAGAAGCACCAACATCTGGGTTTTCAACGCCAGGGGCTCCTTAGTGGCTGCCCAGAGTCTCCTCTGGCCAAACACTTCCAATGAGTAAGCCCCAAAGTAAAACCTCACTTCAGAGTATTTACATACTTTTTAGAGCCAGAGAGCATCACAACCCTTGAGAACTACTGCCTTATTAGAATTTAACAAAAGATAAACTTTCCTTAATGGGGAGGCCCGTTAATGGGTGGGGAAGATCTTTAACTTTCATTAGCATTACATACACATCACTACATTTCTCATGCACTTTTTCTTCTTTTTATACACATATGACCCACACTTAGAAATGAGTGCTTCCAAGGTTTTCCATAAAACCACATGAAGTTCATGTGCACGTCAGTCTTATTTTCTCTTGATTCGTTGACCTAACTCTCGTTACGCTTTTGTCCCATCTTTACAGAAATGCAGTTATATTCCTAGGAGATACACTTGGTTCTCTATGCTTTTTAACTATCTCTGTAATCAGTATAGCACAGTGGAGTAGAATGAAGGTCAAATCATAGTGACTGCATATTGAACTTACCCAAAAAAAGATTTCAGAAAAATAATGGATGAGTCAGGGTTGATTGAACCAACCACTTGTCACAACCCACTCAGATTGGATGCCTTGGTATGGTTTGAACTTGGTATGAATAAAGCTTATACACCTCTTTTGAATAAGTTAATCAAAGAGGTGCAATTTGAAATTTATTTGAATTAGTTAATGCATTTTGTCCATGAGTAATAATCAGTAAATGAACATTACTAAGTATCTACTATGTGCTAGGCACTGCATTAAGCTCTGGGGATACAAAAAGAGTCAAGTAAAAGACAGTCCTTGCCTTCAAGAGGTTTACAAGAAAACCTGCAAAGAAAGGATTCAAGATAAATAGAAAATAATTAACATAGGGAAGGCATTAGAATTAAAAAGGGTTGGGTAAGTCTTCCTGTAGATGGTGGGGTTTTTTAGTTTGGAGATCTGTAGGTAGAGTGGAGAAGGGGATAGTATTGCAGCCATGGAGTACAGCCAGAGAAACTACCTAGAACTGAGAGATAGAATGTCTTGTTCTTCCAGGAAACCAGTGTCACTGCATAAAAGAACGAACACCTGTTGGGAAATAAGGTGTAAGAAGGTGTAAAGAGAGGAAGGAGGCTAGGTTATGAAGGGCTTTATATGTTTGTTCCTGGAGGCAATAGGAAGCCAGTGAAGTTTATTGAGTAGGGGGGAATGACTGGATCAAATTTATGCTTCCTGAAGATCACTTTAGTGGCTGAATGGAAGTTGGATTGGAGTGGAGAGAGACTTGAGGCACGGAGACCCAGCAGCAGGCTTTTGCAATAATCCAGTCATGAAGTGATGAAGGCCGGCACTAGAGTGGTGGTAGCACGAGAGGAGAGAAGGAGGTGAATTGGAAAGGTTTCGAAGGGGAAATCAACAGGCCTGGGTAACAGCTATTCAAGCTATTCATGGTAGATGAGAGTTGGTGAGGAATCCAGGATGACTTTTAGGTTAGGAGTCTGAGGGAGGAGGAGGATGATGTTGCCATCTACAGTAATAGGGAAGGGTAAAAGGTGGGCATGGTTTTGGGGAAAGATAATGACTTCAGTTTTGGATAGGAAACTTTTGCTTGAGTACTTCTACAGTTTTGTTAAAATGCTTCCTTTTCCCTTCCTTGCCATGGTTTTCCATCATGGCCCTTCTCTTCCATTTTGCAGTGATATACTGTGTCTAGCATCATTTTATTTCATAGTAGAAA
Organism: Notamacropus eugenii; assembly: GCF_028372415.1. NCBI lineage: Eukaryota > Metazoa > Chordata > Mammalia > Diprotodontia > Macropodidae > Notamacropus > Notamacropus eugenii. Next base: position 256,231,875 of record NC_092873.1, on the reverse strand, counting down.
ACTCCAGTCTTGTGGTTTCCCAAGCTGAACATCTTGAGCACATTGAGTCATGTGGTGGCCTAGTATTGAGTGGACTATTGTGGAAGCAAGAATCTTTAGCCCAAATGAAAAATAGGGCATGAATATTTACTTTTCCTTAAAGACACCTATTTATTTAAGAGTTCTGCAAGAACCGAAGGACCTTTTCTTTGAAATCTCAGAATAATAAAACCAGCAAGGGATTTTTTTTCTGAAATTTTAAAGGATTTTTTTTGGGGGGGTGTCATGTGACAGTTTGCTAAGAAAATTTTCATGAAAGTATGTTGTTTTGTTCCCTACAATGTAAGTTAAGTTACTGTCTGGATACAGGGAAATAAAATTAGCTCTGAGTTGAATTTAGAAAAAAATGGAAAAATTCTGGCCACAATGCATCAAGTTTATAGTTGGTTCAGTACTTTGTGGGAGATACTGAGATTTGAGATGAAAGTATGGGCTTAAAAGCTTTTCAGTGTTTGTTGACTATATCAACCTAGCCAAATGTGGCTTAGTGGATAGAGGGAAAAGAATGCCTTGGCCCCTGGGCTTCCCTTTATCTTTGCCCATTTGCTTTCTTCTACGTGGGAAAGTAGAAGGGGTTTCGAGTTGAAAAGTAACTGAAGAACCCCAAACTCTGTAGCTTGGTAACGTATAACAAGTAATGTTAAATGAATAATAACTAGATTAAAGTGGGTTGTTACATACAACATTCACCATATACTAGATTGAGGTCTCTCTCTAATTGGGACTGAAAACTCTGGGACAGGAAGTTTCTTCCCAAGAAAAGATAAGCTTATCCCTTAACTACTTAGCTAGGGGTGTCTTTATTCTTTGTCTAGGAGAGGTAAACATCTGGGATTGAGATTCTCTCACAGGAGATGAGTACTCCATCACCAAGAATCTCAAAGGAATATGAATGGCCACTTTATAAGGAAAAGCAGAACAAAACAAATAACCCTTCTTTCTTCTTCCCCTCTTTTGTTTTTCCCCTCCTAAGGAAGGGAAGGTTTTTGCTAATTCATGACTGTAAGTGATTACTTTTCTAATTTTTTTTGTTTGTTTGCTTAAGCCTCTAGTTTGGGAGCTCTAAGAAAACTGCACATTCTACTCTTCTCCAGTGGAAGAGATAGTTGAGCACTTTAACTGAAACCAAAATCCAGAAGTAGCAGAAAGCTCATCAGCCATGCAAGTGCGCGTTGGGACTGTGCCTGGCAAGCCAGCATCTAGGGGAGACTGCTTATCCATTCAAGCAGCCCTCAGTGGAAAAATGCTTGGTAGACAATGATCTGGTGGAGACTTCATGCACATTGAGCAGTGTCCAGAGGAAGATCTGGATGATCCATGCCCCGGATCTGCATTTAGTAGGGAGCAAGTCTAATATGAGCAGTTTAATGATATCCCCAGAAGACTGGGTGATTCAGGTTCAGATTTTGTCATACAGACACATTTCTTTTGTGTCCTTGTACAGTTTATTTAACTGCCCTGGGCTGACAGTCTATACAGATGGAAGGAAAGTAATATTTATCAAGTATCTGCTATGTGGAAGATAGTCTTAGAACAAACCTGGAAAGCAGGTACTATTATTTTTTATTTTTATTTTTAATATTATATAGATTTTATATATAAATAAATATATAAATAAACATTTATTATTATATAAATGCTTATTTATGTACATTTATTATTTATATTATTAATTATTTTTACAGTTGAGGAAACAGGAGGATAGAGGTTCTATGACCCTCTGATTCTACAATATTAGCAGCTTTCTTATATTTAAAGTGTGAATTGTCCCAACATATGTGTTCCTTAGCCACATGTGTTCCCAAAATGTGTGTCTCTTCATGTATGGTGCTTGCATAGGTCTGCTCCTCCAACTGATGGTATATGTGTTTGTAGTTGAGGATACCCCAAATTTATGGAATGGCATGCTTTACTTTTCTTGTTTTTAATTTTTTAAATTAAAAAAAATTTTTTGCTATAGCATTTTATTTAATGTGTTTTCTTTAAACAACTTTTGTCCCCTAGTTGACTCTTAAAGGTAACCATATCATTTGGTGCTTATGAGCTATAATTTTAACAGATGTGGACCCATAGAACATGTTGTAACTTTGGTAGCATTATCCAGGGAACCCAGGCACTACAAAAATATCACTTAATTTTCTAGTGGACTGGGTTTTATTTTGGAAGAATTCTTTCCCTCCTTCCTTCTCCCTCCTCCCTCACTTCAGATCTTGCAGTACTGGTTTGCTTTTGTAATCTCCTCAAGACATTTGTCTTAAACAGAAGAATGGCATGGTATAGGAGCTGTTTAGCCTGGAATCATTTTAAAGGGTTGAATTTTATAAGAATTAGACAAAATTGAGGCAGTAAGAACATAAAGCATAGAATGGAAGCATCACAAAATGAGAAGACTTTATTGCATTTATGGCATCCTCTATATAAAAGGTTTTATCTTGATGAAGATGACTTTAGAAATTATTCCTCAGCATTTCACTTTCCTGCCCAGTTTTTAAGCACTTTAGGGAAATCTATGTACAATTGGTCTGATCATTACAAATTATTCTTAAATATTCATCAAAGCAGTTGCCAAAGGGCCTCAATTAAATAACGTTTTGTTAAGGTTGTTTGAGTCACTTTATATACTAGGCTAGTAATGAAGAGTATTTCTTTAAAAATATTCTTCTATCCTGGTTCAATTAAGGTAATCTCGTAAGTCCCATTTTCAATTCCTTTTGGTAATTTTTCCACGGTGTTCTTCCATTTCCTATGCATCCTTCTATTATCTAGGGCCAATTACCAGTTTGTTATTCCTAGGCACAAGTGTCACAACAGGCAGTATGAGGTCAGCAAGTAATGATGATGGATCAAGCCCTGCTGATATTGCAGCTGCCAGGGAGACTAGGATTCTCTGTGTTGCTAGTTTTCTTTAAGAGTGTTAGATACAGGCAGGACAGTTATTTACCCTTTTCTTTTGTCCCTCTTCCTCTTTATCCGTCATTTATTTACTTATGACTTATGTTGGAAATTAATGTGTGTCAATATGGAAATGCATATAGCAAATATTCATTTATTCAGTTAACATTCAATTCAGTTAACATTTATTAAGTGCCTTCTATGTGCTAAGCATGGGCTGATCCATTAAGGAATATGCCAATATGTTAGTCTTTAGGAAGACAGACAGTTATTCAGCTAGCAACCCAGTTAAAAACAGAATTTATAGCATTAAAACACATACAATAGTACCTTTACTGAACCTCAGATTACTCAGAAGTCAGCTAGGTATTTGGGCTGTGTGACAGATTGCTATGAGGCAGTTAAATGGAGCAGTGGATAGAGCACCAGTCCTGGACCTGGGTCCAAATATGGTCTCAGATACTGGCTTTGTGACCCTGGGTAAGTCACTTAACCCTATTTGTTTGCTTCAGTTCCTCATCTGTAAAATGAGCTGGAGAAGTAAATGAGAAACCATTCCAGTACCTTTGCCGAGAAAACCCCAAATGGAGTCATGAAGAATTACACTTGACAGAAAGCGGCCTAACAACAACCATGGCAAGTTGCTATACTGAGAGATATGTTTCACAGACGAAATAAAGACCCCCAATTGCATATTCTGTATGATTTTTGAACATTTGAAATATTCTTGACTATGAGTGTTAGTTCCTGGTTTGTTGCCAAGTCCTATAAGTAACAAAGCACTTGAAATGAGATGTGTTGACTTTTTCTTCTGGGCTATCTGAGGGGGAAAATTGGAACTTTGCTAAGTAAATAATGGCATAAACAAGATTAAAAGGCTTTGTTGTAAGAGAGTAAGTGCTCTGAAGTAGTTTTGAAGTGTCTATTTCAATAAAACCAGTTGACATTCATATCCTAATTACAAATCACTCTTGCTTATTCATGAAAGTAATTCCCCAATGATCCAAAGAGGATCATACTTTTTTAGGCAAATTAAAAGTAATAGTATTTCTTGAAAATAACAGAATTTTATTACATAAAATCATGAATTGTTGGAGTTGAAAGAGACCTTAGAAGGCACATGATTCAACCTGCTCATTTTACTAGTAAAGACATTAAGTCCCCCAGAGATGAACTGTCTTGTCTGAGGTCTAGTTAGTGGCAGAGCAGGGTTTCAAACCTGCCTGTGTCTTCCTACCTAGGGAAGAATGATATTTTTACTACTCCACATTTATTATTTAAAATTTTCACAAATTCAGACTGTTTTACCAAGTGAATTTGAATTTAGTAAAACATGGTATAGGGCAAAAGTTTTTTAACCCAGGATATGTGAACTGCTTTTTAAAAAATATGTATTTTGATATTTTTAATATAATCGATTTCCTTTGTAATCCTATGTATTTCATTTTATGTATTTAAAAGTATTATTCTTACAAGGGGTTCATAAGGCTTCACTGGAGGGTCAAAGGCTACTTCGATTAAGGTTAAGAACCCCTGATAACCCTTGATAACAAGAGAAAGAATATTGGGGTCTAAGAAAATGAATTGGCTGCTATTCTTATTTTCTCCACTGACTAGCTGGGTAACCTTGGGCCCGTAATTTATTCTCTTTAATCCTCATTTTGTAAAATGAGGGTATGGCATGGAATGATTTCTAAAGTTCCATCTTACTAAAATTTTATGGTTCTATGATTTTCCTATATTATGTTTAATATTTTATATGTATTTTTCCTTCACACTATTATGACTAGTTTATGTCCTTACCAATTATTTTTCATACTTCCCAAATAACTGTTCTTCCATACTACTCTGATTATTTCACTCTTGTGCTCAGAAACCTTAGAATTACCAGATTTAGGACTAGAAGACACCTTCAATTTAAGAAACTAATTTTAGAGATGAGGAAACTGACAGTCTAAAGGTAGTGATAGTTAAATAGGAGAACTGGGCTTTGAATCCAAGTGTTTGTCTTCTGAGTACAGCATTCATCCTGTTACACATCATTGGCTTCCCATTGTCTACAAAATGAAATATAAACTCCTGATCCTGGAATTTAAGGATTTCCACCTGGTGCAGTGGAAAGAAAACTGACTCATAAGGGAGGACCAGAGTTCAAATTTTGGTTTTGACTCACCCTATATGTGTGACCTTGGAAAAGTCATTTAACTTTGATTGGCCTCACCCTCATTTTTAAAATGAGGGATTTGGACTAGATGGCCTTAAAGGTTCATTGTAGCACTAGATCTATTACCCTGTAACCTATATTTTTAGACTCATCTTAAAATACCCCCTTTATGTCCCTCTGTGCTTGTTTTGTCATCTTCTAACCCTACCTCTCTTAGCCTCTCTCTTTTTCCCAAAAGGATTCTTTTCCCTCCAGTCCATCTCTATTGAAGAACTCTTTTCCCTTCCTTGAATTCCCTTATTTTCTTGCCCTTCCCCAAAGTGATCTTTTCCTCTTTAAATTTCTCATAACCCTTTTGTAACTGTAAGCAAAGTAGGATTTTTTGCTGTTTTTCTGGGGTTTTAGCCAATCAAGTGCCTTTGATTGAGTCTTGCCTTTGATTGAATCAAGAGTCTTTGAATCAAAAGTCTTTGATTGGAAACAGTACATACAAGGAGAAGAGACACTAGATAGAAAAGTAGAGCTGAGAGAGAGAATCCAGCATGAGCAGGCTCAGGGGAACTTGCTTGTGGGAAGACTTAACAGAAAGAATGATCGTGATGTTGGGAGCTTTGTCTGTTTTTCTGTGTTGATTTCTCAGACAGAAGCCCTGTCAGTCTTTATGAGTGCATTGCGATAATGATACTGGTAATGTGTATAGATATTGTTCTAGCCCTGTTAAGCTTTGTCTTCATAGAAACAGAAGCTGCAGGCAGAAGCCCCGGGAGCCTGCTGTTAGGCAGAAGCAGGAAGAGTTTGGAATGGAATAGCCCCCATGAGCTGAGACAAGGAGCAGGAGCACAGAGCTGTCTGCTTATAAACCCAGGCAAGAGCTGGGAGTGGTTGGCCCATGGAGGAGGGGATGTGGGGTTTGGAAGTCAGCCTCAAGTAAATGTGAGAGAGAAGTTTACTTCAACACTGTGTACTGATTAAGGCAATTGTTCTTACGGTGACCTACGGATGGATGGTATGGTATTTTCTACTATCCCATAAGGATCCATCATGCTAGGAAAGACCCTAGCCTAGGACCCCCTAACTTTGGAGATGCAATGATATATGCTATGCTGAGTGTTATGAGATACATATATGTATTAAATGATATATTTTGCTCAAGAATGTTGCTGTGAAGGTTATGCTTTACTTTATTGAACAATGTTTAGTTTATTGCTGAATGGAGAGTTCATTAGACCCTTAAAATCATTCACAGCAGCAGTCCTCAGGTGTGCTGCTGTGATTGGCGTTAGACCTTTGCCTAGACCTGTTCTTGCCTCTTAGCTCACCATTCTTTGCACCATAGCTATTTATGCATATTCCCCTTGCCTTTAAAATTGTGAATTCTTTGGGAATTGTTTGTGACAAATATATGTAGCTCAATTGCTCTTTCCTTATTCGTTCATGCATTGCTTGAATTCATTCTTGAAGAGGACTATGACATCAGGAAGGTGATGTCATGACATGCAAGTGAATTGGATTTAAGTGAGGGAGGGCTGTGCAAAGTCACCAGCCTCACTCTCTCCTCTGGAGCCATCTAGGTCCATTGGCAAGATATAGAACAGGACAACTGGAGATAGCCCCCAGATAGCTTGATTAGATAAACATATACTATCGTCATCACCATTTCTTGCATTTATATAGTGCCTACTGTGTGATAGGCATTTTGCTAAGTATTTTGTATACATTTATATGTCTCTCTATCCATCCATCTGTGTATCTATTTATCTATGTACCTAGCTATACATATGTACATTTATATACATACAAACATATATATATATATATATATATATATACGTTTTTAAAGGTAGCACTTCCTAAAAACTGTGAAACAGCATTTGTTTGGGTGAATAATTACAGGTTTTAGTATCTTGGTCTGGTCATTTATTCAACAAACATTTATTGAATTCTTCCTGTGTGTATATATCCTCATTGCCTAGCACAGAATTCATGGATAGAGCCTTAAATAGCAGTAACTATTACTAAATCTCTATTTTAACTATTCCTCTGTAACCATTTTGATTTCATCAGTATAAAGAGCTCCCAGTGAGGCATTTGCTGATATAGATATTCACTGTTTCTGCAATTTGTAGACATAAACGGTTAATCAGTGCTTCAAGAGATTACATAAATTGGTCAAGATAACACAGTTGTGTGCTTGTATATGTTTACTGGTATGAGTTGGCTGCAAGACACCACTGGTCATACAACTGGTATAAGTCAAAGGCAGAACTTGAACCCTGTTTTTCCAGATTGAGGCTGATTCTCTGTCTACTAGACTCTTCAACAAAACCATTAACCTACGAGCAGTTAGCTTATAACAGGAGCGTTAAGCTTAAATCATATAAATATACAAAAAGAATTGAATAAGGGTCATTTTAATCATTGGAAAGTCATCTGTTAAGTTTATTCTTACATTTGCACTAAGCCAGCTAAGCAACCTTCCATTATGCCAGAACTTTAGGTGATTTTAAGGAGCAATGGCACAAACACAACCACCTTCCAGAAACTCTCCAAAGTGAATGTAATCTTTGACCTCCAAAGAGCTCCATGGATATCCAAGTTCTGCCATTTACTATCTCCAATACTACTGGCAAATTCCTCATCTCTAAAATGAGACTTGAAAATAGTATGATCGCTAAGGTCTCTTCTAGCTCTCACACTCTGTTTAAATAGGACCCCTTCTCATTTGGTGGAACTTTCCTCACTCCACTGATTTGTCTTTTTCTGTTGTTCAAGACAACTCATAACAGCTATCATTTGTATGATTGAGTCCAGCTTGGTCAACTGATATCTGGCATTGTACACATTCATGCACACACACACACACACACACACACACATACACACACACACACACACACACACAACCTTTAAACAGTCTCTATAGAAATCTAATTTTGACACTTTGAGATCTGGTTGTTATATTTTAGATGAATCTTCCTCCCACAATTCTGAAACAATTCAGCTCCTTTACTTTAGGATTTTCTAGGCAGAGTCTCATACATGGAGCTTATTCTAAAACAGAGACTGATCCATTTTGTCTTTGATTAAAAACTATTGTTTTCTGAGTAGGCAATCAGAAAAGCCTGCCAGTGCCTATGTATAAAAACACAAGTATATGTATATGCATATATATGTATATATACATGTAAGTATCTATATGTGTGCATATATATATATCTATATAATACATACTTTTTTTTTGTTTTGCTTTAAAGTTGTCATTGTCTGAAGTCATCAGTTGAAATTAAGTGTCGGAGACACTCTTGATGAGGTGGCAGGAATCAGTCACTTTCAGATTTTTTTTGACATGTACTTTCCATTCCTTCTTCTTCCGTGGAAGGATAAGAGAATTATCATTATGTTGTGAATCTTTATCAATTCAAAGCTTAACAGTTGGCATAGTCTTCAGCACCAGATGGGTAGTTTCAACTTTTAAAACTGTAAAGACTGTTTGAGTACAGTACTCCGCATTACATAAACATTTCACAGAGGCATCCAGAGGTAGATGATGTAATGGTACTGAGAAACATATACTGAAAAATTGGTAATAGCAAAAAAAAAGAAAAAAAGTTGAAGCAAAGATATCTACAGAAGTAGTGAACCAAACATTTTATGCTTTTGAGGTGATAGCCAAATTATATTTTCCACTCAATTATGTGAAAACAATTAGCTTAGTAACAGGAAAAGTTCAAACATTAGTTTACTAAGAATACTACCTGCTAGGTCACTGAAACCCCTTCCTGTTGCAACCTGGGTATATCACAGATAGTAACAATCCAATCATGATGTCACCTGGCTCTACTGAGCTTGAGTGAGCAAACAGACTAGCTGTAGGAAGAATGATCACACTTGACCTTGGAAAAGCCCAGAGGTGTCAAATGAGCTTTGATTTTTAGTTCTAGACTAATCTTTTTTTTATGAATATACCTCTTGGGCAGAGTCTACCCTCATGTCAAGGCCTGTCTTAAGTCTAGAGAAAGTAGTCATTTACAAATATATTGTGATTTAAGATGCATCAGGAAGCACCCTCCTGCCCTCGATCCTGTTTTACATATCTGTCACACTACTGGAAATTCCATTATTGCTTTAAGTTAGTGGTATAGAAGACATCATACTGAAGATCATGTAGCCCAACCTCTTTATTTTACAGAAGAGCTCACTTGGCCTCTAAACTAGTTCACTATTGCTACTCTCTCCTAGTTCTTCTCCTACCCCCCTAACGGTTACTTTTTAGTCTCATTTGCTAGATCTTCGTCATTCAGGCCATAACCCACTGGAGTCCCAGTTTTCTGTCCTGGGCCCTCTTCACTTGAGCATGAAGGAGAGTTAGCTTTGGCAAAAAGAGGACTGCCTCATTATGTGAGACTAGAGTGAAGGAGGAGAGAGTGGAGAAGTCATATGAGCTTTTTACAAAGAGATTTTCTTCCTTTGGTTGTTCAGTCATTTTAGTCGTGTCCGATTCTTAGAATTTTTTAAAAGGTTGAGAAAAACACAAACATAGGTATAGCTTGTGTCTATATACTTTTTGTGTTTGCTTACTCTCTTTTATTTAGGGGTTCTTCTCCCTTTTTCTCTTCTCTACTCTTCACTAAAGCATTTTTGTGGATAAGAACACGGAAGCTGAAGTGAAAGGGTAAATTTCTTAAAAGGTGGCAAATATAAATATAAAAGCTAGAGCACTTTATACTTAGAGCAAATAGTCCTTTAGAGAAGCTTAATAACCTCTTTGGATAAGAAAATTCATTCAGAATCCTCATTATTTTCTTATTTCACCTTGCCAATTAAGAAGGTATGAATTAAGATTATTTCACTTTCTTTTATGGAGTTTTGTTTGAAATAAAACTTACCTTTTAAGTTTTCAGTGGATCCATAATTATGAGATAATACCTACTCTTTCTTTCCAGTGGTGCTGATCATAACCTATCTTTGCCTTTTTATCTAGTTTAGTTCATAATCCTTGCCTTTCCATAGACTTTCCTCTGAATCTTACGATATTCTTTGGCTACTGTTCCAACAGTCATGCTGTCCTCTTATCGTTTCTTACTCTTTTTTTCTGACCATGCTACTTCCTTTTCTAATCAATCAATCAATCAAAATTAAGCACTTTTAAAGTTTTTGTCATGTTCTAGCTGTGTCAGATGCTGATAAGATAAATATGAAACATATGAGACAAAGATAAGTTTGAAACAATCTCAGTCCTTGAGGAATTTTATACTCAGTCTGGATAGATGACATGTTTCTATTTACAGGACTGAACCTGTGATTTCACTGATTAAGGGAATTCCAAAATGAGGAAACTCTCCCAAGAACTAACCCAACATAGGTCAGCACCTTCTCTGCCTCTTTTAGACTTAGAGATTTGCCTATGACGCTGAGAGATTAAGTGAATTCCTCAAACTCACGAAGCCAGTATATGCAAGATGAAGAATATGAACCCAACCAAAGCTTCCCAGTTCTAAGGCCAGTTGTTTGTCTGCTATGCTATGTTGCTTCCCATATACAGATATACATCCAAAACATACAAAATAAATATGGGGCACTTAGAGAACATAGTGCTTGAGCTGATCTTGAAAGAAAACTAGGGAATCCAAGAGATTGACGGTGGGGGTGGAGTGGGGAGAGAAATGAAGAAGTGAAACGCTGTAAACAATAAATTGTAAGTTCCCTAAGGGTAAGTGCCCTATTGCTTTTGTAGCTGCATCACACTGTTAGGTACTGTTCTTATAGCTGGTACTTTAAAAATGCTTGATAGTTATATTTTACATTACTTCTTCCATTTAAGTAATCATTGCTATCATGCTGCTTGTGTTCCCCTTATGTCTCTGCGTCACTCTTTCTGTCACTTACACTTTTGATTCTTTGATAGGGAAGCAGTTTCTTAGGCATAACTCCTCTGATTCATTTCCTTCAATGTAGTCTGAACACAACCCACTGTCTACAGTTTTCCATGATGTATGTACTGATGGTCCAATTCCTTGTGCGATCCATCTAGTTGCATGTCTTAACAATTAGCCTTTCACTTCTACTTGTTTTATTTTTTCTGTATTATTTTATTAAGCTGAACTCTTTTGAATTATATGCCTCATCCAAGAAGGTCTTTACTATTCTAGAACATATTGCAACCAGTGCAAATTAATTGTATTTTATTTAAAATAAAATCTTTCTGAAAATTAACTAGTGATCCTTTCTTAATAAATATAATTTAGATTCTATAGTTCTTATTGGAAAAAAAAATCAGTGTACAGTAAAATTAACATCAAAATGAACAAAAGCTTGGTTAAAAGACTGAAATCCTTAGGCAATTAATTTAATAAAATATGGGGAAATGAAAATTGTTCCATTTGTCAAAAATTTTTCATTGTAAAAGGCTGAAAAAAGAAAGATTTTATAGTGTGAAATTAAGTGATTGATGAAATAAGTAATACTAAGTGAATGGTAAATTACTTTAGACAGAATATAACTCACAACTTGTATATTTTTCTCTTCTGATTAGTATTCATTCAGTACATAAATGGACTTAATTTCCCATAATCAGTGGGGAGAAAGGAGAAGGAAACAATGTATATAAAGGTTAGAATAGAAGGTCAGTGCTTCATTTTAGATGTTTATGATTTACAATCTACTAGTGTTGGGGATGGAAGCTCAATTCCAGGTGGACAGTCTCGGGCGGGTAAAGGTGGGAACTTCTAAATCTTAGAGTTCTCACGAGACCCCCCAGGAAACGACTGGGAACCGAGGTGAACCGAGCTATCTCGTGCATTTCTGCCTCTTCCCGTGAGAAACGTGATGGGAGAGAGCTCTCCCCGCCCTCGAGATTGTCCCGGATCTGGGCACACTATTGTTATCTAACAGCACGGTATTCAGATGCAAACTATGCTGCTGGAGGGTTTAAGTAGGATCAGGAAAGCCTGAAAGCTCTCTTGGGCGGAGGGGCGCGGAGCAGACAGGACACAAGGCTCCTCTTTTCCTCTCTCTTCTCTCCCCTCCCCCTCTCTCCCCACTTATACTTCTACTTCCAATCTCTTATTGTAAGATCTTTGCCTCCTTGGGAGATTCTTCGCTCCCTCCTAAGGAAGAATTCCCCTGCACTTGTAACTAGACCCTGAAATAAAGCTCAACCCTTGTTCGACTCTGAAGCGTCCTTTCTCTCATACGAGCATCTGGTTTGGCCAACCGAAGACCTCGGGATAGAGGTAAGAAGACTCGGGTAGCCCTCAGGCCTCTAGGCCTGGCATACTAGTTGGGTGTAATATAAAATAGTAGGAACCTTTAAATAAAAGAGAAATTATTTATAGTACTGTAATATTTCATTTAAAAAGAGTATGAAAATCATCAGTGTGGTAGGTAAAAGGAATATTTTATCATGATATTATTTCTAGGAAAGGTGTTATGAAGTGCATCCTTGGCATTTTTTGATGGATCTCACACTGACATTGTCATAATGACATGGAAATACATTTGCTAAAAAGTGGGGAAAGAAATCTGTCACATCAGTTATTTATTTTTCAGGATGTAGACAAAATCAATTCCTTGAGTGTACTCAGTTGTGTATGCTTTCCCCTTGAGTTGAGGCACACAACTTTGTGTGCATGAATGGAGACCTAACAACAATCCTTTTCATTTATGGATTTTCTTTTTAAAAAATAATTTCTTGTGTTGAGAAGTTTTGTCAAATGGAAGCAGTAATGAGGCATTTCCTAAATACCTATTTACTTTCTCTGTTTTTTACAAAGCTTGTCTCATTTTGGGTATGTGTGCGTAGAGGAAAGTTTTTCTAAGAAATGTATTTTTAATCTCTTGAAGTTCTGGTGCTAGAGACCTCAGGCAAAAGCAATTCTCAGTAGTTATCTCAGAGGTGGTTTTATATGTGATTGTAGCTCATCTGAAACATTTGCATAATGCTGGAGGTTCATAGCTTTGTCATACTCATTGATATTTTTCCATCCTCAGGCATTTGATAAAAGCAGAAACATATTGCTTTAGGATAAGCCTTTAGGTAATCATCGTTGATATAAAAACATAACCTGAAGTAGTCTCCACACTTAATTTTATTTGACTTGTGATTCATGATGACATTATTACTTTTTTCAGATTACTGCCTGTGCTATACCCTTGTCTTCCATTCCAATTATTTTTTCCTTCAATTAACTATTGTTGCAATCCACTAGAAACAAATACTAGGATGAGAAACAAATTGTTGTGCATAAATATGATGAAATAATACTATGCCATATGAAATGATATATTGATAGAGTTCAGAGAAGCATGGGAAGTTTTATGAACTGATGTAGAGCAAAGTTAGAAAAACCAGGGATATTATATACATGACTACAACAGTACAAACAAACAAAAATCCAAACAGCAACCCAAAATAAACTGAATATTATGCAGTTATGATCACTAAATTTAACTCTAGAAACAATTTGAGAAAAAAAATACTTCCCTCTTGTCTTTGAAGAACTCAGGAACTGTGGGTGTGCAATACTGGATGTACTGTCAGCAGTGATTAATGTGCTTATTGGCTTTGCTATTTTTCCTTTCTTTTTAAAATCTATTATTTGAGATGGTTCATCTGTGTAGGGAAGAGGGAAATAAGATAAAAAGATCTGGATGAACTACTTCAGGTCTTGAGTCTTAAAGGTTGACTCACCCCATGCTAAAGGAATGTTGACTCTCCATTCCCCACACAGCAAGTGAACTCTTTGGCTCCTGGTGATTTATTGAACTCCATAAAGCTCCCACCAGAAGAAACTATTGATTTATATGTGAACCTTATTTTTTAATCATGATGAATGTTTGAAAGGTTTGCAGTCCCTTGAAGATTAGCCAGGATCCAAACCTACCAAGTACTGAAGTATTAGGTTAGGTATATACTTTTTGAATATGATTTCCTTAAAGCATCTTTTAAGATATCTTAATACTGCTTGCAGAGAGCTTCGCGGAGGTGAATCAACTCTTCCAATATATAAAAAAGTACACTTATTGCGCTTTTGCCCTAATGCATCTTTTAAAAATATTATCATTACTTAAATGCCCACCTCCATGATATTTAGACTGTGTGGCATAGTAGTAAAATGTTTAGTGTCAGGAAGGCCTGGGTTCCAATCTAGATGCTTACTAGCAACGTGATTGATAATGGGCAAGTTATTGCAGTTCTGGGAGGTTCAGTTTCCTCTTCTACAAAATGTGTATGACACATCTTACCTTAGTAACCTTCCAGAGTTCTTGGAAGAAGGTGCCCTACAAGTTTTAAAAGAAGGAATATGCTGGTAATAGCTCCATCTCAAGTGAGTCAGTTGTTAAATTTTCATTGTAAGCACTTTTAAACTCTGGAATAGGCATAACTATAAATCAAGGCTTCATTTGTTATTTTATTGAAGATCTAGACCAGGGGTAGGGAATGTGTAGCTTTGAGGCCACATGTGGCCCTCTAGGTCCTCAAGTGGGGGTCTTTGACTGAATCTAAACTTCACAGAGAAAATTCCCTAAATAAAAGGATTTATTCTGTAAAACTTGGACTCAAGTCAAAAAGCTGTACCCAAGAACCTAGAGGGCTACATGTGGCCTCCAGGCCCCAGGTTTCCCAGCCCTTGATCTAGATTTAAGGAAGTATCAATATTTCAAATTAAACTTAAGTGTATCTGTGGGTTTCTTTTCCTCCTCAAGAGTTGCTAAACATTTACTAGCTTACCACTGCTTGAAACTCTATAGAAATGTGAGTTGTTATGTTATTGGCTGACGTGTGGGTAGCATTTATCTAGTACTTAAAGGTTTTTGAGTCACTTTACATATTAACTCATCTTGATTCTCTGAAATAGGCATGCTGTTATACCCTCATTTTCCAAATGAGAAAACTTGAGTTTTGGAAGGGCTAAGTGACTTATCCAAGGGTTGAACATTTAGTGAATGTCTGAGGTGGGATTTGAACTCATCTTCCTGACTACCAGTCCTTCACCCTATCCATTGTGCCTTCAAACTGCCAAATATCAGATAATTATAAAACTGTTATCCTGACTAGCTTGTCTTATTTAACATTTCACAATAGTGAGTTTTAGTATTTGATCTGCAGTGAAACACCAGGACTATCTCATTTCTTTTTTTTAATTATTTTTATTTATTTTGTTAAATATTTCCCAGTAACATGTTAAATTTTTTAACAATGATCTTTAAAAATTCTGAGTTCCAAATTCTCTCTCTTCATCCTGTGCTTTCCCTGCTCTTTAAAAAGCAAGCAATTTGACTTTGGTTATCTATATGAAGCCTTCCAAAACATGTTTCCATTTTAGCTACATTGAAAAAGAAAACTCAAACAGAATAAAACAATAAAAATGAAGTTTACAAATAGGCTTCAATATGCATTCAGAATTCATCAGTTCTCTCTTTGGAGGTGGATCGCTTTTTTCATCACAGGTCCTTTGGAATTATCTTGGACCATTGTCTTGATCAGAGTAGCTAAGTCTTTCACATCTGATTATCTTTACAATTGCTGTTACTATGTACAGTGTTCTTCTAGTTGTGCTAATAGCACTTAACATGAGTTCATACAAGTCTTCCCAGATTTTTCTTAAACCATTCTGCTGATCATATAGCATTTATATTTCATTACAGTCATATACCACAACTTGTTCAGCCATTCCCCAGTTGATGGGCTCTAGATTTCTAGTTCTTTGCCACCACAAAAAAGAGTTGTTATATATATTTTTTTGAATAATAGATTCTTTCCCCTTTTCTTTGATGTTTTTGGGGTTACAGACCTAGTAGTGGTTTTGCTGGGTCAGAGGGTATATAAACAGTTGATAGACCTTTGGGTACGGTTCCAAATTATTCTTCAAAATGGTTAGACTAGTCATAACTCTACCAACAGTGCATTAGTGTCCAAATTTAACCATATCCCCTCCACCATTTGCTGTCATTTTCGTTTTCTGTCATGTTGTATTCAGTTACTGTTCAATTGATTTTGAGTTCTGTCT
This sequence comes from Notamacropus eugenii, assembly GCF_028372415.1. Classification (NCBI taxonomy): domain Eukaryota; kingdom Metazoa; phylum Chordata; class Mammalia; order Diprotodontia; family Macropodidae; genus Notamacropus; species Notamacropus eugenii. Next base: position 256,215,771 of record NC_092873.1, on the reverse strand, counting down.
GACTCTGTGACCTCATTTGGATTTTCTTGGCAAAGATACTGGAGTGGTTTGCCATTTCCTTCTGCTCATTTTACAGATGAGGAAACTGAGCAAAACAGGATTAAGTGACTTGTTCAGGGTCATACAGCTAGTATCTGAGGTCAGATTTGTATTTAGGAAGATAAGTCTTCCTGACTCTAGGCCCAGCATTCTATCCACTGAATCACTTAGTTTCTTGTTATGTTAGCTAATTTGACAGATGTGAGATAGTACTCAGAGTTATTTTAATTTCAATGTTTTAATCAGTAATGATTTAGAACATTATTTCAGGTGACTATTAATAACTTTGATTTCCTCTTCTGACCATTTATCAACTAGAGAATGGTTCCTATATTTTATAGAGAATGGCTCAATTCCTATACATTTGAGAAATGAGACCGATATCAGAGAAATATGCTGCAAAATTTTTTTCTTAATTTCCTGTTTTCCTTCTAATTTTGACTATATTAGTTTTGTTTGTTCAAAAACATCTTAATTTCATATAATCAAAATTATTTCACTTCTCATAAGCCCCTTTATCTCTCTCTCATTTGTAAAAGGAACTGCAAAATAGGAACTGTTAGCAGTTTCATTTTGATGAGCTTTTTATCATCAGTAATGGCTCAGTATTTTAGCTGTGAAAAAACTTTTGGATTAAGTGACTTGCTCAAGGTCACACAGCTAGTAAGTAGTAAGAGTCATGTCTGAGATCAAATTTGAACTCAGATTCTCCTGACTTCAGGAATGATGCTGTTATTTAGTGTGACACCTGGCTGTCCAGTGAGAAAACATTTGAAGAAAGTTTCTCATGGAAACATGAGAAGCACCTACCAGGCACAGATACCCAACACCCAAAGATCAAGTTACCATCCATTGTCTCTTGGTACACGAATCCTTGACCTAAGATTGTTTAAGGTTTGTGTAGAGAGAGCTCTTATATAATCATCAAACCAAGGCATCCAGAGTGCTTAATGACCTGAGGTTCTTATAGAAAATACTTTATCCTACTAAATTTAAAAATCAGTAACCTGCATGAATGCATCAAATAACGGAGAAAAGTTATTTCTGTAGACTTCATTTTATTTCATAGTTTAAATGTTAATTCTATTGTTTCTAATCCAACTCATTTTTCATTTGCCATTGAACAGTATTTCAAATGATTTCATTCTACAATTAAAGTAAATTTAAGTTTAAATGACTATATTGATACATTCTCAGACATGGATAGTTGTTTAAAAATGAACATAATTTTAGGTCTGCTTTGCTGTGAATGTTGATATTCTTTCGTTTAGAAAGGAAAGAAGAAAAGCTCCCGTGTGTGTGTGTGTGTGTGTGTGTGTGTGTGTGTGTGTGTGTGTTTACCATATTTACTGAAAAAACTGCTACAGCCAATATACTCCCTTACTTATTTTCATGAGAAGAAGAGCCCAAATTCCTTGCCTAGAGAATAATAAAGAATGTTGTAATAATGTAGAAACCCTGTGATGTATGAAACAATCGTCAATGACTCCTCACAATTAGAATAGTTTGCATCTCTGTCCACCACCACGTAATGCTAGCCTGTTTCCCTGTTTGTCTTTAAATGTCACTTAATAAGAAATTGATTTTTCTGAAGACTGACCATTCTTCTTTTGATAAACAAGAGGAACATTGTCCCTATTGGCCCTCTGGGAATAGTAACTGGAAATGTAGGAGAAGGAGAAGAAAGCCCTCTTTGGGGAAAAGTTCTAATGCAGTTTGTTTTTACATATTCAGTGCAGGTATATTTTGGTAGAGAGCAACTGACTGTATGGAAATTTGTCCTAAAAATTTTTTTAAAAGTTTGTTTCTAATTCTACATATGTCTCATATATGGTATCATAATCTTTTTAGGAATCTATGGAAAATTTTTATGTAACAATTGCAAATATGAGTAGCATACCTCTCCTTTAGTTGAGACATATATGGCTGTAGGTTGACAGCCAATACAGTCAGGTTGATGTAAAGCAATCTAGAATAGTGGGAAAAGCTCTTGGTCTTGAGTTCACATTCTAGTCTTAATACTTAGGAGCATGAGGGCCATGGCTGCAACCTCCATTTTTTTAAATCTGTAAAATAAAGAGGTTTGCTATCCTGAAAACACCTCCTCCCATTACCACCACCATCATGCAATCTAAATCTTACCTAATATCATCTCTGATAGACTATCAGGGAACCTCAGGAAATGAGTAATAGCTTTGCGCACTTCAAAAAAGAGTGAAGAGACCAATCTTTTAGAGACAAAAAAATGAAGTTGTAAGAACATTAAACTTTTCTGAAGATGATTCTGTGAAAGCAAAAAAGACAGAATTTAATTCAACAAACTTTTATAGAGCGCTTGCTATATGCAAATCATTGGATTAATTCTTGAGGAACAGGAGATCAAAATCAAATAGCTGAAGATATCTTCCACTGAAGCCAAAAAATCTATCCTTAATAGAAATAGTTAATAAAATGTAAAACCTCGAGTGAAATCTCATTAGAAGAAGTAATCGAAATTCAGGAAAACTGCTACAGACACAGAAGCCATTATTTTAAATATCTTTTGACATGATTTGGCCAGTAGTCAGACCAGCATACACATTTCTATTGATTGGCCAGGAGCCAGATTAATCTGAGTATAGCTTGCCTGGTTTCCATTAGAAATTTCAATTTCCTTGAGTGCTTGATTAGATCAGCTGAGTATCAGTTAATTTTAAGAGATGAAAACGGAACCTCTCCTTTGACATTTATATTTTAATATATCAATGTATCTATGATCTCATTGACATGAGCCCTCACTCTAATGAAGCAGGTTACGGGTATAGATCTTTTCATCCTTCTGTTCCTTGTTTTCCTATATATATCCTCCAGAGAAGATCTAGCTGACATACTAAAGTCTTTCTTTTTCATTTTTTAACATTCTGTGGGTACCAGTATAGCATCAGGCATAGCTACTTGTTACTCTTACTTTCACTAAATGAAGGACTCACATTTCTTTCTGATGATTCATTTCCTGGATGATATAATTTCTGTCTCTTAGGTTTATTCCACTGCCTCATCATAGCATGAGTGTGATCCCTGACTCTTAAAACAAACAAACAAAAAAACCAATAGAAATTACTCGACAAAGAGAATCATGGTCTGACAACCTTTGAGTATGGTCTGAGTGATATTCTGAGTCTAATGTCCAAGTAGAAATACCAATGTAAATTCTGAGAGGCTCATAAACAGTAGTTTGATCTATTAGGTGATGAATTATTTGGCCATAGCAATCCATTATGCAAAAAAAAAGTTATTTGTGAAAAATTTTTTCTGCTTGCCTACTGACTATGCTAGAGGAGACTGAGTGCTAAAAGTCATATGGTTTTTAGATCATTTGTCAATATTAACATTTGCTACACTAAATAAGGAAAATTTTCCCCCCATGACCATAAAATTGACATTTTTGGAAGAGTTGAATCACATTAATATTAACGTTCTCAGAGGCAGATCAGTACCATGTTGGGTAGGCTGGATTTGAAATCAGGGGACCTGGTGTCAGATCTTGAGTCTGCCACTTATTTGTTCTTTGACCTTGGGAAGTGGCTTAAACTTTTATGGTCCTCTTTTTCTTTATCTATATAATGGAGAGGTTCAATGACATGGCCTCTAAGGTTTCTTCCATTTGTCTTCTAAATTCTCAGGATCTGAGAATCATAGATTTAGAAGACAAAAAGAAGTTAAACTGAATGGAAAGATGACTTAAAGGTTTTCCTTGAAGAAGCAAACAAAGGCAGTGAACAAGTTATTTCTCATTGAAATGAGAAAGGAAATATGAAGCATAATTTTTGAAACACTTAGTTCCATAAAATATAATACCTTGTGGTTTCACTGATATAGGAAGTGAAGAAATTCCCTTGACCACTGCAGATCAGCAGTAGCTCTTTATAATCTTACAGACTTAACCTGGTGTTTGAATGACTTGCCTATGGTCACAGTTATTGTGGTTCAGATTTACCTGACTCTAAAACTGGTGCTCTAGTTAATTTAGAAGAGAAATGCATTTATTAGACCCTGTGGAGTAGGATGGCAGAAGATTATAAGCAGCATTGCTTTATGAAGTTGTAAAAGGCAATGGAGAAAATATATGAAAAAATTACCCTGAGGATCCACCTAACCATGTCTTCCCAACAGCATAGATAAGGACAACTTTAAGAGAACAACAAATAGAAGAATATTGATTTTCCTATAGATAGTCAAAAGTTATGAGTAACCAATTCTCAAGTTAAGAATTACAAATTATTAATAACCATATAAAATGATGTTCCAAATACTGTAATAAGAGAAATGTAAATCAAAATAACCCTTAGGTTTCACCTCATACCCAGAAAATTGGCAAAGATAAAAAAAGACATGAGTAATCCATGCTGGAAGATTTGTGGAAATATCTCACATTCACTTATTATTGGTGGAGATGTGAATTGGCCCAGTCATTCTGGAAAACAATTTAAAATGATGCAGAGAAAGTGACTAAAATGTCTATAATCTTTTACTCAGAGATTCAGCTGCTAGGCATTTACCCTAAGATGATAAGTGATCCAAAGAAAGGGTTCATATACAATACACCAAAATATCTAAAGCCTCAGTTTTTGTGTGAACAAATGCATAGAAACAGAGTAGGGGCCCATAGATTGGAGAATGGTAAAATAAATTATTGTACATGAATGTAATCTGTTAAAACTAGTCCATCATATAGTTGGGCACTGAATTTCAATTTAATATGGTCTCAGGTCAAAGGCCACCTCAGACACTTAGTAATTGTGTCATGCTGGACAAGGCACTTAACCCTTGCATGATTCAGTTTCCTCATATGCGAATTTGGGAGCTTAGCTTTGAGTCCCTTTCCAGATGAAAATCTAAGGAGAATTCTGAGAAGCATGTAAAGCTTTATTTTAACTTATGCAAAATGAAGGAAAAACAACAGGGAAAAGAGTATATATAATTATTGAAATAATTGTAATTAAAATTGAATATTTGATATTTGAAAATTAATTGAATATTGAATATTTGAAATAATTGAAAATAAATATTGTGAAATTATTTTGTTGCAAAATTATTTGATATCACCTCTCAGATATGTCTCCTCTCCAGGCACACTGCAACTACCCTAGCATAGTCCTTCCTTATGTTGTATCTGGACTACTGCAGTAGCTTTATGGTTAGTCTTCCCCACTTCTCTTCCTATTTCAATCTACCTCTACTCAGCAGAGAGATATTCCTAAAGTCAGATCTGCCCATGTGATATTCTTTACTTCCATACTCAGTAAACTCTAAAAAATTTAAAAAAAGCAAAACATTCTTTTTCTTCTCTCTAGAATTTGTTTAAATGTCAACTTCATGGTTCACTGATGAGAATTTATGAACTATGTAATAATAGTTTTGAGATAGGTTTAGAAAACCTTATTAACCTGCCAAAAGTATAGATAGGCTGCCAGACCACATTTATAATCCTCCTAACTTTTCCATTCCCATTTTCAGAGCCTTTGGCTCTTTAACATTTTTTTCCAGCAATTATCCTCTTCTGCTTTCCTGGTTCTTCATTTTATAAACTTCACCTTATTCTCTTATGCATTTTAACAAGCCACCATCTCAACACTGACTTTCTAATATGCTGCCAGGCCTCTTGAAAGCCCCAGGTCTTTATACTTCCCTAGTGACTCTCATGCATCCACAAAGAATTGAGTTATCTTGAAAAGTTGTATGTCTTCTCTAGAAAAAAGTGGCATCATCTAATGTAGGTTAGCCTTCTTAATATTATGGAAATAAGTTATATTATTTCCAGATCCTTATCATCTAGATAATACTCATCTTGGTGAATATAGTGGGGAAAAAACCAAAGAGAAAAAACAAAACAAAAAAACTGTACTTTTTATTTTTTCTTTTACAGATTTTCAAAATACAGTTCTATATCTTGATGTAGTAGTGTGAGGAATGGATTTAGAAAAAGCTGAATTTGAATTCTACTCAGACACTGTATGAGCTATGTGACCCTAGGCAGGTCATCTAATACCTCAGTTTCATCATTTGTGAAAGGGGGATAATAATAGCACCTGCCTCGTAGGGATATTGTGAGACCATACAAGATCAACGAAATATATAAAGTTCTTTGCAAACCTTAAAGTACTATTTTTTTGTAGTTGTTCAGTCATTCAATTGTGTCCATGACTTTGTGACCCCATGAACTGTACTGTCCATGGCATTTTCTTAGAAAAGATACTGGAGTCATTTGACATTTCTTTCTCCCATGGATTAAGGCAAACAGAGGGTAAGGGATTTGCTGAGGTGCACACACACAGGTATGTGAGGCTGGATTTGAATTCAAGTCTTCTTGACTCCAGGCTCAGCATTCTCTTTAAGGAGCCAACTAGCTCACTAAAGTACTATGTGTGAATATGTGTGTGTGTGTGTGTGTGTGTGTGTGTGCATGCATACATGTGCTAGCTATTGTTTCTCCTCATCATTAATCCTGCAGAAGCCTTTTGCAAAACAATAAGGATTGGGAATTCTGCCAAAGAAAGAACCTTTCTGAGGTGTAAAAGAATGATGTCACCAGTTCATTAATAGCTGCAGTGGCTAAAGACACTGAGGCCATGATTGTTATATTATTTGTGCTTCTGCTTCAGACACTCATATCAATAATAACTTGCCTCAGCTACTTTAGGTACAAAGATAGCCCCATCAGTCTCTTTAAGTCGTTATCTGAATTCGTTAACAGAAAAAAAAAATCCCACTTACTATTCAGGTATTTCCCATCTATGTTAGGCCATTACAAGAACTGGTTTCTTGTTTTTAGAACTTGTTAATGCATTTAGATTAATTACCATATTTTAGTAGATAGGAAATAAAATGTTTCACTTAAAAAATAAAATAATGGGCATCTCCTGTGAACAGTTTCTTTTATTAGCTCTAGTCATCGTTAGTGTACTATATTTTACAGAATAGAAGTGCTAATGACTGTCACTGTGCTTACCCTTGAATTGTACCAAAAGCAAATCATGGCAAAAGGGAACAATTATAAATAGTTTTTAAAATGAAAAAGAAGAGGCGTTGAAGGGAAGAAAGGAGTCTTTTAATAATAGATGTGCAATGCTAACTCTCAAAGCCTCAAAATGTATTTTTCAATTTCACCAATTTCCTTTGACTGATCAGTTTTTCAGTGATGGCTTGATGGTAATTCATGTGAAAAAGAAATGGAGATTTTAGTTGATTGAAGGGCGCAGTTACATGTCTCAGTGGATAGAGAGCTGGGCCTGGGGTCACAAACACCTGAGTTCAAATCCAATGTCAAATACTTACTTGCTGTCACCTGGGCAAGTCACTTAACCCTATTTGCCTTATTTTCTTCATTTATAAAATGAGCTGTAGAAGGAAATGGCAAACCACTCCAGTCTGCTCAGAAAACCACAAATGCGGTCATAGAATGTGCGACACAACTGAAACAAATGAACAACAATAAATTGACTAAAATTCAGTATAAACCAGCAGAGTTATAAGAAAGCTAATGCATCTTAAAGCTGCATTAATAGATGAGCATTTGCAAGATAGCTAATATTCTTACTGTGTTTTTCACTGCTGAGGACATAGTGTTAAGGTGCCACATTTAAGTGTGAAGGGTATTAGAGTAGAAAATATCAAAAAGAGGGTACGTATATGATAATACGTCTGGAAAATATTCATTGGAGGGAGTTTTTGTTGCAGTTTAGTTGTTTTTCTGTCCAGGCTTACCTACTCTTCGTAATCTCATTTGGGTTGTTGTTTTTTGTTTTGTTTTGTTTTTTGGCAAAGATACTAGAGTGGTTTGCAATTTCCTTCTCCAGTTCATTTTACACATGAAGAAACTGAGGCAAACAGGATTAAGTGACTTGCCCAGAGTCACACAGCTAGTAGGTACCTGAGGCCAGATTGGACTTAGATTTTTCTGACTCCAGAACTTACTCATATTGATAGGACATAGGCAAAAGGTATACCCTTATTCCCTTTTCAGTACTCCTGATCATAATGTCCAGTATCTTGAATTACCCGAGCTGTTCATCGTGACACCTCATTGGTTTCTGTTTTCCTTCTTTAATGCATTGCTTTCCATGTTTTCTAATCCTGTTCAACCTACATCCCTCCTATTACCCACTTCCCATATCAGAACTTACTTTCTTTTTCCTATTCATTCCCTGGTTACTGTATAAACTAAATGTATGTGTGTGCCTTACCATTCCCAAATTCAGTTCCTTGAACTTTGACCCTCCTTATAAAGGCAGAAGAATGGTCCTCTTTTCTTTTAAAGGAAGGTAAAATTTGAGAGCCCCAAGAAAATTGTATCTGAGGATCATCAGTCAACAACTTTCATGAATTCAAATGGAATTCACACCTTACCAAGGGGGGGTAACCTTGTCAAAATAATTTAACACCTTGTTAGGAAGATAGCAAACAAGCCAGAAAAAATGTTCTCAATAACTGAAGGACTTGTCATCTTACATCTGGAGATGTTGCTAATGCTAGAAGAAAGAGCCCATCTTTGTCACAAGGACCCAAGATAATACCTAGGCACATCCACTATATATAATTTAAGGATGTGAAGAAAATTTGTTTTGCATGTAAATTTCATCTTATACTATGCTCAGGATGAGCTAATCCATCCTTTAAAGTCAACAACTTTACCAAAGGGTATGTTTTCATACCCTTACTTCTTTTCAGCAGTAGCCCTTCACAGTCTGACTCTTACACCTGCAACTTCCAGTGCCTAGGTATAGAAGAAACAAAAATACAAACAAATTAGAAAGATGGTCAGGGGTTCATTAATAAAACTGACACTAATTATAAGAGTTGTATGTTTGCCTTATCCAGTGAAACTGCAGAGTACATTTCATATAAAATAAAAGTCCTTTTCACCTAAACACACCTACAAATCACTCTGTATTTAAGTGCAGAAGGGATGTTAGACATGCTAAAATGGTATTTTAGTGCTCCAAACATTATTCATGTAAAGAAATCTCTTGTACCTTCACTATCATTTATTAAATCCACCCTAGATTTCTATGCTAATTTTTATTATGCTTTTTAAAATAAGAAATATTTAAAAATAACTACTATAGTCTGGGAGATGCATGCTTTCTCCATGGGGAGGAAGGTGTTCTAGTCACATTCTACCTTTTACTTTTCATCCTCTCAGCTTCTCTGAAAGAGTGCTTAATTATGGCACAACGTCACCATGGCAGACACAGGTGGTATATCACAAGGGTCGGCTTTGTGCACGAGACTACTTAACATCTTCATCAGTGACTTAGATGATGAAATAGTCTGCACACTCACATTCTTCATTGATGACACTAAGTTTGTTGTGGTGGCCAAAACCTTGGAGCATAAGATTAGAATTCCAGATGATCTTGGAGAAATGGTCAGAAAATAGCTGTGCTAAGTTCAGTAAAGAAAAGGGTAAAATAGAAAAACTCGAAGAAAAAACAAGCAAACTAATATACTGTGAAGAATGTGCTATGAAGAAATACCACAAGCTAGCAATTGCCCTAAGCTGGAAACTGAGTATGCACAAGGAATACAAGTTAAAAAAAAGTGATAAAGAGGATGAGACTATAGTGGAAAAGGAATATTGATATAGAATTTTCTTTGGAGATGAAAAAATATAATTTTGGGTGTAACAAAATGATAGGGCTAGCAGATTGAAGTTTTTTTCTTCTAAATATCTTTTTATTTGGTGCTGCAAATTAATGCTTGTACTGCATTATCTCCTGTAAATGATCATTTCTCCCTTAAAAATTATTTATGTATAAGCATAAGAAACCAAGAAGAAAAAGAGGAAGAAGAGGAGGGAGAAGAAGAGGAAAAGGAAGAGGAAGAAGAAGAAGAAGAAAAAGAAGAGGAAGAAGAAGAGATGTCATCAAAGAATTGTATAGCAGAATCAGAAGGTGGTGGTTCATCTTAGGTGGTCCTCTTGTGGTGAATTTCTGGAAGGTTATGGATAAGTGTCAGACAGCATTGGCAGGCATAGATGAGTTGGCATATGTAGCATTGGAGGGGAAGTCTAACTTGGGTTTAAGGAGGAATATGGATATCAGAAAAGATGGGAAGGCACAGAGGAGTACTGATCCAGTGGAGAGAGTGCTCACACCAAAAAAAAAGAACTGAGGGAAAACTATTCAGTAAATTCCTAATGTCTAGTCTGTACCCCAGACTTCACCAAAAATATTTGTTATAGGTATACCAAAACTCCTGTAAGGTTCTCCTTAAAACATATGTAATCATTGGCTTTTTTTTCTCCCTGCCATCTATGTTGAACTATAAAGCAAGACCTTTGATGAATTTACAGCTATTGTCATATATTCTGGTTTCCTTCCATCTTTTTTTCTTCTTTAATAATTCAAGATTCTAAAATCTTTATTAAAATATTCCTGTTCTTTATATGCATGAAGACCCCCTCCAGGAGACCACTGTAGTATAAATAAATATGTTTTCTGATTGGAATACACAAGGGTATCTCATGGACAATACTAGAGAAAGGGCATTGGGGGACAAGCTCCTGTGGTACCAGACAACATAATTTTATAAAAGTCCATTAGAGAATTGATTTTATTGATTTATCTTTCATAAGGTTTACAAATATAGATCCTTAGCAGGTTATGTTCAGTTTTTCTTCCGGAGAGCTATTTTTATCCCTACCCCGACAACAGATGGGTGCCCAAGTATTTTATAAGAGATGACAGGAAAATTACATTACAGAGAAATTGCAGGGGGGAGGGATGCAACAGGGCAGTGGATTGGAGGAGAAAAAATACACTAACATCAAAATAGAACACAGGAAGAAATAATGAATTTGCCTGCACCAATCTCTTCTCTTCTGACCTCATCATGCAGGAGCAGCCTATCAATTTCGCAACAAGCAATAAATATTAAAATGAAATTTTTATATGTCTTTATCAAAAGCTCCTGACATCCATTGTTTTCACAAATGTTTTCCCCTGCAAACACTGAACACCTCTTCATCAATCTTTTATCCAAAGCAATCTTGTTCTGGTTTTACTCTCTTTTCTCTTTCTTTTCTCCTTCAACTCTTTCTTTTTTGTTCTCCTTCCCCTTTCTTAGCAGAAACCACATGAATATTATTTTACACTGCACTATGTCTGAACCTCCATCGATCAGGAGATAAAAAGTAGGTCTGAAGGATGTGTCATGACCCTGCAAAGCTACAAACAACAGAAACACTTGTAATGATTCCACTATGTCTGATACAGTGACAAAGGCAGAGAATGTTTGTGCATGTCTGCACAAGTGTTTGCATTCTTTTCTTATTCTAAGGGATACTTCTTAGCCCTGGAATTTCTAGAAAAAACAGATTTTTCATAGTGTATTTAATTCTCTTATTCATTTTTGATATACTGTTCAAGTTTATATAAGAACAAATATTTCCAAACTCTAAATGTTGAGACTGAACTCTGCTTGAATAACAACCTCCATAAGCTTATAATGCAAAAAATAAATGCAATAATTATATTGGTCTAAATATAAGCCATACTTTTCTCTCTTTTTTACATTAAAAAAACCTATTGCCTAAACTCAATGTAAATTTTTTACATCCATATAGTTTTCCTTTTTTCAAATAGATATAAGTTTAAGGGTATAGATTATACCAAGGAGCACTCCATATAATCCAGAGGTTTTTAAACTGAGTTCCATTAACTTACTATTTTAATATTTTATTATGATATTTCAATATAATAGATTTCCAGTACAGTGCTCTCAGTTTTATGTTATGCATTTAAAAGCATAATTCTGAGAAGGATCTCAAAAGATTCACCAGCCTGCTCAAAGGGTCCATGGAACAAAAAAGGTTGAAAACTTTTATGTCAGGTACTTTAAAATTTTCTGTTTATCTCATTTTCAAAACCCACTTCCATCTTTATTTAAAAAAAAAACAACATAATTTAAAAGACAGGTTATGGTGTCAAATGAATACATGTAATAATGTAAACTAATAACAGTAATCAGAGTAATTGTCCTTTATTGTAGTTTACAGGATTCTATAGATCTAGAATTACATTTCTCCAATAAAGTCTGACTATGGTGCCTCATTTTGGCATAGACATGGCTTTTGGGTTTTTGAAGGCTATATTGACTAAGAGCAGGATCTGGGGAAAAAATATTTTGACAAAGGCTTTCAGGTAGTCCAATAATTCTTATATTATCTCTCCTCTATTTTCCAGGTCATTCATTTTTTGTGCTGAGATATTCACATTTTTCTACTTTTTTTTCTTTCTTTTGACTTTATTTTATTGTTTCTTTATTTCCAATAGAATCATCAGCTTCCACTTGAATAAATATAATTTTAAGGCATTAATTTCTTTAGTAAGGTTTTGTACTTTTTCCATTTTTCCACTTCTGCTTTTTAAAGTTATATTCTTCAGCATTTTTGTGCTTCTTTAACCAAGCTGTTAATTCTCTTTTCATAATTTTCTTGGATTGCTTTCATTTCTTTTTCCAGTTTTTTTATACTTCTCATGTTATTTTTAAAATCATTTTTTGCTCTTTTAAAAAAAATCTTTTTTCTTTAGCTGTTCTAGGAATTCTTGTTGGGCTATCACTCAGTCAGCATTTTTCTGCACCATAGTAGGTTTTTAATGGTCAGGTTCTTTTTATGTTGTGGTTTGCTCATGTTCCCAGACTATTTCTTGACTTTGAACTTTTTGTTAGAATTGGGCTCTCCACATGAGGAGGTCTGGGGTGAGTACTCTCCCTTGCTTCAGGTTGTTTTTTTCCTGTGCTATTTTCACAGCTAGTTCTGGAGGCCTGTGAATTATTTCTGTTCCGAAGTGTTAAGATTAGGAGATAGATGTGCTCACTACCCAGAAAGGGCCCTTGTTCCCTTGATTCTACAAGTGCCGGCGCTCCTCTCCACCCTGGAGGGAGCTCCAGGAACTAGAGACCCTGCTTCTTCACTCTTAAACTGCAGTCTGGCACTCCCTCACTCAGAACAAAATCAAGTGCAAGTCATGTCATCATTTCTCTGATGGCATGGTCTTCTTCTTTGGGAACTAAGGATGAATATAGCAACAACAAGAAGTTAAATGTACTGTGTGCTGTGCCCACAGTGTATTCTTTTTCTGGCTAGGTATTCAATCCCCTTCTGTCTCTGGTTATTAAGAGTTCCTGGTCCCACTGCTGCTGTCACAACCACCTCTGCTTCTACAAACCATTGCTCTTTTTGGCCCCACATGTGCTCCCAGCCAACTCTCATGTTAGCGTCACAGACCTCTCATTTTGACCACCCAAGTTATTGTGGACTGGAAAACTATCTTATCCCAACCTTTTGTTGATTATGCAGTTCCAGAATTCTGTTTTATGTTATTTTAAGACTGTTTGGAAGGGAAGGTCGGGAGAGTTTGGCAAAATGCTCCCTCTGCCATGCCATCTTGGTTCCTGGCAAAAGGTATTGAGTATGGACCTCGTGACAGACTTTTTATGCCTGCCCACCAAGGGCTAGTCTAATTAAATTTGGAGAAATATCAACAGATTGTCTACTAGGAAAATCTACTAGGCAGTCAACAAGTGTTTTATTAAGTACTTACTCTGTGCCAGGCACTGTGCAAAGAGGATCAATAACATGGTCAATAAATAAGGTTCATATCTTTAAGGAGGTTATATTCTAATAGGGAGATAATGTATTAATTACTATGTGCACACAAAATAAATGCAGTTTAATAGAAAATAATCTTAGAGGTTTCCATATTTATATTAGACATATTAGCGTCTATATGTGTGGTAAGTATAAAAGAGAGGGAGACCAGTGGGAAACATTTCCTTCAGAAGAAACTATGGAAGGAAGCCAGAGAAGCCAGGAGACAGATGTGAGAAGGGAGAATTTTCTAGGTTTGGAGACATCTAGTGAAAAGGCAAGGAACTGGGTGATGGAGTATCGTGTGTATGAATTATAGAACAGTAAAACTGAAAGGAACTTTTGAGATTATGTAGAGATTTACAGATGAGTAAATTAAGGACTAAAAATGTGCTCAGCTTTCTTAATTGGCAAATAGTCAAATGATACAAATAGGCAGTTTCCTAATGAAGAAATCCAGACTATCAATAGTCTTATGAAAAAATGCTCCAAATGCTAATAATTAGAGAAATGCAGATTGAAACAAATTTGTACTTCTACCTGACACATGTCAGAATGGCAAAGCTGACAAAAAAGGAAAATGACAAATGTTGGAGGGCCTTTGGGAAAACAAGCAAATTAATGAATTGTTGATGGAGCTATGAACTGGCCCAGGCATACTGGAAAGCAATGTAGAACTGTTCCCAAAATGTTACTAAATTGTGCATACTCTTTGACCCAGCAATACTTCTACTAGATCGACACTCCAAAGAGAGCAAAGATGAGCAAAGGACGCAAGTGTACAAAAATATCTATAACCAGCTGTGTATATGAGTGTACAATTGTGTGTGTGTGTGTGTGTGTGTGTGTGTGTGTGTGTGTGTATGTATGAGAGGGGCAGGGGACAGGGTGGAGGGTGGGAAGCAGCAAAGAAGTAGAAATTAAGAGGATATTCATCCATTGGGGACTGAGTAAATTATGGTATATGAATGCAATAGAATGTTATTGTGCTGTGAGAAATGATGAAAGGAATGGCTTAAATGAAATCGGGATTTATATGAGCTAATGTGAGTAAAGTGAGCAGAACATTTGTTCAGTTTATACAATAGCAATGTGTAAAAAGAAACAATATTGACTTAAAAAAAACCTCATCAACCCAGTGACCAACTGTGATTTCATGGACCACAGATGAAACATGCTGCCTATCCCCTGAAAGAGGTAAATGAACCCCAGACACAGAGTGAGCCATAGATCATTTTTGAATATAGATAATGTGGGAATTTCTTTTGCTTGACTCTGCATATATGTTACAAGGATTTGGTTGTTATTTTTCTTCCCCTACCCCAGTGGTTGGGGGTAGAACAGGAAGAGAAGGGAAAATCAGTTTTTGTTCATTGGAAAAAGTAATATCTGATAGATAAAAAAAGAAAGAACTTGCTCATAATCACATTGTTAAATGGTGGAAGTTGGAACAGAATCTGTCTAGTTATTGCTTTCCCCACTATATTGTATTGTACCTGATATATAAATGGGTTGAATTCTGTTTCAAATCAATGGAATTAGTTGTGTTTATTAATATATGCAATATTTCCATGTATTTGTCATAGTCATTTCTTACAAGATAATATTCCATTACATTCGTGTGCCATACTTTGCTAAGCTATTTCTCAATCATTGGTTATCTACTTTGTTTCCAATACTTCATTGCTAAAGAAATGAAGTGCTACAAATATTTTGGTGTGTTTTTTAAAGGGATGTTTGTAATTGCCATTAATCTTCCTGACATATATGCCTAACAGCAGAATCTCTGCATTAAGAACATGGACATTTTAGTCATAGTCTTCATATAATTCCAACTGCTTTTTAGAATTATTGGACCAATTTACAATTTCACAAAAAAAATTGCATTACTGTGTTTGTCTTTTTGCAACCTCACCAACATTGACCATTTCTATGTTTTTTTCTTTGCCAGTTTACTGTATCTATGTATAAAATCTTCAGAATTGTTTTGCCCTTAATCATTAGCAGTTATTTGAAACAATCTTTCATATTGTTAATAGTTTGTAGAGGTGTTTTTTTTTTTTAAAGAACTGCTTGTTCACATCCTTTGACCACTGGTTATCAGGTCTTTATCAGCTGTGGTGGTAAAAGAGCCTCTCTTAATCTAGTTAGACTGGTCCTTGAATGACAGATGTACAATTAATCAGTCATTGATGTTTTGTTTAAAAGCTTTTCAACTTGGTAAAATCTTACAGACAGTTTTTAAGAGGCCAGAATCATTACTACACCCTGATGAGGCATCAGAATAAATTTTCAGTGGACCACAGTCCCTAACTGCATTTAAAGTATGAGATATGATTTGTTTTGAAATATCACATCTTTGCCATATTTCACTACAGCCTATGATCCTTACCAGCTCTCCTACTTTCTCTCCCTCCTCTTAGAAGCTAATCTCCTTGAAAAAAGCTATCTAGGCTCCATACCTTTACTTCTCATTCTTTTCTAAGTCTTCTGCAGTATCACTTCCAATTTCATTCTTCCATTGAAACTGCTGTCTCCAAAATTACCAGTGATCTTTTATTTGCCACTTCTGTAGCAGTTGATCAATACTTTGTCACTTTCTCATCTATAAGTTTTCTTGACCCTGCCCTCTCTTGGTTCTCCTCCTGCTGTTTGACTGCTCCTTGTCAGTCTCCTTTGCAAGATCTTTCTCTCTTGTTACTTCCACTAACAATGAGTGTCGCTTAGGTTCTCTCCTAGGTTTTCTTTTCTTTATATAGTAACCTTTATAGAGTCTCTTTACTTATACCTGAACATATCCTCCAGACTCCTCACTTCCTTTTCCTTACCTCTAACTTCCTATTCTTGAAAACCTCTTCCCCAAAGATATGCTGTCATGATTGATAAATCCCTTCCCATGATCAGCATTTTACAAAGCACCCCTAGCATATTTGTTTGCTCCCTCATTAACTCATTGTGAGTAAAGACAACTTCATTATTTACTTCTGTATTCCAGTACCTTATGCATTGCCTATTGCATAGTAGTGTATTAATAAATAATTGTTAATTTATTAACATTTTGAAGTTATTTTATATGTACTGATTTATGTATATATGGTCTCCCCCACTAATGTTAGCCCCTGGAGGGAAATGATGGTCTTTACTTTTCTTTGGATCTTCATTGTTTAGCTCAGTGAGTTCTTTACACGAGAATTTTTCTAGTTATTGTCTCTGAGAATCCAAGATCACTTTAGTACTACAATAAACCAGTGGAAGACTTAATTGCATGCTGTTTTGTATTTTTCTCTCATTTTAACATACACTTAAGTCTTTCTCCTATGGTGTGAGCTGTCTAAGACTGTATTTTACACATCTTTTTTATAGGATCAATAATGCTTAGCATGATGCTGGGCATATGCTCAGTATTCGATAAATACTTGTTGATTCCTTCACTGAAACGTATCTGTTGTGTAATGTTAGGCACAACTACATGTATAGCACGTTAGCTCAAAGAATCTCAAAACAGTTTGCACAAATTAAATGATTAATCTTCATAGCTCCTTTTTGAGACACTCAAGGGATATATAGTACAGGGATTAATTTATGATGCAGAAAGAATAACATTTAATTGAAATATTCCCAATCGAAACTTCAGGGAAGATTTAGATACACAAAAAAGTAATTACCTAAGTTGAAAATTGGCCCATAGGGTTTAGAACCAATCAATAGTTTACTAAAAAGTACCATGGACTCTAGAGACAGAGGGTGATATATGGATAAAGCCCTGAAGTCTCCAACATCTATCATTCACTATTAACTTTCATCAGCTCATCTAAATGTGATTATTTGGCCACAGTTTCATATAAAATAGAGAGTTTAATAATTCCCCAAAGTAGGGATTTAGTGGTATGGATTATCTCAGAATTTCATTCCCATTTCATATTTAATTGATCATATGCAGAACAAATTTGGAAATGTGCTATTTGGTAGGCAAGAGATCTCCACACAATTTAACATCAGCTAAATAAGAAATCCCTAAGAACTTAAAGCTTCTGACTATCTTATTGAGAGGCAGCATGGTGCAGCCTGTAGTGTATCAGACTTGGAATTGAGAAGACCTGGGTTCAAGCCTCATCCCATATACTAGTTATGTGATCAAGTCACTTAACTTTTCTGTGACTCAATTTCCTTGTTTCTAAAATGAAAAGTTTAGACTCAATGACTTCTAATGTCTGCTCCAAGCCTATGATCCTGTAATATCCCTTCTATGTTTTTCAACCAGTATAAATTTCATTTCATTGTTTCCATATGGTTTTGACTTGTGGGTAATTTATGTGGAAATTGTTGAAAAAAAATCATGCAAGTTTTTGTACTATTCAAACATACATAAACACAGAAATTTTTATCTCTTTTATCTCTTGCTTAGAGGTCAGACTTCTGGCAACTCCCAATTAAATGGAACGCATTCAAGAACCACAAATTAAATGATATAAAGGACTCTGAGAAGGCAAAATAGATGACCCAATGCTCCTTTATTTTACTTATAGAAGATTCCCTCAAGTAGTCATTGAAAGCCATTTTACTCTTATTTTCACACAATAACAACAGGCTTGGTGCACTCATTTCATAGGCCATAGTAGAGCAGAAATAGTAAATGTTTAAAGTGAAGTAGACTGTAGTTTTTTTTTCTTTTCAGTGACAACTGAGACTGAAAGGAAAAAAAGTCTAAAAAAACTATTGAAAACGTATATGGAGAAAAAAGGCACACTAATCTGGGGATTCATTATAGGGGAAAATGGCTTTATAGATCTCTACAGACTATCAGAAGATTATTATATTAAAGCATAAGGCAATAAGTGATATGGATGTTGGTGAAAACTAATTTTCAAGGAAAGACAGCACTGCATTTGGGCTTAGAAACCTTAGGTTTAAGTCCTAATTGTCACTAATTAGATTTGTAACTGGTCAAACTGCTCAGCTTTTTGATCTTCAGCGTAATAGTGACCAACTTTACAGGGATGTTATGAGGAATATGAAATAATGTATGTAAAGTGATCTATAAACTCTAAAGCACCATATAAATGCTAGCCATCTTTATTGCTTTAATTTCACTGCTACTATTAATAATTCACATAAAGCACTTCAATCTTTATAAAATGCCGTTGTAACAATAGCCCTTTAAGAAAGGTAATGAAGTTTTTTGGGGAAGGCAGTAGGGGTTAAATAACTTGCCCAGGGTCATACAACTAGTGTCAGAGACAGGAATTGAACTTAAGTTCTCCTGACTTCAGGGGCAGTGCTCTATCTGTTGTGCCACCTAGCCTCCCCAGTAGTGCAAGTATTATCAGGCTGTTTTATAGACACTGAAACTGAGGCTCACAGAGGTCGAGTGACTTGCCTATAGATATATAAATAGTAAAGTACTAAAGTCAAGGATCTGGAACCAAGTCTGTTCCATCACTACAAGTTTAATTGTTTTCAGCTATACCACTCAAGTTTAAAAAGCAAAGAATATTTAGAGATAGTTACTTTTAAAAGTGTGTAAAATATTTCTACATTTAGTGCCTAAAGGAAAGTAAACTTTAATTATGAAGAATATTTAGTTAATTGCCCAATTGATAAATGGTCAGAGGATATGAACAGGCAATTTTCAGAGGAAGAAATTAAAGATTATCTATAATCATATGAAAAAATGCTCTAAATCACTTTTAATTAGAGAGATGCAAATCAAAACAACTCTGAGGTACCACATAACACCTATAAGATTGGCAAACATGACAGAACAGGAAAATGATAAATGCTGGAGAGGATGTGGGAGAGTTGGAACACTAATTCATTGTTGGTGGAGCTGTGAGCTGATCCAACCATTCTGGAGAGCAATTTGGAACTACAACGAAAGGGCTACAAAAATGTGCATACCCTTTGACCCAGCAATATCGCTACTAGGCTTGTATCCCCAAGAGATCGTAAAAATGGGAAAGGGTCCCACATGTACAAAAATATTTATAGCAGCTCTCTTTGTAGTGGCCAAAAACTGGAAGTCAAGGGGATGCCCATCAATTGGGGAATGGCTGAATAAGTTGTGGTATATGAATGTAATGGAGTACTATTGTGCCATAAGAAATGATGAACAAGAAGACTTCAGAGAGGCCTGGAAGGACTTATATGAACTGATGCTGAGTAAAAGGAGCAGAACCAGGAGAACTTTGCTTGCGAGTGTTTTTTCTGGTAGACTTGGAACTTCGTAATAACGCAAGAACTTAAAAAAAAAAATGCCAATGGTTTTCTAAGGCAAAATGCCTTTCACACTCAGCTAAAAAACTGTGGAATTCATTCGCAGAATGTAGCAGATCATGTTTCTGTGTGTGTGTGTGTGTGTGTGTGTGTGTGTGTGTATTATGTTTTGATTTGTTATATGATTTCTTCCATTTATTTTAGTTTGTCTACACAGCATGACTATAGTGAAAACGTATTCAATAGGAAAGTATATGTAGAGCCTATATAGAATTGTATGCCATCTTGGGGAGGGAGGGAGGTAGTGGGGGTTATGTGTGTGGGGGTGTAAAAAAATAAGTTTTATAGTAGTGATTGTAGAACATTAAAAAAAGAATATTTCGTTAATTAAAATATTTTATTATTGTCAGATATGATTAACAACAAGCAGCAAAGGTTGTCCTTGGAACCAGGATGACCTGTATTCAAATCTTACCTGGTTGAGTGAACCTGAGCAGAAGACTCAGTCTTTCAGGGCTCAAGCAGCTAAGACTCAGTCAGAGATGCTTTTCCAATCTTCATAAAAAAAGGGAGTTTGAAGCCTTGAAGAAAGTGTAGGTACAGTATACAACACATTATAAAGGGCTAACATGTATCAGGCATGAATATGCATGCCTGCAGGAACACATATGAGTCTAGTAGAATACTGTACTTGTCAAAAGACCTGATTTTCAGGCTCACATCTAGGACTAACTAAATGTATAAATTTGGTAAATCACTTTAACTTCTCTGAGGTTAAAAATTTTAAAGATTAAGATTTTGGCTGTACTATCTTGTTGTAAAGTGTGAAATGAAATTATGTGAACTTTTTTTGTAAATATAAAGCATTGTATGCAAGTTATTGTTAGATGTGTACTTGGCATATGTATAGGGAAGTTTTTTATAGATATGGGATTCATGATTTGGGGACAGTTACATTAGATGATATCTGAGGTATAGTCCAATTGATCATACATACATATATATGTATACACATAATATCTAAGTATGTACATGTATACATATACATCTAAATATTCCAAAAACGTATATGCACATATACATACACATGGTTGTCGTCCTTTGTTCTCAAAGAGGACCAAACTGGCATCAACTATGCTAGAGTCAAGTTTCACTGTGTCCAGCTGTGGCCGATCTGGAGCAAAGCAAGCTTGGAATGCTCTACCACAGGTCAAGCACAAATAGTCCATGTGAACATTTGGGGTAGATTCTCTAAATTTGTGCATCTCATGTTTCTTTTGAGTTTCTTCAGTTTGGCTTTGCTAATAGAGCACAGCACCTTCTCTGATGTGGGCACGCCATGCTTCACAGTCCAGTGCCAGTGTCTCCCATGTTACATATATACTTATATATACACATAAATATTGTTGGTGTTCAGTTGTCATTGTGTCCGATCCATTACTCTAGGTCCTTCTATTTTCCACTGTCTTTCAAAGCTTTTCCTGGATCTTGTTCATTGTTGTCATGATACCATCTATCCATCTCATCCTCTGCCATCCCCTTTTCTTTTTGCCTTCAATCTTTACCAACATCATGGTCTTTCCCAAAGTGTCTAGTCTTCTCATCGTATGGCCAAAGTATTTAAGCTTCAGCTTCACTATTTGATCTTCCAGGGAATAGCCTGAATCGATGTCTTGAAGTATCTATTGATTTGACTTCCTTGCTGTCCAAGGGACTCCCAAAAGTCTTTTCCAGAACCACAACTTGAAAGCATTGATTCTGTGATGCTCAGTTTTCCTTATACTACAACTCTCACAGCCATACAGTGCTACTGGAAAAACCATAGTTTCAACTACATGGACTTTTGTTGACGAAGTGATGTCTCTACTTTTTAGTATACTGTCCAGATGTGCCATAGCTTTCCTTCTAGGAGCAAGTGTCTTTTAGTTTTATGGCTAGAGTCACCATCTGCAGTGATTTATGAGCCCAAGAATATAAAATCTGCTGTTGTTTCCATTTCTTCTCTCTCTATTTCCCAGGAAGTGATGAACCCATTTTGCAAGGTCTTAGGGTTTGTTGTTGTTGTTGTTTTTTTATTTTAAGCCTCAAACCAGTTATTACACTCTTCTTTTACCCTCACTAAGGGCCTTTTTAATTCTTCTTCACTTTCTTCCATCAGAGTGGTATTGTGTGCGTATCTGAGATTGTTGATAATTTCTCCTGGCAGCCTTAATTCCAGTTTTTGATTCATCCAGCCAGGCATTTCGCTTGATGTGCTCTGGATGTAAGATAAATAAATAAGGTGACAGTATGCAGCCTTAGAGTACTTCTTTTTCAATCTTAGACCAATCAGTTACTCCATGTTTGAGTGGTTCTAACTATTGCTTCTTAGCCCACATGCAGGTTCCTCAGGAGACAGAATGATCTGGTATTCCTATTTCTTAGAGAACTTGCTATGTTTTATTGTAATCCACACAGTCAAATGCTTTAGAGTAGTCAGTGAAACAGAAGTAGATGTTTTTCTGGAACTCCCTAGCTTTCTCAATAATCCAGAGACATATATACATATGCAGTATTGAAAACATTCTCATGCAGCTTTAAGCAATAAATGGGGGCTATCAATAGCTTATATGGACAGCAAGGTGGAGCAGTGGATAGAGTGCTGTGCCTGGAGTCAGGAAGACTCATATCTTCCATGAGTTCAAATCTGGCCTC
Source organism: Notamacropus eugenii (assembly GCF_028372415.1). Classification (NCBI taxonomy): domain Eukaryota; kingdom Metazoa; phylum Chordata; class Mammalia; order Diprotodontia; family Macropodidae; genus Notamacropus; species Notamacropus eugenii. The sequence goes on along the minus strand of NC_092873.1, from coordinate 256,193,192 downwards.
AGACAATTAGTAGCACTGTGATCCTGAGAAAGTCACTTAACCATGCTTGCCTCAGTTTCCTCATCTGTAAAATGAGCTGGAGAAGGAAATGGCAAACCAGTCCAGTATCTTTGCCAAGAAAACCCTAAATGGGGTCATGAAATTAGACATGCCCGAAAACCACTGGATAACAATAATTAACTTATAATTTCACCAAAAATTTTTGGGACACCCACTGTATGCACATATGCATGTAAATCTGCAAATATGTACACATTTAGTGGATAGAGTTTTGGGCTTGAAGTCAGGAAAATCCCAGTTTAAATTCCATCTTTCATGATTATTAGTTGTGTGACCCTGGGCAAATGACTGAAATTCTGTTGCCTTTGGGAATTTCATGGACGCTTAATAATTCATAAATGGCTCTCTGCATCAGGTGGAAGGAATTCTGATGAACACCTAGGAAAACAAGAATCATACCTATATTTATGAATAAATATATTTTATTTATTTTGTAAAATATATGTATGTAATCACATACTTTAAACATATTACATACATATGTGTATGTATATTATATATTCATATTTGTGTGTATATATATATATATATATATATATATACACATATGACCAGTAAAGGCCACGGAGCTTCTAAAGTAATAGAAGTTTAAGAAAAATAATTTTAAAGGAACTGAAATTATTCAGCCTAGAGAAGAAAAAAAATATTAGGATCAATCTTATAGTCTTTCTATATATTAAGGTATATGATTTTTATCATGTGGATCATATTTTTTGTCTCCATTATTGCTACATGAAAAGAAGGACAATGGAAGCATTATTGGGCATCAAATTTAGATTAGGTGTACAGAATGTGTGGTTGTGAAATCTCTTAAAATAAAAAAGAGATACATTTCTGCCTACAATTTTAGGATCTGGAAGAATCAGAGACCTCTTTTGGAAATGCCATAAGCTGATCTAGTTACAATGGCAATATAAAAAAGAAGAAATATGTTATTTGGAAATAATTAAAGGAAAAAGAAAAGACAGACATAGTATATTAAACATAGTAGGAATTCCCAGACATTTTTTATGCCAAATCTTATGGAAAAATTGTATTTGTAGAGCATTATCATATTACCCTGAACATATACTTTCCATTTCATAAATCATTCACAGCCTACTGCTATGTTCAACAGTGCCAATACACATGCTTGGTATATTTCTGTTGTGAAAATATTTATTTTGTAAAAAAACAACAAATAAAGACAAGCAGAAATATTATTCCATGTTGAATGTATAGACCAACACCGTCATTTCCGTAAGTATCAAGAATTAAAAAAAAAAAGAAGCCCACTAACAGAAAGGACATTTGGGAATTTCTAAATAGAAACGTGAGTTCTAAATTTAATTTCTGCTGTGATTTATCCAAGATACTGTTTTTCATTATGAAGAAGAAACATGAGGGCTTTACCACTTTGAATGTGTTTAGCATTTAAACAAGTACCCCCAAAAGTGTAGCAGCATAGGTAATCATCTAGTTATGTCTTACTTTTAGGCTATGTCAAATTGCCTTGTAGTGACGTGAATTTACCAATGAGTAGAACATGCATTGTGTATTTTTTGAGGTAGCATTAATTTAAGCCACTCGGTACTAATGGAAGGTCTGGAAGTATCTAAAACTCAAGAGCATCTGTGAATCAGATGCATGAATGTTTCCCCGATCCCTCCAATTTGGTCTAGAACTTGGGGTCTTCAGTATTTAAAATTCAAAGGGACATAATGGTGAATTTTCATGAAAGCTGAATATGGAAGGACATAGAGAATGACATGATATCATGGAAAGAGTACTGAACTTGGAGAAGCCAAGGTTCAAATTCTACCCTTTGCATTTGTATAGTGGATAAGGTGAAGCTCTGTGAAGTTTAGCTTCTTTATCTGAAACATGGGGTTTATGCTGCTAATAACTACCTCACAAGGCTGTTGTTATCAAAACAAATTAAAATTCTACCTTAAAAGTTTGCCTAAAGAGGTAAACTTTTATCTTTGAACCTGCAAATGTAAATATGTCTTCATTATATGGGTTATGGTAAAGAGGACAGATCAATCAGGTTGAAGGGGAAAAGAAGCCCAGATATAGTTGGTTTACTTCCTTTTGTGTGTTGGTTGGGTTACATAGGCACTGAAGCTTTTTTTCCAGTTCTCAAATTCTATGATTCTGAAATCTTGACAATGCAGAACTATGTAAAATTAAGACAAAAGTGATGTGATGGGAGTAATATTTAATATGTCCTGCCATAGAGATTGGGCTAGATTTTCCTAAAGCCTTATACCTTTGCAGGTCTGGTTAATTTTTTTTTTAATTTAAAAGGCATTAAAATTCTCCTTGAGACTTGATTGGCTAAAGAGGATCGTTCAGGTCATTGACATAGTTCTTGTTCCTCAAAAACTAAGACAATATTGAAAACTGCAAATTTTAAGGTGTTATATAAATGCTAGTTGTTGTTAATGTGGATGTAATCTAAGAGTCAAAGAAAGAAAAGTCTTTTATATAATAAAATATTAATAGCATTCTTTGTGGTAGCAAAAAGCTTGAAACAAAATAGGTTCCCATTGTCTGAGGGGTGGCTGAACAAATTGTATAGTGGGGTTATAACGGACTATTATTTGTGTCATAAGAAATAACAGAGAAACATAGGAAAGACATGTGTGAAGTGATGACAAGTGAAAAAAGCAGAACCATGAGAAAAATACATGCAATCATGACAATAATGCAAACTATTACGAAACCCAAAAAAACTGTGAAACTCGTAAGTGTAATAGAGAACTTAGGTTCCATAGAACTGATAATGAACAATAGTTCTCTCTCCCCAGTAAACAGGTGGACTTAGAACTTAGGATATAGAATATGGTGTAGGCTATCTTACATTTCTTTCATTGCCCCTGTGTTGGTAGGTTTTACTTAATTTTTTTTTGTTTGTTTTAAGGAGGAATGTTATGGATTTACGAGGATGTGTGAAGGACTAAGGAATGAATGTGAAAACAAAAGACAACAATGAAACTTTTTAAAGTAAACAACAAAACAAAACTTTTACCAGAAGTCAAATAGGATTTTATCTTTAATTCAAATAACAAATAAAATTATTCTTCTGGAGCATAGTAGGGGATATGACCTAAAAATCACAGAATAAAAAGAAGATGAATTAGCCAGAAGGCTAGAGGAATGGATTTACTGAGAGTTGTGGTACGAAGTACCTTTAATACTTGAAGCCTATGCTAAGAAAATACAGTAATTTGAAATGGCTTCTGCATTATCTTTCATTTATATATAATTTGCACCCTGAAATTCTCTCATGTCCTGTTAAAGCTATTTGTGTGCTTGAATCAGCTCTGCATCTAATATGCTACAGTGAATCAGCTGGAGAAAAGGATAGAAAGGATGAGTGAAGGAAGGATTAGGATCTAGGAGTATAGCTTTCAGTGGAGAGTTTCTTCCTTTTGATCTTTTGGGGGTGGCAGTAAAAATCTAACTAAATATTTATTAATAGTAAGGATTCATTTACTCATTTACAATTGTATGATTCCAGATATGTAAACTGCCTCTTTGGGAAACAACATAATGCAATGGAAAATGGAAATATGCTTATTTGGAGTCAGACATCCTCAATTAAAATCACAGATCTGCTGTTTAGCTGTTTGTGTGACTTTGTGCAAATAACTTAACTTCTCTCTGCCTCAGTTTCTTCATCTGTAAAATGAGGGGATCAGATTAGATAATTACTAAGGTCTGTTCCATCTCTGGATTGTTGATCCCATGGTCTTATATAAGATGAGAAGAACTGGAGAATCTGTTAACTACAAAGTTTCTAACCAGGATATCTCAAAGAGTATTGTTATATTGACAGAAAAAGGGGAATTTGAGAAAGAATGTATATTTCAGGATGTATAACGATTATTTGTTTGGGATGTTATGATAGTATCTTCAAGAGGATATTTCATAGACTTAAAGAACAAGGGACCTTAGAAGTTGTCTGGGCAAATCCTTATCTATGAATTGACTCTAAAGCTTTCTCAACAAATTCTCATTCAGGCTTTAACTGTACACCTCCAGTGGCAGCAAATTCATTATCTACTGAAGTAACCTATTCCATTTACTAAAGCTCTAAATGTTAGGAAGTTTTTTTGTTTCTTTCTCTCTCTCTTTTTTTAATGTGTCTCCCTGGAATTTCTGTTCCCTAGTCCTAGGTATGTCCTCTAGACCCAAACGAAATAAAATGAATCCCTCTTTCACTGAACAGTTATTTATGTATTTCAAGATGGAGATCATTTCTCCCTCACAACTACTCTGTTCTAAGGGAAGCAGAGTATAGTTATGGAAGTAATATTGTTTCTGGGGTCAGAAGACCTGGATTTAATTGTTCGCTCCGACATTTGGAAATTGAACCAGGCATTTAAATTCTTTGATCCCTAGTTACCTGCTTATTGAAGTAGGGTTATAAGATCAAATTTGAGGGTAAAGAACTGAGAGTCAAAGAATGATAAATGGTTCAAACTACAAGACCTTGTGGAGGTCACCAAGTCCATACTTCATTTTATAAACAAGGAAACAAAAACTTAGAAATTTGAGAGGCCATGATCAAAATTCCACATCTAGTTGGTGGCAAAGCAGGTACTAGAATCTGTGATTTAGACTCCTAATCAAAACTATACTACTTATCAGTATAGAGGGTGTAGCACCAACACAATATTCACAGTGCCTATGGTGGTTATGAATATACCAGCACAGTTCTGAATCACAAAATATAACAGACTCTCCACATGGAAGACAGAACCAAAACATTTATTCAAACACCAGAAAGCCAAATCCCAGTACCAGAAAGTCAAATCCATCATAGTAACAAAGAAGTCTAAACATATTATCAGGCATTCCCACAAACAAACACCCTCAAATAAAATGCCCTTCTCTCATCCACAGCCAGATGCCTGCTTTCTCTCTCTTTCCCAGATCTGACTAGTCTGACTCACTTCCTGTTCTACCTGTTCAGTAAACTCCCCCACCACAGGCTCCATGTGACTCAAACTGCCATATAACCTAGACAGGTTACATGGGCCTATTAATGAATGGGGAAGATCTTCCCATTTAAATCATCATTACAGGTGGTGATGCCAGAGTCCTAAGGAACAGATGAATTTTGAGAGACAGTGAATGTATAGAAAGGAGCAAAAAGTTTGAGCATCAGGGAATGGCTGTAATTGGGGCTAGGCTGAAGTTGATTAGCTGTTGATCATATAAGAAACAGAATAGTTTGATAAGATGAGATTTAGAAGGATGAAGTTACCAGAAAAATTGTTCTCCCAGGTAGACCTAGTCTAGATCTGCGCCTGACATATAGGTGAAAAGGATAAAATGAACTCTGAGACAACCTGGTCTCTGAGAGTTTGGACAGGAAGTATTTCCCTTTGGGACTGTAGGGTTCCAACTGTGGAACAGCAATTTTTAGTTTTGAGAGTTTGTCATTTCATATCTTCCAAGGTCCTGCAAATTCTAACAAAGGCATGGCTAAGAAATTACTGAAGGGTTCATCTAGGATGCATTCAGTATTGGCCTTGTAATTAATAATATGATGTTCTCAGTTCTCAGGGCCCTGGACAGTTCAAAGAACAGCTCCACAGAGAAGACTTCTTTTGGGATAGTCTCTCTCTCTTTCCCTCTCTGTCTCCCTCTCCCTCTCCCTTTTCTCCATCTCCCTCTCTGTCTCTCTTATACACACAAACACACACATTTCTCTCTCTCCCTCTGTCTCTATCTCTGTCTCTCTCTCTCTCACAGACACACACACACACACACACACACACACACACACACACACACACACACACACACACACTAATATAAATAAACACAGAGAAGAAAGGGAAGCTGCCCAGGAACAGCATACTGCAGCAGTGACACTATTCTGCTGTAAAGATTTCTGCCCTGTCTCTCCCTGACTCTACCCTTTTCCATCACACCTGCAATTCTGCAACAGAATTCTCATGGATTTAACACTGGCCTAGAGACATTATCTCCCTTTGTACATAATGGAAGAAGTAGGGTGCTCTATTAAGGTCATTTGCTAACAGCTGTTGCCTTCATACTATAAAGACTGACTTCTTGAGATAGTAACCTTTTGCAGGTCATGATCCTTTTATTCTTCCATAAAAATTGTAAACAATAAGTGTTTGCTTAATTGAATAGAATTGAAACAAATTTTTGATATTCTTCTCACTAATTAATAAGATCCCATCCAATATAAAAGCACATTTAAAACTTCAGTGGGCAAGATTTACATTAGATTAATGTAAGTAAAGATTGTGCATGACCCAAAGAGTAAGTGAAAGATACAAATAATAGTTCATCAGTTTTGAGTTGCATGCAATTACTTCGCATTCTGTAACAGTTCAGTAGATCCACAGTTTCATTGATATGTATATTTACTCCCTTTTTAAGTATAGATTGCAGTTCATCCATGCCTTTTCATCCTTTGCAGCTGTTTGTTTCCCATGTTCTTCCCATAGGCCTTCCATGCCCAATCCACTTTTTATGTCTTCCTCTAGGTGCTATAAAGTGTCTGAAGTACTAGTGTAGTACTCACCTTGTTCATCTATTGCCTCATAAGACCAGACCATCTCCTTTTTTGATTTTCTATTTCCTTTATCTTCTTACAATATGTCCCTGTAAATCACGAGAAACTTTGATGCTACAGCAATTGTGGTGTTGTACAGCTTAATAAATGTACAGCATTACTGGAAGATTTATGTTACAAAGTAACTTATTTGCTGTAGGGAGCTGATCAAGCACATTTAGAATATTGTATTATTTTCCATATGAAACACATCCCACTCTCTTCTCCCTATTAATTCTGGTTACTATTTATTGTGCATTTGTAATAGCTGCTCCATATATATGTCCTGATATTCCAAGGCGTGGTCTGGCCATCCAATTGCACATTAGAGTCTGGACAACAGATATTTTCCCCATATATGGGTTTTCTTGTATGGATGGTTATGCCGAATTCTTTTGAGTAATCATGGTTTTCATTAAGAAAGCCCTGTAAAACCCTTTCTTGACAAAGGAATATTTTGCCATCTCCTTCCCGAGCTCATTCTATAGATTATGAAACTAAGGCAAACATGGGTAAGTGATTTGCCCAGGGTCAGAGTTAGTAGGTGTCTGAGGCCAGATTTAAACTTAGGTCTTCTTGATTCCATATTAGGCACGCTGTCCACTGCACCACCTAGTAGTTGCTCCCTATTCCATGTACTATCTCCTGACTACTCAAATTAACCTTTTCTTAATGACGTGCTATCTTCCTATTTCAGCACCACGTGTCACTTCCTCAGGGCAATTATATAACTTAACTGCTACCCAGGCACCTAGAACAGCAGCTATGTCCTTGCCATTGATAAAATTGCCCCTACAACAAATATCTGTGACACCCAGATCACCTCTAGGCTGCAGCAAGTGTCCATCACAGGGTGGGCTTAGTAGTCCTGCCACACCTTTTAATTTTGGGAGGAGAGAGGGGTATAAGTGCATGCACATAGACATCACTCTTCATCCCTCACCTGGCATGTAATAATACCCTTCTAATTGGTGTCCCTGCCTCAGGTCTCTCCCCTTTCAATCCATCCTCCACATCCTGCCAAGTGATTTTCTTAAAGCATAGGTCTGAACATACTGTACCCCTTGAAACTCCCAGTATACAGAAATGGTTTCCTATTGGTTCTAGCATCAAATGTAAACTTCTCTACTGGGCATTTAAAGCTCTTCAGAAACTTGTTAGCCTTATTAGACATCATTCTATTTTTTGCATTTATCATCCAGTTAAATTAGCCTTCTGACTGTTTACCACATTCTTACAAAACACAACTAAAATATCTTAACATGAATAGAAAATTCAAATATGACATGATACCATCCATGAATCAGTTCTATGTAAATAAGGAAGAATGAGTTTATTTTGAAATCTTTTATGCTTCATTGAAATCAGAGACAATTTGCTTTTTACTTGCTTTTTTATTGTGTATGGTGAACATTTGCACACGGAGAATCATGACTGCTTCTGAAAAGTGCTTATAACCTATTATTTGCTTGTAATATAGTGTATCTTTCAATAAAAAGTATCCAAAAATATTCAATTACTTGCTTGACATGTGCACAATTAATAAAAATTAATGCTAACATTTATATCTTTCCCCCTAAGATATATATTGAGATTTTTCTAAAATAATTAAGCCTATTTAATTACATTGCTCTTACAAGTCTACCAGCAACTCAAGAATTTGTTGAAGGCTTATCCCATGTGACAGGTACCATGGTAAGAGCTGAGCATACAAATACAAACAGAAAGACAGTTATTGCCACCAAGTAGAAGACAGTACGTATAAAAGAAGCTGAAAAAGGAGGTCAGAGAAAGACATGAAGTTATCCTACATGGGAGTATTGGAGAGAAAATCTACAGATTTAGTAGTGTATCCTGGAGAAGAATGAAGATATGGCAGGCTTAGGCATCCTCCTCAAAATGGAAGTCAGTCAGAGGGAGAGGCAGAGAGTATTTCCAATATATGAAGTTTAGGGGTGGACTGAGTTTCCAAGGTGAAGAGGTGTGTGTGTGTGTGTGTGTGTGTGTGTGTGTGTGTGTACGTGTACATATGCATATGTGTATGTATATGTGTGTATATATGTATAGATATGTATGTGTGTATATCTGTATCTATCTATCTATCTATATGTACATCATAGTAATCAGGACTGGAAAGAGGAATGAAAAACATTTCTTACAAAAGTTTTAATTAATAGTGAAATAAATGTGCTTCATTGTGAGCAATAATATTTTAGTGAGGGCAAAAAGCTTTTTTGAACCATTAATAAAACGAAATAAAACAAAATATCATTTATTTCACATTTAGCTTACTCTTTTTAATGTCTATTTTTGTATGTATATTTCTAATTTTTATTTTTGTCTCTGTTTTATAGTATATATAAGATGTTAGTGCATATATATAATGTATAAATAAATACACATACTGGAACTGTTATATATATATGTGTGTGTGAGTCTGTATGTATGTGTATAGACACACTCATACACATGTGAGATCCTTGTGCTAAGCAGTTTACAAAAATTGATACAACAACCTGAGAGGTAAGTGCAATTAGGACCTCCATTTTACAGATGAGAAAACAGGCAAATTGAGGCCAAGCAAATTGCCCAGGGTCACACAGCTAGTAAATATCTGAGGTCAAATTTGAACTCACATCTTTTCTCACCCTAGGCCTAGTACTCAAGCCACTGTGCCATGCAGCTGCCTAGGTACATAGAATGGGACAGATGCAAGAGACGTTGTGAAGGTAATATAATCAATTAATTTGGAGGCATTCTACTTCTTGTCATCCTATACACCGAACATAGGACCTTGGTTGCCCTAAAATTTTTCAAGTGATTTTTTTTCTTACGTGTTAAACACAATAGACTCCCTATTCAAGGTGCAAACAGAGTCAAAACTATTTTAGAAAAACATTTAGCCAAGAAAGAAAAAAGCTTTAGTCTCTTCCAAACCTGATATCTAACCCATGAGATTATAGGAGACAATATGTATAAAACACCTTGAAAGCTCTATAAAGTAATGTCGAATTGTAATGTATTAAGACCCGCTGTTCTAAACCAAAAAAAGCGCATCTAATTACATTTAAAATTTTTTCTCAAATTAAAAACACTGCGAATGTGGCAGAGGAACGAATATTAGTGTCGATAGCAAGTGTACAAAGCTCTCCCAGATCAACTGAAATGAAGAAAGCCGCCTATTTATTGAACAAGGATTAAGTGTAAGTATACTTAGGATACTTTGCAAAGTAGACAAAATCCCTAAAAGGATTAGATCCTCCTAAGAACCAGACAGGAAGAAAACCCCCGGGGACAGCCGCACCACAGGCTTCGATCTCAGCCCAGGGACCAATCAGTTTACCCCCAGGAATAGATGCGAGAACCCACGGGCTGACGATGGAGGTTGTTCCCCCAGGCACCCAAACCCCAAAAGTCCCCCAACCCAGCCCGTGACAACATAGAACCAGAAGACAGACCTGTTTGTTTAAACCACGCAGCGGCTGAACGGGAGAGGCAGGCAGGAGTTCGTTATGGCAGAGCAGGTGAGGCACGCAAGGTGCCTGTTTATCAAAGGCTAAGCCAGGTGTACCAGGCTCCCCCCCCCACCCCTCCCTTAAAACAGGAGGCGTTGATCTTGACCCGATTTGTGTCATGGACCCCTTGATCCTCTGTCTGGTGTCATCTCTGGCTCCCTTCTCAGAATAAGGTTTCTAAATGTATAATATCTAATATTTGGTTACAAGGGAAACCAATTATATTGAAATATAGGTCATGTCTACCTATCCCTAGCTTGCTATCCTATCTCCAACCTGTTTCTATATCTGTATCTCCCTGCCTGTCATCTATATCTATATATATCTCTCTAATTCTGTATCTCTATCTCTGTCTCTGTCATTCATGTCTATATGTATTTATGTCCCACTAATCTGTTTGTCTCTATATTTATACCTGTAATCATATCATCTATATCCATCTCTGTATCTGCTTCTCTATATCAATATCTTATATTTATATACATATATATCTTATTTATCAATAGGTCTGTACCTCTGACTCTTATCTACATCTCTGTCTCTCTATCTGTATCTATTTCTTTATAACTATGTAGGATCTTGTTTGCCCTAACTCTGTGTCTACATCCTTTTTATTTTGTCTTTTTGGAGACAAGAGTCATTTGTCAGTATCTAAGGCTGATTTTGAATTCAGGTCCAGTTGACTCCAGGGCTGGTGATATATCCACTCTGCCCCCCCAGCTGCTCCTCTTTATCTACATCTCTATCTCTCTGTTGTGTATATCTGTAAGTATCTATTTCTTTCTCTGTCGTTTCTATCTCTATAGAAGATAACCAGTTCACAGATACCAGGTTAAGAAGGAAAGCAGAAGAAAAAAAAGTAGTTCATCAAAGGGTATAGCTACCAATCAAGTAGTCACTGCTTCCCTTTCTTGCTGTTCATAAATCATTCCTTTAATAAAATGTTTTAGAGCTTTGCCAGGATTCTAAGTCAAATTTATATAGTTTATAATTTGCAGACTCTGCTCACTTTATTCTTTCCACCCTCACTTTTTGTTTTAAACCAGGAGAGTATTTGCCCTTGTATTTGCTTGTGTGTGTGTGTGTGTGTGTGTGTGTGTGTGTGTGTGTGTGTCTTGTACCACTCTCCTCTTCATGATGTTTCAAAGATGGTTGATGGTAGCTTAGCAATCTCATCCAACACGTGTTGTTTTCTTCGTATTACTTACTAATGCCATCACTGAAGCTCATGCCCAAACCAGATGTCTAAACTAATACACCAGCCCTCGAACTGACCTTTTTACTCCAGGTTTCTCTCCTTTAATCAGCCTAGTCATCCACTGCACTTAGTAGAGCAACATACTCCCCTTCTGTAGAATTTGTTATCAGTCTTCTATCAGTGTATGGATCAACAAGCATTTATTGAATACCTGCAATAAACATGGCACTATGAATAGTGAGCTGTCTTGGAGACCATGGAAGATAGAGTTGTGATGGATACTTATTGTATAGCTCAGTTAATTTGTTTAACCCCTAGTTGCAAAGAAGGTGCTGACTGAAAGTTTCCTCCCTTGGAGTTCTGTACACGAAGGAAATCCTGGGTCTAGTCTCTATCGCTAAACCTATTCCTATGTATTGGGTCCTGTTCAAGATTCTACACAGATAAAAATTTTTAAAAATGAAACAATGCCTGTTTTTAATTAATTGACATCCTGTTAGGTGACAGAGTTGGACAGATAGTTCTGAAGTTGATGTCTAGTAAACTTCCCTGGGGAACTGTTCTAGACATTATGCTGCTTGCCATTTTTGTCAATGATTTAGATAAAGGCATAAAATGACAAGCTTATCAAGTTTACAGATAACAGGGAGCTGGGAAGGAGAGCTAATACATCATATGACACTCAGGATACAAAAAGATCTTGACAGACTAGAGCATTAGACCAAATTACTAAGATGATATTTCATAGAATCATAGACTTTCAGAATTATAAGGATTGAAAGATGGAAGAAAGGAAGGAAAAAGTTAAAACAAGGATGGAAGCAAAGAAACAAGCATTTATTAAGCAATTATAGTGTGTTAAGAGCTTTACATATATTATTTCTAATATTTGATTGTCAAAGCTCTAGAAGGTAGGTGCTATTATCAGTTCCATTTCACAAATGAGAAAACTGAGGCAAACAAGGATTAAGTGACTTGCGCAAGGTCACAAAGGCAGTGTCTGAGGCCACATTTGAACTCAGATCTCTATTCACAGTACCACCTAGCTGCCAGTTAAAGGATTTCAACATAGGTGACAAGTAACCACCTTGCCTGATAATCTGGAATCTGAGGCTTGTAGAAACCACCTTACTATCCTCCACAAATAGAAACATTCACCCACAGGACCTCTAAATCTCTAGGGAAAACCTCTTCTGTTTCAAGCTTGACCAGGAGAATATCCTTCATGACCACCTTAAACACCTTTGGTGACCGTAGTTCTTCTTGTTTTATTTCTCAAATGACATTAATAACTGGAGGGTAATTAAGCAGTTACATTTCTGTGCCACATTCATAATGGAATATATAAAAAGCTTTTTTCAGGACATAGAGGCAGGCTGTAAGGGATCATTTTGCTCCTGATCTTACCCACATGCTAGTGACCTCCCTTCTTTACTACCTTATATTTAATTATGTTGTGTTTATTTTGTGTGTGTGTATATATATGTATATATATATGTACATATATATATATATATAGTCTATATGTATTTCCCAATCTTCTCAACTGCTAGTGCCCTTCCTCTCAAACTATTATTTTTAATTTTATATATATTATATATCCTCTTTATGTTCTTGGTCCCTCCCACTTCCTGACTTCATCTTCTCAGATGTCGTTTCATCTTTCTAATACAGTACTTTGGGAGCTGAGGTTGTATGGTACACCTTAGACTGTCCCTCCACCTACTCTGTTCATCCTTGCTGTTCCTCAAAAAAACAAGCAGCCCATCTCCTGGTTCTGGGCATTTCCTTTTGCTGTCCCCCATGCCTGAAATGCTTCTCTTCTCATCTCAATCTCCTGGCTTCCTTCACGTTCCAGCTAAAATCCCACTTTCTACAGGAAGCTTTCCTCAGTCCCTCTTAATTCTGGTGCCTTCCCTCTGTTGATGAATTCCCTTTATCCTGCATATAGCTTGTTTGTACCTATTTGTTTGCAAGCTGTCTTTCCCATTAGATTTTAGACTCCTTGAGCGCAGGCATCGTCTTTTGTCTTTCTTTGTATCCCCAGCTTTTAGCATATCTCCTGGCTAATGGTAGGAGGTTAATACTTGTTTATTAAAAGATTAATTGAGACGCAGTAGTTCTTGCTGCTGATGCTGAAATGCATATGAGACATTTGTAACTGAGAAAAGAGGTGGGCCAGTCATGGAGAAAGAATGAGGGCTAGGGGACATCCCAAATGCTTTATTCATGTCTATGAAACACAGAAATAGGCTTAGTGTTGAAAATAAGGAAGGCAGTAGTCCTAGTATAGTCTGCTCTGATCAGAACAAATTACTATATTATTTTCAGTTCTGGGTGTCACCTCTGATGGAGGACATGAAAATCTGGGGACCATCCAGAGGGAGGAGCCCAGAATAATGCAAGGTTTGCAGACCATACCACATGAGAACTTCTTGAGAGAACTGTGTAGTTGATTTGAGTGGGAGAAGATGCTGGGCACATAGTAGTTGTCTTTGAGTGATTGAAGTGATATCACATGACAGAGAGAATAGATCTATTTTGTTGGGCCCTAGACTATAGAAAGAGGAACAGTGGGTAGGAGCTACCAACAGGCACATGTAGACTTGATATCAGGAACAACTTCCTGTCCCAAAACTTAATGGACTGCCTTGGGAGAGAATGGCTTTCCCATCATCAGAGTTCTTCAAGCAAAGGTTGACCCCTTGTTTGGGGGTATTATAGAGAGGATTTTTGTTTAGATATAATAGCTAGCTAATTAGATAGCTATTATAGATATTATATATTAGATATCTAATATCTATATTAGATAGCTGATATAGATATTATAGATAGAGACTAATCTATGTAGCATTTAAGGTTCATATATGTCACATCATTTGCTCCTTGTCTCATCTCTGAGAGATAGAAGCTATTATTATCCCCATTTCATAGATGAGGAAGCTAGGGTCGGAGAGGTCAAATGACTTCCTCAGGGTCACACAGCTAGTAAACATCTGAGACATGATTTGAACTCAAGTCCATCCTTACTCCATTGTGATGCCTAGCAACACTGATACACTATGGTTCTGTGAGCATTAAGAAGTTAAAGATCCAGAGGCAGGAAGGCAGTTGATAAACGTTTATTAAGTGCTTCCTATGTGCAAGGTGCTGTGTTAAGTGCTGTGGATGCAAATACAAATAACAAGAAAAAAAGTCCTTGCCTTCAAGGAGCTTATAATCTAGTTGGGGGGAACAACACACAAAAGGGATGGTGGGGAAGTTGGGAACAGGAAAGGTACTCAGCTCTAGGTCATCATGGAGAAGTCCAAGGGAATCCAAAAGCTGGTGGGACATGAGGAGCATACTATCTCAGACCCCCTCAGTTTTTGGAACTCATGGGTATATCTTCCAGTCAGAGGGTCCAATAGTAGAGGTAGAGAGAACTTAAGAGGTATGGTAAACCAAGGCTGATATGTTCTTGCATGATGATGAGATTTCCCAATGATGAAGAAAGATCCTGGAGGCCTTCCTGCAGCATGGTAGATAGGCTCTTTACAGAGAATTAATGAGAGGACATGTACAAAAACTACAGACAGTCAGTAGTGATTTATGTGGAATGCCCCAGTGTAGGGAGTGCCTGTCTCTGAAATACTGAAATAAGTTGAAGACAAAAAATTTTCCCCAACACTGATAATTGTCAAAACACTGACTAAAATATAGTTGGGATATCTTTTTTATTTTTTTAATGGGATACATTCCCACTGGTTTAGATACAGTTCTGCCTAGATATGGTTGAATGCTATAGAAAGCCTCTCAGGATCACTTTTATTTTTTTTTTGATTTTTAATTATTTTTTAATGTTTAACAATCACTGCCATACAATTGAGATTTTATCCTCCCCACACCTACCCCCCACTACCCCCCTCCCTCCCCACGACTGCATACAATTCTGTATAGGTTCTACATATACTTTCCTATTGAGTACATTTTCACTATAGTCATGCTATGTAGTCGGACTAAAATAAATGGAAGAAATCATATAACAAATCAAAACATGATACACAAAAACATACACATACACAAACATGATCTGCTACATTCTGCGAATGACTTCCATATTTCTTTCTCTGAGTGTGGAAGGCATTTTGCCTTAGAGAACCACCATTGGGATTTTTTTTTTTTTTAAGAAGTTCTTGCGTTATTACAAAATTCCAAGTCAGGATCACTTTTAACACCATAGCTCCATTTCACTTATTTCTACTGGTTCTTAACTTTAAGCACATAATGCTATCAGAGGCCACCATCAAAAATGTTCCACAAAATATGCTTTGATGTAGTATTTGATAGTATAATCAGTGTAGGAAATGTCATTTTGCTGCTAATACTGATCTTCATCTGTACCCTCTAAGTGGTAAAAACCAATATCATTACTTTACTCTTTCTTCCCCATCTCTTTTCTCACTCTCCTTCTCCCTCTTCTGTCTCTGCTTCTTCTCCTATTTCTCCTATCTTTCCTTCTTTTTCCTTGCCCTCTTCTCCCTCTCCTGTTTCTCCTTTTCCCTCATCCTTTTCTCCCTCTTTTCCTCTCTCCTCCCATCCCTCTCCTTCCTCATCCCCTTCTCCCTCTTCTTTTCCCTCTTCCCCTTCTCTCTCTCCCTCTTACTTTTCTGTCCTCTCTTTTCTTCTACTTCTCTCTCTTCTTCTCCCCTTCTCCCTCTGCCTCTTCTCCTTTATCCTCTTTTCTCACCTTTCCTTTTCCCTCATATTTTTTCTTCTTCCTTACCCTTTTATTCTCCCTCTTCTGTCTCTCCTTCTTCCTCACCCTATCTCTCTTTCTCCATTTGCTGCTTCTATCTCTCTTCCTTCACTCTCTTCTCCCTCTTGTAAAGCACATGGCATGTAGTAGGTGATTAATAAATGCTTGTTACCTCTTCCCCCTCTCCTCCTCCCTGTAGTGATCTCTTCTCTCTCTCTCTCTCTCTCTTTCCTTCTCTCTCTACTTTTTCATTCTTTCCCTCTGCCTCTGTCCTTTAAAATTTTACAGATAAATAGCATTCATCCTTTTTTTTAAAAAAAGAAGTAATATTTACCTGTTCAAACTCAAGACAGCATATTTTTGTTACCTTCCCATAGGGAAAAACAGACTTAACTTGGACATGTTTGTTGGAACTGAGAGCATTAAATCAGTGAGTCTCATTTGTCACAATTAATTACATTAAAAGCCAGGTTCCTATTTCATCTGGGAAATGTCAGCATTGCAGCATGAGGGCTCTGACAACTTGATAAACAACTGTAAGATATGAATGAGTGAAGCCGTGACAGAAGTGGGACATTGCTGTAGTTGGAGGACTTAGTACATCTTCATACTTTTGTTGTAAGACTAGACAAGGCACCTCGGTGAAGGTTCTATAAGCAGAATGGCAATTCAAGTCAAGATTCTCATAGATGTACTCCAAAGTATTTTCTTTTATGAATAGGAGTATCATGA